>NC_054865.1:34595397-35252397 GCF_018320785.1 Cheilinus undulatus | reverse complement strand
TCTTGCTGAAATTCGTAAGGCCTTCCCTGAACGAGACGACTGAGTGGGTGCATACGTATGTTGCTCCAAAACCTTTATGTACTTTTCTCTAGATGTGTTAGCTGCCCACACCATAGGCACTAATGCAACCTCCTACCATGAAAAATGTAGGCTTTTAAGCTGTGCGCTGATAACAGGCTGGATGGTCCCTGTCCTCCTGAGTCTGCAGGAAACAGCGTCAGTGGTATCCAGAAAGACTTTCAAATTTTGATTCATATGACCACAGAACAGTTTTCCATTTTGCCTCAGTCCATTTTAAATGAGCTTTGGCCTACAGAAGACCGCGGCATATCTGGATCGTGTTGACATATGGCTTCTTCTTTGCATCATACAGCTTTAACTTGAGTTCATGGATTGCACAGCGAACTGTGTTGACAGACAATAATTTATTGAAATATTCCTGAGCCCATGCAGTTTTTTCTAGTACAGTATCATGCCTGTTTTAATACAGTATCGCCTGAGAGCCTAAGTTCATGAGTATTCAGGACTGACCTTTGGCCTTGTCAATGCAAGGTCAAAGCTCCAGCTTCTCTGAATCTTTTGATGATATTATGTACTGGTGGGATTTTCAAAGTCTCTGTAATTTAACATTTTTCAGGAATTTTTCTAAAATTTATTATACGTGGCTTTTCACAGATTGGTGTTCCACTGCCTATCATTACTCCTGAGAGACTCTGCCTTTCTAAAATGCTCCATTTATACCCAGTCACGTTACTGGCCTGTTGCCAGATTAGTTACTAAAATACTCCTCCAGCTGTTTTTCATTACTTTTCTGGCCTGTTTTTGCCCTGGCCCTACTTTTTTAGCTGTGTTTCTGCCATGAAATACAAAATGAACTAATATTTTCATGAAATGGTAAAATGTCTCAGTTTCAATGTATTATATGTTGTTTTTGTTCAGTTCTGAATAAAATATGAGTTTATGAGATTTGCAAATCATTGCATTTTGTTTCTACTTACATTTTCTCACATGCACCGGCATTCTTGGAGTTGGGGTTGTACTTGCATTTTTGCGGATTTAAAAAGTATGAAATAATGAAATATTGGATGGGTTTTTGTTGCCATGGTATTGTAACAAGTATAGATAGCATTTGATTGTAATAATATTGTATTGAAATATAAGATTAAGGTATGTTGACAACCCTTGTTTCCAGCCATGCTAACAAAAGAACTAATAGGATTATAGGAGAATTATACATTTTATAATCCATTTTAACAAACCATTAACAAGGATATTTCCCAAAATGTTGCACTATTCCTTTAAGTCTGTGAGTTGAATCAGTTTCTTGTTTTGCTGTAGAGGAGAGGATGTGTTTTTAGCTAGCTTAGGTGATCTGTGGGAGTGTGTAGGTCTGTGTGTTGTGCTGTTCGAGCCTCTCACAGGGCTGTTGTCACTGAGGCTGTTCATGGTGTGATTAACAGTGTGTGCGGCCTGGCAGCAGCACAATAGGGAATCTCTGAGGATTCCCTCGACACAGCACAAACACTCCAGTGCCTTTGAAATTACTCCATCACCATCCACTCACTGAGAAAAAAGATGGGTAATAAGATTTACTTTTTTACTGTATGATGAATGCTAAGGCTATGAGTTGGTTGAAATAGCTCTATAGAAATGCAAGCCCAGTGCGGCTCAGTCCCTCTGCTGGGAGTTAATGTAGTTTGGGGAGATGTGTTTGACTGGAGCACAGGAGGATTTTCACAGGGCTTGGGATTAGCACTGTAACGGAGTATCTTTTATTACATGGGACCCCGAGTTTTCAAAAACCACACTGTGACCGATATTTAGACCTAAGCCCTGAAGCTGATAACTGTCATGAAAAGGCGCTGTTAAGCTGCAGGAGAAAAAGGCAATTTTTTTAAGCTGCAGGTAACCTGGGAGCGAAGTAGGATTTCAACTCAATGTTTTTAATGCCTCTTTCTTAACAACACCTTATGAACTGTGGGTGGGTCCATAAGCCTGTTATCACACAGATATAAGAGTAGATTAAAGGAATGACTTTAACATTAAAAAAATAGGTTTGTTATTTGTTTCATTGATAACATTGAGAATAATGGTTCAACAGGCTCTGTTTTTGAATCTGAGTGAATAAAGCAATACAAATGTTCTCATTACTAACCAGTTTGATCACGATAACTTGAAAATGTTATATTCTGAGGTGCTTGAGGAATGTACTTGATAGAAGTTATAGATAGAAATACACTAACAGCGTGTTCACACAAAGAGTCAATACGGTTTAGGAACATTTGTGTTGTATGGTATAGAGGATTTAATGAAAGAAGAAATCTGAATTATGGTGACATGAATATTGTTCTTTAAAGTGATTTCCTGGTACCACTACCTGTACCAGTAGCATTGTTCATATTGGAAAAGTTTCCCATACCATCCATCAAATTAGTTGTATTAAGTTTAATATCAACCAAAGGATCAAATAGCTATGAATTCAGACCCTCAGAAAATAACATATTTCTTCTAAAACAGCCTCCTCAGTATTAAATATTATTTCTGCCAATAGTGGGTACTGTTTTACAGCAGCAAAGAAAAACGGCATTATTAGAACTATCTATGGAGATCAAAACCGGCTCCTTGAGGATCTGGTTTGTGTTTTTCAAAACCTGAAAATCATTAACATTTGAGCTTATCAATGTGATGAAATGATGAAATCTGAAGAAAATAGCTAATTAGTTAACTTAAAAAGCCGACAGTTTTATTATAATGCAAGAAACTTGACAAAACGCACTTTTTTTTAGCAATATGAAATTAATATAAATGGTATCATGACCCTCTTAATTTTTTAGCTCAAGCTCTCCTCAGCTTATACCAATTTGGTATAAATGTACGTATGGTCTTTTTGTTTTTCCAACTGGAAAGGATCAGTCGCAGTAGCGATTAGGACATGGGTTGATGAGGAGTGACTATAAGGCTGCGTGTCCATAGCTGACTTTTTTTTGCGCGGGCAGCGCTCAGGCCCTCAATTCCAGAGCACTTATCCTAGCGCTTACTGTTGCTACGTTACAAAAAATGAATCCTGCAAGAAATCCTTAAAAAAAGACAAAAAGATTCAAGTTAAATTGGTTTCTCTTCTGTTATTGTCAGAAGTCCAGCCCCTTCTTGATTTTGATTGGCAAGTGAGGAAGAGGGGGCACTGATTTGTGCAGCTCTGTTCTGAAAGTTGAACTCTCAACCGAGAACGCCAAATGTGGCGTCAAAAATAGCTGATGCTGAGGGCGTTTTTTTTCTGCCTCGGGTGCTGAGTGCTCAAAACGCTGGACTAATTTGGTCTTGACTTAAAATTAAGCGCTGCGATCACTAAAAAGCCGGTTATGGACACAGGCTCCATAAAAACAAATAAATAAGATAAAATAGGGAAACATGACAAGACAAATAGACAAATAGCACAGATAGGTTGGCACCATCAAACCATTATCATTACCATAACCACTTCCGAACTTAATCATGTCAATGGAAGTCTTAAAAGAAGGATACTTAAGTATTATGAAAACATTATAGAAGAAACATTGATAGTTATAGGTTAAGAAATTACATTTCAATAGGTGCTTAAAAGAACCACTTTGTGTTGCAGTTAGGTTCGAACATTACATGTAGAGATGTCATAAGGCATGACAGATGGGATGAAAAATAAACAGTATAACACACATCATCATGACCAACACATCATTAAACCACACCAGACACATAAAGGTCTTTATTTCTTCTTTAGACTCCTACATTGATCACTGTTAGAAATAAGAAAGAAATCATGCTGTAGGCCTAACAGACCAGTCATTCTGTCCTCTAACTAATTAGTGGTTTGTTGCATCACTCAATTAGTGGAGTTGTCAGATAATGTGCTTAATATTCTGATCTCTCCCCCCAGGGTTTTGCAGACAGCCCTCATTATGGCGATCATCTGAGTGACAGTCGATTAGTGTCCCATGAAGGATTGTCCCCAACACCTTTTATGAACTCCAACATAATGGGTAAGTAAGTGATTCTCCTCTGCTCAACCCTCACACGCCCTTCGGCTGTGGACAGACTTCCTGATAGAAAATTGCCCGATTAATGTTAAAACACATCAAGCATCTTGAGGTAGCAGTACAGAGAGGCACGCAGGGCTACGGGCATATTTTTTTCCATCTCCTGCTGTGTTTATGCCCGATCCTAATCCCCCTCCCCTTTCTGTATTTCCTTCTTCTTCCTCCTCCTGTGATGACCCTCCCCCAGGCTAGAAGTCACGCCATCAGTATAGCTTTTCATCATAAGAAGCTGTCTCCTAGACATCAAAACCGCCTACAGCTACTTCATTGGCAGCAGGCTTCTGTATTTTGGACGTGGGGTTAAACAGGCTGTGGTGTAAAAGACCTTTTCATTTAAGAATTGAACATTTAAATTTTTTTTGTAGGTTAATTGTCGTGTTTTTCCTTTATATTTTTTTAAGTCAGTTGTTATTGTGCTTTTAGTCTATATGGAAACGACCTTATCAGACTCGCTTAGAGAGTAAGTAAACTCTCAAACCACTTTAATCAGCCGAAAACCTCTACAGGGATTTAGTACTGTCAATCAGTTAGGGTCACAATCTTGACATTTTTGCTCAAAGTATTTAAATTCTACATTTTGTGTTAAAAGTATGCATAGCAAAGGCCTTTGACAGGTTGAAATCATCTACTGCAACTGAATAATTTTGAGAAACTTCTACTGGCTGATCTGGTGGCTAGTGACGTTTATTGTGCTGTCTGTCAATACAACAGAGCAGCCCAGAGCCAAAATTGGCGCTCCACCAATCAGAGATGCTGCTGTGTCACTAGAGTATTGTGGGGAAAATTGGGCTGTTGTCTCTCTTAAAAGAAGGTGGATAATGTACTTGCTTGTGTCTTCTACATGGCCATGCATCTTCATTTCACCATTGAAATAGTCATCTGTTGGAAAACTATTGTTAAATTCCCTTCAGTGGCCTTTTGGATTTAAAGCAGATGTTTTGCCAGTAAAAGTGAGATCAGACAATCAGAGACGTTGCTGTGACACTCAAAGATTGTGGCTAATGTAGCACTGCAGTTGTGATGTTTTTCCTAGAATTAAGTGGATGATAAACATGTCGTCTCCACGATCATGCGTCTTTGACATACCTTTTCTACGCAGTTTAAACACCCTTTTATTGAAAACAATCATTGAATTAGCTTCTAGTGGTACAACTAGATCAGATGCATTTAGTCAATCAAGGATGTTGCTATGACACTATAGGATTGTGGGTAATATAGCATAGTTGGCCGAGATCGCGAATGAGCCATTTTTTTCTTAAAACAAAGTCAATGGATGAGAAATTGCGTTGCCTACCTGACCATATATCATTGTATCTTGAGTAGCTCATTGTGAGTCTACCCTGAAAGGTAATGACTTTATGGCTAATAATCAAATCTAGACAAAAGCAAGAAATGGGTGATGAAGTGGGCGTGTCTCATTCCCCCTTCCTCCCAGCTCTGTTCCTGATGTTTTAAAGGCATTTTTTGAAATTCAAGAGTAAATACATCTCAGCTGAAACTATGGGGTTTAGTCATACTTGAAGTAGGCAACATCTAATAGGCGCTTTTAAATCAACTATTTTTAAAGGCTGGTATTAGATGAACCTACAGTTAATACATGTTATTCTTGTATCAAGTTGTTTTAAGGTCAGGTACTATCTCAACATCTTTGCTTGTTGTTAGAATGCATGAAGAACTTCTCAGTTGTCTAAACAGTTCTTCTTCATTAGACGTGTGAAAATGTTGGATGAAAATGAAGACAATTTGCCTGCCTGAAAGTGTGTGCTGTGCTGCACAATAAATTTCTTAGATGATTCATTTTCAAATGGAGCAGCTTTATTTATTGCTCACTACATATTTGTTAGCAGATTAATAGCCTAGTTTGTGTTTTTTTTGTCAAAGAAAGGCATTTAAATGGAAGCACTATAAATCTAGAATAATTAAGTAAGTGGTCTGCCCAGAGCAAACCCTAACATTCAGACATTTTCTCAAAAACTATGGAAAATGAACAGATACAGATGAGTTAAGATAACCCACCAGTATCCTGCCTTTTATTTCATGTTGCATGGATATTTTCAGAGTTATCACTGCAGTAGCTCTTTTTTGTTAAAACCAGTATAACATACTGGTGTTCTGTTTGCCAGGGGGTTAAGTCTACATGCCCAGTGTTCAGAGGCTGATGTCTTTGAAGTGGGGGCCTTGGGTTCAAATCCAGCCATCAGCTCCTTTCCTGCATGTCATTCCCCACCTCTTTCCCTCCAGTTCCTAACTCTGTCCACAGTCCTATCCCCAGTAAAAGCATAAAGGCCCAAAAAAATCTTATAAAAGAAGAAAATGTAACAGTGATTATTAATGTTCTTTTGGAAAAAAAAACGAGTGAAGTCTTTTTTTTAGCAGCTGATAGAAATGAGAATCTTATATTGTAAAGCAAGTTTTTCCTGTTTCACAAACAATTCCTGACTGACTGTACAAACAGCAGCTTGTCAAATAGCTTTTAGACTTCATTTATTTTCATTAAAAGATCTGTAGCAGATAAGAGATTGAAAAAAAAAACAGTTGAGGACATTTCTTTAGATCTAATTTGGAAAAACAGAGCACTCCATGTTGAATCCACTCTACATTGTGCTGTCATGGTCCGAGCTTCTAAAAGCATCTGCAGCTTCTAACATGAGCCTGCCAAATGTTAAATAAATGTTGTTTTTACCAAACTTTATTATAAAGGGATCAAATTTTGTTTCATTTACATGTGCTTGATTTACTCTGTGAATATGCTGCCTTTTACAATGCATTAACATGAAGATATCTCAAAGACGCTGGATCATCACGTTAGAGTCATTGTGACCGTTCTTGCTATATGTGGTATGGTTTATGTCCTGAAGCATAGTTTATTCTGTGATTTAAGCCACCAATATTTATAAATGTGCTCAGAGTGACCCACAGTCAGCCACAAATCCTTTTCACACAGTGGGATAAGAACTACATGAATCATGTCAGTGTTGTGTAGCTTAAGTAAACATTCAACTATAAACATTTTCCTGTTAAGATACATTTTGTTTTGAAGGCAAGCTTTCAGTTTCATGAATCTGAAGGGGTGAGAGAGATGAGAATAAATAGAAAATGTTGATATTAGACAGCTAGCTATAGTTGCGTAAGCTTGCAAAGCAGATGGATACACCCGTTTCCTTGTTTCTTACTGGCGAATCCATCTTGCAAAGCTCCCATCGGAACCGTTTGGGCCCGGTTAGAAAGTGACAGGACCAATCAGCGACGAGGAACAGTACTCTCAGGTGTGGCGGAGTTGTGAGGTAAACAAGCAGCAACAAGAGACCGGTGCAATTATGGCGGAAGAGCTCAGCGTGGATGCTGCTAAAGTGCCAGTTTTATCAGAACTTGACGACATTTCTTCATTAAAAGAAGAACAAAGAACAGCAGTGAGTTGATTTCATTTCAAAAATGGCAAAAGTCACGTACTGACATGTCTACAGTCACCAGGATTTGCATTATTCCTTGGTAGCTGCGCACACGCACCTCGGTCGTGGCGACGATGTCACGTGTTTTGTTGCTCTGATTTGCCCGTAAAGATGTGACAGACAGAACGTTCATCCAATCACACTCCGAGTTTTTTTCAAAGGCTCTGCCCTTTCCCAAATGCTTAATATTGTCAGGTTAATAGGAGCCTATACTGTTACACAAAAATTGAATGAAATATTGCAAGTTTGTTTAAAATGTAAATTGTGTGACTTCTAAATCTGCTTTACATTATTTTGCATTTTAAACAACATCCAGATTGATTTTGGCAGGTCAAGGTAAATTGGCTTATATTAAATGATTTAAAAACAGACGTGAACAGATTGTTTCTAAAGGTACACTGTTATTCCATTCTCGAAGGAGTAGAGTGTGTTTGTGTGTGTGTGTGTGGATTTGAAGCTGAAGAATGGGTCTTTGGGTGAATGCCTGGGAACATCTGACTGCCTAACGCTGACACTGCTCTCCCGGGGGGGCCGGCTTTCATGTTTGGGTAGACTTCGGATCAGCTGGTGTGGGGCCCCACGTGCATCTTAGCTCCACCTCTACTGTGCAACAATCCTCTTACTTACCCACATGTCAACCAACATGCTGCCCCACAGGGAACATTTTCAGCACAGTAATGTGTCTTCAAACTTAATGGGCATGCCTTGATCTTTTTTTTTCTCCTGATACTCATATGATCTAAGAGTGAAAAAGACAGATATCCAATACCAGTCATATTCGTGTTTACAGGTTCATCAGTCTTAAGTATACTGGGACCTCTTACAGAGGGCAGCATAACCTGAAAACAGACAACAAAAATGATTTTTTATCGTTGCTGTATTTGTTTGACCAAGCAGTACAAAAACTAGGGATGTTCTTTGAAGGAAACATGCTCTTCAAAAGCCACTGCAGTTATTCCAAGAAAATTCAAAGGGTTTGAAGACATGGACCAGTATTCATTTGACTTTGTACTTACACATATTGGAAATTGCAAATTTAGCATTACTTCATGATAAGTTTAACTCGGTAAACTACTATCTCCACTGACAGTACTAAGTTGAATAGATCATTTAACTTATCCTTCCATAAAATTTTCTGTAGAATAATTTCTGTAGTTTAGAGAAGAAAAACAAGTTTCTTAGCAGTTCAGTTGTGCCGCTTGACATTACTGCTTTCATCTTTGTTGGTTATTTAATTGCAGACAGCTTTCAGACAAACTACTGTCACCATCTGGCCACATCACACCCCAGAATCTGTAAAAATTAGGTCTAAACTGCAATTATAATTTGAGATAGTGGTCACAATAAATCTTCTTTTTTTGTAAATTAATGACTGATATTGTTTTGAAATTATTGCCCATAACAGCAACCTACTGAGGAGCAATACAAGTATCATAAAGACATTTGAATTACACACTGTGATGATTTCTTAACCACTTGTTAACTTTTGTGAAATAATTTCTACAGTTATTAATAGACCAAAAACAAAAACATTAAGTTTATTCAATAGAATAAACAGTCAAATTAACAAAAGACAACACATTTCAGAACCTGATATCACCAGTAGATCAATTGATAACTGATGTACAATTTTCAGCCTGCGTGAGCCTGACCAGTGACCTGGTACTCACAACCATTTTTACTGATCGCAGATTAACACAAACAAACTATTTTACGCCGTGCACACAGCAGCACAAACACAAACGCACAACACACTGTTGCCTGTCTTAGCCAGGACACTTGTTAATGAGATTCTTGATCTCAAAGAGGTTCTCCTGGTTAGATAAATATAAATAATGAATGATAATAATAACAACATAGATACATACATGAAACATAACATGCTGGAATTATAAACGTGAGGTGATAATCAGCAGAGAAGGAAAAGCTCTGACACACCGTAGGATAAACACACACAAGCTCCTCTTGCTATACTGTACTTCTCTGATGTGTATGTCTGCTCTGCATGTTTACATGTGCCAGCTCTCTCCCTCTGTCTGAAACAGTTGCTGTAAGTAGATATTTGTTGTGTAATTTATTATTCCTTCAGGAGTCAGTTAGAATAAAGCTGAAGCCGGTGAAGGAGTAAACTTCTCTGTTTATCTCATTTAAACCAGTGATTATAGAGTGTTATTAATGGAAGTTTAAATCTTTTCAAAATGTGAATGTTTCAGATGTTAACTTTGAAATCGGTCAAAATTGTCCTTTTCTGTTCAATCAGGGCATCTGTTACACCAGCCACATACACTCACTGACAACTTTATTTGGTACACCTTGCTAGTACTGGGTTGGACCCCCTTTTGCCTTCAGAACCGCCTTAATTCTTGGTGGCATAGTTTCAAAAAGGTGTTGGAAACAGTCCTCAGAGATTTTGGTCCATAATGACATGATAGCATCATGCAGTTGCTACAGATTTGTCAGCTGCACATCCATGATGGTGATCCATTGGATTAAGATCTGGTGACTTGTGGAGGTCATTGGAGTACAGTGAACTCACTGTTATGTTCAAGAAGCCAGTTTGAGATGATTTTAACTTTGCAACATGATGCATTATCCTACTGGAAGTAGCCATTAGGAGATGGGTGCTCTGTGGTCACAAAGGGATGGTTATTGTCGTCCACACAGCTGCAGTTCATCGGATATTCTCCCTTTTTTGGACCATTCTCTGTCAACCCTAGAGATACTTGCGAGTGAAAATCTCAGTAGATCAGCAGTTTCTGAAATACTCAGATCAGTCTCTGGCACCAACAACCATGCCATGTTCAAATGCACTTAAGTACCTTTTCTTCTCCATTCTGGCGCTTGGTTTGGACTTCAGCAAGTCATCTTGACCAAGTCTATATGCCCAAATACACTGAGTTGCTGCCATTTGATTGGCTGATTAGCTATTTGTGTTAAAGGGAACCCTGCATGATCAGACAAGTTCATGTGACTGTGACATCACAGCACCAACGCGACCAAAACATGGAGGCCTCCTGGTGAGTTTGTAAACTCATATTACTCAAAATGCAGATATCTACTGAGTTTTTTAGTTCAATATACATATTAGAGATACAAATATCCATCCAACCAGATGAACTTGTCTGATCATGTAGGGTTCCTTTTAACACGTAATTTAACAGGTGTACCTAATTAAGTGACCGGGGAGTGTATATGTAAAGGTGCTACATTTTGATAACCTGACACACCAGGTGGATGTGTTTCACAAAACCCTTGATAATCAGCGTTTGGGAAAGGGCAGAGCCTTTGAAAAAAATTCGGCAGGTGATTAGATGAAAGTTCTGTCTGTCACATCTTTACAGGCTAGTCAGAGTAACAATACATGTGACGTCGTCGCCGCGACCAAGTGGCGCACACAGCTACCGAGGAAAAACCTCCAGATAGAACTGCATATGAACCATGCAAACCATGGCGATTATAGACATGTCAGTACACGACTTTTGTCGTTTTTGAAAAGAAAACAACTCAGTGCTGTTCTTTGTTCTTCTTTCAACGAAGAAATGTCATCAAGTTCTGATGAAACTGGCTCTTAGCAGCATCCACGCTAATGTCTTCCGCCATAACGGCACCGGCCTCTTGTCACTGCTTGCTTATGTCACGACTCCGCCATGCCTGAAATTACTGCCCCTCGTTGCTGATTGTTCATGTCACTTTCTAACCGGGCTCAAACGGTTCCGATGGGAGCTTTGCAAGATGGATTCACCAGAGAAACAAGGAAACGGCGTATCCATCTGCTTGGCAAGGTTAACATTTTGACAGTTTACTCACACAAGGGCCTTCTCACAACTGTGCCATAACTAGGCTCTGCCATCTTTACACCCTAAGCCATTCATATTGATTCCATGATGGCATGATATTGCTGTCCCAATCTATTGATCAATGCGACATTGCAGTGTTGTGGAAGTGTTGAGAGCACAGCAAAGCCAGAGCTTCAAATACACACATTCAGATACACACAAAGTACTACTCTTCCTTGCTGGCTCCGCAGATCCCGTACCACCCTCTATTATCACCTCTGAGATGTCACAGAGTGGGGATCACTTCATCTCCCCTTTATGCCTCTCTGACATTCATATTTAAAGATAAATTTATGAATATCCCCTCAAACTGGCACAGTGTGAATAAGCCAAAAACTGCTACCGGCCATGGTTGAGATTGTCACACTCATGTACAGCAAATCTGCTTCACATTTGTTAGAAAAATAACAGTCTCTATTTTGATCTGCAGCTTTTGCTCTTTATGCTCCTCAAAGTAATCCAGACTAAATACATGTAATAAAATCAGCTGAAATAATATCAACAGTTATATTTTATTTTTAAAAAACTTCCCTTTTAAAGAAATAAATTCCATCATTGACTATCATGATGACAGAGCTTCATTTCTCTTACGCATCCGTATAATTTTTACATAATACTGATTAACTGGCAGTTTAAATTCTCATTGTATTGTTCTTAATGATGTGGTATTAACTCAAGCCTTGAAGCTGTGATTGAATGAACCTCCAAACCTAAAGATTGATGCCTTATTCTCAGAGTGCTGGTGAATACTACATTTATTTTTTATATGCATAGTTTTTATTCCTGAATTTTTCTGATGACAGATATAGTTTACCATATCTCACTTCGCTCCACTTTTATTATAAAGCCTGACTGAAAATCTTATAGTGGGGGCTTGTTTCTCACCAAGTTGTTGTAATTGTTTAGCCACAGGGATAGCTGACAGTTCACAACCCTGACAAGAAATAGTTAGATCTAATTACCTGCTTAGATATTTCCTGGTGGTGTCAGCTCTATGAAGGGAAGCCTGTGGGGGACGTTGATTTCAAGCAATCTGGGCAATTACCACAGGCGATGAGCTACAACTGAAAGAGCTGCACTCTGCTCCTTCATTTCACGCTGTACCGTGAATGCTGTGTGTGTTTGTGTGTGTACACTGCTTAATGTTTGCCTTTTCGTCATTATTTACTTAATGGACTGACGTTGTTTTCCACTAAGTGTTGAAGGCATTTTGAATCTCAGGCTGAACCTCAGATGAAGCTTTAAAGTTGCTAATTACCCTGAGAGGGTGGATAAAGCTATTCACAGCTGTCATTAGTCACAGCTTGTGCTCCTTTTATTGGGATTAGAAAAGGGAAGAGGGAAAAGTATTAAAGGGGCATCTACCTCTCCTTATTTTTATCTTTTTTTCTTTTTGTAAAATTTCAGCCTAAAATAAATCTGAAACTTTTTTATCAACTTCGAACTTAAGTCAGTTTTTTTGGCATGGCTCATGATGGCTTATGTTAAAACACTGTAGTTTTAGCTACACAACTTTCAAGCTGCACAAAAGCAGAGAAGCTGTTGTCTGGATTTCTGTGTGTTTTTATGTGAATTTTTCACTCAAACATGGTCACACTATTACAGACATAGACTAGACTTTAAAGAAGACTCAAACACAGACTAATTGAAGCATGTATGTCATTTTTTATTTAAAAAGAACTGATAAATTACTTCATCAATAACATACTAAATGATTTTTCATGATATTGATTAATAAGTACTAGGGATGGGAATTGACAAGATTATTGTTCTCAATGCCATTATCGATTCTGCTTCTTGATTCAGTTCTTTATCAATTCCCTTATCAATTCCAATTCCAATACCAATTCCCTTATATTCCTTCCTGTGAATTTTCTTTTTGGAAAAAGTAGACCGTATAGGTTTTTACTGTTAAAAACTCCAGTTTTGTTGAATGTCTGTCTCTCATAACACTGAATAAGATGTATGCCACCTTCAGTGAGTCTATGACAAGATCACCTGAAATGTGTTTAAAACAGCCAGTTTAATACCTTTTATTTGCAGCTAGATGTTATGCTCTTCACATCATGTAAAGATTATTTTGCAAAAAAATGGACTTTTCTTGTTTTGCATGTTTGTTTTATAAACATTGGGAGACATCAAATCATCATTCCCTTCAAAATAATTCATATCACATTTACAATGAGTCAAATTAATTGCCAATGGATTTTTTTATTTTCAAAGTTGTTCAGCCTCAATTTAATATACCAAATATCGTGTTCTTTACAACAAAGAATGATTTGGTGCTTGTTTGTTGACAAATACACAATATGAGAAACTTAATAAATAATGACATATTAGATATAAGAGTATTTTCCCAGAATTTTTAGCCCTAATGCCTTGCATGAAATCACTGCTCTACAGGTGTTACACACCACACTGTTTTGTGAACACTTTTGTTTGCTTTAGCCTGTTTTTGTGACTGCATGCCATGTTTACTTTCTCAACCTCTCTGTTCTTGCATGCTTTGCTTACTGCCTTTTGCAAGAGCATATTTTTTAAGGCACATGGAAGTAAGGTATTGATAATAAACTCATTAAGATTAAATATAAAGATGTCGATGGATTGGAGCATTTGGAGCCAGTTCTCAACTGGAACCGGTTATCAATTCCCATCCCTATTAAATACATACAGCTTAAGTTTCCCCCCATGTAGTTATTAATTGGCTCCCATTTCATAATTGTTGTGTTAACTACCTATGAATCAGTTTTTTCCAGCCGTGAGCATCTGACGTCATGATCATCTGCTGAGTTGTTGCTTCATGCTCACATTTCTCTGGTGTGCCCTGCACATATTACTCATACAGCTTTAGTCTTGCATAAAAACTAAGCAGCTTAAAGCTGTCATCAATGCACGCATACAGTCACATTTATCCTGCTGTAGTCTGTCCACATTCTAATAAGACCTTAATGTGACTACCTGAGCGTGATGAGCCCCTGCATGCGTGTTACATCATATGTCTCACCCTGCTCTGTACATTACCTATAGTAGCTGAGTTTGATTGACTGTGGCAGGGAGCCCTTACTACCTTTTTGTTAATCAGAACATTTGAAAACATTTCTTTATGTTGGCAGTGACCATGGGTTACTCTCTTGAGTTTTTGTAAAAAAATTTTAACTCAAGGGAGTAACCCATGGTCACTGCCACCAATTATTTAGCATGAAACAGTCTTTGACCAGAGCTGTGTTTTTATGTTATAATCAACATGGTTTATTTTGAAAAGAGCTTTATAAGTAAAATGTATTATTATTATTATTTTGTGATCATTTGTTTTCATTTAGAGTCTTCATTTTAAAAAACACAGCTGATACAGATCAGTATATGGGTTGTTAATATTGGCAGAAATTTTAATATCTGCCAATACTAATAATGAACTTTTTAAACTAGTATCTGCCAATATTGATATCATGATGATAGTATCTTGCATCCCTAATGATAAATCTGTCCTCTAAATCATCAGTTAGGGGTGCAAAATGCCACCCTTAAATTGATGGGAACGAATGCAAACGATGAGGTTCTCACTTGTACTGTGGCCAGGCTGTCAGCCATGATGGGACAAGATTTTAGTTGCTTAGTCTGAAATGGTGCTGTTGTGAACCAACAAATAATTGTATAGTCTGAGCCAGACTTAAGTAAATGAGTTCACAGCAGAGCTACAATATTTCCATGTATTGTGGTGCACTGATGACTTGTCATCAGTTTCTTTGTTACTCTAAGCTTAGGCCTTGTCCACACGGAGACAAAAAAAATTTATTACTGTTTTGTTTCAAGCATTTCAAGCATTGTTTCAAGAAATGTCTGTGTAAGCAGGAAACCATTCAAAACAACCGACAATGCTGTAGCAGTGTTTCTCCTACCATTATATTAGGGGGGCGCCCAAAATAGTTAAACAAGTGCTGAATTTCGGCATGAGATTGCAGCAATTGCGCAAATTGATTAAATTTTAGCAAAAAAGTCTGACACTTGTAAAGCCAGCAATCCCCTGTATATCACGCTGCAAACTGACAAACCAGTGGGAAATGTCTCCCCGTTTCTGCTGTGAAAAAACACCCCCATAGCATGATGCTGCCACCACTTTGACTCCCTGTGGGGATGGTATTGGCCAGGTGATGAGTGGTGCCTGGTTGCCTTCTGACATGATGCTTGGCATTCAGGCCAAAGAGTTCAATCTTTGTTTTATCAGATCAGAGAATTTTGTTCCTCATGGTCTGAGGCTTTCATGTGCCTTTTACTGAGGAGTGGCTTCTGTCTGGCCTGATTGATTAAGTGCTGCAGAAATTGATGTGCTTCTGAAAGGTTCTCCTCTCCCCACAGAGCATCACTGGAGCTCTGGAGTGACCATCGAGTTCTTGGTCACCTCCCTGACTAAGGCCCTTCTACCCTGATCGCTGAGATTGCCCGGGCAGCCCGCTCTAGGAAGAGTCCTGGTGGTTCCAAACTTCCTCCATTTACGGATCATGGAGGCTACTGTGCTCATTAGGGTTTTCAATGCTGCAGAAATGTTTCTGTACCCTTCCCCAGATCTGTACCTCGATTCAATACTGTCTCAGAGGTCTACAGACAATTCCTTTGACTTCATGGCTTGGTTTGTGCTCTGACATGCACTGTCAAATATGGGACATCAAGCATGTGCCTTTTATTATCATGTCCAATCAACTGAATTTACCAAAGATGGACTCCGGTCAAGTTGAAGAAACATCTGAAGGATGATCAGTGGAAGAAGGATGTATCTGAGCTCAATTTTGAGTGCCATAGCAAAGGCTGTTTATCCTTACCCCGGTCCCGTATGGATGAAACACCAATACGATTAAAACTCTTGCAGAAACCTCTTAATAGAGCTGGGCAGTTAATAAAAAAATAATCAAAACTGACATTTAGAGTCTCTAACCACAGAAATTGTTAAACTGTCCATGTTCCTTTCAGTTGTTTGTTTAAAAATTATACAAATATTTACAAAGAAACCGAGTCGGAGATTGGAAGTGGAATAATCATTCATTAATCATAATTGAAATAAAAAGTTCAATTAATCGTGATTATGATTGCTATAATCAGTCACCCAGCCCTACCTCTAAATTTGTCTCCCTGTGGACAGCCCCTCAGCCACAGCAAGGCTGAAAAAGTCTTAATTGACCATGCTAATCTTGAACTTTGTCTAAAAATTTATTTTTCTTACCATCATCATTATCAATCGGTCACACATGTGACATCTGTAAGTGGCAGCCTGTAATGATGACATTGTTTGATATCACATTGAGTTTATTTAGGAGTCTGTGCTGCTTCTACATGTTATTTTTCAACCAGTTAACCTTTGATAACTGCAATGATGCTCAGTATTACTGCCATGATATCGGTATGGACAGAGATGAAAATTTATATCGGTATCCTCTCTTATCTGCTAAATTTAGTTTATTTTGTAAATATTCAGATTGTTGTGGGTCTGCCTCAGATCAATATTGTTAGTCTGAAGTTGTATTATAGATTTTACAATCAAACTTGATGTTTATGATCTAATATAAAGCTTTGTCCCATGCTAGCAAGGGCACACTAATAACATAATGTCCAGAATCCTAACATTCGGTAAGCAGTTGTTCTTGCTAGCACTCCTAGTCTCAAGGCATGTGAAAAAGTTATTTATGTTGTTTTTTCATGTTTTTTTGTGTTATTGCATTCTTTAAGTACTGTACTTTCATGCTGCTTCAGGGAGACCCTTGTACTGCAGCAGAATAAATCTCTTTCAAAGTGCCAAATCCCACATCACACTGACATCCCTTGAGTGTTTTTACTAGGGCAGGTGTCATGTGCTAATGCTTGGTCCCATGAGAGACCCTCCTCAGACCCCTGCTGTGATTGTGTCCAGGTGTTGCTCAGGTGTGCTCCCAGTCTCCTCAGCAGCATGGGTCACAGGTGCTGCCAGTGCTGCTCCTCATCTGTCATACACAAACACATGCATGCACTTATATTGTACAGTGGGCTTTAACTGTATGAGCTGAGTACAGTATTTTCTCATGGCTCCTTCAAATGGACAGATCTCCTGTATGTTAGACAAGAGCATGGAGAAGAGAGGGGAGAAGAGGAGAGGTGCTGCAGTACAGTTTAGTGGATGTAGCCGGTCATTATGCAGAGCTGCAGGGTGTGCTTATCTATTACTGCGGTCAGTGGAGCATGAAGAGCTGAAGACGAGCTGAAAGGGCACAAATCCCTTTTCTTCATCCCAAAGCCATCCACATCTCCCCGCAAACCCCAGCCCCCCTCCGCACCCTCTCGTCCCCCTCTCAGCCCATCTTGGCCCTGGCTGTGCCCTCCTTTGGCCCCAGCCCCCAGCATGTGACTGGAGAGGCCAGCCAGCTGCAGAGGATCAGCTGTAGTCTCAGTAGGCCTGGAGGGCTGTCTCTCTAAAGAGAAGGGAAGAGCCGGGGCATGGCTAAGGTGTGATGACATAACAAGTCTGTAGGAAAGCAGCTGCAGGGGTCGGAGTGCTGCGATGGTGTTTACAATCACCCAGGAAGTGTTGTCAACATGTAGCTTGATTCACACATTTTATATGAGAGAAGGTTTGTTATTTTTGTGATTGGCAAGGTCAAGAGCATGCAGCTTTGTTTTGCAGCCTTTAATACATGAGCATTATCATCAACATGTGTGTCTGCAGATAAAAGCTTTACTTTCAGCTTAAAATACTAATAAGAAGAGGACAAAAAAAACTTAGAATAACCCTACTTTGCCACCAAGATACACCATATTGCCAGAAGTATTCACTCACCCATCCAAACAATTGAAGTCAGGTGTTCCAATCACTTCCATGGCCATAGGTGTATAAAATCAAGCACTTAGGCATGCAGACTGTTTCTACAAACATTTGTGAAAGAATGGGTCGCTCTCAGGAGCTCAGTGAATTCCAGCGTGGTACTGTGATAGGATGTCACCTGTGCAACAAGTCCAGTTGTGAAATTTCTTCGCTCCTAAATATTCCACAGTCAACTGTCAGTGGTATTATCACAAAGTGGGAGCGATTGGGAATGACAGCAACTCAACCACGAAGTGGTAGGCCATGTAAAAGGACAGGGTCAGCGGATGCTGAGGCGCATAGTGCGCAGAGGTCGCCAACTTTCAGCAGTCAATCACTGCAGACCTCCAAACTTCATGTGGCCTTCAGATTAGCTCAAAAACAGTGCGTAGAGACCTTCATGGGATGGGTTTCCATGGCCGAGCAGCTGCATCCAAGCGATACATCATCAAGTGCAATGCAAAGCGTCGGATGCAGTGGTGTAAAGCACGCCTCCACCGGACTCTAGAGCAGTCGAGACGCGTTCTCTGGAGTGACAAATCGCGCTTCTCCATCTGGCAGTCTGATGGACGAGTCTGAGTTTGGCGGTTGCCAGGAGAACAGTACTTGTCTGACTGCGTTGTTCCAAGTGTAAAGTTTGGTGGAGGGGGGATTATGGTGTGGGATTGTTTTTCAGGAGCTGGGCTTGGCCCCTTAGTTCCAGTGAAAGGAACTCTGAATGCCTCAGCATACCGAGAGATTTTGGACAATTCCATGCTCCCAACTTTGTGGGAACAGTTTGGGGATGGCCCCTTCCTGTTCCAACATGACTGTGCACCAGTGCACAAAGCAAGGTCCAAAGACATGGATGAGAGAGTTTGCCGTGGATGAACTTGACTGGCCTGCACAGAGTCCTGATTCTCAACCTGATAGAACACCTTTGGGATGAATTAGAGCGGAGAATCAGAGCCAGGCCTTCTCGTCAAACATCAGTGTGTGACCTCACAAATGCGCTTCTGAAAGAATGGTCAAAAATTCCAGTAAATACACCCCTAAACCTTGCGGAAAGCCTTCCCAGAAGAGTTGAAGCTGTTATAGCTGCAGAGGGTGGACCGACGTCATATCAAACCCTATGAATTAAGAATGGGATGTCACTTAAGTTCATATGCAGGTCAAGGCAGGTGAGCAAATACTTTTGGCAATATAGTGTATATAATTTGCATGCTTGCATTCTTACATATCCTACATCCTTCTCTTTCTTTTCCACCCTCTTCTTTTCTTTCACCCCTCCTCCCCTTTCTCTCATTTTCTTACCTTATGCTTCCTGTAGTTGATGCCAGGAAGAATCTTGGGAGATTATATAATGCGAGCTGAAACGGAAACAATTCATTCAGAAGAATAACTGTTTTTGGAACAATTAAAGTCAGCTTACTTCAGCTGCCACCGCTGACAGCATGAATATCCTCTTACTATGAAGCTTCAAAATACACCCAAGACAACAAAATATCTGTACTTAATATTTCTAGTCTTGAATATACTGTCTGTTATAACTCAGGAGTGTTGAATTTAGTGTAGAATTGGATTACTGCACTAACATGCAGCTCTATGTGTTGGAAGGTTGTTGTTTGGCTTTGAAGTAGTTTTGAGTATGCTGGAATCCACAGATGTTGTCTTGAGAGTGTTAAATCTCCAGCTGTTTTCAGTAAAGAATAAATAGCTCTGTTTCCATAATCTAACCTGACAGTTCTCTACACATCCATAGCTGGAGCAGGGGCTAAAGATGGACTTGCATTTTTTTTCATGAAGGAGAAGAAGACAACACGTTTGTTCTCCAAAATGTATAGTGAAAGAACAGAACTTTGCATACAAGCATGCAAAGTTGGCACTGTCAAATCTAAACAAAGTAAGCATGAACTTGTGGTCTTTTTTGGATGTTCTTCAAAGGAAATCAACTTCAGAACTAATTTTAGTCAAGCCAAAACAGGGAATCCCAGTATGAACCCATGCTGGATGCAGATGGTTGACCAATTTGTTCCAAATCTTTCCTTCCTTTTTCTAGATATGGAGTCAATTCACCTCACAAATGAGGAAAATGCATGAAATTGATCCCTGATTTTTGGATATAAACCTAAAAAACAAAGGTGATTCAGACTTTATGTGATCTTTTCATAGTTTTTCTCTGAGATTTTTACATATTTACAAATTATTATTTTTATTTATGTGTGTATAATAATGGAGGATGTAATCTCGCTAGCTGCCGAACAAATCTACCTACAGGTATAAATAAAGTCACTTGAAAATGAAGTCAAACATGCATTTCTAGTTTTTCTTCTTAACCCTGTAAAGCCTGTTACTTCAAATAAAAGCCAGAAAATTCTCATTTTTTTGTAACTGAGATTTTTTATTAACCTTGTAACAAAATAAAAAAAGCCATTACATTTCAAATATTTTTTATATCAGATTTGGTACTTTAGTTATTTTTGGCAACTGATAATCCACTGGAGGGCATTTTTATCATTTGTCAAATTGTATACAAAATGTTTTTTAGGAAATAATTGATCACGTTACTTAGAGGTCTCACAAAATTGTGTATCAAATATGAGACTAGGCTTGAAAGGGTAAAAGCTATTTATTGAAGGAGGCATCAAAAGTTGACTAGCTTATGAGAAGTAATTGCTGGTTAATTCTCATGCCTACCCCTCCACTTTTTCCATACTCACAACTTCTCTCGGGTGCCCATGCCAACAAATCACTGGATTATGTTACACTCCCATCTTGTTGGACTGTAGTGGATTGTGATTGGTTAATAAAATGTAAACATTTGTTTATCCTTTACTCCCACGTGACGAAACCTGACATTTTCTCCTGCGCTGGCACAGTCCTGAGAGTGTGAGCTGTGGGAAGTGTAGAGAGAAACATGGCGCTGTGAGACTTTTTTTCTCCTCTGCCAGGAATATGGGGGTGGGAAGGTACTTTTTTGTCAACTTAAAAATCAACACAACTCTTTTAAATGGCCCCTAAAGTTTTTGCCCACAAACAATGCGGGGGAGAGCGCCCCCATCAAAAGATTTATTCCCCTCCAGGCTGTTTTGGTGTTTTATTTAGTTCAGGCTTTTGTTCTTAAACGGTTGAGCTCTCAACCATTCGTAGGGGTTGTCTGTGTAAGGAAATATGCCTGCAGTTGTTGGAGGTGGACCAGCATTCCTAACCCATGTGTGTATCTGTCCTTGTCCTTCACCTCGGCTCTTTGTTGTTTTGCTGTTCAGCAGTTGTTTGGCATCTTATAGCAAACATTAACATACTTTGAAGTCACACACTGCCTTGATTCTAATATCCAACAGTGAGACATTTCTTCAGCTTGTTAACCCTGCCCTTGTTTCCGTGATGACAGCCCTCTTTCAACCCGACGGAGACGATGCTGGTGATTTCACCGTGATGCAGGAAGAGCAGGTTAGCATCCCCACCCAAGCAGCATCTATTACAGTGTTGGTGTTCACATGGTGGGAGATGTTATTAGGGAGCTCATCGCCTTCCTCCTCCGAGAGAATGGATGTGTGATTATGAAGTCATCAGCCATGAACCAGTGAGGCTGCGGAGAAGCACCCCTCCTCACGGGTCCTCGGGGTGCCATTGATTGGTGACCATGTGTTTGTGCCTGATAGACTGTGAAATGGTGTGTTGCTGCACGGCTGTGTCACACCTGCGTCCCACCAAGGTGATTGATTGGTTTGGTCATGTGGAATGTTCCCATCTGGTCCACAGTAATGCATTTTTTTTCCTCCTTCGTGAATAACAAGCGCTGGCAGGAGAATAGTTGGGCTCGGAAAAAAGGCAAAGGCCAAGCGAAAACATTTTCCCCTTTACACCCCCCCTCCCCTTTTTTCCTTTTTACCGAGTTAGAAAAAATCCAAATAGACCGAGCCATGGCACCTGATTATCCCGGGAGGGGATAAATACAATCAGGAAATCCACATCTCCTCGCAGAGAGATGAATTTCCAGAAAAAATAAACAGTTTAGCGAGTGGGAGGGGCAGAAGCTCCTGATTTTCAAAGTCATACTTCAGGGCTGAGTAACGTGCTGTAAAAACGAGGGACATCTTTGATCTAGCTGAGAATTTAGACGCTTTTTTATTGATATTTGATGCTAGCTTAATCTAAAAGCAATGCAGTTAATCTTTTCTTCCCTGAAGCCTCTAATGTGTTATCCTGTTTGTCTTCCCTCATTCCTCCTAGTTTGATTTCTCTTAATCCCGATCCCTCTCCTTTAATTGATCTATTCATTCCACCTAATGGCTAATTACACATCAGGCTGCATGAACCGATGCATAAATCATCATAGTACGTAATAATCAGTGACATTTCAACAAAGAAAAAATAAATATGCAAATAAGGGCTCATTAACATTTGCTCTCGCTGTTTTGAATAATGTCAGCGCTGACAAGGCTCACATGCCGAAATGGATGTTGAGCTCAGGGCAAGGGAAATGTGTTTTCTCACTGTTTTGTGGCTCCTTCATGTTTCTCTGTCCAACTGTTGTTACTGATGCCGGGCTGCTTTGGTACAATACCTCTCCTATTTGTTTCCACACCAACACTGACATAACCTCTAACCCCACAAGCTTTCATTTACTGTCAGACAGAAGCTGGTGGAAACATCAAACAGCTGGGACTGGGTGGATGTACTCAAACTCCAAACAAAAGGAGCTTCTTAAAAGATACTAGAAAAAGAGTGCATGCTTTATTTGTCTTAGTGTAACCTCTTACTGCAGATGGGTATGAATAACAACAGAGCCTGTGTACATTCACTTTCAGGGCTACTAGAGAGGATGTGTTGTAACTTCATAAATGGTAGAGTTTCTTGTTTTTTGGAGTCTGATTTAATACTTGAGGATAATGTCCTTCACTTGTTAATTATAATTAACTGAAAGCAATAGGGATGCACAATATTATTGGTGTGAGTACAGTAGTGAGTACTACAGTAGGTATCAGCAGATATAAGATAATTAAATTAAACATCAATCAGCAAATATGAAAATTTCTGCTCATATTTACAGTTTATATATTGGCTGTACATATTGGCAGTATACATCATATATTCAGCTAAATATTGGTAAAATGTTCAATTGCACCATCAGGTATAGGTGGTTGCTTAGGCTTCTAGGAGGCCTGTTGTAAGCCCTGATCATTTTAAATGAAGCCCTAAGTATAAATCAACCACCAGACTGTCTACCTGCTTCTCTCTCAGCTCCCCTTGACTGTAGCCTCTCTGTGCACAGGAGACACTTAGTGTTCTTTAACAGTGATAAAGGTGAGCATTAGGGGTGTGAGATAAGAGAGTCTCAGATTGTCTCAGAAATAGAATGTATCAGCGATCTACTAAATCTGTTTTATCGTAGAATCGGACCTATTCTAGTTCTTCTAGTTCTTTTTTCCCTCGGTGATTCATGGCTGGATATTAAAGTGAAACTAAATAGTTGGTCCTTAACAGGATTTCTAACTCACACCTACGGAGTGGTGTCGTGGTTTTCGGAACCATCAATATGCAAAAAATTGTATTTGCACAATCTGCAATAGCCATGTGTATCATATATCAATTATATTCTAGGTTATGTTTATATTTGATTATTTTGGCAGTCTATATAAAGGCTGAAGTAACTCTGTGACATAAAAGTGCATATGAACAGCCAACTTGTGCAAAGCTACAGCTCTAGGGTTTCTGTCCTCATGCTTTCAAATGAAAATCGATGTGTTAATGTGCCTGAATACTTTGATAGATTTAAAAACACAAAAGAGGACACATAAACCATAATTGTAAAGTGGTTCAGAAGATGAAGCAATTGTTTCCATAAAATAGATCAGAGTGCAGGAAGATAAATGTTCAGTGCTTAGATATACTTCAAACCCCCCTTACCTAATGCCAACTCTAAAATGGCACATTCTAGAAATCGGCATGCATTGACCTGCAGGTTTTTGCAGAAGAAAAAGAATAAAACTTAAAATACTTGACTTTAAATAGTATTTGTGCGTGATAAATATATATTGGGAATAATTTAGGTTTTTCTGGTCATTAGTTCACAAAGTTGTCATAGAAATTGAATTTGAAAATTGGTGATAAAATCGAGATCAGGATCTGTCCATAAAAAATTGTGATGATTTTGTTCCACATTGCCCACCCCTAGCAAGCATACATTCCTACTGGTGTTGGCTAAAATGAGTTTGGAAACATCAGCATATTGGATTTCATCAAAAAATGTATATGTACACATGATGGCATGAATCCTTTGAAAATCACAAACAGGTGTTTAAATCTGGAACTACAGAAATGTAATTTATGTTTTAGTCTTGATAATGGTGCATTTATTATAAATATGGAAATAAACTGACTTATGTGATATACTTATTGACTTATAGGTGCTAAATTTTGATATTTTAGTTTAAAAGAAAACGAATTCCCTGTCAGTTTGACTCACCATGACACTACTACACAGAGGTGCTTATGATGCCACTGACAGCAGGTGACTGTTGGACACTGATGAAAAGAAGTAAAAGGATGCAATATAAGAAGTGAAACTGACTCCAGCCTGCATTGAATAAATACATTAATCTGAAAGTACTGTATCATGTATTGTAATATTGTATAGTACTGTAATGCAGTTGTGCAAATTGTGATGTTTCATGGTGTAATGCAGTATATCTAAAGGTATAGGATCCTATCATATCCAATTGTATCAGATTGTATAGAATGACTTATCTTGCAAATCCCACCAAAAGGTCCATTATAAGGAAATAGTCTATTGATATAAAGAGATCAATGTTAATGTTGCAGTGCTGTGCAGGTCAAAACATGGAAGCTTGAGCATAGACACATCAATACGAGTAAACCCTTTTAGAAAAAGAATGACCTGGTACATTACAAGTTCATTTGGTTTCTACATTAACAACGTTTCCTCTTCCTGTGTAATGTGTTTGTTTTCATGCTCTTGGTTTTTCCTTGGAGTGAGGAAAATGGACTTGTTTTGTGGATAGAAAAAAGCAGCCCTTGGAATGCATGTGAAGGCGGTGAAGCACACTCACTAATTGGCTGTTTTTGTGGTGGCAAGGGTTTTGAATTGATCCCTTGAGACGCTGAGGTCACTACCTCTCACAGTCTCAAAGTAAGGGCCTCGACACAGCGACACGCTGTGCTGTGCTGCAGACCTGTGATCAATAAGGAGGCACTTTAGTCTTTTCTGCACTGGGGTTTCTGATGTTGTTTAGTCACTTCATTAGCTCAGCATGCAGCTAGCAGAGGGTAAACTGGACTGGAAATATTTATTAAGATTGTTGTATAACTGTTTAATGCATCATATTGTGATAGTGAAGTAGCTGCTGTGTGAATGTACCCTTTTTCCCCTCTGTTTCTTCTTGTCTATTGCTAAAAATGATTCAACAACAGTCAAACTATGTCTGTTGTAAATTAGTATCGGGATAAACAATGTTTATTTGAAATGTTGTGCATTTGGAGGTGTAAAAAGCTAGTAACTTCTCATTTAAAATAAGTGCAGTAGAAAGTGAATGCAAAACAGTCCTTCCTCTATGTGTCTGCTTTTGCAAAGCATCAAATCATAGTGCTGTGAAATGCAGCTGTAAAACAGCCAAAGCTAGAAACAAGTGTTTGATACAGAGATGAATGCCAGTATGTGTCAGTTTTATGCAAGGTGCTTCAACAGCACAGCAGGTTTCATTCTTACTAAATAAAAAGTGAAACTAGAGACTTGGATCTGCTTCTAACCAAAGAGGGAGACCAAAAAGCTGAAAGGAAACAGATGGAAATGTGAATGTTGCTGAAAGAGCTCGATGCAAGAGTGAGACATCAGTATAAATGATAGCAGGAGTGGTAGAACCTCTGCCCTGCTGATTAAAGACAAAGGACAGTAGCCTGGACTATGAAAACAGAGGAAGAGTATGAGATACTTGGGTCTGGCTAAACAATAGCTGAACTCAAATACAAAGTGCTATATTTAGCAGAAACTGGGCACAAAGCATAAAGCACATGATGGGACTGTAATAGAATCAGACTGTGTTGTGATTTGCCAGATTCAGGCAAATTATGAAGGATGTCCTGCTTAGACAGGCTCACACTGGGAGGATGATTTTTGTCCTGATAAAATAGGACTTGAGACATTTTGAGTGAACAGTTGAATAAATACTGGGGTGGTTTTACTATTTGTATGAGACAATCCATTAGAGGTGTGAATACATCTACTTGGTTACACTTAAAGTCTTTATATCGACCTCAAAATTGCTGTCCATAGATTATTGGGTGCAAGCCTATCTGAATAAAAGACAAAAAGAACTTCATAAAAGGATTAACACTTACAGAAAAGTTTGATTTGCATCATGCATCATAATTTAGACTGTTCAAAACTTCACAAAGGTTTTCTATGTATTTTCTACAAAATCAATATACTGTACATTGCTGTATGGGAATATATACATTCCCCTCCAAAAGTGTTGGAACAGTGAGGCCATTTCTTTATTTCTGCTGTAGACTGAAAACATTTGGGTTTGACATCAAAATATGGATATGAGACAAGGGCTCAGCATTTCAGCTTTTATTTCCAGGTGTTTACATCTGGATCTGGTACACAACTTAGAAGATAGCATTGTTTATAATGGAGCACCAAATTCTTGGCTGACCACTGAGGTCAGCCCTACATATGGCCCTGTCCGTGTACTGACCGACTGACTGACGAGCAGAAGTATTGGACCAGATAGACTTAAACTAGATTAAAGTGAATGAGACTTAATATTTAGTTGTAAATCCTGAGCTTGCAATGACTTCATCAAATCTGTGACCCACTGACATCTCCAAACTTTTGTGTTCTTCCTTTGTGATGCTTTTCCAGGCTTTCACCGCAGCATCTTTCAGTTGTTGTTTGTTTGGGGGGGGGGCTACTCCTATCAGTCTCCTCTTTAGCAGGTAAGATGCTATATATGGTGTAAGTCAGGAGATTGACTTGGCCGGTCTAAAACCTTCCACTTCTTGCTCCTGATGAACTTCTTTGTTGTTTTGGCAGTGCGTTTTGAGTCATTATCTTGCTACATGACGGAGGATCTCCCAATCAGTTTGGTTGTGTCTTTTTTAAAACTGGCAGACAAAAGGTTTCTGTAGACTTGTGAGTTCATTTCTGCTGCCATCATGTGTTACATCATCAATGTAGATGAACGAGCCCGTCCCAGAAGACGCCATGCAAGACCAAGCCATGACATTACCTCCACTGTGTTTCACAGATGAGCTCGGTAAAGGTTCACTTTGGTAAAGGTTCATCTTTGTCTCGTCAGTCCAGAAAACTTTGTCCTAGAATGTTTGAGTGCTCTCTGTACTTTCTGGCAAATTCCAGCCTGTCCTTCCTGTTCTTCTTGCTAATGAGTGGTTCACATCTTCTGTGTAGCCTCTGTACTTTTGTTCATGAAGTCTTCTGTGAACAGTAGATGGTGATAGCTTCACTCCTGCACTCTGGAGGTTGTTGCTGATGTCACTAACAGTTGTTTTAGGGTCCTTCTTTACAGTTCTCACAATGTTTCTGTCATCAACTGCTGCTGTTTTCCCTAGTCTACACATTCAACGTCTGTTACTGAGTACACCAGTGGTTTCTTTCTTCTCTAGGACATTCCTAATGGTTGTACTGGCTATGGCCAATGTTTGTGCAATGCATCTGATTGATTTTCTATCCTGTCTCAGCTTCTTAGTCGCTTGTTTTTCACCCATAGACAGCTCTCTGGTTTCATGTTGGTTACACCTCTAACTACAAAATGCAGTCTGCACAGGCAAAACCCAAATCTGAAACTGAGAGTAGATATTCAGCACTATTTATGTGTGAATAACCAATGTCACTGAACACACCAGGGCAACAAAACACACCTGTCAGCCACATGTTCCAATACTTTTGCTCACCTGAAAAATGGGTGGGTTCAAACAAAGGTGCTATCTTCTAAGTTGTGTATCAAATCCAGATGTAAATACCTGGAAATAAAAGCTGAAATGTTGATCTCTTGTCTCATATTCATCTTTTGGTGTCAAACCTAAATGTTTTTAGTCTACATCAAAAATAAAGGAATTGGCCTCACCGTTCTAATACTTTTGGAGGGGAGTGTAATAGGGATTAGGCTAATCAGCCATTGATGAATTGCTGTCTAGTTTCAGTTTTCTTTTCTGCTTAGAGCTAAAGGGGCCAGCTGTATGTTCATGAGAAAAATCCTGACCTTTGTCCATTTCTAAGGCAGTGGTAGGTCTGTTAGCTAAGGAATTAGAAGCAGTGTACTCTATTCTCTGCTGAATTGTAGGTCATTGTTTAGTATCAGATGTCTACTGATTATCAGCCTGGCTGATTATCAGGAGCAATATTTGGCAATATTTGGTTATTTATAAGTGTACTATTTATGCCCTGCTGCTAGGTGTGTCTACTCCTCTGGCTCAGTTTTCCACAGTCTAAATTTATATCAGTCTAAAAGACTGAGTCTAACTTCACTACATTTAAGTGAAGAACACATCTTTGTATCAGCAGTTATAATCCAGTAGCACAGTATGCTATTCTTAAGTGCAGTTTTAAACACAGTTTTACTTTGCATCGTTGACTGTATTTTGTTTGTGAAAATTATTGAATGTAAGATTTTAAATGCAAGTCTTACACTTGTATAAATTTTTTTTTTTCACTGTGGTACTGTTACTTAAGTAAATGTAAAAGTATGATGAATGTGAAATATCTCCTATGCAATAGTACAAAAAACAGCCTGGCATCTCAGGTTAATCTTTTCTGTCGTTGATAATGGATCTGGCAGTATATTATTTTGAATACAGATTCTTCTGCAGTAAGATGTTTTACAATCATAGCTACACCTTCGCTCAACTGAGTAACATGCTAATCAGCAACTTCACAGAATATTTTAATCAGAACTGATGGATTTTTTCCTTGTGAGATTGATTTTTGTTGCATAGGGGATATGTGATGTGTTATGGCAGGCTGCATACTAACATTTATATTATTGATGGTGATTGCAGTAATTAGGCCACTTTACTCATGTTGCTTTTGGCATTTGGTATTTTACATCTTTGCTGTTTTAGGCAGATAATGACTCTGATTTCCCATCAATCACAGCACTTTAGGCTCATTAGTAGGCTTCTGACGCAAAAAAGAGAAAGGCATCCAGTCCTGTGTAGCTGTGCTCAGAACAAATTTGCCTACTCCGGATATAATAATGATAAAATCAAGTTGCTTCTGTTGGTCTGTAATCTCTTTGGTCTGCTGAGAAGAGGATACACAAGGACAGTATCTCATGAAATGATTATTTTGCTTTTATTCAATTCCTTTCTTTAATCTTCTTTATTTGGCAGTACAGACAGTGACTTTTTTCTCACAGTGAGTTACATTGTCTCACTGTATTTTTTATGCTGCCAAGTGGTGATATATTTTTATAAAACTGCTAGCTCAAACTGAGCATCCAAACGGGTTGTTCCTCTGATATATAACTTTGTTGTACTTTACCTCATCATCATAAAAAGACATTCTCCTGAAAATGTGTAAAGATTCAGCTTTTTAACATGTTTCTTTTAATTCTACCACACAGAAATTCAATTTTTGTCATTAGACAGACAAGACATTAGAGTTTCACTTAAATAATGACAGTTGATTTCTATCAGATCATTTCTTTAATGTCTGATAAATCTGATAAAGAACAAAAACTCCCATTGATTTTTGCATGAGTTTTTGAACAGGCTGATCAATATTTATATGTGTTTTAGCCTGCATAATGTTTAAATAAACTATAGTCCCAATTCCAAAAAAGTTGTCTCACTGTGTTAAATGTACATAAATACAGAATGCCATGAATTGCAAATCTCATAATTTCATGTTTTATTCACAGTACAACATAAACAAAAAATTAAATATTGAAACTGATACTTTTTGCTATTTCATAAAAAAATGTTAGCTCATTTTGAATTCATGGCAGAAACACATCTAAAATAAACTAGGAAGGGACAACAAAAGGCTAGTGGTACCAATGAAAAACAACAAGGGAACAAGGACAAAGGACAGTACTGGATGCTTGTGACCTTCAGGCCTTCAGGCAGCTCTGCATTACATTGGACATATTATGCAAAAATCACTTTTTTAGGCTTTTATAACAAAAATATGTGACCCTGGCCTGTCCACAATCCCCTGAAGTACCAGAAAAATCCATTCCCTACCCCTCTCTCTCTCTCCACCTTTCAGAAAATGTGTGCTGAAACAAGCCGTTCTCAGATTTTCTCCTCATGATGTCATGTAGGGAGTAAGCACCCACCCCCAGGTTTGCTTGGCCCTCCCCGCTTGGAAGAAAGTTCCGCTCTCCTCTCCTGATCCTCCTCTCAGTTGCCAGCTGAGGAGAATCAGGAGAGCCCCAGCCATTTCCTGAGAGGGGCGTGGCCAGGGGCGGAGTCAGACAGCTCATTAACATTTGAAGCCACAGACACAGATACAGCTTGTTCTGAGCAGGGCTGAAACAGGGGGTTTTAAAGACATGCAAAAATCTTATACTGGAGCGTTTTTTCAGCAACAGACTTCACAGTCATGTTTTGGGGGCCTCTGAGACCAAAATAAACTTGTCTTACAGGGTAAAATATGTCCCCTTTAAAAATGGGCATTATTCTGTACTGGAAATCACTGCATGGGCTCAGGAACACTTCAATAAATCGCTGTCTGTTAACACAGTCCACCGTGCCATCCATAAAAGTAAGTTAAAGCTGTATGATGCAAAGAAGAAACCATATATGAACATGATCCAGATATGCCGCTGTCTTCTTTAGGCCAAATCTCATTTAAACAGACTGAGGCAAATAGGAAAACTGTTCTGTAGTCAGATGAATCTAAATTTGAAACTCTTTTTGGAAACCATGGACGCTGTGTCCTGCAGGCTAAAGAGATGAGAGGTCATCCAGCTTGTTATCAGCACACAGTTTAAAAGCCTAATCTCTGACAGTATGGGGTTGCATTATTGCCTATGGGCAGCTTACACATCTGGAAAGGCACTATCGATGCTGAAAAGAATATACAGGTTTTAGAGCAATTTATGTTCCCATCCATACAATGTTGCTTTCATAGAAGGCCTTGCATATTTTAGCAAGAAAATGCTAAACTACAGTGCTGCTATGTGCTGAACTAGCCTGCCTGCAGTCCAGACCTTTCACCAATAAAAAAACATTTGGTGCATTATAAAATGAAAAATCTGGCAAATAATACCCAGGGCTGTTGAGCAGCTAGAATCCAGACAAGAATGGGACAACATACCTCTCGCAAAACTACAGCAACTGGTCTGCTCACTGAACAGTTCATAACGTATGCATCACCAAAATGTAATCTTTTGTTGACTTTGGGAGCCTTTCTTTTAAATTATATTAAAACAGAACAGGACATCTGCTCTCTCAGCTGAATGGACCACAGTGACTTCAGTACTGCTTGTAAAATGATAATATGAAAATGTTATTAATGAAAGTGTTTCTGCCTTCTGAACCAATTCTGTCTGTCAAATTTGAAAGGACAGACAGTGCTTTGATCTTCCTCGGATTTAGCAAATCCAGACCAACTCCCTTTAGAAGAGCATGATTCAGACTGTACTTCAAAAAATAAATTATTACATTTCATGTGTTCATGCAGAGATTTATAAAGAGTAGGAAACAGAAAGAAATGTTATGTAACAGAGTTAGTAGCTAGAATCAAAGCTTGGACATTCATGGTTTAGTTTTTTACAGAAGTAGAAGGCCAAATTCATACTTGTTTTTTATATGAGGGTAAAAGAAGCAGATATAATGGCTGCAGCAGAGCCTCGGCAAAAAACATACCTCTTTGTAACTGTAGTTAAAGATTATGCTTGGTATTGCATGGTGTTTGTCAGTGATGTCTTAATTTTTGAGTATTTCTGCATATTGAAAGCTAGCTAAGTGTTACATTATTGATTAATCTCTTAAGTCTCCACTGTGTTCTGGAGCTGTAAACTGCTTCTACGCATGGTTTCTTGGACTTAGACACTATTTTCACAAACATGCGTCTGTCTGCTCAGGTGGGCCCTAAAACTACAACAGCGATCATCAATTATTCACATAGGACTAGACACATGTGACTAGACACATGCTCTAAATGAATATTTAACTCTTGCACTTGCACAGACCTTTTTCCTCAGGAGACATTTAAGGAACAAAAAGATTTCCACTGAACCGCCTCTAGATATTAGACAGGAAATAAAGAAATTAAAGTTTTAGTCATAGGAGGTGTTTCATCACTCTTATGATCACGAACGTTGGTGGTAACCGACAACTTAATCCGATTTGCTTTCGCGAGAGCAATGTCTCAGAGCTGTATCACATCATTGTTACAGGAGAGGCAGCTTTGCCTGTTAAAGCATCTCATCTGAGTCCCTCGGCTTCCTTTAGTCTCCAGAGACAGTCTGCTGCACAGAACAACCGTCTTCTGCAGGACTGCTCAGATAAGCACAAGTGAATTCTCTCACATGTGTCTCTGTTCACCTGTGCCAGTGGAAGCATCCTTCAGATCAGTCATTGTGCAACAAAAGATCCTGGCTGTGCAAGTTTTTACCTCACAAAAAGATATTTACCTCTACCCCAGAGGAAACAGAATTTAGTTCCTATGCTTGTGTCTGTGTTTGTAATATTTGGATATCTGACAAAAATAATGTACGATCCTGTTCAAGTTATTCATCATCCTCCCTGAGGAGCTCTTGTTTGTTTGTTTGTTTTTCCAGAGGAGTGAAACTGCTGAGTGTGGATGTTGTGATGTGTATGATTCATGTGTGTTGCACTGTATGTTTTATACTGCTCCTTTTGGCTGCCTGGAAGCATATTCCTTTGAGGTCTGCAAACCAGAGCAGACACTGATAGAAGAAAGCCCTTTGAGTTAAAACTGTATCATTAATAAAACCAACATACATATTTTTCTCTTTTGTGCATACTGAAAACTTTGCAGCACCTATGTTTTTTACATGGTGCAGATTCTGAGGTTTCTACTGTGTGTCTGTAAAATTGTACATTTAGTACTTTGTAGCAAAACCTTTAATAGGTGTTTTTCCCAGTGCATTTCAACGACAGAGCTCTATGGAAGCACTGCCCTCTTTATAAATTAAGGCCTAATCCCACAATAGTGTGTTATTTGAAACACAAAGTACAAACCTGTGTTTATTAATTGTCAAGTAGTGAGCAAATAGGAGGATGGATAAAAGTCGCGGTGCACGATAATATGATCTCAGATTGATAAAAAACGTTTTTTTTATCGTAGAATTGGCTCCATTACTTCTAACCCTATGCCTTTAAATGACACTGAAAGTTAATTATGCTTTGTTAAGAATCAGATAAAAGACATAGTTCTGACTGTGCTTTTTATTCTTTAACAGGTAAATCAGAGCGGGCTTCATTTGTGAACTTTGGGAGGGATTCTGGAGCGTCTGGCTGCCAGGTGAGTTTCTCATCAATCATCTTGTTTCATCTTAAGTTAGATAAAACAACAGCCAAGTGCAGGAGACAGCTTCTAATTGCTGAAACATGCAAGAAAGTGTTTGCTGTGGGAAGACCAAACAGAAGTAGCTACAGTAATCTCCTTTTACACGTTAACAATTTGGTCAATGAAAAATAACAGGGAACTCATTAGAACTACAACAAGCACATCAGTCAGATTTTCACCTTGAGGGGTAGTCAAGACTTGTCCATGACACATCTCTACTCTGCTGTATGTTGTTTTCATTGGCTATTACCTCTAGAACAAACTCTCAATCTTAATTTGCATCTTGAAGTTTCGACCCAGTTGAACCTAAAAGAGTCCTGAAAACATTGAAGTCTTTAAGAAGCAGATGAGCTTCTGCCAGCTCAAAAATCCTGTTTGTCATAGTTGTCTTATGTTTTTGATGGAAAACTTGATAGAAAATGTAATTTCCCATTCAGTTGAAAAAAATCTCGATGTTCTCAAACTTGGTGTTTCACAACAAAAATTCAAGAATGCTGCCTCTTATTTATAAAAGCATTTTCAGAGGGAATACCATTGAAACAATTGAGAGTGGGAGTTGTTGGGAAATGTCTGCACATCTGCAGCTGCAGAAATCTGAGATTAATGGGCAGGAAGTCTTGAAAATCAGCACCACTCTGCAACAAATCTTCAAGTGATGTATGATGGGAACAGCATTAACAATATCTCATAATAAATTGCCATAAACATACTCAGTGACTTGCATGGCAAAGTATTTTGAATAGTTGAGTATTTTCAATCTAAATATTACTCAGTAAAACGCTTTCTACATCCAGTATGCAACCTTTTTCTTTGCGTTTTCTAAATTCTTTAAAGTCAACTTATGTCATTATCTCCCTACCACAAGGCAGGTAACAGCACTGTGCTACTGTACATCCTGACCTACAAACTGAGTGATTAGACATGTGACTTCTGAGGCTTGAGCAGAGTCTCACTGTGGTTTTCATTCTCTTGTCTCTCCGTGCTGCTTGTCATTGTACCACAATTAATTGCAGCTTAATTTTAGTTTCATTTCAAATCAAAATTTCTGAAACTCTGTGTCCCAAAGTGTCCTGTTAAACTCTGTATGTAATATGGAATTTAGTGCAATCAAAAAGAAGCAGTGGCTGATTATTTAGTGGAGGAAACTGACTTAAGCTGCGATCCATGTTTGCATGACTCATCCTCTCCAAATAGATAAAATAATGTAAAAGAGACCAAAGCCAGTTTTTCTGCACGGATTTTTCAATCTCTTTGAACAGACTTGCCAGAAGTGGGTCTGTTGTGCCATGTGAGTGCCAGTCAACAGCAAGCTACAGCGTCATTTTGACAAAACCTTATTTATTTCTTTATTTAACCTGATTTATTTCTAAAGATTGTATTTGTTTTGTTGTGTCTTGCAGCGTTTTTTTCTGACCCACATTTCATGTCAACCAAAATAATCTGTCTTTTATAATACGGTTGGTATTAATACTAAATCAACTTTATTTTTGATTTATTTTCTATCTGTCAGAATGTGTGTAGGATTTATCAATCAGGAGTCAAAGCTGTTGGAAAGGTTACCGTGTCAATCCTCATAGGGGTGTAATCCTGTAAAGGGGTTTCCAAGAGGGCACGTGAGACAAGTCCTTAAGCCACCTACTACACATCACCTCACATGATCCCTGCTCCGTCGCTCTGCAGCCGATTACTCTAATTAGACCAGCCCTTAATTGGCCTCTTAACCCACTTTGTAGGGGTGTAGAGGTCAAAAAAATGTTGGTGATAGGATGATGTGATGAGCTCTGCAAATCAGAGTTACATATCCCACAAAGTACCTCATGTCATGTCATGATATATTTTCTTGTTTCTCTATGATTACAACTCATTCTTGTTTGTCTTTTTGAAAGAAATTAAAAATTGTTTTTTTTTTTTGTCTTTTTGTTATTTTATTAAAGTTATATTTTCCATTTACTGTTTCCATTTAGCATCTCTAGATTTTTTATTCATATTGTTTCAATGTGAACTAACAGGGCTTTGGATGAATTTAGAATAAAGAAATGTTTTAAAGACGTTTGAAATTATAAATGACAATTAGATTGCTTCATTGAATTAAGGATTTCCAAACTTTTCAGCCTGTGATCCCCAAAATAAGAGCACCAATGACTCGAAGACCCCACCAGCCTTGAGAGGTTGTTAAAGTGTATGATGTTACACAAAGAATCACTTAAAAATGTACATGTAAGGGTGTTTTAGTAAGCATGACTTATATTCAAGGATGAAAAAACATGTTTTTCTTTTTTTAAATCAAACTAATTTTAAAGAAATTTTTACAATAATGGATAGAATATACCACTTTAAATCGTTAAAAAATTTTCTCTTTGTTTTTTTCGGAACGCATCCTGAAACCCCGTGTCAGTGTCTCGCAACCCCCCTTGGTGGTCCTGACCCCTACTTTGGGAACCACTGCTATATTAGATCACTCTTGATAGTGAAAGCTTTTGTTTTCCTTAAGGTTAAGGAATGTTTGTGTTTATTGTTGTCTTCCAGTCTTCTGTAAGACCAGACGTCGGGTTGGCAAGTCCGAGTCCAGTGACTCTGTCTGGGAAGTCAGCTGCACCGTTATACTCCTTCAACGCAGGCAATCCTAGAAGACGCTCTCTACAAGATGCTCCGTCCATTGGTCAGTGCAACCTTAATCACTTTACAAGAAAATTATAAGGTCCATTCCATAGTCCAGTTTGCTTGAGACTATTTTTTTTTTACATTAGGGACAAAAGTATAATCACACAAGTCATAAAGTCTAAAAAGAGGAGTGTACAATACAGCATCATAAACACACAACTGCTTCTTGTGGCATCCGTACATTTTGTGTACAGTTGTACCTGATTGTGCTATAGAAACACACTTATTTAACACACATATTTTGGCGAAGCTTGAACATTCATTTTGAAGACAGTAAATAGCTGTTTAAAGTCCTAAAGGTACAGAGAGTTTAGAGCGCTGTTTGCTAAAGTCAGACTTATTGCACCCAGTATTCATGTGTACCAGGCATGAAATGTAAAGTATGGTTAAAATATCAGGTGTGTTTTTCAAAGTAAATTGTTTCAGACTGTCCATGTTTTCACCTAGTGCTTTATTTTTAAATTATTTCCAGGGCAGTTATTAAGTTATGTATTGTTAGCCTGATAACATAACTAAGTGCTTGTTACAGTCCCAGTTATAATCCCTACATGCCTAAGTCATCTATTAATTATTATCTATTAAACCACTTTTATTTTTTAGGTGGTACTTGTTGTGGCTTTTCTTTTTTAAGAGACTTGTTCACACATCTGGTAGAATGTACTAATACAGTATAAATAAAAAACATCCTATTTGTTTGCCAAAATATGTTTTTTCTTTTTTTCTTCCTTTAAATATAGGCAGTTTATGCTATGAGACCAAGGATATACCATATGTCATTATAGCTGTCTGTACAGGCTATGTCAATGATTCAGAAACGACCATTATTTTATCTCAGTAGATCTCGCTCTCGTCCTCCAAATCCTTCTCTGACTTTTCTTTGCATGCTGTTTTTTGGCACTTGTAAGCCAAAACACCAGTAAAAGTTAAAATAAAGATATTTCTTTAAAAGCCAATTCTTAGATTATAAATAACAACTTTAACAACCTCTTCACAAGAACCTGTTAAATGAAGAGTAATTAATATGCCTATTCTATTGACTAGGATTAATTAGATTTTATATGAGCACACAGTTCTTCACCCTTTACTCCAAAGACATGGTCTTTCTTTATGATATTAATAAAACTAAGAAATTCAATCAGTAGTTTATAGTTTATGGCTTTAATTTGGGTCAAACTTATAAGTGAAGGACTCCAAGAAAGGACTTTGTACTGAAAAGAAGTAGGTGCGTGCAGTCAAAAACAACGATAATAATAAGAACTTAAACTAAGGATGTTTTTTTGGACAGAGACAGTGTTAAAAGTTCAAAAATTAAAACTGTGAAGATTGAATGTGTTGTAATTCATTTAGTCTGGTTGAATTATTCTTTTGGCTTGCTTGTTTTAAGTGTAAACATTAATAGCAATGCATTTTGCTGTATGGCTTTTAACACAGGGTATTAAAATACATTTAGGCAGCACTTTTGGAGCAGTCTCATTGTTGCCCTCATGCTCACTGTTGAAAAAATAGCCCCAAATCTTTGCAAGCTGAAAGCTTAAATTCTCTGCATTAAACAAAACTAAAAACAGTGAATTTAGGAAGCTTACAGTTACTCTCTCTGGTTCTTTAACATTGTAGGTCATTGTCATTAGACACTGTTCTGTGCCATCTAAAAGGATAGTTTCAAATGAAAGGTATAATTTGTTCACAAATTGTGCTTATTGAAGAACAAAACCACATCATAGATTCTGTTTTGTTATTTTGACCTATTTACAACATGTTCATTGTTGACTTCATTGTTTTTCACCTGTGAATGAAAAGACATGCTTTCATCTTTCCACAGATCCTCTACAAACAAAAAAGGTTCGCAAGGTCCCCCCTGGCCTGCCTTCATCTGTGAGTGGGAGATCATCTACCTCTCATATAAATAGATTTCACAGTGAGCTTACTTAAGCACACACACACATACACTTCCCTCTCAACACTGACACACAAAGAGCACTCTTGACTTCACTTCAGCGTCACTTGACATCACAACCGGGAATTCTCTTGTTTTTGTAGGGCGACGTTCAGCGATGACACCGTTGGTGCCTGTTAATTTAAGAAGTTGTTGTATGTTTACATGCTAATATGAGAATGTAAATGTCTCTGAAGGCTTCGTTGCTCTGTTCATTGTGTGTGTACGTGCATGCATACATATGTGCACCTCGAGGTGATTGATTTTCAGTGCTGCCCTGTCACAGTGCAGCCTCCTCACAGCCTCTCCTGGGAGAGAGAGAGGCTGTCAGAGCGGATCCCCGGCTCTGCTCTTTTGATGTTTAATTAGTCATTACGTAGCCGAACAGGAGGACAGACAGAGATTAATAGCATGGAATATCTGAAATTTCTATTGGTAATGATCCCGGTGGAGCAGAAACCATTAGGATGCAGAGAGGAGTGGAGCTCAGCTTGCTTTCGGTTAGACAGCGGGTGCTGGAGTTCATTAATATGCATAAATCACTAAGTCAGATGTTTAATTTTAAAACCCTGGTGGATTGGCAAAGGTTTTATTAATCCTTGCCTTAAAATTCAAAAATTGGTTCAAGACAAGTTTTTTTTTAAAGAAGCAACTGGTTTACTAAAATCTCTTCCTTTTCTTTCCTTAAACAATGAAAGGGTTTTTCTTTTAGTTTTTTTTTTTTTTCTGGTTAGGGAGTCTGAGACTGGATTTGCGTTTTGGAGCTTTGATAATCGTCACCTCTGCTGCTGTTCCTCTGAAATCAAATATGGAACAGGGTGCCAAACATAAAAGGCTGGCATGTGTTTTGTTTCTGGATTTGTGTTTGAAAAGAAATTTGTCAGTGCGTGAGAGAGAGGTGCAGCGGCAGGGAACGTACGCTGCCTTTTCCTCTCTTAAGTAAGTGATATATTTGAGGTCTTGTCAGAAGGAGGGAGAAAGGCAAAGAATGGCTGCCTCGCGGGTTACATCTCTTTGTTGTGTAAATGGACGCTGGGCTTTTATTTGTCAGTACTTAACACATGGGCGCAGGTGCGGTTATGTGACTCATAAGAGTACAATCAAACGGTACAATGCAGGATGGGGAACAACAGTGACAGAGCATGGGATAAAATGCAGCTTCTTCTTGTCACTCAGTGGTGCTCAGGAGATAAAGCCTGGAGCTCCGAGGAATTATCCCCGTTAGTCTTTGATCCCATTTGAAAGAATAAAGATGGAAGTGTTGAATGCAGGGCTATAGGTCTCTTCTAACCTGCTGACAGAGAAAAGAAAACATAGTCAGTTTTATGATAGGTGGTATGTGTGGAAATGTTTGAGTGGGAGGTTGTCTGGCAGCTTTTAGGAGGTGTTGGTAATGGACAGGTGATGTTTTAGCTATTTGATGGTGCAAAGCTTTTTGTGGCCTTTAATATTTTTATACTGATTGGCTCAGAAGGTGCATCTGCAAGGATTGCCAAGACCCATGGTTGCATCTCTGGCTCAGACACAAGATGCAGCCAGGGTAGTGTTGAAGAGGTGCTGAGGGGGAAGGTGCACCTGGAGTCAGAGCTACTTTGCCCTGAGGCAGCTGTGTGAAGAGCCTACAGCGTACCTGTACAACATGAATGCAGCTGCAGACGCCACTGAAAGCTTTTGCTTGTGTAAGCAAGCGTGAGAGCCCCACCAGAGACCTGAATAGCTGCCTGATTTAAAAAAAAAAAAAAAAAAATCAACACAACACTTCCTATCATTATGTCTACTGCTGGGAATTTTATTATTTATTTATTTTACTCTCAAATCCCCCTTTTTCTTCCCTGAGCTTGTATCCTTACTCTTCAGTCTAAAAATAAATGTAGGAGTTTTAAATCACACGGGTGGAGTTAAGACGCTGGTCCAGGCATAATGTGTGGGTGCTTGTGTGTACACTACATGATGGAGCTGAATCAAAATATTTACGGGAGCACATCCTGTGTGCGTTTAGGTTTTGACACTGCAGAGCTCCAGGATGTGAAGGCTATCTATACTGGCCAGCTGCTGATTGCAAACATTTAAATGTTTGTAGCTCCTTTTTCTTGTTATATACAGAGACCCTCCTCCCTCACCCACACACATGCACTCTCTCTCTCTCTCTCTCTCTCTCTCTCTCTCTCTCTCTCTCTCTCTCGCTCTCTCTCGCTTTCTCTGCTGTAGTCTGATGGATGTGTCCTGCTTGCAGACATTGGATATTGCACATGTGATTGTTATTGTGTGATGTACAAGTATAACAAATCCTTAATACTTGCCAGTATTTTAAGGCTTGTTTAAGCTAGCTTGTCATTTTTTCCAAGATCTTAAGAAAATAACTCTGCTTTTGCATTTGTAAGCATGAGAGACAAACATATTAAGAGAACTGAAGCTTGACAGCCTTGCTTTGTATTGGTACTACAGTAGACACCTTTGCTATAATTGGCTCCCTGCATTATTTGACTGTATAAAGCCAGCGCTGAGAGCAAAGGACGGAGCGTGTTGTCATTGGACAGACAGGCGGCTGCGCTGAGGGATGCTGATGGGCAGCTGCGTGGGCACCTGTCTGACAGGAGGACTGAAGACGGAGAGGGAGAGAGAGGCGGCTTGTGGCTTGTGGGGGAAAGTTGCATCTTGTAGGATATTTATGGGAAGCTGCAAGGGCATGGTGTGTATTTGTTATGTGTGTGTGTGCATGTCAGTTTGTTTGTGTAAATTGTGTTCCCCCCACCCCACAAACCCTTGTCAGAGGCACAGTGGCTCAAAGTGACACTTCCTCCCTGGCTTTGGTGATGATATGGCTGCAGGAGGAGAGAAAGAAAGTGGTGGGCTGAGATTCAGCTCGCCTCGGGGACTTTTGCAAGCGAGAACCCTGAGTGTGGATGACAAAATAGATTGACATTTGCTTTTGACAGATCACTCAGACACCCTTGTTTCTGAGAGATTTGTACTGTGCTAGAAAAAGTGTGCTTAGGGCTCTGAATGTTAAGATACAGAAATGTTCCTTCCAGTGCTGTCTGGCGCATGACATTCAAAGGATACATCTTCTGTCTCTCTCTTTGCATCTGTCTTTAACAGCTCAAAGACAACGCATCATAATCTTGTAACTTAATGTTACCCCATACTGAAGAAGCAGCTCTTTTTTGATTCTTCTTTTGAACCCCAGCAGGCCAGGACAAAGTAATTGGGCTTGGTGAATAGACGGGATGAAATGCATCAGCAAAGCTCTGTGTAAACATTCAGCCTGGGCCTTTATAAGTCTCTCTGCAAAATTAGATTTTGGGTCCGCCCAAAAGAATCATATAAAGCTGCATGCTTTATATTTTGCCTTTTCAGAAACAAATGGGTTAATTATTGAGTCTGGGATGATTAAAGAATATAGATGAAAGCACATCAATGTGTTTTATATGTTCAAATCAAACTGATTCTTCTGAGAGTGTTTTTATATATATAAATACGATTTTAAAGATGGAGCCCTCTCCTACAGTCCTGTGTTGTTATGACGTGGCATAGAGAAGCAACACAGGTCAGAAGAGGACACATTAAGGGAATAATAAGGCTAGGACGGTTTCTACAAACAGCCTCATATGTTCTGCATTTGATTAGTCAGGTCAGCAGAATGACTGTTCACATTTTCCATACTCCTTAGAACTTTCAAGTACAGTAGAAATCCTTTAAAACCAGTAAATTGTTTTATAAATTAAGCTCAGTACTCTGTGTTAATGCTCAAAGTATTTCTGCAGGTCCTTAAACTACTTGAACAGCTGTAACCAAGGTAACAACCAGCCAAAGTTAACTATAAAAATACAGCTTTTTTTTGTGAACTCAAGATTTGAATTGTTTTTTGTAGGCCGTATAAATGATGGAATCTGGATTACTTTATTCCTATTTGACCAGAAACAAAAATGTGTATTCCAAACGTGAACTGGTATTTACTTTCCAGTAAATTGTTATGATTTTATTTGCATTCAGTCTTTCTGCACTTTAAATGTCTGTAATTGAGCAGAGAACATGTTTCAAAAGGTAGTTTGGCTTATTCACCACCTATTAGTTGACATCGATTCTTTTTGTGCTATAATGCTTAATTTGAGCCAAAAAAATCAAAGGGTTAGTTAAACAGGACCTGTAAAATAAGAAAAATAAAGTTTGTTTTTTGCTAATTTTCTTACCACCAGTACCACCAGTAAGTTAGGCACGGATAACTTCATCTGCTGTTTAGGGGTTGTCTACTCTTCCAAAGCTTTCACTTTACACAATGATCTCAAGTAAACACAAGGACAAGCTAAATGTGTGCTACCTCCACAGTGATAGAGAACATAACTACGAATCTAAAGGTAAGACTCAGTTAGTCCTTCAAACATCTGCAGTTTCATTTGTAGTAGTCCTGGGCAATTAATTTAAATTTAGATTAAATCACAGTATGGCCTGCTGCAATTTTTTAATTGTAGAAAAAGCAATTGCCCATTTTTGTTTAAAATACATAAGACGAGGAAAATAATTACAAATCAAATCACAATGTTTGGGGTAAAAATTGCATTTAGATTATGTTCTCAAATTGTTTAGTTACCAACCATAAAGAAATGGTGACCTGTAACATGAGAAAATTAATAATCAACCCCATAAAAGAATGTTTTATGTTAACTAAGAGTTGGGTAGAAAAAAGTCCAGATAATTGTCAGTTTAGGAAGCTTTTTTGTAGATTCTTGAAGGATTTTTTTGTTTTTTTATTCAGTGAATCTATAAATTCTGTAATCCTGCTGTAAGTAATGTAGTTTTTTTTGAGGTGTGAGTGCAGATTTATGGGTGATTTGTATTTCTGTTAATCCAAAAGGCACTATCCCTTCTTTGTTACTTAGTTTTGCAGCAGAAACCTGACTGAAGGAGTCTCTAGTGTAACCCTAAAAGCTGTTATATGTTTTTAAAGTGTCTTGATTAAATGTAGGTAGTTGCTTTCGTATGTGTTATTTTGTTGGTAGAGGACAGTATTTTAGGCGCTGACCCGACCCTGTTAGTGAGCTCTCCAGAGACCATGCCTCATCAGATGGCTGATTAGATGGACACCCTCGGTTTGACAGGGATGATGCTGAACAGTCGCAGCTACCTCTGGGACCCTGGGCCTTGTGTTTATCTTTGTTTGGGTTGTTGAAATTTACCACTGACATTAGAGGCTGCAGATAAAGGTGCAGGCAAACAAGCCAGAGCCCTGACCTCTTTCATGTTTGAGGAGAACAAGGAGTTAAAAGGACAAAGAGCAGGGAAATAATGCACAGATTAAAGTCATTACTCACACTGTGGCCTGTTGTAAATTATTCATGTAGGGCTTGCGTGAGTCGCCAGCATTAATGCAAACCTTGATTTTTAGATTGCTGGCAGGCTCAAGAACACAGCCTGTCAACATTTACTGAGGTGGATGTTTGTTATTTAGAGACATCCAAACCAGGCTGATGTGCCCCAGAAAATGCATCACTGAACAACAAGAGGCTTTTAAACAATAAGATTCATAACAGGTCAGAGATCTTGTGTAATGTGATGTCCGTGTTGCAACGATTCAAATGTAATGAAGATATAGTGTTACTGTCATTGTCGGTGAAAGATTTCCTCTGTGGTGTGTTGTTTTTCTGAGCTCATTCAATTATTAAGTATTGTTGATCAGCTCAGAAGAAACAGAAGAGAATATCCTTCATTAATTCCTTGAGGGGAAATGTAATTTTATTTTCTGTTGTTGAGAAATGCTACACATAGGCTGAAACAGGATGTAGGGCTACAGCTGAAAGAGCTCCAGAGCAGTGGGGGGGTTCATTTCCTTGCTCAGTGGCACCTCAGCAGTACTCAGGCTCCTTCTCAATCGCCAGACTTGGGCGTTGTCCACACGGAGATGAAAACGATATAGTTCCGTGAGTAGACAAACTACTGGGCTGTTTAAAATATCTCTGGGTCGGAACACCACCAGATCTGACGTCAGTATCTATGCCTGTTTAAGTCCTGGCCCGTTTAGCTATCAGTGCATCTTTAGAGCACCGCTGTATCCCGAGCTAGCAAGTTAACCAAGTGATTGCGTGATGTGTGCATTGGAGTAATAGGTAAAAGCAAGTTTTCTGAGAAGTGATTGGAGAAGGAGTTGGAGCTGAGGCTGGGGCCGATACCTGTTAACATTTTTCAGGATTTGTAAATAAAAAGCAGCTTTGCAGTGAAGCTTTTGCCTATTGTAATACTGGCCCATATACTCTGTTAATGGTAGCACTGCCAGCATCTCAAAGAAAACTTTATTTCATACTACAGTAACAAATACTATCTGCATATTCTTGACTGTATTGACACATTTTTATCTTACATGCTGCACAAAACATGCAAAACCTGTGGCCAATGTAACTGGTTAGAAATTGGAAATGCTATTTGGTCTTAAATTATATATTCAGAGGGTCTTGCAAAAGGTTTTTAGAAGTATTAAATTTATTGCCAGATTTTTGTATATACCCTGGAGAAAGATGTGCAGCAAGTATTTAGGGTCAGTTTTGAACTAGGGACAACCACGAGGAGGAATACAGCCTCTGCACATAGGGTGCACAAGCTAACTATTGAGCTAAAGCAGCATCCATAATCAGCTGTTTTTTAATCACAAGGCAGGGGTAAGTCAAGTTCATTTTAGTCAAGATTATTAGCGGTCACAATGTCCCTGCAACAGAAAAAAACTGTGTGTATTGACCCCACCTGTTCAGAATTCTTCTAGTTCTACTTGAACAAGAAAATCTCATTTAAGTTTAAAAGCAGGAGCTGTGGACGTCAGCACATCCTGTGGTCACACAACACTATGGTGAGCTACAGGTTTAGTTGTTCAGAAACATTGCTATGAAAAAATAAAATATTTGAATCGTAGTTTCGTCTACTTTGCGTGTCTTTTCTGTCAGACTCACAAAATCAAAGTCGCAAAAGTATGTATGAATATTCAACAGGAACATACTCTTTATGATAATGCACACATTTGTTTGATGCATGTTGTCCTCTAGAACTTCAAAGATTTCCTCTTAGATAAATTGTGCGGTTGAAGTTACAGCTTTTTTCTCTGGGAAAGTACCTAAATACTTTTAGTCATTAAATTTCACTCATGTGGTATTAAGATAGTCTGAAGAAGTCTAACATTTAACTTTATGACCCCTGCTGAAAGCCTGAATCATGGATGTCTTTGAATCAGCCCATTTATGATACAGTCAGGAGTTTTGGAGGGTGGGGGTTTGAACCCTCCCCCCCTCCTCGTTGGCCCTCTCTAATTAGAACCAGAGCTCCTTACAGGAAACAATCTTCCTGTCTGATGACATCATCACTAAATCCATGCGTGAGGAGAGGGTGACCTCAGCCTGCGAGATTTGCGCTGTGTTTTTCAACACCCAAACAAATCCCATGAAAAGCACCTTGTGATGACTCGTATGTCTTCAGAGAACGCAGAGTGAACAGTTGGGTGAAGTAGAGCCAGAACAAGTGTGTTTTTCTCGCTCCCATTTTTGTGAGTGAGTGTTTGCTCTTAGTTAACATGGGAAAATGTGAATGCAATTAAAATACTTTTTCTAAATTCTATAAGATACTCTAAATATAATGTCAAAGAAATATGTTATTAGCTCAATTGGAATAAGATTAATTTGTTTTCTACCTAACTCGATCTCCTGATATAGTTTAACCATGCTATATATAGCTGGTGTAAGACAACTAAACCTTCTGCCTGTTTTACCATAAAAGTACCTCCGGTATATGTCCTTTTACCTCAAGATTACTTTGATATTAAAGAAGTGTTAAAACCATGATGACTGCCTGCAGAATCTGAAGCATCATAGGATTTTTTACTAAAATTTCCCTACATGAATCGATTACGAATCGAATTGAGAATCGAATCGAACTGGGGCCTTGAGAATCAGAATCAAATCGATTCAGGAAATCAGTGGCAATACCCAGCCCTAATAAGATCAATAACAAAAGGATATTTTAAACAGAAATGTCAGGCTTCTGAAAAGTATGTTCATTTCTATGCACTCAATACTTGGTTGGGCCTCCTTTTGCAAGAATTACTGCATCAATGTGGTGTGGCATGTAGGCGATCAGCCTGTGGCACTGCTCAGGTGTAATGGAAGCCCAGGTTGCTTTGATAGCGGCCTTCAGGTCAGCTGCATTGTTGGGTCTGGTGTCTCTCATCTTCCTCTTGACAATACCCCATAGATTCTCTATGGGTTCAGGTCAGACCAGTTTGCTGGCCAATCAAGCACAGTAACACCATGGTCACTGAACTAGCTTTTGATACCTTTGGCATTGTTGGCAGGTTCTCAGTCCTGCTGGAAAATGAAATCAGCATCTCCATAAAGCTTGTCAGTGGAAGGAAGCATGAAGTGCTCTAAAATGTCCTGGTAGATGACGCGTTGACTGTGGACTTCAGAAAACACAGTGGACCAACACCAGCAGATGCCATGGCAGCCCAAATCATCACTGACCGTGGAAACTCTTCCTCCAGACTCTGGGATCTTGATTTCCAAATGATATGCAAAATTTACTTTCATCTGAAAAGAGGACTTTGGACCACTGAGCAACAGTCCAGTTCTTTTTCTCCACAGCTCAGGTAAGACGCTTCTGACGTTGTCTCTGGTTCAGGAGTGGCTTGACACGAGGAATGCCACATTTGTAGCCCATGTCTAGGATTGGTCTGTGTGTAATGGCTCTTGATGTGCTGATTCCAGCCTCAGTCCACTCCTTGTGAAGCTCCCCCAAATTCTTGAATGGATTTTGCTTGACAGTCCTCACAAGGCTGCGGCTATCCCTTATGCTGGTGCACCTTTCCTACCACACTTTTTCCTTCCACTCAACTTTCTATGAATATGCTTGGATACAGCACTCTGTGAACAACCAGCTTCTTTAGCAATGACCTTTTGTGGCTTACCCTCCTTGTGGAGGGAGTCAATGACTGTCTTCTTAACATCTGTCAAGTCTGCAGTCTTCCCCATGATTGTGTAGCCTACTGACCCAGACTGAGAGACCATTTAAAGGCTCAGGAAATCTTTGCAGGTGTTTTGAGTTACAGAACAGATAACTTCTGTTATGCTAGTTATTTATGTTTTTTGACCTTCCGGTTAAACCTGTGTAAGGCTCGTGTGGACCTGGGCTAGTTTGAGTCTGGGTACGGCTTACAGAAATGTTGCTACCACTGCACTGTCAATGGATGACTACCCTCTTGGAAAACATGCCCTCTTAATGGAAAACAACTACCCAAACTAACATGCTGTTGTTTTTACAACCCCAGCATACCCCTATCCCTTTCACCTCACATTCTATCCAAACCTCATGTCACCTCCTCTACACCCCTGTCAACCCCCTGGGCCTCACAGTTTAAAGCCCTGTGTCCTGATTCAAGGACTTCTAGACTTCTTCCTGTTCTAATTTGATAAATGTATGTAGACAAAATATATCAGCAGCATCCTGAAATTATTCACACCAAAATGATATGAAATCATTTCTTCCCTGAATGCCCATTTCCCTCTGCTTTCATGTGTTTTACTTCGAACACTGCTGTGTGTCTGGACTTGTTTTAGACCCCTTCAAACACTTCTATCATTACCATTTCTCCTTAAAGCATCAACTTGAAACAGTGCCAGATTTAAATCAGTAACCGCATGTAGAGCCAGTGTTTTTGGCTGAGTTTGAAAGAGTCCTGGAGAAGAAAGGGGGATAAATAATAACAGCACTAAAAGGGAAAAGCATAATAAAGGCCTAGTTTTTCTTAGGGAAGTGGAAGCTTTCATCTTTCTATAACAATGATGTTCTCAATGAGTCTGCAGGCCTGTGTTTAGTCCAGGAGGCTTGGAGTGGTAGACATGAAAGGGATCCAGTCAGACTGTACAGACCAGGCTCTCTATCTATCCTTTCCTTCTCTCCTTTCTTCTCCCCTCCTTTTGCTCCCTCCTCCTCCTCTCAAATGATAAAGGTAATGGAGAGCTGTGTGGCTCACAGTGACCGTAAACCATGGCAAAATGGCTGTCGTTGTTTGGTCCCCCTTCTCCCTCCCTCCTTCATTTCTCCCCCCTATCTGAGGCCCCCAGGGTTTAGGAAATGGAGCATTATTTTCTTGTTGCGACGTCACAAGCCGGCCCCTTTGCAGCTGTTGCATGCTTCACAACTTTGTGTTTACAGCCAGCTAAATGTCTCACTCTCCCAGCACTGAAACCCCCATATTTCACATTTCATAAATACCCTCTTGGTCCACCTTTTCCCCCTGACTTCCTGGTTTTTGATTTATAGATTAGTGCTGTTTTTTTCCTCTTGCATCTTGTGCCGTCACTTTCTCCTCCTAAACGTTGAGCATGCCAAGTGCAGGAACAGGTGAAATGTGTTGCCAGATTGTTATGTTCTCACAAACCCTATATTTTACCTCCCTGCAGGCCAGTAGACTCATTTAATCATCACAAAAACAAAAAGATTAGACACTTGGGATTAAAATGTGTAGAGCATTGACTCATACACTCATTTGCTTTCCTTTTAATTACTCATATTAATGTTTTAATCCTTCTCAGGGTGAAATTATTTTAGTTCCAGTTTGTTTGGGGGGTTCCCCCTGCAGAAAATCTTCATTTTTTTATGCCTGGAATTAATTTTATTTTCTCTCTCTCTCTCCCTCTCTTTCTAAATCCGCTCACACATTTGTTTTCTGTCCCGCCCACTTCCCTTTATCTTCTCTGCCCCCCTCGCCTCCCTTCCCCCTCGTCCTTTTCCTCTCTGCCTCAGCACTCGGAGGCTTAAGAGAGAGGGACGTACCACATGAGCCACTCCCTTCTGACTCCCACCCCCTCTCCCCTCAGCGTGCGATGGTACAATCCTGCTTTGCATAAGTTTCCTCTGAGTGGGTTGTGTGTGGAGGCCAGTACTGAGGAATTATTAGTCCCTTTTGAGCGCTTTGGATGTATGTGTAGAAAGAAGGAGTGCTGCTGTTGTGTATCTTTGGTCACTTAAATAGTAAAAGCTAGAATGTATTGCGCCTACCCTGTCCCTGGAATGGGCAGTAACTCTTTAATGTATTACTACAACGGGAAATCGGTGAGTAGTCTTTTTGGGAATGTGTGTGTTAGATGAAGAATAGCTGGAAGAAGTATGTGTCTAGTGTGTTTGTTTGCCTTTGTGTCAATAAGCTTTTCAATTACAGATAAAATCATAGTGTTTCTATGTGTGGGACCATGTGCCTGAGGCTTCTCTCTCTGATTTTCCATGACATCAGGCTAAGCTGTGTGACACTGCTATTTAATAACCTAAAACAAGTGCCTTAACTTTCGCAACTTTTTACCTCAGTGACAAACTGGTTGAAATTTTTATTCATACATAAAAATATCGTTCTGCCATTTTCAAAAACTTTTCCTACGCTGTGGCTCAAAAAGTTTTTCGCAGCCTTGAATTTATTTTTACTGGCTGGGTGCTGGAGCTGCGAGACGGGGCTGAAATAATAACAAGTGGGAGTCTGGGAATGATTAAGGCAAAGAGGCTGCCTGTTGAGGTTAGACTTTTCCTGTTTGCAGATTGAGCTCCGAGCACCAGTGTTGCTGTTATTCCATCTGTTTTTAATCAATGTCGGCATTCTTCGCACCACAGGGAGCCTAATGTGATTTCTGAACTTCTCTGTAATGATCGCTTTGATTTTTGTTAGTCTGAAATTTTTTTCTGCGCAGGAACAGGTTTTTTTTGTAAATCTGTGAACCATTGAGGTTTGTGTGTCTGCATGTGCTGCACTTGGACTTGAAGAGTTTTACTGTTTTGAGTCAAGTTACTGACCTAAAGACAGGTTGTGATGCAGAAAGTTTAAGAAGTTAAGAATTTTTCCTCAATGTTCTTGTTGTTAATGCACTTCCATCATGAGTGTATGAATCTGGAGGATGTATTTTGAAAAGGCTGAATGAGATCTCTGTGCATGTCAGTAATCCAAGAGTAATGATCCTGTCATAAGCAAATTACAAAGGCAGATTTCCACCTGTCTTTGCATGTGCTGCCTTTGCTGTTACATAAAGAGCACATAAAGGAAAAGTAAAACCTTTTAATGATGTTGAATTGAAAAGGTCATCCTCCTTAAGCCTAACTTTACTTAAAACCCTCTTCCTGCGTGTCCTCTTTGTTCCCACTTTGACTTTGATCTTTTTTATATTAAGCATTAACAGGCTTGTGTTACAGTTGGTGATGGAAAGAAAATTGATTGCATGTGGACAGAGCAGGCACTGTATGATCAAAAGCACTTGTTAAACTAGCACCAACTTTTTTGCTTGAAAGAGAAGAAACTTGATTATGCTTACCATTTTTTGCATCTACTGGATCCACATTAATTTGTTCTAATGCAGAGTTGCATAGCAGGCTCACCATCTGGAGCTCTGGGAGAATTCACAGTGGGCCATTGGCTTGTGAGCTGGTGGCACAGAACCAATACAGATGGAGCAACTCACTGATCTTTCTTCAGTTGCCTATTAGTGAAAAGAAAAAAACAAGTGAAAGCCCTGAAGTGATTTTTAGCCTTCTTTTTCCTCTTGTTTTAATTCACAAAGAGCCCTCCTCCTCATTGTAGAATTAGATCAGAAAATAGTGAAAACACAAGAGCCAACATGCTCTTTAAGGTGGGATGTGAGTGTTGTTATTGTTTTGAGCTGCAACAGGTTGCACCACACTTTGTAGGGTCAGCATTTATTGCCAGAAGCTAATCCTTACATCCCCTAAATGTGCACATGTGTTGCACATGCACTGAAGCATGCGTGCTTGTGCAACTCAAAGTTAGAGTGGGGGGTTGTGTGGCTGCATGCGTGACGACTGTCATATATGGAATGTATGAGTTGCATATGTTGCGAGTAGATAATGAGGTTGCACTGATGCCGAAACCAAATTTTTGTGGTATTAACGGCTGGAATGTGCTATTCTGCTGTGTGAGGCATCTATTTTTAGGGGTTCTGACTCCCAGTTGGTTTCTCTGCTGTCAGTATGTGTACTAACATGAAAGATGTGACACATTTAGTTAAGATGATGATAAAAAAAAATATGCTGATATTCAGTTATTTGTTTTTCATACGGGACCACTATTGTCTTCGATTTAATGCTGACAGTATTTTTGTTGTAATCTTGGTTTTTAGATGTGGCAGACCCACTGATGGGACCTCTGTCCTGTTTCTTCGTGTATATTTTCTACCTGTGTTTGGTTGTTGTGTATTTTCAGGCGTCAGTAGGTGTGTGTTGAAGCATTTATGTCTTTATATTCCATGTGTATGTTTGGATTTGAATCCAAGAGTTTCATTGAAAGTGTAAAGTACAGTCTTTATATAATTATAGCTTTAACAAAGTCACACTTCTAAGTCCACAAGGATTAAAAATAAATGTGAAATGTCCATGGAAACTAAATCTTGCTGAAACCATTCCTCTTATCAATCTAACTTAATCTGTCTGATAATAATTGCATGGATTGCTGGTCTTTATTGAACATTTAATTCTGTTTGGCTAATGTTTGCAAAAAAATATACAGTAGATCTCCACTTAAAGGCAAGTGTCCTGCACAGATGTTGATAAAAAGCCTCCACAAAGGCTGAGGGAGGCGTCTTGAGTTTGATCCGGTATGCATGCTGGCACTCTGAGTCCTTTAAGTGTGTTAAACTTGAACTTCAAAGCAGTATAGTTTTAAATAATGACCTTCAACACAAAAACTGGACATCCTTCTGTGTTCAAACTCTTGTAGCTTACTGGCCATATGCCTTGTCCCTTTTCCCATGCTTTTGAATTTACTTTGGGTTTTTTTTTTTTTTGCGTCCTTTATATAAGTCAGCAGTCTCTGTTTTAATATTCTATATTTGATACTTCATTATCTTCAAAGGCAGGTACCCCAGGCTTACAGACATTGGGAAAGGTACAGGATGTTTTCACCTCTCAGCTGAGACCTGGGTTCCTGCAGATCCTTAAAAAGTCTTAAATTAGATTTTTTTAAAGCATGTAGGAACCCTGTGAGACAGAGTGATGCTGAGGGGCTGAGCAAATTATCAGAACTGTAGCAGTAATTCAGTAGTTTTTTAAGTAGGTAACAATGAAAATGTTTCTAACATCACTAACTTTATTTAATTCTTTCTGGCTGTTCATTCACTTATCAGGAGGTACAGTAACCTTCAATTACTCAGTGTTTGCCTTTGTTTATTAATAGTAAGTTCTAAATGTTAGACTTCTATCAATGCATTTATGTCTGCTTAAAGAGTCTAACTGCATGCAGGTCTATTGGTTACTATTACAGTTGGTTTTGTTTTTATTTGAAAATACTTTTTCATGATACTTCTCAGTTTTAGATAAGTAAACTCAATGACTAGGAAACACAAATACAGAATCTCCTTTAAGCTCACACAACTGGTGTAGATCTGTGTTGGTGTGCTGATCCGTGTGAGTGACGGCTTTTAATTAATAGCCTTGTAAAAGGAAACCCAGGCGGGCCCTCTCCTCCATGGGCTGGCGGAATGAGGCACCCAGTGTTTGGGATGGTTTATTAATGCTTTGACTGGTTAGCCCAGGGTAAAAAGGGACAATTAGCATTATCCGCTGCCATATGCTGCCCATTGAGCGTCTGACAGAGGCCAAAGACAAAAGCCTGAGCTAACCTGAGATCTCCATGGAACTACTATCAACCCTGGTCACATGTGTAAGCCAGAGGACCCATGAGAGCCCCACCCCTCCTCTAGACTTTAATTACACTCCCAGACAACAACACGCTGGAGTCCAGCTCAGTCAGCAAAGCCCAACAGCCCTGTGTCTCTCTTAGGCTACATCTTTGAACTGATATTCTGTTCACGTGTTTGCAGTGTGTGCATGCAAGTTATTAGATGTATGTACTCAACTTATTTGTGTGGCACCTTCTTTATGAGCGCTTTATTGTAGAACAACTAAAGCGAGTAAATAGCCTTTGTGTCTGAGGAGGCACCTGCAGGCATTGGAAACAAATCTTTTATATACATGTTATTAATCTCTATAAACAGGACACAGACTGCAAACATGCAGGTGGAATCAGGGTCGCTGGTCTGGCTCTGATTAGTATAACAAGACTGTGGGGTCATCCAGGCCGGTCTGTGGGAGGGAGAACTTGTCCAAACCTTCATCTGGAGTGGATGAAGTCAGAGACCACATCACTGGTGTTTGGCCTCTAGTCTCTTTGATCCTCCTGTGTAGCTTGGCACACATACAGCTATACAACAGCGTGCCCATTATGCCCCTGCTTTCACTGTACCACCTCAAGCCTGCAGGTACAAAAATAAAGAAAAGCAAAGCAGGCTGTTTTTTGTGCCACTTATTTGATTCCTGCCTCTCTGGGAATGATGTAATTCACCAGGCATTTAGTCTATGCATGTACGCGGGTATCATTATACTGCCATTAGAGGTGGAGTTGATCTGAAATGCAAATACCCCTGATAATCCACTCCTCCCTTCATGAGCTTGATTGCTTGCTAGTCATTAAAGTGTGTGCGTGTTTGTGGTTTGAGGGCTATATCTGAGTGTGTGGGATCACATACTTTATGTATCCAAATTCTTAATTGTGTCTTTACTTTGCAATTGTGTTCAAATGTTTGCTTCAGATTAGAAAGCTGACGGTTTTTATGTTATCTCCCTGCAGGTGTATGCACCATCTCCAAACTCAGAAGACTTCAACAGAGATTCTCCCTCGTACTCCTCTCCTAAACCCTCCAGCAGTATGTTCGCAAGCACTTTCTTTGGTATGTTCAAAAGCAAGGATTGGATTTACTGAGAGAACTGTTTAATGCTAAATGAAATAGGCTTGTATAATAAAATTACTTAAAATCACTTCCACACTTTATATGATGCTGATAAATTCTTTGATGTTGTTTTCGCACACACACAAAACTCCCAAAAATGTCCTTAGATTTAGCAGGTGTGAACACAAACTTTCTACTCCTGATTTAACACAAATTTTTCTGTTAGCCTGTCCCATCTTGATTCCAATCTATGCACACTAACAATTAGTGTTTTCTGTCACTTCTGCCAAACAAGTGCCAGTATACCTACTGGTTTCTTTTATTCACTATCCTATAGTGGATATAAGATACAGTTGGGAGACATCGCCTTGGTCTTAAACTAAGGTGATCATTTTTTGTGTTAAAAGAAAGCCAAATGATCAGAAAACAATCAATGGATCAGTGATTTATAAAGATATTAAGTTTAAGACTTGGTCTTTGTATTCATAAAGAGACTTTTGCCTCAGCAGTACTGACCAATCACATTGTAGAAGGCTGTGATGTTAGTAGAAGAAATCCATGTTGACAGCAAAATATGGAACTGGATGAAATGAAGTCTTGGAATGCACCACCTATTGTCAGTGACAATTTACCTTTTTTATTATCTTTTATTAGAGTGTAAACTGAATACTTGGGAAAAAAATTACTCCAGTCTGAAGTTACATGATGGACTGTTGATAATGACCAGTAAACAGAAGAGGAAGTCTTAGACTAGATAATTGTTATCAGTAATCCATGTCTGTTGGCTGAATCAGATGCCCAGAAATATTAGCCGTTCCTCCCCTGTTCATGTGATAGGTTTAGAGATAAGAGTGACGTACAAACTTTTTAGATGGAGTTTGTTTCTTTTCTGCTGTCAGTGCATTGCTCATTAAATTATTGTTCTTGATTTACTGGAAGCGTTTCATTAAATGGCATACAAATGGTCCATTGAATAGTCGAGTCTAAAATTGCATATTTGAAATTGAAGGTCTTAAAAAGTCTACAAAGTCTGAATTTTACCAGTGATAAGTCTTACATTTCAGAGGGTACTTTGACTAAGACATGTTCTTCTGCTACTTTGTTTTCTAGCTAACCTTATACGATTTTAAGTTAATCACTATTATTTAAGGTCCATAATTAGTGCACTAATATTTTTCTTTATTAATCGCATACTTTATTGTTTTTAAATAATGGTTAAGGAGTGTCTGCAGCTCCCCGAAGCCACAGTGATGTAAAATAAGTTTGTCACTGCTCCTTTACGTCTCATTTCACTCTAAAAACTCCACGACAGCTAAGTGGATGAGTCAGAAGTTATCTGCACCCTCTCAATTATCTCTTATGTAATTTTCAATCGATAACAAGTTCCTTTTTCCATGGTTAAGTTTATGTTAAAATCTTTAATCTACCTTTAAAAGCAGGTCTGTACAGAAACAGGAAGTCACTTACCTTTTCTTAAGACTGTAGAAAATCAAAAATGACATAAGAACAGTTTTAAATGCAAAATTGTGGACTTTTAAAATGTGGTAAAAGGTGCCATTAATTGCAATAAACTACAGAAATTCTGGGATTAATTGCGATTAAAAATGTTAATTTTTTGACAGCCTTAATAATTATTCTTCAGAATTCAGGTATTCAGTGGTGGATTTTCTGGGGGGGACCCCCAGACACCTCTTTTATTTTATCTGGATCACTGTGATCAAATACACTCTGTACTGTTCTAGTCCAGTCTCTAACATTTGGGCCAGGTTACCCATTCAGTAAATCCATGCAGAGCACCCTTATTTTAACAGGTTTTCCCAGCAAAAAGCACTAGTCTGCTTTTAATAGTTAAATTGTTTGGGATAATCTCAGCTCACCTGCTAAATATCAACAGATTTGTTGCTGATATTAATAAATATAAGTTTACTGCATATTGAAAGAACGGAGGTATTAAATGTACAAGAAATCATCAAATTTGAGCATTAATGACTAAAAAAATTTTTGCCTCATAATCATTTGACTTTTCATAAACAGTTCATTAAATCAGAAATTCAGACCAGCTCTGGTGCATAGAGAAATCTAATATGCCTTTCATTTTTAAACATTTACTACACAAAAAGTGATATTAATTATTCTCAGTTCAGGTCTTTAAAAGGTCTTAAAAAGTCTTTAAGTTGATTTTTAAGAGCATGTAGGAATCCTGCATACAGGAGGCTAAAGTACTTTTTAAAAAATACTTTATTTATGCTTTCTCAGTTACAACCAATAACATTAATTCCCTTAACCCATCCACCCAAAGTTTATAAAGAACAAAGAAAGTGGAAAAATACAAGAATAGGGAACTAAGTACTTTAAATGACAAATAACCTTGACAATAATTAAATCAGTAAGCATACTAAGACAATTCAAATCAGAGTTAAAAAGAAAGAAGGAACAAAAATAGATAGATTAATATAAAATATATTCTTTAATCTCCCTTGTTGACAGATTTTGCAGTTAAACACAGTTCTAATTCATGTATCTCTGTTTATTTCAGCATGATGTAGACAGAAAGGCACACGTCTTTGGCGGTTTGTTATCTCAGCTGTGTTCTGATCATGTTTCAGTCCCCGTAGAAAAAATAAAGGATGCTTCTTGGATGACCTTAACTCTTTAAGCAAAGGGTTAGAGGTTGTGACAGAACTCGCGGTCCATGTTGTATACGATGGCTTGTTGAAATAATTCATGTCTTATCTTTAGATGGTACCCACAGTTCATCTGACCCCTGGAACTCATCCAATGGGATCAGTCAGCCTGGTTATGGGGGAATGCTCGCAGGATCTTCATCTCACATGCCACAGTCAGGAAACTACAGCAGCCTGCATGCACATGATCGCTTGGTAAGAAGATCCTCTCAGCTGGGAAAGGCATAAAGACGGTGATAGATGATTGTAAATAACTCTGTTCTGCATCACAAATACATCAGAGACCCCATTTGTATTGCTAAGCACATAGAGCATGTAAATTATTTTTCAGTCCTTAATCAAACCAGTGTAGCTCCCCCAGTTGGAAAAGGGGGAGTGTGTCTTAAATTGTGGTCTGGTTATTATCAGTGGAGGCCCTGCTGACCTTCTTTATGTCCCTGCTTGATCTACTCCAGCCTGTTTCAGCTGGCTGGGCATCACAGGGAGCCTGCAGATGCTGCCTGCCTCATCTTTATTACTACCCCCCACCCCCCCGTTTAATTTTAGCTTCATCACAGTAGGAAGGCTATAGAAGGGAATGAATATACTTTTTGTTTTCAACATACAGTTATGAATTTAAAATAGAGCTTTTGTTTTGTTTTTTTAATCTTCCAGAATTACCCCGCACACTCAGTCTCTCCAGACATCAATGCCAGTCTTCCTCCCATGTCCAGCTTTCACCGGAGCAACACCAACGCTTCACCATTCGTCACAGCGGCACACACCACATCTGCCAATGCAGCCGAAGGGGTCATGGGTACGTTGTGGTGTTAACAGTTCAGCTACCTGCCCAGAATGACAAATTTAACAGTCATGATGTCATTGTTGCTGTTTATCCATTCATTCAAAGCACTGAGTCAGGCAGTTTGACAGCTGCATTGTGTACAGTGGTCGCTCTTCATTTGTCTGAGTTTGATGCAACAAAGACTCTCTCTGTATGTTTTCTCAGCGGCTGCAAATCGAGGGAATGCCACTGGAAGCTCACAGACTGGAGACGCACTGGGCAAGGCTTTAGCCTCGGTGAGTTACAACCCTACATTTAAAGAGGATTTTGTTTTACTGTGCATTTTATGATTTTCAAGAATGGTTTATTCACTATACTTGATTCCTGGGTTAAATTAATGTATGGGTTTACATGAGCAATTATCCTGTTTTTGTTGATATCAAAGATAAATTGTTTCACTGGAGCATTATAAACATGCTCATACTCATGTCCCTACTTTTAAATCATCTGCATGCAGCCTTGTCTTGATTTTTCGCTCACTTTTTTTTGTGCTGACAAAAGAATTTTTAAAACATGTAACACTGTGAATTCAAGCTAGCAAATCCAGATGTGGACTCATTTAGATGTTAGACATTTTTATAGTGTTTACATGAACCTCCATACTCTTTAAACCAAATTATAACTTTGAATGTGATGCACATAAAAACATACTTAATCTGGCATTAGCATTTGATGACAACACAGAGGTCGCTGCATTTCCCCTCAAGTCTGCTCTCCTGTCAGGGTGTTAAACTCATCTCTAACTTGTATTCATTCAGCCTCAGCAGACATTTTGATCCTCTGAAGCATAAAATAATGGTCTGTTTCTGTCTCTAAAGAAGGTGACCTCTGTAATCATGCAGGGAATTAAGTGCTATACTGACTGCTGATTAAAAAAGCCCAGAGGACATGTTTGTAGTTGTTTTTTGGCCTAAGCCCGGATAAATGTGGGCTTAAACTAAGAGTATTCAAGAAGAAGAATTGTACATTGAAAATGCTCCTAAAGCCTGTAGATGACACTTCACTGTGGAGAACCAGTGCAGATATCGGTGACCTCCTGTAATGAATCAATGTAATTTTCTTTAGCTCACAGAAGTTCAGTACAGCAAGAAATGTGTCTATCTTACAGTTTATATGTATATAAGCTGATTATGGCTGATTAATTTATTAAAATGTCCTTAAGTATTGTTGTTTGATTTAGAGGGTATAAATGAACAATTTTTATAACAATACACTGTAAAACACTAAGGCAAGAGAGTTCCCAAAAGTGGTGACAATCAATGAAAAAGGAGGAATATTATTCTTTCTTTGGGATTTAACGTTTTTTGTTTGTTTGTTGTTTTGGATGATAAGAAGCTCTTTTAGATATAAAAAGTCTGAACCTAACAATTCCAGAGTCTCCTTAAATGAATTGAAATGGACAGCTTGTGTACATTGATACATGTTACCAAGACGTTGATTTCATCCACTCTTGCTCATGTAGAAGTAGAGAGAATATGAGAGTTTGGGAATGGTAATAACAAATTAATTCCTTTATATTTGCAGACTCAGTTGTATTAGCATGACAAAGCTGGAGTGAAATGGACACGGTTGGACTGGGGTGGGGGCGGGTGGACGGGCACAGGGGAGTTTAACACGGCTGTGGCTCAACTCCACGGGCCGCCCTTTGTAGAGCTTTTGTTCTCCGCCCTATTAAATTGGCCGTGCTTATTGGCCCCATGCCGCCTGCGGGAGCGTAACTGATGATGAGGCGGAGCTTCATTTATTCCAGTAAAATGAGCCGTGTTTCACCCTAAATGCACCGTTATAAAGAAAGTCATATATTGTCGGGTCAGAAGTCACGGTTATAAACCTCTTTTCTTTATAGAAATAAGAAATATTCAGAGGGTTGTTTAGAGTCTTACTGACTGCTGAATATTAATCCTCCTTACTTTTTGACTGAGTTGCGTGTCTGTCAGTGAAATGCTGAGCAGAGAGAAACACTGCTCTCAGATTCCAATCCCTCCTCCTCCTCCACACTCTGTGACACACTTCAGTGAAACCTCCACCCTGATACTCCAAGTTGATTGAAAAACTAAAGCCCAGAGATCAAGATTGAATAAGGAGATTATTAATAATGAGTGCGTTCTATCATCCCTACAGAAGTCAAACGCTTTCCTGCGAGCTCAATTTGGTCTTAACTTGGACGAGAAATCTCTGTGGGTCTGCATTTTTTTCCTCCACTAATTAGTCAGCGTCCAGCAGTAATACCCAGAGTTCTCTGAGACATGTTCCATTATGGCACAATATCCTCTTATTACAGGGGGGGAAAATCAGGGATGTGTTTGTGCTTTAATCCAGCATTTGTTTAAACAAATGAAATCCCTGTGGAAGTTCTGAAGAGGTAATCTCTTCGTTCCCTTGTGATTGACATGTCATCCTAAAACTCAGTGACCTCAGTGCAGCCTGGCGGAGTATGCAACATGCAAAAAAATAATAAAATAAAACAAAAACAAAGCTTTCACTTTGCTTGTCTTCCAAAAAGAGTTTCAGACATAAAACAATAAACTCCAACTGAACCAAAGTGGATTTGATACAAGGTTCACTGTACTGTTAGTAATACAGTCTGATATCCAGACACTGAGCATTACTGTGGTTGGCCAAACAGAGTTCACAGGTCAGGTGTTAAAGCCACAGATGAATGATGATAACTCAAGTGTAGATGATACTGGTGATTGTTTATATTTATCCTCTTCCTGTCCATCCACATGAACAAACCACATGATTTGGTTACTGTGTGCATTAAGGGGATATTTGTATGCTAAGTTTATATACATTTGAACCTGTCATTTATAAAAAAAAAAAAAAAAAGAAAGAAAGAAAGAAAGAAAATATGCTTAAAGTCATTAACTGTGAAAAATAAACTTTCATAATTTGGACAAAATTCTTGAGCTTTTTCCACTATAAAAGTACAAAAAATGATTTGTCCCTGCAAAGTGAAATCCAAAATTTGTGTCTCAACACATTAGTTTTATATTGAATTGTGCATTTAGACCATTAGAATGTTGTTCACCTCTTTTCCTGGGTTGGTTTAATTTGAGCAGGACAAATACATGAGCCCCAGGCCCCACTGGCTGCTATGGGGAATTACCCCGCCCCCCTAACGCTACAAAGATATAAAATCACCAAGCAGTTCATCTCAACACAGTCTGTTGTTAGCTGATGTCATTGCCTTCATTGACAGTTAACAGCCGGTCAAATACTGGGTTTTTGTTCATTATGAGGTAAATTTCCCAAATCTATCGGCCACGGTGGCCTATGGGTCATTGAAAGTATCGTAACAGAGAGATCTGTGCCAGAAAACAGTAAATTTAACCTTCAGCTTCTCTCTCTGCTCTGACACAGAGCCAGACAACTGTGCTCTGATCAGAGCTGAAAGGTCAGGGGTCAGGGTCAGGCTAATTGCTGGAGTGCTTGTGTATTTTTCACTTGAACCAGATGCAGCAGGAGCAAACATCTTACCTGCTGAAAGTTTATTTTAATCACAATGTATTTTGAAATGGAGTGTTTTCAACAACAAAGACATCTCATAAATGGGAGGGAGAAACTTAACTTCACATAGCTCAGAAAAAAACATATTAGGAATACCTGAAGTGTTCAGTACTCTGACTTTTTAGTTCTGACCTGCCTGCCCGTCATAACATAAATGTGTTAGCAGAGAGATGATTCTTACATTCAGGTTGAAGCATTAATTTAAATTTGAGAGGATCTTATTTCTTGTGAGTGGGAGTGGCTTCAGCTCGTTCAGCTGACACAACCACACCATCCTGGAGAAAATTTTACTGCCTCATTTTTCATCAATTTGAAGCTTAATTTTATAAACTTTGAGATGTTTTTCAAGACTCATATTTGACCTGTGATAACACAAGTATCATTCAAACAAAACACTTTAAATAAAGATTTTTTCATCACATTACAGAGACTTTAACAAAGCCAGCCATGGACACTTCTATGAACAAGAGAAATTATAGCGTAGTATACGTAACTTATGAAAGTAATTACCTTGAAAATGTTTCTACAAAACCCTATTTTTTAACTTTAATTAAACATACTTTTCATTTAAAACAACAAGAAAAAATCCATTTTTTAAGTTTTGACCTTCACACAGTAGATAAACACAATCAGTCTCTTGGTTTGCATCTTCTCCCACATTTCACTGACATAAACAAGTGGATGCATACACAAAACATCAAAGTGAATATTGTTTATGCTTCATTTTGTGAAGGCCATGCTCTGAGCACAGATGACTCTAAAAGCTCATATGTATGCACCAAGCATTTTTAAGACATCCCTGCAGTAAAAATCCACATAATGGCTGGTACATCAGAGGCTTGAAGATGGTAAGGCTGTGTCAAATCTGAAGAAACAGCTGCTGATGGTGCACTGATGCTGAATCTTATTTTCTCTTCTAGATTTATTCGCCTGACCACACTAACAGTAGTTTTCCATCCAACCCATCGACACCTGTGGGGTCTCCTTCACCCCTGACCGCAACAGCAGGGGCTGCCTCAGCGGGTACCGTAGTGACTGCATCCAGCACCCCGTCTGGAAGGCCAGGTAGAGAACCAGCATTTGATTTTCATACAACAACATCAAATATGAAGTGTAGAAGGGGCACTGCTTTGCTTTTTTATTGTGAAAGAGCCTGAGTGACACACGTCAGATTTTATTAGAATTAGGCCTTGACCTGAAATAGCCAAGCTAATTATGAGGCTTTCACGACTATGACTTTAATTAATTTAATGACTTTTACGATGTAGTGCATTAGTTGGATTAATTAAAGCCTAAGAAGAGCGATGTGTGTGAACTTTTCCTTAAATTTAATTTAATATCCCTCTTAATGGTGAAGGAGCTATAATCATTCTTTTTTCATTCTTCATGCATTATCTATGCTCAGGCAGTTAATGCCATTTTTACATTCATCAACTCTAGGAAAGCTCTGTGTAGTCTTACTTAGAGCTACACAACCATGGTAACAAGGGTTTTAACTATTATTTGAATTCCTACAAAGCTTGGCAGTTATTATATCCAAACCTAATCAAGCAAAGAGATGATTTACACCAGCATTAGTGACATGTAGTGTCTCATACTTTTTGAGCACTAAGTAATGTCAGTTGAACTTTAAAGCAAAAAACAACAGTGTTGGATGTTAAAAAAATGCATGTGCACCTTGAAACACCTGATGTGCTGTCCAGGTATCCACAACATGAGTCAAACTCTCGAGTCAGACAGAGCTGCTCCACACAGGCTCCTGCTGACATCACAGACCAGTTTTGGCTCTCCAACAGTCACTGTTCAGTTTTAGATCTTGTTGTCAACTAGTTTAGCCATGACGTTCAAATTCTGTCTTTATTTTGAAGTGATGGAAATGTCATTATAATGACCTGAATCCCTGAAATGCCAGGGTAAATTAAAAAAAGAAAGTAATAAGGAGGGGGTGCGGGGGCTGTGGCTTTAAGAGTGCTTAAGGATTTAAAAATCTCGTAATGAAAAAGTCTGAAGTGGGTTTTGAATTATATTTTTCTAAAAGCGTTTGTTTTTCTTTTTTTCTTTTTTTCTTTTTTTTTTTTTTTGTTGAGCAGTTATCCAAGTTTTTATTGCTTGGAAAAAGGGCTCATGGAATCCGCCCTCTTTTGTAATAAGAAGCAATTTCAGGGAGTAGATTTAGTGTTACATAATCCTTTTTCTATGTCAGTTTTTATTTTTGAGGATGAGCAAACATGCCGCCGTCTGAATTGCATTTATATTGTGCATGATGGAAAGAACAGGGAAAACTGCATCTTCCAAGCAAGAGGTACTGTTTGTACTATATGGTTTTAGACTGAGCAATTGTAGAAGAAGAAGAAGACAATCAGACAGGTTGACAGAGGAGAGTGAAAAATGGAAAGCGAGTGACTAAGTGAGCGGGACAGTGAGGGAAAGCCCGCTGTGTTGTTGTTATAGCGGGCAGTTGTGTCATGTGTAGTAATGGAGCGGCGACAGCTGTCTGTACGTGTGCCCCCCTCATCCTCAGCTGTTGCCCTGCCCCATAGACAGCTGCCCCCCCACCCCACCCCCCACCCCCCTAACACACTCACGCTCAGACCAAGCGGCAAAAAGGCCTCATTTATCTGCCAGTGGGTGAAGCAGGGTGGCTGTGACTCAGCTGATGGAGAGCTGTGACAGTCTCACACAGGGAAATCCCCATGTTGACCTGATTTAGTTCAGCATGTCTCACCTGACTGCATAACAATGTAATGTATTGTTTATTATATTCCGAAATTAAACATTAGGCTGATTCACAGTGCCTGTGATATTCCCTGTGATATTTGGCTAAGACATCATGAAGGTGTAACATGGAGATAAAGTGATCTCTCTGTAGCAGGTTGTTACAGAGGTGTTAAAGATGTAAGAACAGGATTAGCAGAGCCAGCAGGGGTACGCACTGTGAATTAACAGAGGGGAACACCAAGTATCTCGCTGTCATAAAACAATGCAAATGTTTCAAGGCATATGTTAGTGGAGCTTCATTATAGCACAAGCATGGAAATGCATTTTGAGTGTGCAGCTTTACTTAACGTTTCTATCAGTGTCTAAAGGTGAGGGCAAATTCAGTTCAGATTTATTAGATACATTAATTTGGTTTATTTAAATAGAGGTAAAAACACTGCAACAAGAATACACCTGGGATTGTAGGAAATTGATACCATTTCTCCATTATTCACCCTTAATCAGCCTCAGGGGCCAGAATAAAGAGGAGAGTTTGAAATTGGCACAAAATTTGGCTCGCTGTTGAAAATCCATTCATCATTAGGATTACACCAACATCTAGCACATTACTCAGGACCAGTTTGTTCAATTAGCCCTCTCTGCTGCATGAGGGGACCAGAGCCCCCAGCTAATTTTTCACAGCCACCAGCCAGCAGAAGCCCGTGCACAGTTCCCGTCTCACTCACCTGGGAGAGAGCTGAAAGCTTTTTCATTTCCTCCTCCAGTCACTTTTAATCGTCTGTTAATTAAAGTCTAATTTTTCCGAGACTGCGAGTGTAAAGTCGCAAGAAAACCCAGAAGTTTAGTGAGACATTCTGTAGGGTTAAATTAATGGAAGAAAAATATTTTTATAGATTTCTGGAGCATAGAAGAAGCTGGATTTTTTTTCAATAAAAAATTAAATGCTCACTTTCTTCCCCTGTTGGTATACATTTTTATTTTTGAAAATATTGTTTTAAATGAAAGTGTTTAAGCATTTAGTGACTATCAGTTTTGTTATGTAGGCCTGGATGTTTTTAAACATACAGTTTTCAGTTGTAAAAATATTGCATGAGTGCCCACAATTGAGTCTCAGAATAAGTAAAGCTGCATTTGTAAATGCTCTATGTAATTAAAGATGAACCACATTCTAGTTTTTATGTGTTACAATAAAGACAAAAAGAGAACAGTACCAAATTTTGTTTTGTTTTGTTTTTTACTCAAGATGAAACAGAAAAAACAAGTTTTGAACCAACAGAATTTTTTATATTGCCAAAAACCATTGGAGGACCCTGCCCATTTTCCTTTGTGTTCATTCTGACTGGGAATATCTTTATTCTGAACTCTTCAAGCCCCTGGCTTTATTTTAACCATTTTGTCTTGACTGCACTTATTTTCTTAAAAAGATTGTAAAATATGAATCCTTTGGTGCACAGTCAAGCTCTAAACATCCTTTTTTTGTCAGGACAACCTGGGCTTTAAGAACATGTGTGCAGCAGCAATGTCACTTGAATTTAAACAAGGTTATGGGACTGTATTGACAAAAGAAAAAACTGAATGAAAATTAAAATTCAAAGATTTTGTTTTTTTATGTGTGACACAGTAAACAATCATGACTAAGACTGTTTCTTGTACAACTTTGTCCTTCAATCTCTTGGTGACCAAAAAGTGAAAAAGTTATTCTGTGACCAAAGCTCTTCAAAATATTCACATATTTACAAAAAAGTTGTCATTTTCTTATATTGGCTCTATTTTTGCCATTGTTCAAAGCAGTTCTTGTCTGCAGTGACTCATAGGGCCACATCACAAGCTCTCTGCCTCTCTTTCTCTCCATTATGAGCAATTCAGGCAGTCTCCTGCATGATCTAGGTATTTAGACCTGCACAGTTTGATAAAGTATGTCACGTCAGCGAAACAACCTATCATTGGTTGTCACAGCCCGTCAGAATGCATTTGTGAGAAAACAAGACGATGGATAGCATGCCAAAGTAGTGACAGAAATGATCGAAAATGGGTTAAAAAAATTGATAAAAAGACATTCAGTATTGGAGTTACTGGTTTGGATTTTAATCTTTAAATACCCAAGAAAGTCACCCAAGTTCCAGGCTCTCTTGGAAAGCTTTTGTGAGGGCTATGAAGGCATGGATAGCGCCATTAGAAAGACCCAAAGGCAGGCTTTGATTTAAAGTTCAAAAGTTACTTAACGTTAAATAACCTGTGGTCTTCTTGTCATATATGGCGTCTCTCAGAGGGTTAAAAAAAAATTGAGATATTTTTTTATCTCCTTCTTACACTCCAGTCATAAGAGGAACCTTAGTAACAAACCCTCTGAAACAGCATGTGAATGTAGCCTCAAAAAGACCAAAGTTTGGTCGAAATATATGTATGTTTTTAAGGTCTCTGTCAGGGTCATAATACTTGGTCATGTTAGCAAACATACAGCTCAGGCATCCCACTTGTTGTTGTACTTCAAATTACCAAATGTATTAGTGGCCAGCTGATTGAAAATGAAAAACAAGTTAGCATTTTCTTCTAAGAGTCCCCAGAGCTATTTGTCCCAAAAACACCCAAAGTCTCACTCAACGCTGTGAGCCTCAGTGGATTTTGTGTACCAGAATGTGGGCTGCATTTGGCATCCCTCCACTATAGTAGACACAAGAGTAGTATTGAGAGCCCTGAAATCAAAAGGCTCACAGCCACCCCACTCTGCAAATAACCTGGAACACATTCATTATTGTCAAAGCCTATTAAGGTTATATGAACTTATAGTGCACACCCTTCCGTTGTCCATGGCAGGAGAGTTACTTGGACTTAAGAAAGAAAGAAAGAAAGAAAGAAAGAAAAGGAGAAAAAAAGGAGATGTTTAACTGAAACTGGAAATGTGACAAGCAGATGTGGATTCCTTTTTCTTCAGCACTAATTTGCAACAGATCAAATCAGCTTGATTTTCTTTCCTGTACTGGTTGGTAGATTACCATTTTGGCCCAAATAAAAACACAGAAATACACAAGGAACTTGTTCCAGCTTAAGGTAAATAGATGGCCAGGGCAGAAAATAGTATGTCTCCCCATATTTTGATTGCATGACTGATTGATTTTTTATTTGGACAAAGAAATTAGTCTTAATTTTGGTTTTATGAAGCAAATTAGAGGTAATTTAACAACAGTACACGTATTTCCAGATGTGAATTCTGTAAAATTCAAGAAGATAAAACTGACTATCCACAAGTCTCATAGGCGTTTGAATCACAGAAAGCTTGAAAGAAAGAGAAAGTTAACCAAGAAAATCAAGCCAGTGTAATGCAAGAGTCTGAACTTGATTGAACCCAGATGTTTGGCGTGTTTTCCTCATCAAACACCCCGATGAAGGCCACGTGCCGAAACAGCTCCACCACTCCTCATTTTTGATTGCTCTGATATGTTTCTAGAGACTCAAAGTTTCCAAGTGAAAGGAAGTGAAAATACAAACTCAAACTCTTATTGTTCTCGAGCCTCTCATAACAATGCTTATTTATGTGCAGATGTTCAGGGTGGAAGTGGGCATTAGACGAAGCTTCCTCCGGCTCATGAGGCAGGATGCAGTCCAGTCATCAGGAAGTGATGCAGTTTAGCCCCTAAAAGATAAAAATACCCCGTATAGAACAACAAGAAAGCATACAAAATCAGGATGTCAGTTTGATGTGACTGTGTGTTATTGTGTTTGTCGGATAACTTTTGTGTTGGTGTAGACAGAGGAAGAGGAAAACAGCAATCAGACGTGTTGAAACTAAAGCAGAGGATTGCGATTAGTGACCTCACCTCTTGTCATCTCCTCTTCTCTCATCAGGAACCAATCAGTGGCCTCGCACCAGTGGACAGACCCCCTCTTCTCCAAATTATGAGAACTCCCTTCACTCACTAGTAAGCCCTCCGCCCGCCACCGTCCATATTATGGATGCTCACTTTACACTCAGCTAGCATTACAGGGAGATTCCTGTCTGACAAATGTTTCGCTAAGGAGAGTGGGGGCAGAGAAATAACCAACCTGAACAATACCTGTCCCTTGGGGCCCGCCATCTGTCCCCTACTCTGTGGGCCAGGATGGGGATGACAGTTGGGGGAGGGGTATAGTCAGGAGTTAAGGGGGCCGCTGATGTGGGGACAGCAGCTGTCTGCTGAACCGCTTCTCCAGGATTCCTCTGCTGCAAAGAGACCACCGATACAGATCAGCTTTCATCCGCTACCTGATGCATGTGTTTACATTCTGGGCTGGGGAATTATCATTGGTATAAATATTGAATTTAAAGAGCACAGAAGTACGGCTTTCATGATAAATAGAAATGAAGCATGGAAAGGTAATATTTACATGATGTAATGTAATGTTTGCTCCACATCGTCAGAAATCGTTTCTATTTACAGACCGGGATTTAAGCAGAATCAAAGCTTTAAAACACAGTAAAACACTTGCCGTTGTTAAAGGTTACCCCCTGTATAGCTTCTATTAATTTGCAAAATATTAAAAAAATAAATAGGCTTTGTTACCCATTAAAACTCTTTAACAAGCTTCAGAAATATGCTGCTTCTTATCCACACTTAATATTAAATTACCAAATAAAACAACATAGTTCTATTCAGTACCTAAATTATCCTGAAAAGGATAGTGAAGATTACCATGAGTATGTGTCCTTCCTTCTGCAGCCTCGATTTGTCTTTTCATGTCATGGCTCACCTTAGACCAAGCCAAAATCTCAAGGCATACCGTGCCTATATCTATGCAAAATCACATTTTTAACATGTCATCTTTACTTGATGTTTAGGTGTAGTAATAATGCATGGTTGTTCAAATCTATAACACACACCTAAACATGTCTTAATCCACCATTTGGGATCAATAGATGTACACACTAAAATACATGTTTTTTCAGTGTACATTTCAGCCATGTCTGCCTTATTCACAGCTGTTGATTAACAGCAATCTGCTCTAGCAAATTCAAAATATTTTGTACCCATTATGTACTTATGAAACAAAATCACAGTTTTTTAGAGGTTGGCAAAGTTTTTTATATTTTGATATTATGTGATATTTCACATTTTAAACAATATCATAGTATCAAAAATGCATGTTAAAAAATGTATAAAAGTATCTTTAGTTTTGTATTATTGTAGTCATCAAGTTGGGTAATACAGATTCCCATGGCACAATAGTACTTGCCTCAAGGCACACCGGTGTGCCATGTCACACTATTTGAGAGCCACTGCCCTAAAAGATGAGCAAAAGTACACAGGCAGGAATAACAATACATGATGTTCGATTAATATCAGACATCTTAAAATTTAACTGCTGGTTCAGGTAAAGTGGCAGCAAAATCCAATTTTGTTTCACATGACTTAGGCATAACACCATTATACATGACAGTTAATAAATGTTGCATCTCCTTGTTGTTTATTTGATTTTTTATGCAATCAGAGCTGCAGTAAAGTTTGACAGATCCCTGAAAAGACTCAAATTAGGTATAGAAAGTTTAAGGCCATAAAAAGCCTTAAAAGTCTTATTTTACCCGTGAGACGTCTTAAGTTATAGATAACAATTTGACAAACTCATGTCTCTTTAAAATCTATTTTTTCTTGCCAATTTACTGTATGTTTTTTTATTCCATTTCTACAGTGTTTGCCTGCCTTTGTGTTTGCTTTAACCCTGCCTACTCAGAGTGATATGTGTTTGCTGTGCAAAAAAATGTGTAATTTATCTTAGTTCAGGTCTGAAAAGGTTTTAAAAGGCCTTAAATTGTAGTTGAAGGTGTGTGTAACCCTGGTTTAAGGTAGTAGTCATTTTTTAACTGTGTAAGTAAAATATGTAGACTGAAACTGGTCAAGAGTGCCAGGCAAATGATGCAACTTTATTTTATAGTCTCAGCTGAAAATTAACTATGGGTTAGTCTTTCTTAAGTAATCTATAAACTGATTGATAAAAATAGTATACCACTTCTCTTTATAATTTAAACCATCTGTTAGATGAAGCATGTTGTGAACTTCTCATTAATCTCATTAATTAACTGTTTTCTGCTGTGGTCATTATTTTCTTTCTGGAGGTGAAAAAAAGGGGATTCTTTGTGACCATTATCATCACTAGATATTCCTCAAAGCTAAGCTGTAAAAACAGAAAACAGTCTTAAGACAGTCTCCCAGAATTCCACATTTCTTTCAGTTACAGTTGTGAATGAATAAATCGTTCCTCTGGCAGGCGGTGAAGTAAAGTTCAAATGATGACTTCTTCTCAGGATGTGTTTGAGTGTTTTAACACGGTAGTCTGGGGTTGAGTCAGAAACTTCTCTGGACTTTGGAAAACCCTGTTTGTCCCAGAAACAGAAATTAATAACTGTCTGAGCCTGTGAGCTGAGGACTAGATTAGTCAGAATAACTTACATGTTGATTAATATTATTAGTGGAGTACCAAAAGAAGCTTCCTTTAGCTACAGTGGCTTTAATAATCCACAAAACACTCCTGTAAAGATGTGTCTCTCTTCTTTAACTTTAGCTTATTTAAAGAGACTGTTTGATGTTATGAAAACAGAAAAGCAAAGTAATGTCAGCTGTACCATCTAAGGGTGAAAACTGAAGCAACCTTTACCAACTAAGCAGGAGGGAAACACAGGGGGATAACATAACAAAAACTTGCTATTTGGTGTTTCATATACATTTGTGACTATTCTAAGATCCTGCATGTGCACTATGTGCAGCACCTCATCCAAACTAAAAAACAATGAGAAAAATGCAAGAGTGTAAACAGGGTTTCTAAATGTGCAAACAACAAACATTTCCATCCTTACAAAATGAATGGTCAGCATCTGTGAGCTTGCTTCCAAATCCCGCTCTTCTTGTGTGTGTCTTTAAGAAAAAAACAATCTCTATCCACAGAGTGTTTTCCTGTTTTTACAGATACTGATCTCTCTTCATAATCCTCTCTTATTCTTATTTGACTTTGCCAGAAAAACAGAGTTCATCAGCAGTTACATGAGCATCTCCAGGATGCCATGTCTTTCTTAAAGGATGTCTGCGAGGTACTCTTCAGACGGAGACTTTACTCTTTACGTGTTTCATACGTCGTTCCTCATTTTGTTTTCTCTCACATGTTCAGCTTGCAGTCTACATTCCTCACAATGAAATGCACTTTCATTTTTACTGCCTTTGTTGCCATAATGCCATGTTATGTTGTCTTTAAAGCTGTTCCAGTTTGCAGTAAGAAGTCAGAATTAATTGTTTGAGCACTCCAAGAGCCTGTTGGGTTTCCATTAATGATTCAGTTTAACAGCATGAGTGATCGACTTTTGCAACTCAAGCTGAAACAGCTGACAAACTGATCTTGCATTTGAATTGCCTTCTTTATCTTCTGTTTCAGATGAGTTTTCTTTCTTTTCAAGTGCACTCCATACAATCACTGTTTTCATTTTTGGTCCTTATGTGCTTATACTAAGCTGCTCTGTCCTTCTCTTCCCTCTCCCTCTCCCTCACCCCTCCGCTTCTCTCTCCCTCTGGTCCTCCCAGTCTCGAATGGAGGATCGTCTGGACAGACTGGATGATGCAATACTCGTTCTGAGGAACCATGCTGTGGGCTCCACTGCCAGTCTGCCCAGCGACTTACACAGTCTGCTGGGACAGGCGCAAAATGGGCCAATCGCAGCCATTGGAGCAAACTTCCCTGCCTCTGCATTGGTTCCAAGTCGGACAGCAGCAATGGTATGACAACTTTGCATAAGTATTTAGAAGAAGTGTTGAAGTATGTAGGAGGAAAAAAACATGTTTCTTTTGTATGTTATTCCTAAAACGTCTGAAAAAAAAGCCTCCGTTCGAAACAGGTTACATGTAAAAATGAGACCTTTTCCACTCTGGAGCAGTTGAATTTGTCCTGACATATTTTCCATAAGTGTAATGGCTGGCCTACGACTCACCCCTCCTCCTGAGAGTGGCTGTGTACGCAGGGGTAACACAGAAATGAGAAAAACAGGCATAATGGAGTGAAGTTGTGCTGTAGAGTAGGATGTGTTTTTGTGTTGCAACTCTTTAAGGAATTCAGGTCTCAGTATAAATCATGTGTTCACCCATCCTCCATCTGAGCTATTTCATGCTAAAGAGCCAAGAGATTTGGACACATCTGCAGTGGAAATTAAATGGGGCGACTCGTCCAACTGTAATCCAGGGTGTTTGGAAATCCTTGAGGGAGTCATAGACCATTACAATTAGGGCATTGAACTATTTGTTTTATGATTAATATTTCTTTCTTTCATTCATTCAAGTCTTCTGAAGAATCCTCCTATGATCAGCACTTAATTAGAAATTACCTTCAGATCCAGAATAAGCCTGAATGTTACAAGAAAATATAGGATGTGAGGAAACATTGATCATTATTGGGAAAATGATATGAAGCATTAACGACTAAAATCAGAGGGTGCATAAAAGAAATAGCTGTCAGGTTTTATGTCTACCTTCTGTTATTTATGTTTCACACTGTACCTGTGATTGCAGCATGTCCCCTCTGAATCTGAAAAGAGCTTTTTCTCCACAAATTTGGCACCAATCAATCTGAGTGTAGCTGATCGCAAGCTTGGTGTGAAACATGGTCATTGTACCCAGACCTCCATCCATTTCCATCCGTCAAAATGTACACATGCTGGATGAGAAAGCATTTGTTTAATTTGAATTTTTTTCTTTTTTTGCTTTAAATTCATACTTTTGCTGTGTGTTAAGTTTGATAGCTGATTAAACTGTATCAATGGCATTGACATCAATTGGCACAGCTTTAAACAGACCTGAGATCCATGCAGATTTTAAATTTCCATGTGAAATTAAAAGTAACATCCTAAAAGTACAATCCAAAAGTATTTAGCGTATTTGATCACATTTTTAAAGCAGCAAATCCTGAAATTGGAAAATGACTCTCATTTATGCTTTTAAGTTGGTTTTAATGATTAATCACTGACTGAAATGTTGGCTGATTATATTTCTATTTTCTTATTGATAACATTGTTTTGACTCTAGTAGTGTTGTATTTTCCCTGTTATATCAGGCATCCACCAGACATGACGCATGCACATTCCAGCATGTTCCCAAATGCACAATCAAGTGTTAATACTGTTTTTTTTTCTTATGCCCATTTCAAATCAAATAATTGAACAGTTTATGTCACTCAGGAAACACCCCCTCCTACCCACCTTATTTATAAAACTTGCATAGAAACCAGCACAGATTGGGGTGTAGAAATCATCTTATGACAATGTCCATGTGTGATTTATGAAACGTGCCTATCTGGCCAATAACAGTGTACGACTGAGTGGTTATTTGGCAGCTGAAAGCAATCGTCACTTAAACACGCCCCGGCCTCGCCTTCAGAGTTTACAACATGGAGATACATAGTACGAGAATGAAACCTCCCTTAATTACGGTGTCGATGTCCAGGTCAGAGAAGTAATGAAAAATCAAATATGTGTTTTTCTGCCAGTCATTAAAGTGAATCAGAAACATGACATGTAACTTCAGATTTGTTTTAGTTAAATCCCCCCTGATATTTTATAAGTGATGTTATGGTATACAGCAGACCTCAACACAACGAGTCCACACTGAGTTAAAAATGTGCGTACACAAGCTCAGACATGGTGTGGGATTTGAGGGTATCGACACCTACGCTCAGACTGATAAATACCGATCCGTGCACTGAAATGACCATACACCCACATTTCTGGTGTACGCACATTTGATAAATGAGGGCCAGTGTGATTTCACCTTTTTTGCATCATCATTAAAGATTCTCTGTAGTTGTGCCCTCTCTGAGCTGGTCTCCTTTGCCAACATGACTTGATGTGAAGGGCTGTTAAAGTTTCTAGTTTGTTGTGTAGCCCTGTTTGTCTTTGTATGTTTTGTCACTCAGTGTTTTCTCTCTGCTGCTGCTGAGACTCTTGGATTTTAGCGTGTTTTGTCCCCCTAACAAGAGTGTCTGTGTGGTTGTCAGAGGAGCTCAGTTTGATGTATTTGTTACAGAGAGCTGGGTTGTGGCAGTGATTTGACCGACTGCGACTGTGAGATAGAACATACTGTGTCTGCGCTAACACAGCACTTCCTGTGTGGGGAGAGGTCCCGTCAGACAGAGCTCACCAGACTAACTACAGGCTTTCTACTTTCCTCGACACCCCCTTCCACCCCTTTTCATCACTTCTTTTTAACAACCCAGGAAATCTTAATCGTTGGAAACGTGTGTCTGAACCCATGGCCTCCTCAGCTGTATGGTAATAAGGCCCAGCCATGAAAATGGCAGCTTTCTTTCTCGCCAGAGCCCCCTGCCTCCCTCCTCTGCCAGACAAAGAGTTGTTTGGACACCTGTTGAGAGCACAGCAAAGATTAGCGTAGCGCTAAGGAAGGGGAGGGTCTTGTGGTGGCGGGGTTAACAGAGGCCAACAGTGACTCGGGATCACATTCCTTAAGAAAAGGGGGGAATACCCTCCACCCTCTGACGTTTTCCTCTCCTCTCCCTCATTCTCAGAGGGGAAATCAAAAAGCTCAAGAACATGTGGTAAACCTCATGAAGGAGGGACTTTGTGGTGCAACACGGTGGGAGTTGACCAGTTTTTTTTTTTTTGTTGTGACTGTGGACAGAAAAACAAGGAAACGGTCAGACTGTGAAGTGGCTTTAGTTTGACATCTTTTGAAACTGAACACAGAAGGATTTGTCTCCTTTTAGGCATGAGAAACAGACACAGTGGTCTCAGTTGTGGTTACAGAGGGCTGAGCTCAAGAATGCAAAGCAGTAAGCAGCAAATCATTATGTAACAAACAGTGGCAAATAAGGAAGTTTTATTTATGTTTAGGCAAACAGGATTTTTAGATGAGGGTATTGTATCCAAGATGCTTTAATTTTTGTTCTTTTTGTAATTTTAACTGACTGAAATGCTCTCTACAACATTTATCTGAAACAAATCACCAAAGCGCTCCCTTGTTTGCTGTCAGGTTATGGTAAAATAGATGCATTTTACCATAAACTATATTGGATTTTACAAAACATCCCATCTGCATTTCACCTGAAATTTGATTACTAATGTTTTATGCTATGTCCTGTCATAGCAGCTAAAACTAATTTTATCCACTTTAGATTTGACCTTTTCAGCCTTCTGTCAAACTTTTACCATTTTTTAAGCTCATCTTCTCCAGAGAAAATCAGCTTCTCTTAACCTTCCTGTCTTTCCTGTGTGTCCTGCAGCAGGGTGGTGCCCATGTTGATGATGCTGTCAGCCTAAACAACAGCCACAGTGGTCTACCCAGCGCTGGCTCCACATCCAGCACAGAACTCAACCACCAAGTGGAAGCATTCAGAGGTCAGATGCAGTCTTATTAACACATTCTATGGTATTTAATCATGAATGCACATAGCAGCTTTTCTACAGCCATGCCTTACCTCCTTTGTTCACTCTTGCAGGTCTTTCTTCAGCCCTGGCTGGCCAGGTGCCTGCCACCCTGGAGCTGAAGGTGGAGAAGCAGGACAAAGATGAGATGCAAGAGGACCTCACTGCTGATGATAAGTCTGATGATGACAGTGACAGAAGAGACATGAGGACACCCAGAGCAGGCACACGCACAAGGTAAGAACACACAACAATTCCTTATATTATCAAGCCAAAAGTCAGTACCATGTCCTTTCAAAAGAAACAAAAAATAGATGAATAGAACAGCATTTTAAATAATTTTCTATAATAAAATTAATAGGCAGCAAAGCCAATTTTAATACGGGCAGTTATCAAAGATATATGGAGTTCAGTGTCACTAGTAAAATCTCACATTACACTGAACTGCTCTCGTGAACTAAGGCTTCTGTTCTTGTGCTTTAAGTATATCTGGACCACTTTGTCAAGAAACACAAGTTTTGGGGCTATAAATATTTCTGTATTAGTAGTTATTAATTAGCACTTATGGTGTTATTTATGTTTGGCAGTGTGGCTGTTCTGGGATCCCCCTGCTCTTCCACAAGCCTATGTGGAAAGCATTAAGCCGGAACAGCACACATTCCTGCTCTTCCTATGCCAAAAGGCAGGCATCGATGTTTCAGAATGGCATTGATTAAGTCAGAAGCAGAATGAAAGAGGAGCTTGGGTGGAGGAGGGTTGCAAAAGCATTTCGCAGAGTAGTCAGGCAAGAGCAGTCTAAATAAGGCAGCTTGAGTGCCAATAACCAATAGCGTGCTTAAAGCAAACCTGCTGGTCGTCAGCTGATGAGGGCTTACATGAGATCGGCTGATCTCAATTATGGCAGCACTCAACCCTGTGGCCTGCCTGAACTAACGCTCGATGTTTGGTGGACAATGTGTGCCTGTAACAACGTAACAGGTCTGACTGCTGGTGTATTCTTCTCCCACAGTATCACTGAAGATGAGGACTTGAATCCAGAGCAAAAAGCTGAGCGTGAGCGCGAGAGGAGGATGGCCAACAACGCACGCGAGCGCCTAAGGGTGCGGGACATCAATGAGGCCTTCAAAGAGCTCGGTCGTATGTGTCAGCTTCACCTGAAGAGCGAGAAGCCTCAGACCAAACTTCTCATCCTCCACCAGGCTGTGGCCGTCATACTCAACTTAGAGCAGCAAGTCAGAGGTCAGTGCTAGGGATACATCAAATAGATAAAGGATCTCTGTCTCCCAATGGTGATTTTATTTTAATGTCACATGTAGAGAAGAGGCTTTAAATATCGAGATGTTAAAGGGATACTTCAACATTTTGGCAAATTTGCCCATTGCCATAATTCCTATAGTCTTAGTAAGAGGTTTGTTTCCTTTAGTTGTCGGTGCAAGCTGTTTCTGGATCTGGGAGGACCGATATACCAGCTGTATAGCTAACGCTATGGAAGCAGATGGTATTTTTTGCTTTCCCTCATCAAACTCATCAGATACACAATCCAACAACTCCAAAACACTGCAGTGGACAAGTCGTGACCTGTACATTCACCACGCTATGAAATAATCGTGGAACATTACGAGACAGAGATGTTTTAAAGTCGAATGCAAAGCCGGAACTACACTCCAGACATGGCTACTGCACTGTGTCACTCTGCCCAGTGGTTCACTCAAGAAATAGTTCAGAGTATTTGCTTCATGTGTCGTAATGTTACATAATTATGCATTATTATTTCATAGCGTGGTGAATGTGCAGGTCACAACTTGTCCACGAGAGTGTTTTGGAGTTGTTGGATTGTGTGTTTGATGAGTTTGATGAGGGAAAGCAAAAAATACCGTCTGCTTCCATAGCGTTAGCTGTGCAGCTGGTATATCGGCCCTCCCAGATCCAGAAACAGCTTGCACCGACAACTAAAGGAAACGAACCTCTTACTAAGACTATAGGAATTATGGCAATGGGCAAATTTGCCAAAATGATGAAGTATCCCTTTAAAGGAGGACTGAAGTAAACAGAGCTGCAGTAAGATTTATAGGAAGTTATTTCACTGGCAGAGCTGCCAAATAAGGAGCCTCTGCCAAAATATCAGCCAGCAGAGAAAATACTGGGAAGCTGTTCAAGTCAACAGTGATAGTAGACTGGCTTTGACATTCTTGTTTGCTGTGGTATTTTATTTATAAACTAAAAAGTACTCAAGATGTGGTCTGACAAACTGAAATGAACTCGTCAGAGCTCACATTTGTTTTTTTCTTTTTCTCAAAGACATTTCAATAAAGTAGCTTTAAATATTGACTGATGTCCGTCTGAACCCACAGAGCGGAATCTGAACCCCAAAGCAGCCTGCCTTAAGAGGAGGGAGGAGGAGAAGGTGTCTGGGGGCTCTGGTGACACTCAACAAGCTCACACAGGGGTTCATCCAGGCCTGACTGACACATCCAACCCCATGGGCCACCTCTGAGAAGCAGACAGGTACTCTCAACTCTCATTTTTAAACAGGCAGTTAAGCCAACTGATCATTGTATTGGATCTCTTATTTACCCTGTAATATCCTTTACCTCTGCAAGACCACTCATATCTTCTGAGCAGTTCCTCCTAGTCATCCCCCATGATTATAGAAAGTGACATTTCTTTTTAGTTGCAGGCCCCTGATTATGCCACCAGCTGCTTCTTCACATTAGATGTAGAAACTCTATTCATTTGTTCAGATTTCAGCTAAAAGGGCACTTTTCTGTATTGGCCTTTGAAATAATGTGAACTGTCTTTTATATTCTTTTTTGTTAAAATTACTTCATGTAATTGTCTCCTTTCAAAAGCATAGTCTTTTGGTTATATATTGTCTTCACAAAGGCAATATACAGTATGACTACTGTATATTATTTAGTTTCATTTTATCTCACTGCTTTTTATTTACTGTTTGAATTTAATGTTTGCAGTGGGGGGTTTTCTTAATTTTTGGACATGATTTTCTTCTTTCAGTTCTTTTGCTCCTTGTCCTTCTTGCCCTAATTTTTCAGTTCTTCTTAGATCCAGATATTTTTGATATTCAGAAGTGCTATATGAACAAACAGTTCTTAACTTCTGTTAATATTTTGATTGTAGTATGAATGAAAGATGGGCAAGTGTCGTCACGGAGGCTCAGTCACTCACCTGATAAAGGGTTAACCATTAAAAACGGACATAACTCAAATTCAGTCATCCCTTTCTACCCGCCTCTGCTGGCTTTCTTCGCAATCAGCAATATACAGTATGGTCAAAGAAATCAGCAACCCTCTCAATTTCCTAAATTCAAGGGTCTTTTCTTCATTTTTTTGTTGTCTAATCCATTGGTTCTCAAAGTGGGGGTCATGAGACACTAAAGGGTAGTCCTGGATGCTTTCTAAAAAATAAAGGGATATTTAACAAGATTTAAAGGGATATTTAACAAGATTTAAAGTGATCAGTTTGACTTGGTTTTAATTTGTGCAGGGCAAATAAAGCAGCAGATCTCAATGGGGAATTACCCCACCCCCCTAATTCAACAATGACAATGACAACAATAAAAATGTTTTGGGTCCCTGGTCTCTGGCAATGTTATTTTAGGGGTCACAGGCTCAAAAGTCTGGGAACCACCACTCTAAGCAGCTGTCTAAAATCCAAATATAAACATTATAGACCAAGAAAGCTGAAGATTTATTTCACGCATCTTGACCTTAGAGAAATGTTGTATTGCTGCAATAAAATGTGCAGAAATGTCTATGATCAGTCAAGTGATTTGCTGACTAAATGAGGACCATATTTTATAAGTACAACACTCATGGAATCATAGCCTTAATTTAAACCTTGATTATAAAATTGCACACATTTTCAGTTTTGCATCATGTGTAATTTTTCAAGTGCACCTCTGATCTTTTCTTCTCTCCCTCTCTCTCCAGATCAAAGTGATCCAGATCATTTCTGTCCCGTTTGAGTCGGCGTTCTTGCTTCCCAGTGACATACAGGACTCTCAGTTTGTGACACCAATTGGAGGAGATAGACCACTTGAAGGAAAAACTACGTGACTCACACAATCCAATCCTACGATTGAAGAAGAAACAGAGCGTCCAGATCCCTGTGACCAGTTTCCATCTGCAAATTTCTCCCCCCGAAGAAGTAAATGAAAACCTTCAGCACATATCACTGTCTGTAAGAAGTGTGTCGCTTCTGAACAATCAGAGACTTTGCAATCTCCTCCAACCGTATGTGGAAATTGCCTTGTGCCTAAACTGAATTGACGAATGCATTGTAACAGCAATTTTTTTGTCTTTCTTTTTTTTCTATTTATTATGTTATTGAGCTATAAAGTGTATGTCTAAAGGGAAAGTTAAGCAAATTCAAAGAGAAGTATGTAGCTTTTCAGTTGATCTATTGTTTGCCAGTGTCACCATTAAAACTGAGCACTCCACCCCACGCAATCTTTGGCAAGTCTCGAGATGAGGGGAAAATATTTGGGCACTGAGAAGATTAATTTATTGGCCAGTTTAGAGTTATATTTATACCCAACTGAAAGCATCATTAGCTGTTAGAAAAGAAGACATAAAAGCGCCCCATGTTTGAAAAACAAAGATTATATATTATTTATATTTATATTTTATAAATCTGCCACTGGCCACATGCGTAACCAAAACTACCTATGTTTGTTTCTCTGTAGTTTAGATCAGTTTCTGTCCAGCTGTCAGGCCGACTACATAAGCAACAATATTTATACAAAGGTGACAGGCGAACGGCAAACTCTAGGTTTACTGAAAGCTCAGATTTTTTTTTTTCTCCTCGGTAGTGAGCAGTGAAATTACAGAGAGCAATCTACTTGCAAACCTTAGCATTCCCTGCAGTTTTTAGTGTCTTAACTAAAGGAAAAAGGGGAAGTTGTTGCCCTCCTTTGCCATATAGTGTTAAACGTAAGCAGTGACTTTTTTTTTTTGTCTTTGATTAGCATCCTGACAGTTACTCGCTCCTCCTGACGTCAGCACAGAAGTGGCTTTTTCTTTTCTATTTTTTGTACCTTTCTCGCCACCAGCTAATCAGAGACTGCTTTATGAAGATGTAGTTAAAATCAAACGACGACCACCTTTTCTCCTGGCCTGATGAACACAACTTTATTTCCTCTCTCGTCATATCGCTAAACATTTAATTTAAAACACAGTTATTCTTTAGTTATGCTTCTTTGTGATGTAACAAGTCCTTTCTATACACTTCCAGCATTACAGTGTCCATTTTCAGTAAGAGGAGAGAATATGTTCTAAGTTATTTTTCAACCAAACACTCAGCCTGACTCAATACTTCACAGACTTAGTTGGACATCATAGAACTGTAGCAGAATAATGAACAAAACTGGGATTTACCTTTATGTTTCATGGTCATGGCTTTATTTTGTGTTCCCTCTCAGTGTGCATGCTTTACGTTTCTCCTTTTATGAAGTCTTTGGTCTTAAGACTTGCTTTATATTCCATTTATTTCTTTGTATATTGTCGTCTCTCATTACCTACACCTCAAACAAGGCTGGCGCATTCAGAAGGACTTTCCTCAACAATAAAGGGACTTAAATTAACAAAAACAATGCCACACAAAGAGTTTACATCAAAGATTTACCATTTGACCTCTAAAATCCTACAGGGGTTTTGTGTATGCTCTGACTGAATGTGGCCTTGTTCTTCATTTCAGTATTTATGGGCTTGTATTCATGTCAGCAAACTTTGATTGAGGGTATAATGTACGCCACTTCCTGCTCTCTTTCCTTCCTTTTTTAATTTCCTATTCTTCCTATAATTCTTTGCTCCTCTGTTTGCCAAGTTAGACTTTGCTGTATTCCCAGATGCTTTCCCTTGTACAATATATGAAGAAAAAAAGGAAGTCAAAAGGAAAAAAAAAACATTTGGCTTATTTTTCACTGTAGTTAGTCTTTTATACAATAATACTGTAAGAATATTTCTTGAATTCTAAATATTACTCTTTCTAGATTTTTGAAAGCAAAGTTTTGAGGAAAAAGTTTCTTACTTTATTTTACTATATTAGATAGTAAAATGTACGGTTACTTATGATAACCTGTCCATTATTACAGGAAATTTACATCTCAAGTACATGGCTGAAATGTCACTCGTAGACTTCAAAAGGCTTCGTACGAGCTCCAGATTACTAAAAGTGAGACCTGGATGTTTTTCTCTGGTCTCATCATTGTTGATTGATGAAAAATTTTCTTTTTGTGTCAAACGAAATCGTATTGTCGATGCATACAGCACAAAACTGCAGCAACGGGAATTTGAATTTTCTGTCTTTTTCAACAGAAAAAAACTCAATGTATATAACATTTATGTTGCAATAAATGTGCCATCTTTTTTTAAACTCAATTGTATGTGCATTTTTTTTTCTCTCACCGTTTCTTTCTCGTCTTCATGTCCATATTCTCTCCTCTCCATGACATTTTATTTTGTTAAAAAGGCACAAAAAGGATGAGGTAGGATGAGCTCAGAAATACTTGGAGTAATATGTTTTTGTTTTTTAAGACATTTCTACAGTGGATTTAGGCCAAATGAGTGTTTTATAGTATGTAACTCACTTTTGAAAAATACTACCAGTGGACCATTTTAGTCTGTATGGAAAGTGCTATGAATATATGTTTCTATTTTTAATAAAGTGTGATAGCAGCGTACTTTACATGTGCTGTGCTCCTATTCTGTTTTTGAACACTCACAGTTAAGGAGATTTATATGAAAAACTATCAGCAGGGTATACATTTTAGAATAAATGCTTTTAATACATCAATTAAATATGAATGAATAACATTTAGACATGCATCATTTAATAATAAATGAAAAAAATAATAATACAAAATAGGTAAAAGATCAAAGAAGAAATAATTGCAATTCATGCTACTGCTCTGACTGACTTTAAACACCAATGTTTTCTCTATTGAATTAAAAAGCCACCAAACCTTAATTTTATAATATATGTTTTTGCAGGAAGGGCTGGCTGGGACTTAATAAATCCCAAAAGTGCTTTAAATCTCAAACATCTGCACAGAATTACCCTCATGCAGATGCAATCATGTGAGCCCTCATCACAACCTGAGTGGTCTGATCCTTCGTTCAGTTTTCTGACCGAGGTGATGCTGGGAAAAAAACTGCTGACTGCTCTCCTGATGGCGGTAAACTCAGTGATGCAACGTAAATCATGCCTGTCATCTTTGGATTATTTTCTGCAGGGACAAGCAGACCGTGTGAGGGTGTTGTGTGGCTGCTGCTGGTGGAGGAGGTGGTGGTTGTGCATGTGTTCTGTAGGAGTGGGACCACCGGGTTTGAAGGCTGACTTCCTGTCATGGCTGCTGGGCCAGCAGACAGAAAGTCCTTGGCTCACATCCTTGAAGCTCGACCAGAGAGCCTGCTGCTCCTCCTGCTCTGTACACTGAGATCATCCAACGCTCTGCTGCTCTCAGAGTGTAAGCTGTACTGAACAGGCCTCTTAAACTCTGATTTTTCTTCAGCTGTTTCCTTACACTTCTTTCCAGGAAAAATCTAGAAATGTTCTACAAAATACTTGTCTTATACAGTGCTACATTAAATTTATAGTACAATATTTTCTTCACATTCAGCCTGCAAAGTATGTTGGGTCTACAAAATACAAACTGCTCTAGCTTCCCTTGATGGATTATAACATTTATGCACTTTGCTGCTGTGTCAAGGTTAATTCCTGGGAGCTGTCGTTCACCTGTTCACCAGAACAGAGTGTTTCTAATTTTTGTGTCTACAGGGTCTTAAGCCCAACAACGATGACAACACACTTATAAATCGTATGAGTTAAAACGGGATCAATGTCTAAGTATGTGTTTTTTTAGAGCCTGTCACTAATATTTTTTGGACCTATTAAATATTGGAAGAAGTAGCAAAGAAAGGCGTAGAGAAGGAGCGTTGAGAACATTATTTTCTACCATAAGAGCACCGAGTCTCCTCTGTACTAGACTTGACCTGTTCCTTTTATTGTGACAAATCTGTTTCAGATACTCATAAAATGAACAAACATTTGATTCTACTACAGATGAAAGATGTATTTTCAAATACTGACATTAAGTCATTAAAAACCATCAGAGTAATTTCATTGGATTACATGAATATTAAATGTATTTTTAACGGTATAAGTTAAATCAAGCTTCATATACATCTTTGAGAGCCACAAACAGCACCGTAACAAACTGCTGACAAGGTGAGTGCTGCAGTTTACTAAATTAAAATTATGCCCCTTTTAATGAAGCTTTGACATTAAAAAACATCTCCTAATAAAGCAGGTTTTCAGAGTAGTTCCCTGACACAGTCCTGACAAGGTGCCTGAAAAAACACATTCTTCTTAAAAGTCTTAAAACTAAACAAGCTCTCACTCAGACTTCAAACTCAAGTCCTTTTAACACACTTTAAAGCAGTGTTACTAAACCCTGCTCAACCAATAAGCCAATATGCTCAAAAAATACCTTCGCGAGAGCTGCAAATAATCCCATAATTACTAGAAAATTTTAATTAAATGTATTTATTTATCAGACCATGTAGAGAGCTTGATTTAACCTTTTATTTTCATATTTTTTCTTTACCTGTAGTCAAGATAATCATTTAGGTTAAAAAACTAGTTTAAGCCATCACTCTTGTACCCCTTGTCAACTCCTTCAAATACTCGTCATTTTACAAGAAAAATGTATTATCCCCTCTTCATGGAATTATAATTATTTGTTAAAATACCAAATAATCTTCATGCAATATTAACTAATTTATTTAAATAGGTTAATTAAATATGGTTAATATTAAAGAAAAAGTAAGAATTGTGTGAAATTCAGAAATAAAATACTTCAGATGAGTAAAAACTAAAAAAACAAATGAAATTTGCATTTTATTTTTAAATATTATTACCAAATACCAATATTCATCAACAGAAAATGTGACAATCATATTCATTCTTGAATTCATAAATAGATATTAGATATATTTTAGTGTGTCTGACAGAGATGATAAAAAAGGTATAATTGGCAAAAAACTAATTATATTTTGGGAAAAAATGCTGGATTACTTTCTTTCTTTTTCCATACACAACTTCTAGTTAAGACCTCAGCCTACAAAAACATCCAATTCAAATTATTAAAGTAAAATTAAAGTACAAAGTCAAGTTCGGAGTATGTTCTGTCTTTTTTCTCAAGAATTATTGATTTTTATCTTGCATGTTCTTTCTTGCTACATCGGATAGAAAAATATAGACAAAATAATGGTTCAATATTAAATTTGACTTTTAAAGCCTACTGTATGAGAGTTGGGATAATTTCTGAGGTCAACATTTTACTTTTTTAAGGTTTTATATTTTCAAATTAAACTTTTACAGCTGCCAATACAGATATATAACTTTTGCAGACATCTGCTGATACCATTATCATGCTGATAATTTGTTGCATCTCCAGTAGATTTCTCCATGTTTAGTTAATCCAAAGGCTTAACTTAGCGCTTAAAGAGGAAGAAACTGTTGAATATGCCGTTATTCACCTGTTGGATTCCTGACCTTACAGACTGAAGCTGCCATTGCTTATAAAAGCCCATGATTACTTTGTCTTGGACTCTACTCGACTACAAATAGTTATCATCACACCCTGCTACCAGGAAGGAAGCTTCTTCATATCCATCCAGAAATCTCACCCACTGTCTCAGTATCTGCAAACATCATATGTGAAACCAAACTTGAATGAGCTAAAGTGCCTCGATGACAGGCTTTTCTGGTACAGGATAGTTTGGTTGTGTTGCCTTTGTAAGGCCTGCAGTACCTCTCATAATCGGGATCAGACTGAGTGGTGCACTGAGCATGCCCAGAGGTCCCAGCTGTGGCACCTCAGCGGAGAACAGAGTGCTCATTGTGCGCTGCTGTAACCCAACACAGAGGCATGGAGCTCAGATAAAAGGCTGTGGAGCTGGGAGGACTTCTCTGTGGACACAAACATAAACAGGACAGGGGGACACTACAAAGACGCAGGGGCAGCCAGACCTCAGCTTAATGTAGTTTGTGTTGTAGAGATGAGGTTTATTAGAACAGCCCAGGGTTTATCATTACTTTAAATCTTCCAAGTCTATTACATTGCATAACATTTTGTCTGCACCATGTACAAATTTAATTCAAACATTTTAAATCCCAGCAACATCAATGAAGCAAGAGAGCAACATTTCAGCGTTTATTTCCAGGTATTTACATCTGGATCTGATAAACAACTTAAAAGATAACATTATTTGTAATTGAACACTACTTCTTTAGGTGAGCAAAAGTATCTGAATGGATAAACTTGATAGATTTAAGTGAATAAGACTTGATATTTAGTTATTAATAATTTGCCTGCAATACCTGCATCAAGTCTGTGACCCACTGACATCACCAAACTTTTGCATTCTTCTTTTGTGATGCTTTTCCAGGCTTTCACTGCTGCCTCTTTAAGTTGTTTTTTTTGGGGGGGAGTTACTCCTTTCAGTTTCCTCTTCAGCAGGTAAAATTCATGCTCTATAGAGTTTAAGTCTCGGGATTTACTTCCACTTCTTGCCACTGATGAACTCCTTTGTTGTTTTTGCGGTATGCTTTGGGTCATTATCTTGCTGCATGATTATCTCCCAATCAGTTTGGTTGCATCTTTCCTTTAATTGGCAGACAAAATGTTTCTGTAGACTTGTGAGTTTATTTTGCTGCCGCCATCATGTGTTACATCATCAATGAAAATTAATGAGCCAGTCCCAGAAGAAGCCATGCAAGGTTTTTGGTGATTTTGAGGCTCATCTGTACTTTTTGGAAAATTCCAGCCTGGCTTTCCCGTTCTTCTTGCTAATAAGTGGTTTGTATCTTCTGGTATAGTCTCTGTTCTTTTGTTCATGAAGTCTTCTGTGAACAGTAGATGGTGATAGCGTTACTCCTGCCCTCTGGAGGTTGTTGCTGATGTCACTAACAGTTGTTTTAGGTTCTTTCTATACAGCTCTCACAATGTTTCTGTTGTCAGCTGCTGCTGTTTTCCCTAGTCTACCTGGTCAAACCTCTGTAACGGAGTACATCAGTGGTGTCTTTCTTCTCTAGGACATTCCTAATGGTTTTACGGGCTATGGGCAATATTTGTGCAATGGCTCTGACTGATTTTCTATCTTTTCTCAGCTTCATGGTTGCTTGTTTTTCACCCATAGACAGCTCTCTGGTTTCATGTTGGTTACACGTCTAACTATAAATACAGTCTGCACAGGCAAAACCCAAATCTGAAACTGAGCGTAAACATTCAGTGCTATTTATGTGTGAATAATCAGTGTCACTGGACACACCTGTCAGCCACATGTTCCAACACTTTTGCTCACATGAAGAATGGGTGGGTTCAAACAAAGGTGCTATCTTCTAAGTTGTTTATCAGATCCAGGTGTAAATACCTGGAAATAAAAGCTGAAATGTTGATCTATTTTCTCATATTCATCTTTTGATATCAAACCCAAATGTTTTTAGTCTACATCAAAAATAAAGGAGATGGCCTCAACGTTCCATACTTTTGGAAGGGAGTGTACAGTGTGTGTGTGTGTATATATATATATATATATATATATATATATATATATATATATATATATATACATATATATATACACATATTTATATATATATATATATATATATATATATATATATATATATATATATTATTATTATTATTATTATTATTATTATTATTATTATTGTTGTTGTTGTTGTTGGTGCAGTAAAATGTATGCAAAATTTTTATGTTGTTATTGTTTTAATATCTTTCCAGTATCTAAGTATGTAAGATAGTATGTAACTTTTAAAAAAAAATAGATTCATGAGAAAAATCACATTGTAGAAAACAGCACTAAGTAGCCTACTTCATATCATCTGAACTGACAAAAAAAAGATTTACACATTTTGACATTGTCAGCAATGATAATTTAAGGACTAATTTAATGACACAATAAATCTTGATTACTGCTTTCACTGACTGCGTGTAGGATAAACAGAACTTTTTCATATTGTTACATGGAGGCAAATATTAACAAAATGTTCTTTTTTAAGGTTTAGTTCAATAAAGAGTATTATGCAGATGTCTGTGCCAGACTTCTTCCACTGGAATTGTGGAGGCCACTGTACTCTCAGGAACCTTCAGTGCAGCAGATTTTTTGTAGCCTTCCCCAGATTGGTGCCTTGCACCAATCCTGTCTCTGAGCTCTGCAGACAGTTGCTTTTACCTTATAACTTGGTTTTTGCTCTGATATGCATTGTCAGCTGTCAGGCCTTCTGTAGAGAGCTGAGTGTTTTTCCAAATCATGTCCGGTCAGTGTAATTTACCACAGGTGGACTGCAATCTAGAAGTACAAACATCTCAGCAAAGGTTGAGAGAAATGGGAGGAACCTGAGCTAAAGTTCAAGCATTTTTGCAAAGGATCTGAATACTTATGTGATACTTCACTTTATTTCTAATTAACTGGTATTTTTTAAATTCTTCTTTCATTTTGTCATGCTGGGATACTGAAGGTAGATTAATAAGAATAAAAATGTATTTTTTGACTGTAGCATCAGGGCAAAAAAAAAAATTGTAGGGTACTTGCCTATCACACATACACTTATAACATAGTACCTCTACACCTAGATGAATCAGATTAGCTAGATGTTGTACACTCTATGACCTATTAGATCAACTGAAACTGCAATCACATGTTAACTTCTTTTTCCTTTCTGTTTCTTTCTTTGTCAGTTGTTTACTCTGTCAAGTTTGTTTTTGTTTGTTTTTCTTTTTTAAGATTTTTTGATAAGGTCATTGTGTGTTCTCTGTGTATTATTTTCTCTGTCTTTTGCACTGTAATAATAAACAACTTCTTAAAATGCAAATTAGAAATAAATAAAACCACTACCCAGAATGCACTGCACAACTATTTGTAAATCTCTTTTATTACATTGTCTCAAAATATAGGAATGTAGTGCATTTCTGTGAGCAACATTCATTCAACCTTTATTTAATCTCGATAAATCCTCAGCACTAATGCTAACTTAATAGGGTCAGTGTGTCCTAATAAGCAGGATTCCCTTTAAATATAATCCTTTTTGGGTTGTTTTATCAGATATTTTATATGCACATGCTTTATATAGGCCTAGCCTATACTCCTGCTGCTACCTACTTTTAGCCATCTTATTTATCACTACTAACACTGTTTGCTTAGTCTTGCACTTCCTCTTTAATGTGCACCACAGACGCTTTACTTTTAAAATAACACACCCTCAAGAACATTTTTCAACGTGTCCCTATCCCACTCAGCACTGTACCTTTACTCTCAGGGCTGTACTTTATGATGCAAAATTCCATTGTGCATCGTGTAAGTTGTCACTGGTAGGGAACTAGACTGTGATAGACTGAGCATGCGTACACAGGCATCATCACAAGTTCTCATCAAGTGTCCACACTCAGGTCAGCTGACTATCCACTAGATGACGCTCTCGGTTTTTAAAGACATGCAGCTTCAAATTGCTGCCATGAATCGTGTAATTAAAAACACAGCAAGATTTATAATACATCAGGCTGAGCCTTTTATAATTGATTCAAGCCTTAATTGTGTAACTCCAAATATTTATCACATTTTTCGGTCGGGTGTTTTTGGCTTACTTTGTAGATATCAGCATTTCTCCAGCAGAATTACTATAGTTGGTCCACCACTGACTTTTTCACCAGAATTATGACCCAGAACTCATTATTCAGTTATATTCTTTGTATATTTTATTCATTCATTTATCTAATTTAGGTTCATTTTAAACGTGTCTACAGGCTTTGAAGTTCATAAGTACTTGAAGATAAAGAAAGGATGTTTGACGCTAATATGAGAGAGAACTTTACAATGAGGGAGCCTGTCCCAGCTTTCACTTCTTCCCGCAGCTTTCAGAGCCTCTCAGTATCCGACAGAGGTGATCCGAGCCAATGTGGGGCAGTCAAACCCGAGAGAAAATGGGAAAGCGGCCTGCCAAAGTATCTGTGTTTTCAAATCTGCTCCTGGACCAGCAGAGTGGTTTTTTTGGGTGGGTGGGCGGGTTTGTGCGCTTGATTCAGTAGGCGGAGCGGCCCGGAGGGTCGGACGTCCTTCTCAAACTGTCCTCCTCTCTCCCTAGAAAACAACACAAGGCTTAATAAGTTCGCAAGAAGTGGTGTGGGTACTTTGCTTACCCGTTTATCTTTCGTGCAAACCCGTTCAAACAAACTTTTCAGAAGTACAATAACTGGACAAGGGAGAAAAACGACACCGGTGAGTAACTTTAACGAGCTAACAATGGTCGTTGGAGGCTGATGTAGAATCTTTAACTGAAGAAGTAGCGAAAAAACTAACGACATAAATATATATTTAACCTTTCTCAACCAGCCCTCATTGCTTCACTATGTGGTGTAATGAAGGAAAAGTTAAAGAAAAAGCTAGCTTAACTTATACAGTGATTCTCAGACTTGTGATTTGTTTCATGCCACCTGTTGCACCCAGCAGCGATGTAAAGTTTCGGCGTTAACTCAAACTGCCATCATTTCTCATTCAGACCCAGCTAAATAACTTTAAGATTGAACTCTAAAGCTCTCTTTGCAATCTTTTATTTACATTATCATTGAGTGCTATGATTTAATTGTGTTTACAGTAGCTGCTGTACGCTCACGTTGCATTTACCTGACTGCTCCAGATTAGTGAACTCCCATTCACGTTACGTAACTTAATAATATTTCCCACAGTGTAAATCCTCGCTGTTTTTAATGTCCCTTCAGCTTTTGCATTAATGCAGCTCTAGACTGATTGTTTTCCTCATATAGTCATGTGAGTCAGTGCAGCTGTGTCAGAACCCTCTGTGACACAGACAACTAATGAGTTCTCTTGAGGAGATAAAAATCTGCTTTGTTAAATCTTGACTCAGTCTACCCTCAGCACAGATCAAAGACAGGGCCTTGACATCTAACCTGTGCTCTGTGTTGACCTCTCTGTTCTGCAGCACAGGGGGTCAGTGAAGACAGCATGGCCAGTAGGAAGGGCAGTGGGGCATCTCAGTTTGGGTTTCCTCCTTTTCAAGGGACAAAAATTCAATGACAGGAAGAAAGCTGCACACTTGTTGGAGAGCTTGTGTTTTGGATACATGTGACACTAAGGATGAAAGAGTTCATTGTGTGGCCTTCAGTTAACATCTCATCTGTACAGCACTTTTCCTGCTGGACAAGGACACTTTACACACCTGTCCCTGCTGTGTTGTCTATGAAGGGTGTGAGGTTAATTCTGATAGCCAATCACAATATTCTTCAGTGACTTTTAATTGTTAATGTTAAGCTGAGACAGATTATTCCTCATGTTAAGCTTTGAGAAGTTTTATTTTTTTTGGGGGGGGGGGGCTTCTACTCTTTTCATTGTATTCACCAGCAGCAATTTGTATTAAGAAAACCAGATAACATTACTCATTGCAATTGAGTTACATGTGTGAAAGCTAATTATTGATGAGGTAGCACATTGCACGATACGATACACTTTATTGCTCCCTGGGGGAAATTTGCCTTGGACTCTGAGTGCTCCACACATTCAGCTGGCATCACCATAATAATAATAAATTTGAGCATTAAGCACAAAAATCCCCCTGTACACAAAATAGGCAGGGACACGGATTAGCACATACCAATAAAGACACATCTACCAATGAGGACAAACAGCCCATGTTTATTGCACATACCCATATTGGTAAAGATAGGACAGAAATGTTTTAAAGAAGCAATGTCAGCCATGAGAGTGCAGCAGTACAGGATCAAAACGGCAGCGAGTAGCTCCAAAAAATGTTTAAATAATGATATAAGAAGGTTAATTTCTGAAAGAAATGAGATGTCACATGCATTTACTGGAGAGATTTACTAGTGTACACCTCTCCACCGTCCATGGACGCTGATGATATACTGACTTAAAATGAAGAAAAAGTAGGGATGCATGATATTGATATTGTTATTTTACGATATGCCAGTATTTACAAATTGATTTTAGCCAATACCGATGTCAATACAGATTTTTAAATGTGTTTTACATAACAAAAAATTCACTTTTTTTCTTACAACACATTTTAAAGTTTAAAGAATGAGAATGAATAAAGAAAAATATCTCAACTTACATTGGTCTGTTGGTCCAGCCTAAAACTCCACTAATTTACCAGAATACATATGGCCAAATTTTACAGTTGATATATGCTGATATCGAGGCCAAAATATCGGATGTAAATATCAGCAGAAATTTTGATATCTGCCAATAGTGATATCAGGCAGATAATATTTTGCATCCCTAAGAAAAAATAATGGTCCACAGTTATGCTTAGGTTACTGCAAATATACCTGGGTGGCTCACCCAAGTATCGTCTGTGTGAGAAACACTGCATTATAAAATTACAGTAGCATGCCTGGATTTATATAATATTAGTCTTTCAGACAGCAGATGGAAATTTTATGCAGCAGACAACAAATATTTGTCAGGAAGCATACAGAATTGGGTATTTTACAACCTTTACTAACTAACATTAAGAGGACAAACTTGAAATCTCTTATCAAGGCACATGTGATTTTATACTCTGTCAGGCTATCCTTCATTCTAGTACCAGTTTGGCTTAATTGGACCACATAACATATGATGGATATTTATGCTGGTGTTTTACTCCAACTATGTTTAATTTTTGAAATGGATGAAAATATGTAATTGTTTTTATTTTGAAAATCAATTACATATTTTCATGTGGTCAGATGAAATCTGCTCATTGGCTGGGCTGTATGACACAGCTGATATAAAACATTAATATTACACCATCAAGCAGGAGTTCTTAATGTGTGCTGTTCTTAAGGTAGAGTAATGTGAAGAAAAGATCATCCCTACTAATCAATCACATAACACACAGGCACAGAGAGACATTGTAGTAATAATGGTATTAAACGGCTCTCAAATGGGATCCAGATCTTATTGTTCACATGAAAGAGTCAGCTCATGGAACCGGCTCGTTCATAAACACCACATTACTACGTTATTCATTATGTGTGTATAATATATGGCAGATTTTCACAAGGTACATATATTATTTCTCAGCCCTTTATAATGTTGAACTTATCCTAAACTTAAATTTGTCCATAATCTGTTGTTTCCATTAAATGCGAGTATACTTCAAACATCTTTTGCCTTTGTTGTCAGTCTTATCAGCCTCCTTTTTGCAGGCCCATCTCAGTCTTTCTTTTGTATTGTAACAGGTAAAAAGGGTCGCTATCAGCAAAGCAAACAGGAACCTGCTAAAAGCCTATTGTCCAGTGAAACACATGGTGGCCGCTGATGGCTTTGTCTCCACTGGCTTCCCATGAATAAACATGTCTGAGGAACATTTAGAGCCTCACTTTAATATGCCCTAAGATTTTATATTTATTACCAGCTGTGTTGTGAAGATCCGCCTGCAGATCCGTCAACTTTTGACAGCCATGCAATTATCAGAAATGTGACTACATTTCGCAGAATTAGATTTTTTTGCTGTCTTTTAGTGGCGCCTTCCATGATTGTGGGCTGCAAATTGCACTGTCATTTACAAGGACAACTATGCTGTGTATGTGCTTACAAACACACATACACCCACACACTTTAAACCCACCCCCAAGGCCGAGTTGAGATGACAGAGGTCTGGTATTGTTCTCCGGTCTGACTGACTCATGTTGGAGTATTATCTTTCAATCCCTTCCTCTTAACCTGTTTAACCTATATTCTTTGTCAGGCACAGTAAACAGTCATTTAGTCCTACCATACCTGTTAGTCACCTGTAACACCACTCAGGTTTTTAGCTGTTTAAAGGAATGTCCCTGTCATTGACTCATATCGTCAGAGATAGTAAATTATGTTAGACGATACAGGAAACTCAGGAAGCTTATTTGCTCATTCCTCATTTTAGTCTGAGTTCATTAGCAGAGCAGTTTGAAAGATAAGATCTCTGTGGAGAGAAAACACAACATTTCCAAGACTAAACATAAAAAAGAAAATGAAAGCTGACGACTTAATGAAATGTGGCGAGGCTTTAGTGTTTCATTAGAGGCTGAGTGTGGATCTAGGAAACATTTGTTGATATTACTGAATTATGTAGTGTCTCTTCCCTGACTAATGCAGCCTGCCTTAATGTTTGTTTGCAGGGGTGGGCCACCTGATCCGGGGAGAGGGATTTATTTTCCTTCTACATTCCTGATGGAGTCGTACAGAGTGACTGGCATTCCTCACAGTGGACCACAGCGGGGACACACTCAGCCGTCCCGCCCCTCTAGGCCCCACAGCAATGGAGCGGGTACATACGGCCTCAGCATCCGTGTCCAGGGTATCGATGGACACCCGTACGTAGTCCTCAACAATCAGGACAGGGGTCCTCACTCCTATGTTGACCCTAACAGTAACGGGTACTTTGACTCAGAGGGCTCTTTTATTGAGAACTACCAGGAGTATGATTTCCGTGGGGGGAAGGAGGCTGGATCCAACAGCCCCTTCATGGAGTACAGGTCTCAGAAAATGATGCATCACACTGGTTCTCAAAATGGCGTTGCAGATTCACAAGGAAAGAAAGCATCCACTCTCCTGAACTTTCAGAAGCATCCTGAGATCCTGCAGCCGTATGATCCCGACACCAACTCCCTGAACCTCGATTGTTTCCATAGCCTTCCTTCAAGGTCTCCACCTCCAGCTGAGACTGGGAACCAACAGCAGGTATCTGGCATACCTGCACCGTCCCACACCAAGTTATCCTCCCTGGACCAGAACAAAGCTCCCACACAGCAAGAAAAGAGGCAACCTGAACCTGTTCCAAAGTCCCAGTCTCTGCCCTCAGTTAAGCGTGCTCAGCCTCAGAGCAGGCCTCAGACACAAGTGGCTCAACCACAGTCGAGACCACTCGCCAACCTTAGTCCAACTCAGTCCAAGCAAAGCTCTGCAACTAAGCCTCCATCACAGCCTACACCCCCCACTGTGTCTAGTCCCACAACTGAGCAGACCAAGTCCTCAGGCAGAATCTCCAGCACCATGAGCAGCGCTGACTCCAGCCTGGAGCGTACCCACCGTGAGCCTGACGTCCTTCCCCTACGCAGGACCGACTCCAGTGGGCCAGTTCTTCAGACTTCTTCACGCTCCCGCCACTCCTCCACATCCTCAACGTCTAAGGTCCTGTATGATGAACAGATGGATGCCCTGTATGCTGACACCATCAACCGCCATGAGAACCGCAGATACATCCCTTTCCATCCTGGCTCAGGCAGAGACATCGACACAGGGTCTATTCCTGGTGTGGACGAGCTCATAGACAAGTTTGATGGTAAAGATGGCAGCCAGCAGCGCAGAGGAAGAGCAGGGCGCAGGAACAGGATCAATCCTGAGGACAGGAAGCGCTCACGCAGTGTGGACAGTGCCCTCGGCCTGCGAGATGGCTCAAGCTTCTTGGATGAGTTCAGCTCCCGTAGAGGTATGTCCGTGGAGCACGTCTTGCGTCCTTCACAGCTACGGCTGCAGAAATCAGCTGGCAGTCAGGACTCGTGGATCTCGACTGTGGATGGTAGGACTGACTCCAGAGCTTCATCTCGGGCCACCAGTGCACCTGGCTCCCCCCAGAGCACCATCTCTAAAGGTGTTGGCTTCATTCAGGGTTACAAAAAGCCACCGACAGGCTCTTCTTCAGCGACATTTAAAAGTAAAGAGAGGGAGGATAGCACCTCTTCAGTTGGAAAGACTTCATCGTCATCACTGTCAACATCACTATCAAAGCCGTCCTCTGTTGCAGAGAAAAAGTCCAGTGCAGAGGCAGATGTTCAGGTAAAGGCCTGCAGCCAATGATGCCTCTCCATGATAGCATCTTACACTTAGGATCTGAAATATCTTTACTTTAAAGCTCCTGTGAGGAATAGTCAGTTTGAGTTGACTTTACTGTCCTTTGTGGACTAAGTGGTGCCTCGTATATCATTGTTGATCTTGTCCTCAGCATGCATAAGAGGTTTTTGTTAGTTTTTAGTTTCAAAAATGTAAACAAAGGCTGTTCCTGCTGTTTAACTCCCTTTGTCTGACACCTACCCCATGGCAGGAGTGATAGACATTACAGAAAATGTCAATGTCAATTTTGTCTTTGATCATCTTGCAGTCTTTGTTAGGTCACATATTAAGGCATCAGCATTAGTTTCAATCTGTTTCATAACCATCTTAAAACTCCTTACAGTAGCGTTAACTTTAAATTTGTTTGCTCTTATTCCAGGAACATATACGGAAGAAGAAAATCTTTTCCCTCTTTAATGTCTCTCTAACTTAATTAAGATCTCCCTCTTATTTCCTGTCAATTTTAGGCAACGCCTGATCTTCTCAAAGGTCAGCAGGAGCTGTCACAACAAACAAATGAAGAGACAGCAAAACAAATTTTATTCAGTTACCTCAAAGAAGGGTGAGTTTGCTTCATTTTTCTACTTTTAAAATGCACTATTTAGCTTTCTCTACTCGTGGTCTTCATCTTTGAATCATGAAATAGAAGTATCGTTCACTCTGTAGCAAAAATGTTGCACCATAAGGTCATGCATCATAAAGGAGGAGTCGTTCTGTGGGAGCGTATAAATGGTTTTGTTATCAGACTTGGACTGCATGTGATAAAAGTGAAAGAATGTGCTTTTCTTACCCTCCCATGCAGGCTGGGAGTGATCCAGCTGTCTGGAGTTTGTTTTCTTGCAGAATCCCACTTTTCTCTGCTTTTCTTTTTCTTCAGTGTGAAATTTGGGGAAGAATTCTTGAATGTTTGTGTCTGAAATCAGACACCCAGTGCATGGTAGGGAAAGGTATGTGGGGTTAAAAGGTTAGATTAGGTTCAGATTAGAAAGGAGTCAAATTTGATGACTTTATTGCATTCTTAACAGTGTCTTGATAAGGGTAGAAAGTCATTGTCAAGAGCTGTTTTTGGAGAACATCATTAAAAGCATGCCTGTTTTCTACAGAGATAACAATAGCTGTGGTTGATTGTACAGTGAGACACAGTTTGCAGGTTTTCTTCGATGCAGAAACAGAACAGGAAACTGTCTGGGTGTGTCGGGCCACAGGTCAGGAGTCACAGGACAAAGGAAAGGAAGCACAGATGGAATTGCTGGGGCTGTAACTGAGCTACATTCCCAAGGCCCAGAAGACAAACATTCACCAACAGGGGTTATAGAGGCTTAATGGAAATCATCTGTATGAACAAAGGAGAGGTTTGGGGAGGGGGTTGGCTTTCTGTATCTTAGCTACAAAATTTATTGAAATAATACATCACTGCTGTCATGTGAAAGTGGTGTAACTCCAGATTTGTGGATTCTGATGTTTTCACTTTAGCTGGAGGATTAAAAATTGCTCTGTGGGTTGAAAAAAAAGCTCCCATCTGTGGTGCTTTCAAATGTCTGGCAGTAAACTCAGAAATGCTTAGTGTTAACACTAAACAACAAAGCTGCCTTTCTTAACTCTTGAGAAGTTGATGTGAAGAGATTTAACAATGCTATGACTGGTCTCTTTTTTTATTTTTCTGGGTGTGGTTGGTTTCGTGACCAAAAGTGCTGAGAATCCAGGCTTCATCATAATCCTGCCTTTGTTTCAGTAATTAAAACATGAACAAAACCGTTGCTTGACTAGAAATGCTTCCTCTATAGTCTAATTCCACCAAGCGATGAAATTAGACTGTGCAACAATCCCATTACAGTGCCCATATGTTTGATTCTTCCGCTCATGTGCTTCAAGGTTTAGTGGACGGGTGTAATGAAGCTGTTGGTGCCGAGAGGTGACACATCAAAGCAGCATGATCCTCTCTGACCCTTTCTAAGCAGGGATGAATTACTCAGTTCCCAGAACAGCCTGGAATTAAATCCTGATCCCCAAAACAGTGAGAAAAGTGATTTTTATTTCAGCTTGTAGTGTGTCTAAATATATTAAATGTTTGTGTCAACAGAAGTAACGACAGTGATGAAACAACGAAGAGAAAGGTCAACCTTGTCTTTGAGAAAATACAGACCTTGAAGTCTCGTGCTACAGCAGGTTCGCAAGGTGACAACAAGGTGAGACATTGCGCCATTGTTATTGTGCACCATGAACAGACCAAGAACAAATGAGTTAAAATATAACCTCCCTGTCATTTGTTTTTTTCATGGCATTTTTTTTGAATGGTCATTTTTTTCATGCTTTTATAGATTTGGGATTTCTAAACAATGATTTGCTTTCCTGCTGGGGCTCAAATGGAGACTTCCTGTTGTCAACTTTCAAAAGTTAACTTTAAGCTCTGCCTGATCATTATCATAAAATTGTATTTTAAAGTAACTTTATGGGACCTTTTTTAAATTGCATTTATCTGAGACTTTAACTCACTGACTGTTTGCTTTGTATAGGAGACACTGTAGACAAGTGAATATTTACCCTTTATCTGAAGGCTATAGACAGAGTTCATATGCCAAGTTTGGACCTTAAAAGCATAATCAATTTTGAATGTTCTTCTTTTTTTAGTCACTGGACATTTCTGCACAGACTAAAGCACTGCAGGTCCAAAATGCTGAACTGGAGAAAGAGATGGCTGAAGTAAAGAGACAACTGGAGGTAACAGCAGCAGAACCACAACTCTGATACCAACCTGTTCATTTGGTTTGTTTCTATACTTGTTTTTAAGGGTACCCTTTTTAAAGGGTTTGCTTGGAAAGAAGGAGAATTGATTAGGCTTAACTCAAAGGTACATTTTGATGGGTTCAGCTAAACTATTCAGTTTTTCACCCTTTCTGATGACACTGCAGTGTTTTGACGGTAATGCAGTTATGATGTCAAGGTTGATTTAAAGTGAGTACAGCTAATGAGAAAACTTGTCCTTGAAAAAGTTTATAGCTCATTTAAATACGGTCATCATTACCTTTCACATAGTTTTGATCCACCCCTGTGATATTTTAAGACAGCCTGTCTCAACTGGGGTCCCACAGCACCCTGGGGTGCTTCCTGTCATCATCAGGGATTCATTCAAAATGCTCTAGATTCAGCCAAGAATGATTCAACTTAAATAATCAGAATTGTCTCATATGCCTTTTTCCTGAAATTTATCTCAGGTGAAAGAGATATTCATGGCCATTATGAAGCCCAAAGACTTTCCAGTTGTCTTTAAGTCTGATTATCTGTAGATTAACACTCAGTAATAATAATCGACTCATAACCATTAGTCATAGCAACATCACACTGGTTAAAAACCAAAGGGGCTGGTGTAAACAGACTGCAGTTGAAACACAGATTTGTTTTTTTGACTTTAACATTTATTTACATCAAATATGGGACGATTCCATATTTATAGGGACAGCTGGCAGACCTAATAGTAAGTTATAGGCCAGTGCTGCTATCCATACCTTGATGTTACCATATGTATGAATACACACATGACATTTATCTTTAAAACGCGCAAACACAAAACAGCTGTGTCACATAAAAGCAAGAAGTAATGCTACATAGCAGTAAACTTAACCTTTTGTCATGTTTCACCAAAACTTTGAGCAAGCTATAGCCATGGTAGGAACAATATTGAAGAAGCTTAATCGTGCCTTCAGCAGACTCATGGGCCCGTCATAGTTTCTGTCTTTGATGTGTGTGTTTGAGAGCATGGGCTGTCTCCTCTTTAGCGTGGGGACGGAGTGAGCGTATGTGTTATTCAGGGGAAGTGAGTAATCAGGGATGGGGAGGAAACTCAAACGAAGGGTGCAACATCGTTGGATTTTATTGAACATTTGTGCATATTAAAATTTTTTTCATGGCATGGTTTTGTACAAGTACACCCAAGAAGATTTTTGAGTGGTATCAAGGACAGTTGGAGCAAGGATGTGGCGTGCAAATCAAGACAGATGGACGGACACACCGCCAATTATAGTAGTAAGATAAGAAAATGAATCATGTGTTTCTTGTTATTTGGCAAATGTTCAACAAGTGAGAAATGCTTCAAAGAGCAATTTTAAGGTCTACACTAGGGGGTTCCCAGTTTTTTCAGCCCACAAACCCCAAAATAACAGTGCCAGAGACCAGGGATCCCCACTGTTCTGAAGGGTGACTGAGGCTAGGTTGAACACAGCTGCGCACATTCAAGAATAGTCACTTGCAGACTTACATTAACAGGATTTTAAAAACTTTGCTTTGATAAATCTCACCAAGTAACCATGTTTTATTTTAAATTTAAGTAGTTTTTGCATAAATTCAATACAAAAATTGGTAAAATATACAATTTAAAAAATATTTTCAAAATATTCTGTTTACTTGCAACCCCCTTCTTCAGCAGTCAGTCTTGAGATTTTTTAATTCTTAAAGGGTGTCTTTATGGAAACAAGGTTGAGAAATGCTGTTCTAAACTGATTGGCAGGGGGAAATAGTCCTAACAAACACTGATTATGAACCATCCATATAATCTAAATACCAATACCTCTGTGGAGGAGGTCAACAAGCTTTATTTATGGCTATTTAAATTACAATGTGAACATTTTTATTTGTTTGTTTGACCATCAGAAAAATCAAGCGGACAGGAGGACAGCAGCAGGTTTGAAGGATCTGCAGCAGGACCTGGAGCGAAGTGCAGAGGAGTGTAAGCGCCTGAGGGAAAAACTTGCCAAAACAGAGGCTGAGCTCCAGACCACAGTCGAAGAGTAAGTGCTGAGTGACATCTCTAGAAAATGTTAAGAATTAGCTTTATATAACAGGGTGGCTTTAAGGTTTTATCTAGTTAAGTTGTCAATTTCAGATATATGTTCAGTCTTTCTACTTAAAAATGAATACTAAGAACATTAATGTGTTGGAAAGCTGATGGGGGCTAATGTGATTGTTCTTTTTGGGGAACCTGCCTAAAGGAGAACCACTATGTTTGATGATTATGAGGGTCATAGTTGGCTGCTAAATGAAGGAACGCTGTATCAGAAGAATTATGTCACATATGACACCTTCCCTGGGTCATACGTTAATTAATACTAATAATAATTATCCGGATTCGTTATTCATTCTCTGACACTTGAATGCACTGACTGTAACACTAAAACCAGATCAGGATGTCTGTTGTTGAATCCACTCAGGTATGTTGATAGTTACTGAAGTGGTTACCATGCACAGCTTATTGTGTGTCCTGTTTGTTGAAGAGACAGTTCTTTATGTTACAGTGTGCTTGGTGACTGATTGGCTATTAAATTTGACAGCACTTATTTCCTTTACATGTCTGCCTAATCACTTACTTGATCTCTTTTTTGTTCCTTCAATTTGAAATTAAGTTTATTAGCTGATTACTGTCTATATTTTCAGCTTAGCTGTTTTTGGTTCCCAGAATGAACTGCTGAATACCAAATATTACTGAGCAACATTGACGTAATTATTGTTTTTCTACCTTTATGGGATGGTTGATTGTACATCAAACAAAAGGAATCAGCTCCCTGTCGTTCAGCTCTGAGTCTCTTACAGCAGGAGTAAATGTTCAGCTGTAGTCTACACCCCTGTGTAGGGGTCTGCTTCAGGTGCCTCACATCACTTATCACCGCCCCCCTCAGTGTTGTCATGCAGAGACAGTTTAGACATTATTGCTTTGCCAGGTTCAGGTTTTCATTTTAACCTCTGCTCTGCAGGCCTCACATTCAGACCCAGCACAGGTGCTGCCATTTGTATGTGTGAATTAGGGAGCAGGTGTGCTGGTGTATGTGTACTGTATGTAGAGTATCTGTTCTGGATTGTGACACGTAGTGTGGCTTGTCAGGCTTTTCCAGGTGAAGATGGAGAGGGAGCAATACCAGACAGAGATCAGAGACCTGCAGGATCAGCTGTCAGAGATGCATGACGAGCTCGACACGGCCAAGAAGTCAACGTCAGATGGAGAGAAAGATGCCATTATGGTGGTAATGCACAGTGTTTATTGTTCAAGTGGTGGAAAATACTGGCTTTTTTGTCAGTATGGCTAATACTCTCAGACCTTTCTTAAAGGTTACTATTCTTCCTCTTCAATACTTTAACTTAATATATAAAGCATAAGGTAAATTTAAGCTTAGGATTGTTGTTTTTCACACTTTTTAGATGTTAGATTTAATGAAAAAAGGCTAGCTATTAGCTTGTATGGATAATTTGCAACATCCTATGACATTTTACAGTGCTGATCATCACATCCAGATAACACAGATAATATTTTGGCTCCTTAAGTCTTTATTGATAAACTGTAATAACCTATTATGGTGAAGGCAAGGCAGCTTCATGAATGTGATGCATTAAGATATAGATACTTTGCATAGTCAGAGAGATGGGGAAAAAGTAGTTGAAATTTCAAAAAATGAACATTAGCAACATAAAGCCGTTATCATAAAATTCACAATAAAACTGAATTTAGACATGACTAATATAAACGTCATAAATGAATAAAGATTACTAACATGCACATATAGTATAGAGGCAGATTATAGTGCGATTAAATTGTGTCACTCTAAGTCAAACAAAGACAAAACTTTATTTTAGAGCACAGTAAATCAAGGGCATAGCAGACAAAGAGTGTCTTTTTAGATTCAGTTTTGGGCTTTCTTTGCCTTTATTATAGAAAGGTAGGACAGTGGATAGAGTTGGAAATGGGGATAAGAGAGTGGGGAGTGACATTCGATAAGAGCCACAGGCTGGACTCGAACTAAGGCCACCATGTGCATGGGGCACGACCCAGACACTAGGCTATCTGCACCCCACAAATAGTATTATTAACGTAAAGTTGGAAATGGTTGCAGCTGAGGTACATTTTTTGATCATCTGTGAAAAGATTTAATGTTAGATTTTTGAACAAGCTCTTTCATTAAACCTGTGAGGAATAACAGAATTGTGTGTACCTAGAATCATTTATTTATTCTGCCGTAAAGATCTACATTCTGTTTTTGTGTCTTCTCTAACACAGCTTATAACATCTTTAATCAGTGTTTTTATGGTGTGATTTCAGTAATTGTGAAGTCTTTCAAAGTTAAAAATAGACCACATCTTCCCCAGGACATGATGCAGCTCAAACTGGAGATGCAGGAGGTTCTCTTGGCCAAGGAGGAGCAGGAGGAGGTGCTGAGGAGGCGAGAAAGAGAGCTGACAGCTTTGAAAGGAGCACTGAAGGAAGAAGTGGCTGCCCATGATCAGGAGGTGGACAAGATGAAAGAGCAGTATGAGAAGGAAATCAGTCGTCTGCAAACGTCTTTAGATGAGGCCAAGCAGGTAATCACCCACCCCCCACACACCCCCCAATTCCATCTCCCTTCTCCAACGTGTTCCCTCCTCATTTCCTTCACTTCCTCCCCCAACACCAGGGGAGCTGAAACTGTGCATCTCTGTGTGTTTTGCATTTAAAATCGCACCATTTTTTTCATCCCATATTTGAGCTCTGCTCTGAAGTGACATAATTTACACCTTTTCACTGGTTTCACATCTGTGGCACTCGAGTGTCAAAACACTGAGACTCTGGATTCAAAACATGCTGGATGGACTTTATTCAGGGATGGTTTGGCACTTTTAAATCAGGAACACCTTATTTCTGTGAAAGGATTTGCAGGAGACGAGGGGAAAGAGGCCCTTTTTTCTTTGGCTGTAGCGTTTGCATGTGGAAAAATGTTGAATTAAAGAAGTCAACATTCAATTTACTAAACTAGGCAAAGATCAGAGTGTAAGATAAGAGCAGAGAATTTTTAAGATTAGAAAACAAGTAATTTAAAATATATGAGACCCAACAACATGCTATGAACATGCTATTCTTTAGTCTCCTGTAACGTCTTTACTACTTCTGTGGCTGTGAGTGCTGCTGAAAGGCAAGGTAGCATTTGGTTATTCAGTATTTATTAAGTTCTCTCATATTTCTGTTAAGCCATTAGGATATCTGCTTTTTAATGCATGGATTTTAAACTTTGATGAATAGATAGTTTAATGCATCTCTGCTGTGTTCAATATGGATCAGTGATTGCAGATTAACACCCATCCAATCTTTAATGGTAAATGGTAGTTTAAAGATGCATATCAGCATAGAACAAGCTTTTTAGTCAGAAGAGAAAATTACTCAAGTTCACACACTTGAGCCAGGTCAAAAGAGCAAGCTGTTGAAATGAAAGTGTAACACTGTGTAACAGTTAAAAGCAGCTAGTCATCACTTTTCATGGGAAGCCTCTCAAAGCAGTCAAGTGTGGAGGTGTTTTCTTATCTCGACTTGCTCCTCTAGGGAGGAACTTTTTACAGGAAAAGGGATGTTTGATGATACATTTAGAGACGTTTATCCGTGTATGAAGCTGTGAGGAGTTGCCTTACTGGCAGGGTCAGTGTTGTTGCTTCATTTCAAGTTTCAACTGAAGGTTATAGAAACGCTGAATTTGCTGCGTTAACAAAAATTGTGCATCTGGAAAGCTGAATGTCCTAGAGGCTTTGTTCCTGTAGATCAGTTTTGTTTAACACCATGAGGAGAGGATTAATTCAGATCAATTCAGTTCAAATTCAGTTCAAAAAACTTTATCTCCAGTGGGGCAATTTAAGGCATATAGAGCAGAAGCATTAAAAAAACAGATTTGCAAATATAAAGAAACATAATGAAAAAAAAAATTTAAACCTCTTGTAGAGTATATGCATGTTTAATTTAAAATGAACACTATGGACGGATCAGATAATGACAATTACAGCATTTAAATATATGAACCAAGCAGTAAGAAATTACAAATGATAGACACCCTAGAAACACAGAGTGAATGATTTTGAGTTAATTCTCTTTGGAGTAGGGAAATTTCACTGTTCATCTATTAAAAAATGGAGGAAATTTAGTTTAGAGGAGATAGCCAGCAGTGAAAGACAGCAAAGTAAAGACACTTTGTTTTTTGTCAGGTCACTGTGTGGCTCCCTTGTGTCCTGTTTGTCTCAGAGAGTGGAAGTGGTCCTTGTTCTGGGCTTCCTGCTGGCCGGTGGGGGTTCTGATGCAGCGACGCTCTGAGTCACAATAAGAACACTTCCTTTAGTTTACCAGAGGTACTGCTCCCCCAGGGGAGCATGTTATCGGGGGTTTACCCATAGTGCTTTGTAAACACTTGGAAAGATGAGGTCATTGTTTGTTCCCTTTCATAGATATTAGAGTCCTCCTTCTTTTGTCCTTGTTTTTATTGCCTTTTGAGGTTAGACCATATGCAACAGCTGGATTTATCATTTTACCTGAAAGTTAGCTGTACAGTAACACTACTGATGCTTCACTTTACCTTAAGATTGTGTTTGGGTTATATAAAAATAAATTATTTTATCTGATGATTTGGCATCTAAAAGACATGTTAATTAAATCATTTTGCAGTCCTGGCTTCATAATAAGCAATTTGCAAGCATGTCAGTAATGAATTAAGGCTTTCTATGTTATTAGATTACACAGTGTGATTTGCATAAACACCCGGACAAAAAAGAAAAGAGCTAAATTAAACCCGCAGGTCTTTGAAGTCCAAAATGTTCCCAGCATGGGGGTAGTAGGCTGAGTAACTGGTTATGAGAAAGTCTCACAATAAAAGGGAAAACCGCTGATTATATCATGTACACTTCGACTTTGCGTGAGGGTGTCAAACAGAGACAAGAGGGCCAAAGTGAACAGTGCATCCTCTGCCCCACCTCCTACCAAAATGCTGCTCTACCCCTGTTTAGCGGCCCTGACGTTTGTGGTGCCCATGTGAAGAAGAATGCAAAAAAACTGGAGCACTGAATCGTCCTGTATTTCAGTTAATTGCAGTGGCAAGCCATCACTAATCTAATGAGCTGCTGTTCCTGAGTTGCGTTGTGCCCCCTCTTCTCTCTGCACCCTGAGAGAGTGGGGGTAATTGTGGACCTCAGTTGATAATGAATGATGAGTTTGTTTCACACAATAATAGCAGCGGGGGTTGGGACTTGCTGAATAAGTGGGTCAGTGTGCTGTAGAAAAGGGGATGCGTGGCTGACCCCCTGAAAGGAGCGGGGGGCCTGTTTTGTGTCGTCAGTTGAAAGCTGCATTGTTTTTCATTGAGATGAAATGTGTGGAATTTCATCAAGGTTGAAAAATGTGAGTCATACTTTCTTGGGAAGATATAAATCTGTTTATTTTTGAGTTCTTCCACATTTTGTTGGCAAAGAAGTCTGCACAGTTGGAAGTGGACTTGATGTTTGAGTGTCAGCATGTGATGGTATGCAGAGCATGTGGACAGATGAGGTGCGGTGAGAAAAGGGAAGGTTTGTTTCCAGGAATGTGGGGGTCAGAGTGGAGAATGTGCTCCCTGCAGACCTCCTTCTTCACTAAGCTACAGCTCTGTTACAGTGTGCTGACTCTGACCTGCTGGAGAGGCTCAGATCTTTTCATTTCTGCCTCTTCAGGGTGCAGCGGTTGCATTCCCATCTCCGCAGAGCTCCAGATTGTCAGAGTCAGAGGCTTAAAGAGGCCTGAGCTGAACCCTCCGTTCCTTACTGTAAAGACACAGCCTTGTTCTTATCTCTCCATTTCCAGCTCTTGTTATGTTTCACCTCCAGCCTAAAGCTACAGCGGCCACATTGTTATCACGCTCTCATCTGTAACCTCAATCCCAAATGCTGTACTTTTAATTTCTTAACTCCCCAGTCTCCTCAGAAGAATCTGCAGTGATCTTCTTCTCAGCTAAATGCAGCTCATTTCTAGCCCGTGTCACTGCTGTTCGTATCTCTGCCTGCCTCTCGAGTAATCTCTACCAGCGTGTGAACTGAAGTCTCACTGTCTGATCATCAAACTTCCGTAGCCCGGAGGAGAGTTCCCCCTCAGGCTTGTTTTGAAAGTAAAGACTACTGCATGAGTCTGCGTGTTTGATGATAGCGCTGTATTTCCTGGCGTAGCATTAGGAGCTGATTTAACAGGCGGCTGGAGAGTGGAGGATGGAGACTGAGGGCAACAAGTGAGGGTGGAAATTATGGAGAGATGCCAAAGAATAAAGTCTTCATATGAGTTCAACCTTGAGTTTTTCAAATAGATTGAATGATACTCCATGGATTAATTAATAACATTACTTATTATCAGGAATGAAATACCGATGAGTTATGAAAATCTTTCTTTTCAGTTTTATGAGGGTTACAGCAATATGAAACATCCTGGATTTTTGTTGTCCCTTTAGCTCCCTGCCTTTGGGAGTGATGTTCCCAGAGCGTAATCTGCCAAAACAACTAAAAAAAATCAAGTAAAGTGTGCTTATCATACTGAGATTAGTTCATTTTTAGTGTATTTTCTTGGCAAGTTTAAAGTAGTTTCTCATTTTCACATCTTTTACCACACGTTTGGAAGTTCTGTGCTGTTTTACACCATTTGGTTGTGGAATAATGAATCATTATCCAACTGTTTTATTCATTTGTTCATCATTTTAATGACTCAGTAGTTTTGATCCTGCACTTATATAGCTGACAGCTGACAGGTTCAGGACATGTATCAGAACTTGGTTGTGTAAAATCTGTAGTTAGACGGCAAAGCTGTGGTGTGGGATTTGGATTTGGGCGTTACTTCTCTTGCTGATGGGTTTAGTCAGACTTTGTCTTCTTTGGCCTTTGGCCTGGAAAACTGAAACAGGAGTTTTTTCCCCTTTAGTTCTTTCAGTTGAAATATTATAGAGTCTTTGATTGAGGTTTAGTACTCTGAAGCCGAAGAGTCAGTAAGAATTAAACTCAACAAATCCTACTTTTTTTTTTTTTTTTTTTAAAGATTTATTTTTGGCCTTTTTGCCTTTATTTGATAGTATAGGACAGGGGATAGAGTCGGAAACAGGGGAGAGAGCGGGGAGAGACATGCAGGAAATAGTGCCACGGGCCGGATTCGAACCCGAGTCGCCTGCGTATATGGCATGCGCCTTAACCACTCGACTACCGGCGCGCCAACAAATCCTACTTTTTAATCAGTGCCCTTAAATCGGTGGGATTATTTTAAAGAGACAGTTGTAACATACATGTTGTGTATTGTCTTAAATCATGTTCTTTCATTTTTTTAAGATCTAGTACATGCACAATCCAGTCTTATATTATTCAAACTTTGTAAAAAAAATAAGGACATTTGTGTTTGGTAGATTATGTCTCTGTTGTAACAATGCTTCTTGGCAATAAATCTTATTCTGTTGGAAAGCCTGTTTATTGCCCTTTTAACTGGTGCCACATTGTTAAGGATCATGCATTTGTGGGATGAGCAGCAGAGCTGAGTTTGTGGGTTGTGACCATGAAAAATCTGGTAAATCTTCTCTGCCAATGCCAAACAGCTTGTTCTGCTGTTGGAGGCAATGTGATGGTATGGGGCGGCATCTCCAGCAGTCCTGACCTCAACCCCATTGAACAATTGTGGGATCAGCTTGGGCGCGTTGTTGGCATCAGAGTGATCAACACAACCGCACTGGCTGACTTGCGAGGAATGCTGGTTGAAGAATGGGATGCCAACCCACAATCAGTGTGTGACCAGCATGAGGAGGTACCAGGCTGTTGTGGCTATGTATGGTTCTTTCACACGCTACTGAGGCTCCTGTTTGTTAAATTAATAAACTGTGAAATTGCCAATATCTTATTTTCCTTCAGACTTCAATCATCCAATCCACCAAACAACAACAAACAAAAATCAACAGCAGAAAAAAGTTGCTTGGCATTGGCAGAGAAGATTTGGCAAATTGTTAATGGGCACAACCCACATACTTGGCTCTGCTGCTCATCCCAAAAAATGCATTTTCCTTACAAATTTGGCACCATTTAATTGGGAAATAAACAGATTTTCCAATGGAATAAGATTAATTGCCAAGAAGCATTGTGACAACAAAGAAATAATCTACAAAACACGAAACGTTGGGCTATGTTTGCTTATGGATTAAAAAGTCTTTGCTGAATCACTTCAAAATAAGAGTGTTATGGCCAAATCCCCTTCCCCTCTCCTGTGTTACTTTGAGTAGTTAGTTTGTTATTAAACCACTTGTTTAGAGATATTCTGTTTTACTTGATTGAGCAGCACTCTCTGTTCCTTTCATTTCACCTTTTGCTTTTAGCACAGTTTTGCTTTTTATCCACACCGTCTGGTTTTATGTGACCATTTTTATCCCCAACGAGCTGGATCATAACAAAAAGGCAGGTCATAACAAAAAGGCAGTAGATTTAATTTAACATTTTTAGTTACAGGACACCTCTACTAAAGTGGTGATTAGGACATCACAGACTACAGTTTGTTCCAAATTATTCCCAAGAACTCAAAAAAAGTATATTTTTTTTCAGTGTTATTCTGCACAATCAGTGCTGACTTAAGGAAGTGTCTCTCTGTCTCGTAAAGCACTTCGTGACTTTGACTTTATTTGTACTCTCTAAATAAAGGTTATTATTATCAGGAAAACCTCTTCAGTCCTCTTCAACCAGTCCACTCTGATTAAGTCACTTTAAATGTCTTCAATCCATGTTTTTTGTACAAGGATGGCAGTGGTGGTGTAGCTGTCAACATCTCCTGTTTACAATGTCAACAGTAAAAATCCCCAAAAGTCCAGCTGACAAATTATGGAGGACTCCTGGCAATAACAAAAACAACTTTTTTGAGTAATTCCTTTTTTAAATAACCCTTTTCTTTACTAGAAACCTCATTGTCTTTAGAAGGTTACTATCCTTGTCACCTGGTCTCTTATTTGTGAAATTCCCTGTCATAATCAATCCCTCCCATACACCTATGCTTTGAAAGACAGGACTTTGTTTCCATTTCTCTTAGGTCAAGTCCAAATTTGACCCTCTTTTGACCAAAGAGATACCAGTGTTTCTCAGTTGTCACATTTTAATTTCTACTTCAGTCCTTCTTTTCAGATCAGGTGCTAACTTCAGGTCTCGATTCCTTCTTTATTTGTATTTGTAACTCAAACTAGGTAATGGAAACGTGAACACAAGCTCAAACCGCTAACAATGAACTTTTTTATTCAGATTTCCCCTCAGTTCAGGATCAAAGGCAGTAGTGCTATAACATACAGGAAATTACTTGTATGTCACTCTAGTTGGTCATCAGTTTGATGTTGAAGTTTCATGCTGGAGTAAATAAAAACCATTGAACACAAAATAGAAGTCTAGTGCAGTCACGGTGCTTGTTTATGTGTTGGTGTGTCTTTAGACAGACTTAACAAGAATTAAAAAGGCTTATTTTAGCCTGCCATGCATATTTTAGCATCTTTGCAAAACTCTAATCTCTTTGTTTAGTCTGATGTTGTGGGGACAGAAGTTAATAACTCCTATTTCAATGAGAAGTCATGTAACAACAAATGAGCGTTTTGGTTATTACTCCAGACCAGTCATCTAAAAACAGGAATATCAAACATTTCCCTAACTTGTTGGGCTGTGAATGTGAAAGTATTGTTTGAGAGTATACTAGATGCTTGGGTTAGTGCAGGGACAGTTTAAATCAATTGGCAACAACTGGCCCATAAGAGAATATCATATCTGGTTTGTTGGACACCGAAGGAAATTTAACTGAGCAGATATCTCCTGATAAATTATGTTTTTGTATGAGCTCTGACAGAACAAGAAAAGAGGAAACAACTGTGAGACTGAAAATGTGTTAGTGTGGACTGACAACAGGAAGAGAGAGGAAAATCTCCAGATGAAAGATGGAGAAAGGATATGCGAGAGAAAATCATGTCCCAGTGGAATCCTGCAGGAGCTTCATTTTGTGTCGGACAAGTTTGTCAGAGTTGCTGCTGGTCTGTTTTTATAAGTGAAATCTCAGTATGCATGTTTTTGCAGCTGCAGAAGCAGGAAGTCATGATTCATATTTTCATCCTGGTTTGGAGTACCTGCAGCTTAGTGCAGCAGTCAAACTGGACACGTGAAAAAGCTACAGCTACATCCACTAGTATTGCTTTTGATTTGACGTGCTAACACCACTGATTTCTGTAATGAATAATGACACAAAAAATGTCATTCCTGCAAACTTATTGGTTAAATTGAATCCATATTAAATATACAGTATATATTTGATGTCAGATTCATTAAGTTTCAAAAGGAGCCCATTGTATTTTTGAAGTATCATGTGTGTCAACATGAATGAAATATAATCTCATCTAGTTTAAACATATGAGAGTAGTAACAATGCAGATTCTCAGTAGGAATATTTGCATTCTTATTATGCTTTCTTTCTTTATCCTGTGCCATTCCTTTTGAATGTCAGGGAATGAACATTTTGCAGGGTTTTCCAGGTCGTGTGCGGGGGAAACTATGGGGAAAAAACTCCCAACATGTTTTCATTCAAATAGAGAAAACAGCACATGCAGAGCAGCATTGGGAATGGGGAGGGGTGAATAATAACACATTAGCTGCTGGCTTTGTGAAAAAATTTAATATTTGAGAGAATTAGCTGTCCATATATAGTAACTCTAAAGCCTTAAATGACCCATGTACTCTTGTAGGGGAACACAGAGGGTCTCTGATCCCAGGTTTAAACCCAGTGGCCTGCAGCTGAGCAATAAGTACGAGAGCTAATGAACAGTGGTTTTATGAATTTTCTGATACTGATTGTATTATTCTGTATAAAGCAGTTCATGAGAATATAGGAATAACACAGAAAATGATCCAAACACTGCTCTGTTGTGGATTTCTGTTGCTGATGTCTTGCGGTTTTGTTTCTTTTTACACAATCAGCTCTTATGTTATGCTGGAAGCTGATTTAGTAGGAATAAGTGAGAGAGCCAAGATTTCACCACAGCACACGACCTGCACATACTTTACTTTCAACGTTTGTACCAGGCTTCAAAGACTGCACAATGTTGGTTAATGTGCAACTTTAGACAAACAGTTTGAGTACACACAAGGACCCAAGGCAAACTTTGAGTTTGGGCTGAGGAGGAAAATTACATGCACTATTACTATTTCTTAGTGTTATGTTGTTGTAAAACACTGCAGTCTGCTTTTCTGAGAGAAACATATTACACAAATTATTGTCTAATGGCTAATAAAGTAAGCTTTAGTTATGCATTAAATCAATTATTAACATTCATCTTTTAAAATATAAAGAATGAAAACATGTTTACAGAACCTGATATGGAACCTAAAAACTAATGTTGTAATATATACAAAATTTAAATACTTTTAATGCATGTTTAGTAACAATAAAGATGAAATTTAACTGTCTGTCCCACAATTAAAGACAAGTTAATCAATCCTCAAGCCGTTTTAACACTTCACTTCACAGACGTCTGTGTTGTTACCGCTTCCTGTCCCCCTTCCTCCTGCGCAGCAGCGGGGTCCCCCTCTCTTCCAGCTGGGTGACTCTGCACATGTTTAGAAGTGGCATGACCCATTGTGGGAAATGGGACAGGCAGAGGGGCGGATTTGTTGTTCATGTTGTTGACATGGAGCACAATCCTGACACATTTCATCAATGCTTTATTATTGTAGGGAAAGCTGTGTTTGCCCCATATGCTGCTCAGCCCCCTTTTTACATTCATGAGCTTCCAGCCAATCAAATAACGGTAAAAGTAAAAGGAGTAGTCGCAAGGTTACTGAATGTTTCATGTGCAAGAAAGTGGAGGTCATATTAGCTGTGCTTATGAGCTGTTTAAGAAAAAAAAAAATCAACACTTAGAAGCTGCTGCAACAAACTGTAAAAAATGTCTCAGACCAGCACATATGCATATGTATCAGCCAGAAAACTGGACTTCTGTCTGGGTATAACAAGTTGTGGTTTTGGAGATGGTAGTTCATGCTGCAGAATAATTTTGCTGCACTGTACTAAGAGGTATTTCCACTTTAGAATAGCTTTATAAAACTCTTACATAACATTTGCAACGTGTGTAATTTTGATTTAGTCACTGTAAAGACTTACTTTATTTATCTACTCCTTGTTTTCTTATATCCTCATTGGTTTGGCTAATCCTCAAAGCTAACCAGTGTTATTACAGTGGATTTGGCTGTATCGATTGTACACAGGGTTTCTCGTTCCTTGAACCAAACAAAGCGACCCAGTGAGGCAGAGATGAGGGTGGCTCTGTGGTGACAGGAGAAACAGGTCCGACTGGCCCGTCACCACTCAGGCAGGGAGGCACCCGGCACCTTTCTAGTACAGGATGTGCCTCTATTCAAGTAGGCTGATGACCAGGCAAGCACACCAATGAGTGCCTTTCACATTTGTCACAAAGGAAATTACTACGGTGGGCGGACTTGAGTTTTTAAGTTGTCCACTTATTTAAAAAAGCACATTTAAGTTGAATTGAATCCAAAAACTGTATCATGAAAAGCTCATAACAACTTAAATCTGCTCTATAACTTCTTTCTAGTCATTCTCTGGGAATCCTTTGATATATTACTGTCAAAGAGGCTCACACTTTTTATCTTCCTCATCCTGTAATCTTACAAAAAAGGTGTCTCCTGAGGTCATTTTTTAACAGTTTTTAGTTCTGTTGTTTGTACAACACATTTCTCTGTGCCTTCTTTCATCAGGGTGTCACTGAGTGTGATGCAGCTGAGTCAGTCAGTTTTCAAGGCCTGCTGCCACATACTTGGATGTAAGAGTTGGGATTGATTAACCTTTCACAATTTTAACACCTTAAACATCCAAAACGAAAGCTTTTTAAATCTGCTTTGCTTTATAGTGAATCAGTAAAAGATTTTTCTGTTATCCTCTGTATTCCTACACCGATAGGTGCACAAGTGCAGTCATACCTGAGAGAAACATGAAATTGACTAACCGGTTTCCTGACATTCCACCTGTCCAAAAAATCCTGTTTCCAAACAAACTTTTGCGAGTCTGTTGTCTACAGGTGCTGTCGTTCGCTGGAAGGGTGTCATCTTAGCTGAAACCTGTTATCTGTCAGACTGATTGTCCCGTTGTTGTCAGTTTTCTTTGTCTTTGTTTCCTTCTGTCTCACTGAACTGTAATTCTGTTTATCTTTAGGTCTTTTTTTGCTAAGCTCTTTGCCCTGAAATGTCAAAGCCAAAGCCCACACTTTATCCTTACACAGGGGGCTCACAGGACTCCCTGTTAACTCTAGCACTGCCATGTTGTTACAAGTGCAAACTAACACAGTATAAACCTGGATTGACAGCATTAGAGCTGGTCTAAGGATATGACTGAAACCTATGTCACTGCAGCACATGAGGCTGCACTGTTAACCTCTTACCCCTAGCAGGGTAAGAGGTTAACAGGCCCCCCAACAGCAGAGCGAATGAAAGTTCTGATATAGTTGCCTCCATCTGTGGTTTATTATATAGAGGAGGATACTTTATTCTGCTTCCCCACAGCAACAAAACACAGGTGAAGACACTCAAACACTTAAAGTTTTTTGTAGCATCATGCATTTAAAAGAAGTCTTATACGCTCCATCATGCATTGTTGTTCCACTTTCTGTTGAGTGTCACAGACTCCTGCTCTCTTTGTGCTGAACACCTCGTGTCTCGTTCTGATCTACAGAGCAGCACAGCAGTGGTGCGTGAGAAGGCTGAAGTGGAGGCAGCTAAGGGTGCAGCGGAGGGTCAAGCTGAACGGCTAACCCAGGAGGCCGAGCGGCTACGCAGGCGGGCACAGGAGCTGGAAAATGAGGTGGCAAAACTGAACCGCATCATTGATGAGGCCAAGCTCCAGGAGAGCAGACTGGAGGATAAAGTTAGCCGTCTGGAGGTGAGGGGTCAAGATGTTCAGAGAGACCACCAGTCATAGAACAGAAAGTTGTGCTATTTTTTTACACTAGGGTGACCATATTTTTAATCCTCCAAATAGAGACACTTAATTTTTACCACAAACCTGCATATATGAGCAAATGGTAAGTGATTTTTTTTGTCAGTGCAGGTCTTGACATAGAGAATTTGTGGTCTTCGCTTAGAAAAAAAGTTTTAAACAAGGTATAATCTTTCCCTACTAATATAGCTAAATAGCTATATAACTTGAGGTTCTTTGCACAGATGACCTCCTGAGCAGCCTGTTGAAGTTACATGTCACCAGCATTTACCTTACTTGACTTTGTATGTTGGAAAAAACTGAAAATACACAAAATGCAGCATGCTCTTTACGTGAAGAACGTTTTTCCTCTCCTGGAGTTCTGAACCAACTTCCATTGTAGCATGACAGCTAGTCTACCTGTTGTTCCGTAGCAGGTCTACTCGGTGCACCGAGGTTGATTGGCACATGTACCGATAGATCAGGAGTGAGCTTTGACTTACATCAGTTATGTTTTTCTACTGGTCAAATAGCAGCTTTCATGATAACGACAATGATTGCAATTTATACAGACCATTCAGAAAAAGTGTTGCAGACCTGCTGCATGTTGCAAGGTTTTGGTATTTTCCTATTTCCATTGGCTAAAATCAAGACAGGGGTTGTTCAAAAACAGAACATATTGGTGTTTTATAGATTTTATAGATTTTAGTCACAACACAGGACACAAAGCCTGAAAACAGGACCGTCCCAGACAAATCAGGACACATAGTCACCCTATACAATGTACATGCTGTGGTTCTGCTGCATATCTAGCGCATTATGTGATATGAAAGTCTTACATGTCTACTTAACAGAGAGACAAGAAACATCTAGAAGAATCTTTGGCTGAAATTAGGGAGCAAGAAGAGGAGATGTCACGTGCCAACCGCGCATTGACCATTCGATTGGAGGATGTGCAGGTAGGATCAACACTACTAACGCTTCATGCAGAAAAAATGTTGATGTCTATCACTGGCAGGATCAAATCTTTAACATTGTCTCTTTCTATAGAGGAACTTGACCAAACTGAGCCTCGAACATAAGGAGCTGGAGGAGAGGTTACTTGAGGAGAGGGCTCAGAAGGAGCAGTTCAAGAACATGAAGAATGACATCGAGGATGAGAGGAGGTTGCTGGACCGTACAGTGGAAAAACTCCAGAGGGAGGTGGGTGGATTTAGGGTTGTAGCACGCAGCCAAAGATCCCTGCTAACATCTGTACATGTAGTCTTAGATGGTTGGCTATTATTGCTTCAACTGCTATTTTGTTTATGTTTTAAAATATTGATTTAAGATATTTTCAGGCATGCATTTCTGACAATTTCTGGAAATCTTAATATATATGCACCTCACAGTGGTGGACTATTCTGTCAGAGGGGGGAAGTTGCCAATCTTAGGAGGTTAAACATGGTATTAAAAGAACAAGAAAGTGGCATATTAAGCAACAGAGTCCACTATATGATGGCAAAACAACCATTTTTGCCTTTTTATTGATGCTTCCTGTAGTTTGGCTCACTCACTTATCTAGCAGTTTAATCACATGCATGCACTGGTTGCATGATATGAGGGTCCATGCCCCTCCTGCTCACTTGTGAATTCCCTGAATATTTCCTGCTGCTTTCTTACATCAACTCAGGGGAGACTAAGCTATTTGTTTTTACACATGCTACTCACCAAAGTTTGTGCAGGTGTAAAAGTGCTAATATTAAAATAAGTAAAAAAATTGCTGATTTGCTCCTGGGAATCTTGTTTTCTTGTTAAAATGATAGAAAAATGCTCAGATAGAAATAAAATGCTATTTGTGAGCAGGTGTGCATCAGGTAGAGATAATTTTGGGTCTAAAAAAAGTTGGATTAAAAGGATTATTGTTCAGTATAAGTAGATTTCTCACATTTTTTTCTGTTTTTGCCTCTCCTTACTGTGCCTGAAGATGAATGATATTGTAGATGCATCCCAGTCGTCCACTCGGGAGCTGCAGGAGCAGATTGATATTTATAAAGAGAAGAACCGTCGGGAGCTGACAGAGCTGCAGAGGCTCCTGAAGGAGCGAGGACTGGAGCTGGAGAAGTACCTGCTGGTCACCAAAACTCTGCAAGAAGAGGTACAGTCAGACATACCCATCTAATCTAGTGTAACGGTCATGCATTTGAATGCTGAGAATACTTTCATGGTGAGTGGTCAAATCAAAGCCTTCATTAAGAAGCCTGACTGAGTCCTATCAGGCAGAACAGCAGATGAGGAGCCATTGTTCTGACTCAGACCCCTCCCTCAATATCATCCTCTGCTTTTAGAGAGCGATGTCACCACTTAGGTATTTCATCTATGCCCCTCAAACATAGAGAGTGTTTGTTGCAGAGAAGTAGGGGAGAAGAATAAACCCTTTGATGTCCTTTAAGAGAAATGTATTATTAATAAAATAACAGTTTAGGGTAGTGGTTCAACCAGGGAGCCCTCCATGTGGTTTAAATTTACACAATTAAAATAACAATGCAAGTGAGTGCTTGGAATGTTAAGAATGTTTTTATTTAAGTAGGATTGAATGAATATTAATGACATTGTTGGAAAGATCTTGGCATATATTCTTTAATGTGTCCAGCAAACATTTATTCAGTGAGGTGGGACTGTTGACCTTGTATTAACTGTGACCACACAAAAACATTTTTATACCTCACTGAAAGCACAAAGGCTTTGTTCCTGTCTCACTCTAAAAACTTCCATGATGAACACTGTGTGCTTAGTGCATAAATTTCAACAGCTTAGTGTTGTCTCACATCAAACAAGCTTCTTCAACATGATGAATTACAGCCAGACTATTATTATAAACACTTCAGCAAAACTGTCTTTTGCAAAAGTGTTTGTCGCTGCTGTTTTTGTTTGAACTTCGTCAAACTAAACTTATTTCAAATGTCCAGACATGAAAAACACCTTTATTTTAGGACACTTGTGGTGTCTGCATCCACTTTAAACAAAACAAGCAAGCACAACTCCAAGCACTCTGCTCAAAGCCCTGATTGGTAGAGAGCTGCAGTGATGGTTGTCCCTCTGGTACTTTGTCCCATCTCCGTACAGGATCTTTGGAACTCATTCACGCTGATCATTGGGTTCTTGATCATCTCTCTAAAAACAGCACCCCCCCCAGTTTTGCCAAGCAGCCATTTCTTGGAAGTCCTGGTTGTGCCAAACTTCTTCTACTTGAGAATTATAGAGGCCAGTGGGGCTCTTAAGAACTTCAGTCTAACAATTTTTTTGCAGCCTTCTCCAGATCTGAGCATTGCAAGAATCCTGCCTCTGAGCTCTACAGGCCGTTCCTTTGACCTCATGGCTTTGTTTTTGCTCTGATATAAATTGTCAGCTATGAGGCCTTCTGTAGAGAGGTGTGTGCCTTTCCAAATCATGACCAACCAATTTATTTTACCACAGGTGGACTCCAATCAAGAAGTAGAATAATCTCAGCAATGATCCAGAGAGATGGGAGGAACCTGAGCTAGATTAAAAGTGTTTTTCAAAGGGTTTGAATACTTATGTAAATGTGAAATTTCAGTTTTGGATAAATTTGCAAAAGTTTCTAAAATTCTACTTTCACTTCGTCATGATAGTTTACTAAGTGTAGAGTGATATGAAAAAATACTTCCTCTGTAGGATCAGGCTGCAACATAACAAAACTGAAAAAAGTGAAGAGGGTTTGAATAGTCTCTGTATGCACTCTATGTAAGGACATGCCCTTTTTTCCTGTCTCTGTCCATGCTGGTATATCTTTGTCCATCTGTTGATCAGGAAGTGAAGTATGTCACTGTGGTGATATCATTGTTGTTAAAGCTGTGCCGACAGGATTCACATCCTCCACCTCTCTGAGTCTGGACTGAGCCTTAGTGAGGCCTTTTTTCCAGCTGCTCCGTGGCTGCGTATGGACTTTTTCTTTGAAAGCATTTTTATATCATAGTTCTTGCCAGAGAGAGCAAATGCACCAATTTATTTACCGGCAGATTTTGGTATAGCTTACAGGGCCTCAGAGATGATGCCTGATTATCCCTTGACAACTTTTATCACATCTTTGTATGCTAAGTAGCATGACTTAAATTGGGCCCTACTTGAGTATTTACATGATTAAATATGAAAAAACCTGCACTAATGGCTAAATATTTGTCCTGGGTGAGAAACAAATGTGGGTGATGAATTTTTATTGTCCATGCTCAAAGCAGTGGGGGCAGCTTTCCAGCTGTGGGGGTACTGCTGCTGAATGCACTCAGGGGAAAACAATAGGTGCGCTCGAGTCATTAGTCACTCTTGGGAACCACAGAATAATTTCCCTAAACAACAACTAAATTGTTCATCATTACTACTGTGGTAATGCTTGATAAAGAGAGAGAGGTCAAGTATAACAGGGAGGTCAATCTAAACAGAGGGCAGGTTTTGATACTTACAGTACTTACTGTATTATAATTTGTTACATGTTCTAATGAGATTCCAACCTATAAAAGGCCAGATTAACTAATGAGCAGGAATAAAACAAAGGGAAATATTGTCTAGGTTTTAAAATAAGTACATATGCTCTAATAAGTAAACAAGCAGGGAAAAGTTAGTATTTTTCAAGTGTTTAATACGTCATGTATTTTGTTTTAGTTGTCGCGTCGGGAGGAGGAACTGCGACAGTGTCAGAGGGAACGAGACGACGCTGTGCTGAAAGAGAAGACGCTGGAAAGAAAGGTTCATGACTTGGAGTTGGAAGCTGAGACAAAAGCCACAAAAGAAGACAAATCTCGACAGCTCAAGCTCATGGAGGTACAAATTAAATCAATGCTCTATCATTAGTTAAAAAGGTGATCTCAGCTCCTTTCAAAGCCCTTAAGTCAAACATGAGGACTACTTAAACACCTCGTTACCCCTCAGCTGACTAACATTAATATTAGTAGATAACAGCTTCATATAGCAGGTGAAAGTGTAAATGTTAGTGCTTGGTAACTACAAATAGCCCCAGAGAACTCATACACTGTACAGCCAACACAGACTCTTACCTTCAGGCTGCAGATACAGGTCTCTACTTTTTAAGACAAAATGTGGCGTGTCAAGCTTTGAATCTACTTCAGTCAGACTCGTTAAGGCCTGTACTAGTCAAGGGTGCAAATATTAATTTATTTATTCATTATCTGACTGAAGCTTTTTCTCACTGATTGTGTTCTAATTGTTAAAAACCAACATAGGTCACATGACCAATACCCTTGGTACCGTTATTTACTCACCTTTTTTTATTGTTAAAAAATGTAATTAAATTAAAGAAAAAACATTTAGTGTTTCTCAAGTGCAAATAGAGCCTGAGTCAAGTGGAGGGAGAGGGTAGGAGGGAAGTAGACAGTCTGGTAGTTGTTTTATGTTTGGGGCTACAGGACTCACGGTGGGCTCACTTAAGTTTGTTGCACCCTTGGCAAGCACATATTGATGGTACACTTGTGTGTTTACTGGTATTCAAGGCTGACATATGTTTGATACTGTTGATTTTTACAGCTATAAATATTGTCAGAAGGTTTCATATCTGCTGATACTGATATGCCGATAATATCCTGCATCCCTAGTATTTAAGCTGTAGTGTTGCTTCATTCCCAGACAGCTGATCATTCGCCCATCTTAATATATACTATGTATATGCTTCTACACAATAAGATTTCAAATGCACTAAAGTTGTTTGAATTGGATTTTGCAGGACAGGATTGCTCAGCTGGAGTTAGACCTCGATGAGGAGCGTCAGAGTGGAGACCAGCTGATGGACAGGATAGACCGAGGAAGAGAGCAGGTACAACGCACACTCTCACACACAAGTACTCAACACATTCTCATTATCAGCGCTCACCTGTGTCAGTAACCTGCCATCCATGTTCACTTTAGTTCACAAAGACATGTTTCTTGTCCCATCTCAACCTGTTCATGATCTCCTGTTGCTCTGTCCTACACTTCTAACTTCATGAATCACTCATCTCTGAATGAAACCAACAAGTGCCTTACTGAAAAAAATAAACAGATTTAGTGTTGAAAAGTCACTCCCTACATTCCCTGTAGATAAAGTGGACAGGTTATTGCTTTGTAAGATGATCTTGTATTATCATTCAGTTTGGCGGCTAGCCAGCATCGCCTTAAAGCGTCCATCCAATTTTCATGCTGCAGCCACAAAAGAGCCTTCTCAATGCAGCAACTGAGCCAAAATATGCGAGCTGCCAAATGTCTCAAGTTTTCAGGTTGTGGAGTTCACTTGGAAGTAATGCTCATTAGCTTCATCTTGAGAACAAATCCAGCTCTTGTGCTTGAAGTCAGTTTTTATATCCTCAGTGAATGCTCCAGTTTTCCTTCCTTCCTGATAAAGCTGCTGACGGAGGCACTGCGGAGTAAGATTTAGATAAAGTATGTGCACTTTTAAGATCCTTGTTTGTTCATGGGAGAGTGCTTACTAATCAGACAGAGGATGTTGTTTCTGGTATTTCTGTAATAACACAAACCCTGCAGATTTTATGCAAGTGTTTTTATATTTTAACCCCCTTTATATTAAATTGAAAATGATGAGATCCAAAGACAATCCTCTAAGATTTGGCCTGGTTACAGGTCCCTTTCAGTCTAAAACTGACACAGTTTCAAAGGTTGTGACAGGAATTTGAAATCAATGTGTGTAGCTACATCAAGAGAGGCTTAATGTGTTTGAGTTGAGTATTTAAATCTCCTTAAATGGTTTCCCTTTTAAAAAATTCCTGGCAGCGAGAGAAGAGTGGCATTGTGACAAAGTGGCATTGGTTCAGCATGAGGCTGAGGTCGGTCGTCAAGGCAACACTCGAGCTTTGTGCAGTTGGAGCGGAGTAGGTTGAGTGTTAGTGGTGTGTGTGCTCTAATGTCTGTGGGAAGTAGGGTGGGGGTGTATGGTTATGGGGTGCAGGGGTGGTGGTGGGGTTGCAGCAGCGGCAGCAGGAAGAACACCTGCGTCTCTCCTGGCACCAGGTGCTCCTCTCCTGTCTAAATGAGAGTAATCTCTCCTCCTCTCTCCTGCCGTCTCTCACAAAGCAGATTAGTTTCGCTGTATGTTCCAGTCTGCTGATTCAGCTCCCTCAAGCACTGCGCCGGGTGCACCAGTTATAGAGGCCATCGTTCATCAGAGCAGCACACTGTCACACACTAATTGGCATAAAATATCACCAATTCTGAGCTCCCCTCTCCAAGAAAGAACCATCAACTCTGTATCGATTAGTTTTCATCCTTCTTCCTCCTTTTGAACCCACTGAACACAAATGTCTGTGCAGTGGGGCCTCTGGGCTGATTTTGTGTTCAGTGAGAGGATTTATGATGGCAGCATCAACATTAAAGAAAAGTTTGTGATATAAAATTATTTATTTTATTAAGGGATATTTTAAACTTCCAAATAAAACTAGTAAACCTCAAACATTATTGATAGATGTTTTAAAACAAGGGCAACAAAAACGTGCTCTAGAAACCATATATTGGGCAATTTCTCGATTTTAATTTTCGAAACATGCAAGTAAACCCCTACACACACTGCCTAACTCACACATACAGTGCCTATAAAAAGCAATCATGCCCTTGGCTGTTTTACCCTTTTGTTGATTTTATAAATCAATCATGGTCAATATAATTTGGCTTTTTTGACAAATATATTACAAAAAACTTTAATGTCAAAGTGAAAATGGATTTCTGCAAATTAATGTCAATTAAATAAAAATATATAAGCTATAATAAGTATTATTATATTATAACTGATAATTTTTATGTTTTTGTTCAGTTGATATAACTAATCTGTTTTCAAGTTGAGATTAGTTTTTCTTGTCAACAAAACTAAATTATATCAACTATGATTGGTTTTTAAAATCATTAAAAGTTAACAATATTCAAGGGGGATAATACCTTTTATAGGCACTGAATATATATATGTCTGCAAACATTACAAATGAAAAAGAAATTTGCAAACTTTAGAAAGTGCTCTCACTTTTAGGGTAAAAAGTGCTGTTATCATTAGTTTATCAATGACTGTGAACCTCCAGAGTTGACTGTCTTCATATGAGCCTGATTAAACCACATTCGTCATTCTTCTTACTCAAGACTCTTTAAATAAACACCCTAAAATAAATCACAACAATAGCCACAAAATCTTAAAATAACAAATTTTTTTATGTTCAAAACCAGTCACATGCAAATGTATTATTAAATCTATAAAATGTCTTCTAAAGCACACCTTTATACATTCTTTAATCAAACTTCTGTCATTAATTTTTGCATCACAGCCCTGTTTCACTGAGAGTTGACTTTCAGGAATGGAATGCACCCGAACCTGAAAATCCAGTCTGCTAATTGAGCGAGGCCGTCTCGGCATTAACTCCCCTATTGTTTAGTGTTTTGACTCATGGATGCTGCAGTGTTTTCTACGCTGTGTGAGACTCAGACAGTGTCTGATAATAATTGTGGTCAGACTGTGCAGCGATGACAGTGTCTGGACTCGGTTTAACAGGTGGAGCAGATGAGGAATGAACTCCTGCAGGAGAGGGCTAGCAGACAGGACCTGGAGTGTGACAAGATGGCTCTGGAGAGACAGGTACACACTCTCCTGTCTGCAGGAAAACTACTACACAGTGTCATTGTACAAAGTCAGAACAAACCAACGACTCATCTCATTCATGTTTCTTTTCATTGATTTCATTAGATTGTAGCCATTCTCATATCAATATCTAGTTTCACAGATGTTCAGTGTTCAGCAAATAAGCCTAAATGCCTTGGTAAAAACCTTACCGTGTCTTTTCTTCATGACCTCTCCAGAATAAAGACCTAAAGAGCAGAGTGTCTCATCTCGAGGGCTCCCATAAATCCAACAAAGAGGGCCTGGTAGCGCAGCTGGAAGGTCGCATACAGGAGCTGGAGGAGAGGCTGGAAGTAGAAGAAAGGTGAGATGAAGGCTCCAACAGTGAATAGAGATGAGCTTCTGTGCTTGTTAAGGGATGAAGGACTGAAACTTGCGTAAAATTTAGATGCAAAACTTTCACACTGATGAATTCAGGTGTAAGTTCATGTGGGAGGTAGAAGCACATTTGTGAATTATTCCTACCAGTAAGTATTGAGATTTTGAGTCCTTGCAAGTCACTTTTAGATATTTCCCCACTTGTAAGTTCTTCAGATTTTACATGATCAGACTGGCATTTCAATTTTTGAAAACAAAAATTGATGTTTGAAAAATTATGTATGAAGATTGATCATGCTGCATGTGTCTCAGGGAGCGAGCCAACCTGCAGCTGGTGAACCGCAGACTGGAGAGGAAGGTGAAAGAGATGATGATGCAAACTGAAGAAGAACACAACTCCATGCTGGACCAAAAGGACCAAGTATGTATGAAACACTCTGATTATGGTCATTCATTTACTACAGACCCCTCAGTAAAAGTAGGTTCTTACATATATAGTTTTAAGGTTTTTGTTTTATCATTGTGTCATACATACAATCATATGCCCAGCCCTTCCCATACGGGGAGAGAAAGTCGGGGAAGACATGCACGAAACAGCACCGAGAGTGGGAATCTATGTCTTTAGCATCTGTATGTGGGCTCCTGCTCTACCAACTGAGCTAAAGCAGGGCCCATGACACCAAGAATTTAACTTAACCAGAATTGGAGTGCACAGTAGTTATTCTATTGTCATGGAACAGAAGAGAAGAGGAGACAAACTGTAAACTTGTTAAACTGACTATCTTGTCTTCTTTTCCAGACTTTTGAGACAAACTTAACAAGTTTAAACAAATCAAATTTAAACCGCCTTTCCTTTTATTTCTCAACAAGTGACTGCAGTATGTCAGGGTTTTCACAAGCCATTTGATGAAGCAATAACTCTCTTAGATCATCATATTTTGTATAGTGCAAAAGAATATAGGACTCACAGTCTGCCTCAACTCACAACTGTTTTACCTTAAATTATTTTTGAATTGTCAGACCTCAGTGGCCAGAGGAAGAATACCAGATCTTAACTCTGCAATCACAGAGTCCTCTACATAAATGAGATATGATGTGTTTATATTGAGGCATACAGTACAGTTTATTTAGCACATATGTCATGAGTTTTGCTTTGGTTTGGACAAAACATTTTCATGCCATTTTTCTTCAAACTTAATCAAAAGCTACTCTTTCACTGAATATTACAACTTAAGTTATTCCTGTAGATACACAACATATCCACTCCCTAAAAAAATCAAGTAAAGCTTATTTGCTCATGGAGAATTATTTACTTTACTCAATAGGATTACTTTTTAGTTGAGTCTGTCCTCAGACATTTTGATCATTCGAGTCCACAATCTGATCATTTAACGTATTTTTAATGTTTTTAAGTGTCAGTAGTTCAACCAGGAGAGACTTAATATGAGTTTTAAAATAATTTATCTTACAACTTTTAATGAAAGAGAAATGTGCCATGTCTTTGCCCATTAGACTCCATCGTGAAGACTTCATGTTCTTGTAGGGGTAGTGAGGCAAATGGCAGGAGTAGGATACCCCTCATGGAGTCTTGACACTTATGGTGGTGTTGATGAGGGAGGCAGGATCAGATGAGGTGTAGACCTATGAGAAGCTGTCCAGGAAACCAATGAGGTGGCTTGAGGGAGGAGACTAAGGTATGAAGGATGAGATGAGCAGAAACCCTGTGAACCACCCCAGCCTCCACACTGAAACGACAGGCTCAATCAGATTTAGAATGACAGGTGCATGATGATTGGACAAACAAGGTTGTGGCCGAATCTGGTTGTCTTAATACTTAAGAAAGTGAACGCCAATTATCAGCTGATCACCAGAGCCGGAAGAGAGAAAGAATGGAAGAAGGGAGAGTGACTTATGACTGAGTAGAAGCAGTCTTCCTGCTTGAACATTCGCTGAGCTCCATTTGTTTGATGAACTCCCTAAACCTGCTGCATGTTTGTTCTCTTGAAGTTGAATCTGCGTCTGAAGGCCTTGAAGCGTCAGATGGACGAGGCAGAGGAGGAGATCGACCGACTTGAGCACGGCAAGAAAAAACTACAAAGAGACCTGGACGAGCAGCTGGAGGCCAATGACCAGCTTCAGAGCCAACTCAAAGCTCTGCGAAATGAAATGAGGTAAAAAAAAAACCAAACAAACTGTGTTTAGTGTTTACTTTACATCTTTAACAGACAGAGCAATCCCTTGATAAAAAAGGCTTAAAATTAGGGAACAATCATAACCAAACTCCATGACTGCTCTCCTTCAGGCGAAAGAGTAACTCTGCTCCACTGCTCAACAATTTGCACGATGACGACGATGACGATGATATCAGCACTGATGGGGAGACGTACTTCAGCTCAACATCGGGCTACAAACGCTCCTCGAGTCAGGAGAACATACTAACAACCCTCACTCTCTAAAACTCACTCTGAGGCTGAGGATAAAGCTGCTTATATGAATCACTGTGGGACAAAACAGCTGGATAACCAAGCCAAGGGCTTTTACACAAAACTGTAGATATTTTTCGTAAAACCTGTGTCAATATTCATATACTTTACAGCTAACCTTTACATGTTTCTTAGTCAACACACACACTTCCACAGAGTTCATGTAATTCTCTAGGGTATCAATCTAAGTGCCATCATGATGCTCTGACTTCACTCAGTATTAATTGAGCAGCTGTGACATTTATGGATGATACAATCAATGTTTGGATTTTTTAACTCATCCTCAAGAAATTAGAGGTGTAAATACAGTTTAATGTGATATTAATTTTGAATTTCCCACTTTAAGTCTTACCTGTGTTAGTAGTCTAGTCTGTTCTACTCCGACTTTTTTAACACACACTTATTAGTTACAAATCTTGCATTAGCAAACTTGAAAACGCACTCTTTATTGCACTGCACACAAATGAATCCATTCCTGCCTTTGTGAACAAAATGAAGTTATTAACCTGACTTTTTTATGCCTATCAAATATTTTAATTTTAAAAACAGTATTTGAATATATTTTTTGTATCATCAATTCAAATACAATGTATACTTTATAATGAATGAAGATCTGTCTGGGTCTATGAAGTGAGGAGTGCCAGGGTGTTTTTTATTTATTGATGGTTGAGAATATACAATCCTGGATCAGTGAGTGTTTAGGGAACAGTGAATGAGGGACTTTGTACACATCCTTTTTATACAGTTTTATATGAATTGATAACATATAATAGAAACATTGCATTGTTAACAACTAGCATGAACTGTAATTTTATCACAATTAAAGGTCATATAGCAGTATTGCTTTTGAGCACATCTACTGGAGGAGGCTGCCTCTTAAAATCATGCTTCCTAAATTCTCTGTACTTTCTATGATTGTTGATTCTGGACCAGAGCTCTAACCATCACAGCACTAAACAAAGCCACACATCAAAACCATTTCATTTCAGTACAGATTAACTGGAAACACTGTTACTTAACATCTGTCTCTGGTGGTTTCTCTCCTTAATGGGGCAGTGAGAATGACAAACATCTTTGTTTTTGATTTCTTTCATTTATGTTTGAATTTCTCCACTATTCAGCCTACCAGTGTGTGCCTGTAAAAGAAAAAAATTGGGCCCTTCAAACTTTCTTTGAAGGGAATGGGGGAATTTATTCAGATGAGGCAAATCTGTGTTTGCAACATGGAAATCATTTACAGCTGTTTACACACATACACAGGAAATTTTCTTGAAAAATTTTACAGAAAATATGAGGATCTCTTCCCTTGAAAATGTCTTAAGTTGCTTGTTACTTGTCCCTCAAGGCAGCCAGTTTTCAGCAGTTCACCATTCAGACAAAGGAGGCAGGAAATATTGTGTATGAAACTTGTGCTCTTTGTGTTCAAGCATGCAGCTCACCCAGAAAAAAATCTTGAGATTTTTCAGGAGTTTGTGTGAAATCACTTTTTGTTTCACTGTTGAAAATCCCCAGCTTCTGATGTCTGTAGAGGGAGAGTGCGTTGAGACAAGTTCCTGCCACTACCTCTCTGTACAAATGTGTATGTTTGTAAATCCTGCTGACACTCAAATAAAGTTACTTACATATATCTCCCACTTTGCTGAATAATTATTTAACTATTCTTTTAAGATATTTCATTTCTTTCGTCTTATTAAAAAATCATTCATGAACATTCAAAGATTAGTCAGTTAGAACACTGAGGAGAAGTGGAGGGTTTTTAGACTTTGAAAGATTAAGTAGAGTATCTTTCCCCTTTTTAATCAGTCTCTCAAATAGTGAATTTCATTGTATGCAGAATGTGGAATGCATGTTTTCACTGCTCAGTGTTGTACCTGTTCTACAGTAAAAATTTGAATACAAGAAAATCACATGCCAGCATAGGTAGTATTTTTACACTTGTCAGGTAAACTGGGTTCCAGAGATGTTCCTATACTGTCAAATACTCCTGAGAAGTCCAGGTGTCAGTGCTGTCATCACAACCAAATCAACATATATTAATTAGGTGCTCAACACAAAGAATAGTTTTTTCAACATTCAACATTCAAAACACAGCATATTCATGCCTATGTATGTCGCATTTAATCATTACCTTGCTTTTGCTGTTACGTATCTTCAGTAAAAATTATGTTTCATCACACGCTGAAAGACCACAACCCTCTGATGTCTTTAGATTATTTTTTACAAAATAGGTAAATAAGTTTCACACCTTTTTGAGTTTAGGGGTCCATCTTACTACTTCATGTTGCCAATTAGATGGCCTAACATGCTTACAGCTAGAAATGTTGAGTTGGTGGAAATTCTAGTAGAAACGTATACAGTCTACCAGTTGGCTCAATAAAGTAGTTGTGCCAGCTATTTAAGTTGAGCCCCTATAAAATGGTGGCTCAACTTCAATCTTAAAGTTCAGCTGGTATATATCTGACATAATTTAAGAAACCCAATATAATATCTTGAATCAACTGGTTAAGTCACCAAACGTGCACCCAATATTTCAGAATTTGTTCATTCAACATTAATCAGGTTGGATTTTTTTACATTGTACCTATTCATCCATTATCTATTCCTCTTATCTTTTTTGTATTCAGGAGGCTGAAGTCTACCTCAGCTGTCATTTGCCAGTCAATCACATAGCTGAAGTGTAGAGATAAACAACCAGCCACGCTCAGCCATACTCACACCTCCGGGCAATTTAGAGTAACCAGTTAACCTAACCTGCATGTCATTGGATTGTAGGACGGAGCTAGGGGCACAGAGAGAAACCATGCGTGCATGAGGAGACCATGCAAACTCCACACAGAAAGGCTTTGTCTGAGGGCTTTGAACCAGAGTCGTCTTGCTGCAGCAGTGCTAACCACTTCACCGCTGTGCAGCCTCTGTGACTGAAACAGCTTGTTAAAAATCTTCAAAATAAAAATCCAGAAAATGTGACATTTTTGAAGACATAAAACAAAAAACATTGCAATGGGAATCTTTTTACATGCTTAGAGAAAAAAAGAGTGTTTGTTAGATAAAGGACATGTCTTGATTAGATGAAGACTTTACATGCAATATGACTCCTCAAAATAGCTCAGCCACCAGTGGATCAACAAGAACATTTCTCTCTCTCTCTCTCTCTCTCTCTCTCTCTCTCTCATAGTGGAGTAGAAATAAAAGGTGGCCCAAAACAGAAATACTGAAACTTGCACCTCAGCATACTTTGTCACTTTAGGCAGATTCTGTGATCCACGTCGTGTCAAATGATCGCTGACTTCACTAATGTTCTGTGAAAAACTGTGTGGGGTTAGAGCAGCTGTGTCAACAGCAGCTCTTTATCTTTCAGTCTGTGCTCAGTGGGGTCACTATTTTTCCTGCTGAAACAAATGAAGCATATATGATCTGAGTTTGGGGATCATCACCTATTAGTGCACAGCTTTGACCTCCTTCAGTCCCTTAGGGAGAAAAACAGGATTGTTTCCTGCTGTAGAGCTGGAGCACAGAGAAACAGCATTTTTCTACCTGTTGATCACATCAAATTAACTTTCATTCAAAGAACAAAATTATGGATGAAGTTGTTTCAGTCTCGGCACTATCCTTGTATTTGTTTGACTTCAGCAGAGAAAAGCCTTGAATAGAGAGCTCTCACTTTCTTTATAACTCTCTCTCTCTCTCTGTGAAGTCTATTGTTGGCAGGTCATGACCTTCAGTTGTTGCTACTCGGTGTGCAACAAACAAATCAACCCTTCGAGTGCCACAGAGTTATCTCCCTCTCTCTCCCCCTTGTGTCAAACCAAGCAGTAAACTAGTCAGTGCTGCAGGCTGGACAGCTTCAGAGGAAACTTGTACTCTTAACAAGGTGATCATTCCTGAGATTCCTTCATGTGCTTGAGAGACTTCAGTCAGAGTGAATGCTGGAAAGAAAAAAAAAAAGGTAGACAACTGACAGAAAGGAAGAAAGCTGTCTAATAGAAACTGTGAAATTATGAGTTTTTAAGCTGCTGCTGCTCACACGGATATCTCTGTTTCACATATTTAAACAGGAAATGTACAGGTTTAACAAGTCTTCCAGGAATCGGCTAACAGCTCTCTGGTGGTTCTGTGGCGGCAGGAAGAAAAAACAAATGGTGTTATTTTATGTGAAAATGTTGCAGTGCAATGCTGCCCCCTAGCTGTTATAATGGTTTCAGATTTCAAGATCAGACTAATAGACGAGGAAATATCAGAATGCATTCAATTAGTATGCAGATTTTAATATATTTTTTTCATAAACAATTGCACATTTGATGTATGAGTTAAATTTAAATGGTGCATAAAAAAGTAACTGTATTACTGATGTGTTGTGTTACCTCCTGCAGGTATTGATAATGAAGTAAACAGTAATATGATTTGTAACTAGGAGTGGCTGCTGCTTTGCATCTCAAAGCCAAGCTGTCAAACCTTTGTAGACCCCCGGGTACCAGACTGTGGGAGACCTCCCACTTAAACCATCCATGTAGCTCCAATCCAGCTCAAACTCAATGATGAAGAACATGCACTTCATAAAATATTTAAGTCAATAATAGATGACAGATAAAAAATCTTTTATATGCTTGTGTGAACTGATGCCACATTCTTATAAATGGATATCATCAGAGTTGTATTGTTTGGGTCGATACTCGCAGCATTGCTCAGCTTCAGTACTGAGTTAATCAAGTCTTTGCCGCCTCAAGCAGTGAATACCTTACAACAGCAGGACAAACCTGCTTTCAGGGCCCGTCTGTTTGGAGTCAAAGTTGGCCATGTTTCTCAACTCAGACATGATCAACCTGTAGTTCTATGATTTACTGTCATTTTTTCACACTTGTGTGCCACTTAATAAAGTTAACCACTCAGAGGAGAGGACAAATACACAGCAGACCAGATCCATAAAAACAAACACAAGGAATTTACAAGATCCAAAACAAAATTCATACATCATTTATTAACTCCCATCCCCATTACCCACTTCCCATAATACATGTCCAGGTATCACAACAAGGACCATGAGCGTGACAAAAGTTCAAGTAAGCTGAAAGCAACTGAACAAGTCTGATTAACAGCCAACATGTATTTCATAGATGTGAACCCATTGCCAAGGGAGACATTGTTCACTAACATAGGGCCTTAAAACTATAAAGTGCCCATAAAAAATATGCGCCATCTTGGATGTTTCACCCTTTTACCGATTTTTAAATCAATCATGTTCAATATGATTTGGTTTTGTTGAACAAAAAAAAACCTCTTTTATGTCAAAGTGAAAACAGATTTTCAAAAAGTAATGGCAATTAAATAAAAATATATCACGTAAAATACATGACTGCATAAATATTCATCCCCTTCAAGTCAGTATTATTTAGTATTATTTATTTAGTATTATTTAGTCAGTATTATTATTTATTTATTATATTAAATTAGCACTGAGTCTGTGTGGATCGGTCTCAATCAAGCTTGCACATCTGGACACTGCAATTCTACTCCATTCTTCTATTCAAAACTGCTCAAGCTCTGTCAGGTTGCATGGGGATCAGGTGTTAATATCTATGTTCAAGTCCAGCCATAAATTCTGGGGGAGGTTTGGGCTTTGACTGAGCCACTCCAGAACATTCACCTCATTGCCTTTTAACCATTTCTGTGTAGCTTTCCCTGTATGCTTTGGGTCATTGTCTTGTGAGAAAATAAATCTTCTCCAAAGCCATAGTTCTCTTGCAGACTGAATAAGATTGTCCTCCAGGATCCTCCTATATTTCATTGCATTCATTTTACCCTCTACCTCTACAAGCCTTACAGGCCAGGCTGCTGAGAAGCATCCCCACAGCATGATGCTAAATGGTTAAATCATTTGAGTGTGCTTCTGTTTTGTCTTTGTTGCAAGTTATTTGCAACCAAAATAATAATGATATCTCAATTTATTATGCCCTGATTAATAACAGGATTATAGCAGCTCATAGCAGCACAAATGGTGCTTATTAGTTCTGCTATCTGCTCTAGTAATCTTCAAGCAGCACTATTTCTGTGCAGTGTTGCAGCTTCATGCAGTTTTCTCTTATGTCTGAATGTGGAAATGAACCATCAGTGTCTCCCTCCTCTGCTGCTTAGATAGACGTTCACATCCTGGCCCCTGATCTGATTCCTTAACAGTGATTGATGCCATGTCAGCCATTACTAGAAAGCAGTGATGTAGGTTGTATTTTCTTGTTGCATGATCAGTCATTATACATAATCCTAACCTACACTGGACTGGTTTTACTGACTTTAATACACTGAAGGTGAGGTATGTCAGTGTGGCCCTACCATCCACCTATTCTTCTGTGTGTGGCCCTTGATGAAAAAAGTTTAGACACCCCTGTTTTAAACGGACTATTTATGAAATCTGTTGTGTGACAGTCTTTTTAGTAAATTCAATGCAAACTGACCAGTGACTTTAGATTAAGTAACTCCTGTAGAATATTAAGTATGACCTTGTTTTATTCCATAACAAATTTCAGATAAACATTATCACTGTACCAGTCTTCTGAGGCCTGAGCTATAAAACAGATAAGACAGAAAGAGTGAGTCAGACAAGGTCATAAAGATGATTCTTCTTATGTTTGAAACTTCTTTTGAAAAGTTCACTTCTTTGTACTTCTATATATGACTCTTTATATTTGTTTTAACTGAAAGCTGGAGTCTTGATTTATTGATTTAGCACAACAAATAAAGTTAAGTTCAAGCAGGACTACTATCCCATATTTGTTCTAATTGGACTCTTTTTATCTCTTGTGATCAGAACCAGACCCACCAGATCTAGACATGACATTTATGAAACGATCACATTGCTGCCACCAAACTTTAAATGGGCTCTCCCCTCCACTGCTTGCAGTTTGTCTACAGTGTGGATCCATGCAACCCTCCTTCACCTAGGTCACCTCCTGCAGATCATCTGTGTCTGGGTCTAGATGTTCAGATGGCCATCCCACGTCACATCTCGTATCCTTCGTCTCTACCATCACCTTTATCCTTATCCTGCTGTCAGACTTGGTACCCATTTGTGTTCAAAAAGACATCACAACAGAGTATCATAACCTAAGAAATTGCACTTTTCTTTATTTTTTTTTATCATACAATATGTAATCATTCACTAAAAATAAAGTCTCTGATGACTGAAACAATCTCAACGTACAAAAACTGGGTTAGGAAGCAAAAGGAAGCATAAGGAGCTACACAAATGGGATCTTCCAACATAAAAGGGTTTTTAATATATTAGCCACCCATTTTGGTCACAATTTTTTAATGAAATCCTTTGTGTAAAAAGTATCTTTACTCAGGCAAATGGAACTTTTTAATTAAATTTACATGGAGCAACTTCAGCTGAATTGCTCTAAGCATGCTGTTGGCTAATCGCTCTCATGTTGCCTACTCTTGCCTGGCCATGCTCTGCAGCTCTCTCTGCAAGCTGCTTTTGAAACCCTCCTCCACCCCAGCTCCTCCTTCATTCTGCTTCTGACTTAAGCAATTTCATTCTGTTGTCATTGACGCCTGCTCTGGGGGATCCCAGAACAGCCACGTCGTCAAATATAAATAACAGCAATGAGTGCTTTTAATAACTGCTGATAAAGACATATTTATAGCCACAAATTGTGTGTTTCTTGACAAAGCGGTCCCGACTGAACTGATTAAATCTCATATTAGCACTGGTTGAATTTTACACAGATTTACACATCTGGTGTAGAGTCTATCTCTCATCCCTCAACAGTGTATGTAAATTTATTTGTAAAGAGTCTCTGTGCAGCTGAGTGATTTTATCACTTCATTACTGTGTAATTTTTTAAAATACAGACTTGGTACAAAAATAAAAATTTAAAAAGTTGACAATATTAGTGATGTTTACTGCAGCTGTGATCTATTTTAGCTGGATGTTTACATCTTTTTGTGCTCTTTGCCTCTCTGCTGTTAGACACAGAGCAGTCTTGTGGAGCCGTGTCATTTCATCAGAGGCCGCACATTAATCTGTCAACAGAGCTGATGGTTCTTCTCTGTCAGGAGTGACTAAAACAACGGGCAACCTGAATTCCTCAGATACTGAGGAACTCAACAACAGCTTTTTGTTGTTGGTTACAACAGGAAAATACCAAAGAGGCAACCACTGGAAAAACAAATAGATAAAACACCTGTAGAATAACCTAAAAACAGCAACAAACAACACAATTCACATCTTTACTGTCATTTCAGTTAAGAAAAAAGAAAACTTTATCCCATCTACAAAGCTGGACCCATAATGGACTATGTTGTTTCTAAATCTGGAGCACATTTCATCAAACATGTGCCAAATCTGTAGTGAGAGTACAAGATATCCCTAAGACCAGTGGCTTTAAACTGGTGGGTTTGGACCCAAAAGTGGGTCCAACAGCTGCTTCCTGTGGAAGGTGAATGTGTGCTGGGAGAACAAAAATGTGCCAAAGGTCCAAGATGTATGGAAGCCCTAAGCAGACATGCATCCATAAAATTTATTTTGCCCCATTTTGCTGTGATAATGAGTGGTGTTTTCTTAGGATCTTAACATTTTGTCTCATTATCTTGGGGCAATAAAAATGATTTTTCCATTCATAATGTGGCTATTTCTCCAGATCCTGGGAAAACAACCTTACCACTTGCTATCATAAAAGAGTAAAATAAAATCCTCTCAGGGCGTCTATGATCAGATGCTTTTAAGACATGTTTATTTTGTTCTGTCTCTGCGCTATCACTTGATTTAGGGTTAGCAGATTTTAACTGAAGCACAACTTGATTTTAGAGTAACCAGAGGAGTTAGCAGCAAGAAAGATGCACTCTTAAGTTATATCTTGGACTTGTAGTGTTTTTCGTAGTTAAAGTGACAACATATGTTGAAACCCGTGAAAACAAAGAAGATGGATGGTCCAGGACACCTTTGAGAGAAAGACTGGGAAATTTTCATCAAGAAAAAACACAAAAAAGGTGAAAAAGAAGACCTCAGTCTCAGCTACAACTCCTAGCTAGCTTAAAAGCTAACAACAACTGCCAGTAACTGCCACAGAACACTGGCTGATTAACAGGGGACTACTGAATGCTACCTATTGAGGTAGCATGGGGCGGCACATATGAATGCATCGGCCTGGCGCTCCATCACTAGCAGCAAAACAAAGCCCTATGCTTACACCAGAACTGACAGCATTCCCACAGAATTTACATTGCTCCTGATGGAGATTTTCTGGAGAACGGGGCGATCGGAGACCGACAGGAGGAGGACATGGAGCAGTATGACACCTACAGCCAGTGGGGAGGAGGAAGAGACGGTGCTGTGCGAGAAGATGAAAGCGGGGCAAACAAGCTAGGCTAAGAGCAGCCCCACACAAACCTGCCCTACCAAGCATCTTTCTCCCGGATGCCTGCGCCCTCGCCAGCAGGATGGATGACGTGAGGCTATCTACAAATACATTATCTACTATTTGTTCCAGTTAAGGTCCAAACTGCAACGTTTTTTATTAACAAATTTGAGTGGTTGGAAATGTTCAGAAACTTGGGTCATCATTTCTCATGAAAGAGGTGGTAGTGTGTCCTGAGGCTTGACCACTGCCCTATACAGTAAGTCAGTTTAGCTTTAAGGTGCTATGAAATCACAAAAGTCCAACATGCAACAAAGTATTACAGCACTGCTGTCTGTGATTGCTCTTTTAGTGACACATCCTCACTCTGAATGTAGTTATTCCTGTTACTGTACTCTGACCCCTGAGACTAATCCAGCCCTGAATCGGTATCTGATCTCACAACAATCTGACTACAACCATGACAGGAAGTGAATCTGATCTGTTTATGGGAGAGGATTTCCACATGGAGTCAGACACGACATTTTGGACTGAGGCCTGGCTGAGCGACCCACACCATGACTGCAGGAGTAAATAAAACACACAGTATGTTTGAAGTGTGGTTAATAATTAAGCTCTCAGTCCTGTAGAAATACCTGTCAGATAATGCTGAGATTTTTTTCCTTTTATATGACCATGTCCACTGACGTATTTTAACAGCAGAACTTTGTTGAACCTGCTCTCAGCTGTTTGGCAGTCTTGCTCTTTAAACTTGATTCTCCTCTGTGACTGTGAGTCTAGTTTCAATTAAAAGGGAGTGACTGCAGGCCATTCATAAGAGGAATGTGATCCTGCTGTCAGCTCTGTCTCTTCCTTCAAGATATCTGTCAAAATAAGAAAGTATGACGTGAATATGACTGAGAATGAGTGAGGATTAAACTGATCGCCTAAGTCCAAATAATAGTGTGGATGTGAGGCAAGAGGTAACAATAGCATTAAAAAATAATGGTTGTTGTGCGGTCTTACTTTTCATCACTATCCTCTATCAACTGCATCAATAATTCATCGGCTAAAGCAACGTCTGTACTACAGGACACCAAATGCACCTTCAGTATTAACACATTCTGACTCCATTTAATGTTAAATAACAACAGCATGGCTGGGAGATTGATTTAAATGGTTTTACTTTGTAAAAGTAGCAATGCATCTCATGAAGAATACTTTAAAACTCCTGTTAGGAGTTTGCAGCTAGTTATGAAACACATTCAAATTAATAATGATCCTTCTAACACCTGGGAATTCAAAGACCACCACCAGAATAAACTAACTGCCTCCTTATAGTTTTCAGGTATCAAAACCAGAGATCTGAAGGACATAACCCAAACGATAAATACTCATAATTATCTAAATAGCCTATTACTACTGCCAGTTATATAAATCCTGTGATGTCTTTTTGCACCAAATAATATATATATAAGGATATTCTGAGATAGTAGATTTAAGATTTTGATGAGATGTAAGCTGTTATCAGCAAGATTAAAACAAAAAAACTTAAAATGTTTCATTTTATAGTAGATGAATCCAAAATATAAGGGTGTAACAGTGTGTTGAATTAAATCACAAGAACATAACAAATAGAAAATAAAATGTATATCTAAATAGCCAACACACTAAAAATTCAACTCTGAAACACTGTGTTGAACTTACTCAGTTTTTGTAACCTGTTATCAAGACTTATTAAAAACAAGTTACTTGTACTCCTTGACCATAAAAGCTTAAGAACTCCATTTACTTTAATGTACTTTTTTAATGTCTCTAAGCCAGGTCAGACCTGAAAAAATAGAAAATATATAAATGCCCATTATAGGTATTTATTACATGCCATTTCACCACATAGTAATCCACCAGTACATTGTTTCCGTGGGGTAACAGGGATCTACTGAACTATAATTTGCTTGATATGGGGACATTTTAGCTTTTTTAGGGGCTTTGACCTTGCGATTGGAGCCAGGGGCCTATCCAGGGATTTCATTCACTGTTGGACACTCATTTACATTTGAAATGAACATTTTCTTTTCTTTTCTTCTTTCCTTGTAAATTTGTGGGCATTTTATACCTTTATTCATATAGGAGGACAGTGGACAGAGTCAGGAACAGGGATGAGAGAGTGGGGGAGAGACATTTTGAATAGAAAGAATATACATATTTTTACTATGGCTAGATTAATTTTACTGTGGGTCCAGATATAAACTACCCCTCCCCCTGTGCTACACCCATGGCCCCAGCATCTTAACTCCCAAAACTAATTTTAAACGTATGCCTTATATTTGATGCACACCTATAACAACTGTATCTTTAGGCCCCTTGGAGCACGAGGCCTCAGGCAATCGCTTACCTTAGCCTGACACTAAAACCAGCTGTGCACACAGCCTTGAAGTTCCTGCTTTAGAATTAATACAAGTAAAAATCTTTCACCCAGCTTTGTCCCCATAAGGAAAGTTTAATCAAAAATGTACATAAAGATTAAAAAAAGTAATGATAGTGTAAAAAAATGTTGACAAGATATCAGTTTTATTAAGATATTTGATAGAAAACTTCTTTGTGGCACTTAATCACAACATTCCTACAATTCCAGCGCTGAATACCTAGAGGTCAGATGTTAACAAACATGGGACCACATTCTGGCCATATCATCAGGCATGTTAAAGCTTCCAGACCTCTGAGGAAAATGGATGTTATGCTTTTGAACAAGGCCTGCAGGAGCTGTCAGGTGATTAGCTAAAAGGGTTGCATTGTCATTAAATAAGGCATAACCTTATTATCCTCATTCATTAGATCATAAGAGTTGATTTAGTGAAATGCAAACAGGACTTAGATAGATTAGATTTTGGCATATTTTGGCCTATAGTTGCTAAATAAATTTAGCAACTATTTTAATGAGAGATGTCATTAAATAAGTTTAACATGGTGATGTCAAATAAATGCACTCTTTTTGGTATAAGAGCGTACATCTATGCAGAGTGTATTTTCTGGAAAATCCATTAAATATACTGACACTGTTTTTGAATGTATGTTTTCTCCACTATTTAAAGCATTATCAGGATTTTGCATGCATAAAAAGTTTATTTTTTCCAACCATTTGGCTGTAAGTGAAAAGTGAGCCCAGCTCCTCCTATGAGCCGCTCCTGTAGATAAGCAGCTCCACCTGTCCCTGCCCGGGGAGGAGGACCCGCCCTGTGAAAGTACAGCACTCAGAGCAGGAGGCACGGAGCAGGGAGGAGGCTGAAATGTGGCCAGACAGGTCTGATGGGAACTCAGAAAGGCACAGAGAGGGAGTCAGAGAGAGAACAGCCTGTCAGTCAGGTGGATATAGAAGCAGTCTGGCTGGAATTAAGACAATGACATATTTGTGTTTGTGTTTCTGAGTGTGACACTGGATGGTACCTGACTGAGAGGGGCCCTGTGGACTCCTAACACCCCCTCTAACACCAGCAGAAGCAGCAGCAAGGCTTGACAGAGTGGAATTTCCCTCCTCTCTCCCCTGGCTGGAGCTGGGGGCAGATGGTCGATCTGAGAGTTTAAGCAGAACTCAGGAAGGAGAGTGAGAGGAAGGGTGGGAGGTGGTCCAGAGAGGGAGAGGAAGACAGGCGAGTTGTGGACAGAAGAGGAGACATGCTTCGCTACGGCTCAGGACGAACTGTTTCCACCACCACCACAACCACAGATGACTCTCCAGAGTCTTCAAGTGAGGTAAGAAGTCCCAGAGATACCAAGGCGCTGAAACTCTCCCCTTTTCTCTCTCTCTTCTCTGCATTGTTTCTCAAACAGCCCAGTGTTTTTCCCTCCCTCTTTGTGACCCTTCTAACTCTGTAACCACTTGTTTCTTGTCTGCCTGCAGAGAGCTGACGTTTCGGAGTGCTTGCTAACTTTTTCTGCTCTCTGATCATGTGAAAGTTCATGTTTGTCAGAGGATGTGTTCACTCACAGGATCATGTAATGGGAGCTGATTGTGCAGGAGGCAGGGCTGTCATGATTATTTGAACAGCTCTCTGATTAAACATGCCTGTCTACTACAGCTTTAAATATATTCCCATTGTTTTCTGCTGAAGAAAAGAGACATTATGGTCAAGAAAAAGTATCCCTCTATGGTGCAACTTCTGCAGATTCTTGGGATACTACCTTAAATAAAGACTTATTCAAAATTTTGGTGCACAACATGGCCAAACAAAGTGGTCACTGTGGTGTCAACATTACGTCCCATGCATCAGTGTAGCACAGTTTCACAGCATTTACATAAACTTTGTTTGTAGTTCTGTTGTCTATAAATAAACCTGAGGTGGTGGGCCGTTCAGGTCTGTGCCATGTGTCAACAGTTTTATTCCTGAGTTTTATTTTCAGTCTGCTCTCCTATCTTTGCTCCAGGTGACATAATGCATCAAATGATTTGCGTGCAGAACATCATTTATTTGCCTTTTGTCTGTTTGTCTTTTTCAGAGGAGGATCAGGCGCCTCAGGTTAACGCTACACGCCGGTGATAATGGAAACAAGGAGGCCAAAACCACAAACTCAGACACAGTGAGTGCTATGTCTCCTATTTAAATTCAAAAGATTAACTGTGCTTCAAGTCTCAGTTGGCAGCCATATTATTGACTTAGATTAAACCTTTTGACAAAATGAACCACCAAAAATATTAAATATACAACCACACACTAAATCCTGCTCTATACTAAAGGATAAGATTGAATTCAGTTATCATTTAAGACAAGAATGAGAAAAATGATGGAGACACTGAGATGTATGTGTTTTATCATCTAGATCAGTTATACAATCATGACAGGAGGGTGTGTGTGATAATGTGTGCACAGCTGTTTTACATTTACTTCAAAGCTCAACCCTGACTCTGTATTGTAAATCTACTTCATACAACGGAGAATATTTTGAATACTTTCACTGTAGAGACAATATATTTGATACCTGGGACACGAAAGAGCTGACAGAGCTCAAGCACTGAGAGCAGATCTGGATTTGCTTATTGAATTACTCTATTAATTGTGTGTATTTTGTGACTTTGGGTAGCATAAATGCTGCAGGCTGTGTGGGTGTTTGCTGTAGGTGGCTCTTTGTTTGTGCTCAGGATATCTAGTTCAGAGTTTGACAGTGAGAAGAACTGGATGTAACTTATTGTTGGCACATTATTATCAGCCTTCTTCTCCATGTAAAGTACAGAACCCTTACAGAAACAGGGTGGTGTGTTTTCTTTATGAACCTTGGCCAAGTATTACCGTGCTCGTCCAATCACCACAACTCCACACACTGAAAGCAAGCCGCTGCTGTAATCTCAGACTGTGTTTCTCTTTGGGAGGGTGTGACCGTGACTATTGGAACTGAGGACAGTCGGGTCAAAAGTGATCACAGAGTGTAGAGGGACACACATGTGCTTGATGACGTGTACTTTTTGTGTGTCTAGTGAGGGTGCTAACTCTCCACCTCTGAGACTTTGCAGCATTTTGCCTTTGTGCAGACATTAGCATGTCAGCTAAATGATAGTTTTCACAGGCAATATCAAGCAAAATCAATAACTGTATGGAAAACAGAAGAGTGAAAATTAACAGTAGATAAAGGAACATTAAAAGTAGTTTTCATATGAGCCATAGAGCTGAATAACACTTTTGTTTGTGTTCATGATAAAGAGGAGCTAACTGTTAGCTTATCTTAGAATAAAATATAGAAACAATGCCAACTCATGTCTATTCAAAGGCAGCAAAATCTGCCTTATTTATTATGATGTTATGGTATTGGGGTTTTTTAGTCCTAAAAGCATGAATAAAATGACTACAGTGCTCTGAGAGATAGCAATGAGCTGGTAGTTAGCTTAAAGACAAAATGTGTTAGCTTTTGACAGAGCCTGCCTAAATATTCTTTTGTTTATAGTTTTAATGATAAACCATCGGCTGCTAGTGGTAGCTTCATGGTTACTGCACAGAAATTAAACTGTATAATTAACTCCCTTATGTCAAGGGCAAAAAAATTATGTATAATTATGTACATGATGCAGCGGTGAAGGTTCAATCCCGCCATCATGAAATAGTCTTGTTTTGACTGGCGACTATCTGTAGTTAGCTTATAGATGCTAACTGACAAAATGTGATTTCTTTGGCCAGAGTCAGACTAGTTTATGTCCTTTTTACAGTTATGCTAAGCTAAACTAAGCTAACTAGCTGCTAGTGTTGGCTTCTTCTTAACTGATTGCTATGAACAGTCCTTTTCTTCTCTCAGTAAGTAAACGTTCTACCAAAAGATGTAGAGTTCTTTAATGTAGGATTCAAAATTCTCCAAAGACATGAAATAAATATCAGGATAAATCATATGAAATGTTATTAAAATTGGGCTGTGTAAAATATAGCACTGCTGGCATCAAATTTAACGTTATTGTGCAGTCCTGAAATTATCTCAAATACAAACTAAAAAAGTTATTATTGTGCAATGAAAGGCAGTCAAGGCCAACCACAAGGGGAGATAAAGGGGAGTGCTTTCTGGGGCCCAGTAAAATGAGGGGTCCCAACACCCTTTCCTTAAAACAGAATGACCTTTGTTTTAGGTGATGCTGTCAATGTGGATGGACACACTGAAGTAATCTACTCAGGACGTGATGTCAGATATCAGGATGCCAGAAAATTAAGTAAAAGAAACTGTGACAACTTTAGTGGAAAAATAAATAGTTAGGTGAAAAGTGGCAAAAATGGGTTAAAAGCGTCTAGAAATGAAGTTACTGGCAAAACTTGTTTTAAAGTGGAAAAAAGACATTGGGATATAAGTTAAAAAGTCAAAAATTGGCAGAAATTGGATTAAATTTGCAAAAATTGACAAGAATGTTCTATTAGTGGCAAAAAGTGGTTTACGTGGATTCACAGTGATGAAGATGGTCCTAAAAAGGTGGCAAAAATGGATTAAAAGTGGTAAAAAAAAAAAAAAGGCCACCAAAATGGGTTAAAAGTGTATGGGCACAAATTTGTCAAACATGGCAAAAAACGTAGTGAAAATGGGTTAAAAGTTGCAAAAATGGATAGAAAAAGTGGTGAAAATCATTTAAAAAGTGGCCCAATTAAACGATTATGTCTTTAAATCAAACTTAAAAATGCATTTTTACTCCCTGGCGCTCGGCTCCGTTTGAGGATTTGCTTTTTAATCCATTCTGTTTTTATTGATTCATTTGTGTCCTCCCGTTTCTACTTTGGTCCTGCGTCTGTGTTTTATTGTTTGTGTTTTATTGTTTGTTTTATTGTTTTTAATTTTTACTGTACAGCACTTTGGTCAGCATTTAGTTGTTTTTAAATGTGCTTTATAAATAAATTTGGATTGGAAATAGACTCAACGATACCCTGACATACGAGGATATAAGAGGAAACTGAAGGGAATTATCAGACTTCGAGAGGTTAAGAACTGACTTGTCCGTGCCCTCTTCACCTGCTCATTATGTATTATTTGCAAGTGCAGCTGAAATTGCTTGGAAATGTAATGCTGTTGTTGTTGCAAAACATTCAATTCAAATAGCAGCAAAGCACTCAACAGTGACACAGTGTTGTACAGGCCTGATGTAACAGGGTAGTTTTTTATTTCATCAGTTTAAGCTTCAATTTCCTTTAGGGCCGATGACTTATAAGAAAATCCTTCTCGTTTGTTTGATCTTTGATCTTAGATCTCAGTCATCTGCAGGAAAGGTCAAATAAAGGCCAGTCTCTTTTTTTAAACGTTTATCATGGTAATGCTGTAGTGAAAGCAACACAGGGGGAAGGGCTGACCTAAAGTTAATCAAGAAGGAAGGAAATGACAGAAACTTCCTCGGACAGAGATACTTTGTCTCAGAAGGAGCACTGGTTAAAGTGGTTGTTCACCATGAAATTAGAAGGGGTGTGTTCTGCAACCTGACACATCATGGACACAATCCAACCCATCACTCTGGCCTAGATGACACACAAACAAAGGACTTAGACACACATATGGATGTCTCTTCACCTTCATCATTGGATTTCATCTGCACAATGGCTGAAAGTTTTTTCAAAGTGAACATGATTCAGCCAAATGAGTGACTTGAGAGGGCCTTTGTGTGGTGATTTCAAGAACAACTTTAATGTTTGTGTCAGTAATAAGGAGCTAATCTAGTCAGTTTAAGCCATCACAATGCAATCATGTGACACTCATGTGCAACAAGCAAATATATTTGACAATGTGCTGACATATACTCTTTGCAAACTAGTGCCTTAGATAGCATCACAAGTTTACTTTAAAGCAGCACATGATGCTTTTAAAGGGCACTTATCAAATTATTGCTGTTTTCTTCATCTAAATACTGTTTCAGCTTCAAAAAGCAGGTTAACATTGTCCTCCAGTGTGCTCAGACATAGTCATTGTAAAATTCAAAGCAGCCTGTGAGGCATTGTTATGGTGAGTGTTCACAAGAGGAGGCTGCTGTGTTGTTTAAACATAAAGATAGCTGTTCCTCCCTCCCGTCTGCTGGAATTCACATCCGCCTATGAGCGCGGGCCTCCAATGTTTCTCAACAGCACGTCCTCTGTAGATGAAGTGGTGAAGAAATGTGAGGCTGGGCTCCATCCACGAGACTACAGAGATGTCTTTGTTCATGTCTCTCCTCGCTCTTATCTCTGTGAGAGGCTGAGACTGACGCCTCTTTCTACTAGTAAGCTGGACTCACTGCATGTTTAGGATGTACAATATGCATGGATGTATGTAAGTATGTATGTATGTATGTATGTATGTTTTTTATGTATGTTTGCACGTATGTATTTATGAGTATGCATTCACAGTATTGTGCAGGTATTTAAGGCATGTTTAGGCCAACAATTGAGGCAGAAGTAAGACATAGATGTAGTGAGTAAGCATTCTGAGGGAACCATCGTGTGGGAAGGAGGATTGACACGACCTCAGTCATGCTCTGGATGTCCTTGCATTACCAGGGGCATGGGAAAACAATCTGTTGAGAAACTAAACAAAGTTCACACCTTTAAAGCAGATTCAGGGGTGTATGTAGTGAGTTAACAGAGCCTGGGGCAGGAAGTAGGCAATGAGCCCCTGGTTGTGCTGTGGCTGTCCCAAGGGCCCTAAAACTGCCAGTGGTCTCCAGGCAAATTACCAGGGATGAAAAGGCTGGGACAAAAGAGTTACCTTGTGTCAACATGTGTCAAGCTAGACTCTGATCTCCCTTTAGCACCTTATAGACCTAAAACTTATGCACACGACTGTATTTGTATAAATGTATGTATGTATATTAGGGATGCATAGCATCATCAGTATGGTATCTGTATCAGCAGATATGAAAGGGGTTTGGCTGCAGATTTCATCTGAGACACCGTAATCAACAAAAAAAAAAACTGAAATAGAATTGGATTAAATTTCCGTTTAGGGTTAGGTTAAGGGTTAAGATACCAAAAGAAACCTGATTACAAAAGCCAAATAAAGCCAAGTTAACAGTCTGCTTACAGGAAAAAATGTAGTCCTCCATGAAAACATTCTAATGTAGCTGTTATGTATGTTAACTGTGTAAGCTATGTAAAGAATGGAGCTATGTAGCTAATATAGATAACATAATAATGTAGCTAAAGCTAAGCTCAAAGGGCCTATGTGTATGTTATCAACGTAGCTATGTTAAGTTTAGCTATGTTTGCTAAAGCTCAAGTTGCTAAAACTAAATGAGCTACATTGGCTTATGTAGCAATATTAATTACATAGCTAGCAAAGCTATGTTGGCTTCAGCTAGAGTTAACGAAGCTAAAGCGAGTCACCATTCGAGTAACCATTTCTAAAATGGATCTAATTTATTATTTAATCATGGATTAGACGTTTGACCTTTTACTCTGTTTTATTTGTGAAGTGTTGCTTCTTTATTTTATTTTTTGGGGCTTTTCATGCCTTTGTTTTATAGAGGAGGACAGTGGATAGAGTTGGAAATGGGACAGAGACATTCGGTAAAGGGCCACAGGCCAGATTAAAACCTGGGCTGCCCGCATACATGGGTAGCGCCTTAGACCACTAGGCTATCTGTGTGCCCCATGAAGGGTTGCTTCATCTGTAATCTTTATAATGTGGTTATTTCATTAATGTAACAGCCAGACTTTGTTTATGTGTAAATATATTAATATATAAATAATATGAAAATAATATATAAATATATAGAAAACTGGAAATATGTTGTACTGGCAAATTACTTCTGTTTTGAATTATAGCCTACGGTGTATTGGATGAATGGACTATGAGAGTGGCTGTCAGAGATTAACGGTCTGCAGTCACACTGTCTTGGCAGATGTTAGTCTTAAAAGGTAAATATTGGTATCAGCAGATTAGAACATTTCCTGTTAATATTTAAATATATCAGCTGTAAATATTGTCCACATGTAAAAACAAGTTTGTGGAGTTTTTAGGCAGGACCAACAGATCTACTTCAGCTGAAGTCTTTTTCTTTGTTAAACCCTAAACATTAAAGTGTGTTTTTAGGACAGAAGTTGTAAGTCTGAACTACATTTGCATATCAGTAAGATTTTCCCAGACTTGAAAGCTGTGGCGCATTTGTGATAACCAAAACCTTGGGGCTCATCCAAATCATCAATCAAATGAGTCTTATCACCGCATTAGACTTAAATCAAGTATTTCTTGATGTTTTGTTTTTTTTTATTATAAATGATATAAAGTAGGCCTTGAGAAAAGCGATCTAATAGTCCACATTTTACACACCTTTTACAAATTATCAGAGCAACAAAATCAGTAGTGATTAAATACTTCAATGGGGGGGTGTCTCCTTATTGTTGTACATGACCTCTTGCAGCACAATTGCTGGCCATAAGGAACTACTCTAAGCACTAGGTATAGTATCTAAAATAAAAAAAAAATCAGAAATGTCTGCGGCTTTAAGTATATAAATAGAACAGAATAACGGGAAAATCCACAAAAAAAAGACATCTGAAAAATGTTAGTGAAACAGCAAAATCTTGTTTCTCAGCTTGTCTTTCTGAAGCCCACTTTTTCTGCATATAACCTCAACAATAACAGACAAGGGAGTATTACTGTGTCAGAGTCTTCACTGATTATAGGTTTTCTACTCTGAGAAAAGTTAGCACCAAATGCTAGCTCTGTTTTTTTAGCTGCTTGAACTCTCCATGGTCAGTAAGCAAATTAAATGACTTGCATCTCCAACTGCAATCTTGAATATATGTCGTTTTTTTCTGTCCTTTAGGGGGAGAAGGACGTCAGTGCGGCCTGGAAGAAGAAAAATGGGATGATCCAAAGAGAGAGGCCAGCTGGCAGGGAGTCACCTCAGCAGGTAACACATGCATCCACAACATGAGTAATAGGCATGGCAGTGTTAGCATGGGTTTCTCTGATGCCCCTCTGTATAACATGTTTGTGTGCATGCACCTTCAGGCTATCATTAATAATGTATCCATAGATATTCAGCATGAGCAGATGCCTGTAGGTGACAAAAATAAATGGTCTAAACCTGCTGTCATATGTATATACAAGTATTTCTATACATAAAGTTAATCAAGGATTACCTGCAGCCCTAAAATGAATATGTGTTATATTCAAATTAAACATTTGCCCAGCAGACTCTGGTCTTGAAATATTTATAGGAATTGAATCCCATAGCTTCACAGCTGTAATTTATCTGCACCCATGACTGTTTTTGTCATTTGTTATTTAGCTCCTTTATTGTTTCAAGTGCTGCCCTTCTTCTCTGCTGCTCTGCATCTCTTTTCTAGAGATACAAAAGGCACAAACGGCAGCAGCTCATGTACTGGGTTGCAGAAACATGACACCATCAATACACCCTGCACCTTTTTTTTAACTGTGTGTTCCCAGCCTCTTGTTTCCAGAGGTCAGCAGTAGCAGCAATGCTGGAAATGCCCTATAAAGTGCACATATGCAGGCATATCATCCGCTCACAAACACGTGTGACGTACTTGAGAGTGTGCATGATGAAACGAAGAAGCAGATACACAAACACAGTGCCAGTATAAGTCAGCCTGAGTGCATACTGGCTATGGTAACCTGACCGCAGTTGATCCTGTCTCCCTCAGCACCTCGGGGACATGACCAATGGGGCGCCAGAGACCTCGCTGCAGCATCATGGACCCAAAGTGTATGGGATCGTGCAGAGGACGGGCTCGGACAGACAGCAGGAGGTGATGGCGCGGGAGTGGACAGTCAGTCACCTTCAGGATGAGATGAGATACATCCGGGAGGTGAGTGCAAACATGGCCTCAGGTCAACACTTCATTGTTTTGTGGGGCTAATATCTTTATTTTGTATGGTGTTTTCTGTATTTTGAAGAAGTAATAACTGTATTTTGTGAGGATAATGTATGTGTGTTTATAGGTGAGAGATTCTCTGGAGAAGGTGAGAGAGAGGATGTATGGGCAGTTCGGAGGAATGCAGCAATCAATGCAGAAGCTCTCACAGGAAATCAGGGTAATGTAATACCATATGACCAGTCAAATCCCCATCATCAAACTGCAGGCTGTGAGTAGAATGAACATGCAGCTTGTCTCCATTTGTGTCTTCAGGCTGCTAATGCCCATCGGAGGAGCCTAGAGTCAGAGGTGAGGATCCGGACGCAGGCCATGGAGAGCTTTGATCAGATGAACAACTCGCTCATATCTGCAAACATCGGCCTGCAGGTAACAAATCAATCTCAGTAGACCCTCAATGATCTTCATGAGAGGAAGTCAAATGTTTCCTTTTCCTTTGCAGAAATCCCTTCTGGAGAACTGCCAGAGCAGAGTGGACAAGAGGGATGAGGTGAAGAATTTGCGGAGCACTTATGATAAAGCACAAGAGAAACTCAGAGACAGGGAGAGGGAGCTGGCAGCTGCACAGGCTGAGAACGAGACTTTGAGACTGCAGGTGATTCATCTTTCTATGTATACACTCACACACCCTTACGTAACAAAAACTATGAAAACATTAAAGGTAAAGGTTTTATTCCTCCAAGTCACAGTCAAGACCTTAAATGACATGTGTAGTTGCTCCATTTTCTGTTAAGGAATGAAAAGAAAAGAGGGAAAGTAATTCAGATTTTATGGAATTGTTTTTACCAGACAAAACATCAGCTGCATCTGTTTATCTGGTATCAAAATAGAATAATCAGCCAAGCAAAAGTTTATTATTTCTGCTTTGCTGTGAACCATCCAGGTGGAGTCTGCACGGGAGGCCAGCACTCAGGCTCTGCAGGAGCTTTCAGCAAAGCTACAGCGCGAGTATGAGGAAAAACTTCAGGAGGAACAACGGAAACACAGGGAGGAAATTGAAAACCTACAGGTCTGCATTCTTTTCTTCTTATTCACAAAGTCTCACCACTGTATAACAAAGCCTAAACACTGAAACCTGGAGTCACAAGGTTATTGTTGGATGACGTTTTGAATGTTTTTAGATGTGACACCCTTTGCAGGGATTATGATGTAGCTTGAGAGAAGATGATGAACTCGATTAGCCATTTAAGAAGCATTCAAACACATTTCTGTTACTCAGGCACAACTGGACGAGTACATCAGGCGATTAGAGGAGGCAGAGAAGAACATCAAAATTGCAGAGGCTAAGATTGCTGAGAGGGACAAGAGGATCCTTGAAGTGGAGCGACTATTAGACTGCATGGGAAAGGTAAAGCAGTATTTTTACACAATAAAGCTACATTCTGTATTCCAGCTACATTCCTTGCTAGTAATAAACGGTCATTGCATTTATAGGAAAAGAGTCATCTCAACCAGAAGCTGCAAGACTGTGAGCAGCGTCTCCGCTTGTTGGAGCTAACAGACAAAACAGATGCTACAGTAGTCAAGAGGTACAAGAAGGATGTCTACATTTTTGCAGCTTTTATCTACCCATCAGTCTTTATTATTACACTGAGTTTACTTATATGGGTTGTTAAGGAGTTTTACCCGAATATGTTAAGTTCTTTATTCTTGACTTCCCCCCAGGATTAATAAAGTTTATGTCTACCCATCTACCTGATTGAATAGAAAGCTTTGAAAAAGATTGTATAAGGACTTTCATTGTTCTAGTTTGAACTAGTGTCTCATAGTCATGCCTCCTCTAGGTATCAAATCATTGGACAGTAAAAGTACAGTGGTGGGTCAGTATTGTTTATATTCTAGAAAGCAAAGGCCATAATTTGCCGGTGTAACGCATTTCCAGTTTTATATGTTTTTCTAATTCAACTTTATTCAATAAACAAAGTCTGGCAGTTGCATTGATGAAATAACTACATTTTGAACATAACAGACTAAGAAACATTTTATGAATTAAACTGAGAAAACGGTCAGCTGTCTAATCAGGATTAAATTATGCATAGATCCATTTTAGAAGTAGTTATTTTCCCTGGTGGCTCACTTTAGCTTTGTTAGCTAACATAGCTACACTAGCTAAGTAGTTATTGTTTCTACATAAGCCAATGTAGCTGAGTTGGTTTAAGCAATGTGAGCTTTCGGAAAAAGAAACTAAAGCTACCATAACTATGTAAGTAATATATCTACATGATTTGCATGGATGCTTTATGAGCTTAGCTTTAGCTACATTAACTATGTAGCTACATTAGCCACATAGCTCATAGCTATCTATCCATAGCTGAGTTAGCTTTATCAATTTGAGCTTTAGCCAACTCAGCTAAAGCTAACTTAGCTGCACAAATGATGTAGATCGGGGCTTACATAGCTGCTTTGTGAGCTTAGCTTGAGCTACGTTAAGCTGGGTGTACACTGTGTGATTTTCCTGTGATTCAGCCACAAATTTTGAGTCGCACGATTCGCTCTGAAGTTCAGCGACTTTCAGTCAGATCGGGCAGCATTTGTTGTGCTTTGTACAGGGGCGTACGACAGCCGACCACAGCCTAACTACAACCCCACAACCTGCTCCTGACTGGTCGGAAGGATTTCTGGCATGTTTGATATTTTGGTCATACATATCAGACACTTTACTGTGAGAGCAGAAACGCAAGCAGAATAAATAACTTTGGGGGATTGTTTTCCTTTGTAAACTGTCAGACAACGTCCTAAATTACCATGACAACAGCTAGAATGATTTTCTGATGCAGGCCCGCTATGATAAAGGTAATAAATGAGCAGGAAATATTCCTATCCGCCGACCTGCAGCTGGCACGGATGGTGATGCCGTTTGTGTGTGTGAGACAGAGGGAGAGAGAGGGAGAGCACGAGAGAGAGAAAGAGAAGGTGGTAGAGATAGAGGGGCGAGAGAGAGCATATGACTGGCAACACTTCACTCTCAGTGTGTGAGACTTTTTAAAAAGGAAACTCTGCTGGTTTCTGTCACAGTGCAACTTCAGTCGCGCAGTGTGAGCACTCAGGTCGTGCACGACCGTCAGTGTAACCACACAACTTGTGCGCGATGGTCGTGCTTCGTAAACGATTCAGTCACACAGTATGAGATTACATTCTGCCATTACTGTCATATGGTCGGCTTGAAATGGCACAGCGTATACCCGACTTTAGCAATGTAACTGTGTTAGCTACATGGCTTACACAGCTAGTGTAGCCGTGTAAGCTATGCTGACTGCTTTGGAATATTTTCATGGAGGACAACTTTTTTTCCTGTTAGCAGACTGTTTACTTGTCTGTATTCTATATTTTGTAATCAGTTTTTGCATGACAAGTTTATACCTTTAACTATTTTGTGTCCTAACCCTCACCTTAACCCTAAACAGAAGTTTAATCCAATTTATATCTAAAGTTTTAGTGTGTATATCTATTTTTAGAAATACAGTGTCTTTAATGAAAGGTCTATGAGAGCGGCCATCAGAAATGGATGATCTGCGGACAGGTTGTCCTGAGAAATTCCTTAGGTGTTTTTGAGATATTGCTGAACTATGACAGAATTTGATATTTACAAGTAAGGGGTGCACATGAGCCCTTGACATTGACGTTTGACCTCCAGAATCTTATCAGTTCATTCTTGAGTTGGAATGAAATTTTTTGAAAAGTCTGAAGAGAATCTTTCAAAGCATTTTGGAGATATATTTACAAGAATGTCCATGACAGCCAGAAAACACGATCCCTCTGGCCTCAGATGTTGCTGGTGTGGAAGCATAAAAAGTGTCAGTTTTGTTACATAGTTGATCAGCACTTGTACCATTTACCTGTTCATGAAAGTTGCAAATAGATCTGTGTGTTTCAGTCCTTTCTCCCTGTCTAAAGTCTATAATCCCTGATCTGGAAAGCATCTGACCTGGCTGTCCATTCCCACATAATACAAAAGCATAGATTCATACAGTACCTGTGACAGTGTTGAACTGCATGCTGGTCTTGTTTAGGTCCAAAGAGCTCCAGGCTGAGGCTGTGGATCTCCGTGAGAGGATCAAACACTTGAATGACATGGTGTTCTGCCAGCAAAGAAAAGTCAAAGGAATGATTGAAGAGGTAAACAGAATTTATTGTTCTCTTTTAAAACCCATTTAGCTCTCTGTTCTGCTTGTGTTTTGATACTGGGTGTGGCTGAAAAGCATGAGATTTCTTAAGTTTGTTTACAAGTCTGAGTATGGACGAATGCAGTGCACACAGGGGATATAAAACTTCATATGACGTAGAGTGAATAAAGGGTGTGGTGTTTTGCTGTTAGCTTAAAGGTTAAGATTCATACATGTAATCTAGGGTTTAAGGGTTTAGTGATTAAAGAGCATTATTAGAGCTATGGATGTTCTCTGTGAGTTTGTAACTCACTTTTTCCCACAGAGAAGTTTTGTTGTATATATACAGCTTCCATCATGACTAAGAAGGCAAGGAGTTTATTTATAAAGCACAACTCATACAGGCCAATCTAAAGTGCTCTACAGGGTTAGAAAATGAACATTAGGGATGGTAAATAGACTTCAGTTTGGAGTGGACTGGGACTGAACTGAGCACTTTAGTTGATTGCTTTTGTGTTTTGCTTTTTCTTCAAAGTAATAAGAGATTACAGACAGTACTTTTTACCAATTTTACCACTTGGCTTTAATAAACTGTGCAGAAGTAAAATATTCCTATCCATGTAATTCAGTGTTGTCTTTTTAAAATCTGTGAAGGTCGGCTCTCTGCGGTCTCAGGTCGCTCAGAAGGATATGTTCATCTCAGAGCTACTGGACAGAATAGCAATTGTGGAGTGTGAGGTAAGACAAATAAATCAGCTGTGTGCTTTTCACTGCATTTTTTTTTATTTCATGGTGTGGTGTGGTCTATTGCATGGCTAGAGTTGAAGATCCTTGGGTTGCTGACTGCTGAATCACCTGTGCTTTCAATGATGTCTGTGTGGTTTCCTTGTGTCACTGCACCTATCGAATCACTTTGCATGTATCTGACCTGACACTGTTGTTTCATCTTTCCTTTTCCTAGAATAATGAATTAGAAGACAAGCTGAAGTATTTTATGTCCACACAGAATAGGCCGAGAGATGTTTTGGAAACCAGGGAGATAGGATTAGGCTGCGATCTGCCCCCCAGGTAAGAAGCAGAGATGGGGACACACGCTAGCAGAATACTGTGATATTTGGTGCTTTGTTTTTGAGGCGTTTCATCCCTCTGATGTCTCAATGTGAATCTGCAGACGTGAAGCACAAAGGCATGATGTTGAGCCTCCTGTTCAGAGCGAACCATCCCATCTCTATCCCATAAATCACCCTCCACCTGCTCACCCTCCACCACCTTTGAAACTTCCATCACTAACCGAAGCTCCATCTCCACCCTCATCACCTACCCATCCTTCATCTCCTAATCAGCTCTCACCACCACCATCTCTACCAAAGCCTTCATCACCATCTCTACCAAAACCCTCATCACAACCTCAACCTCCATCTACGACATCTCCCACACAACCCTCACCCCCTGATCTCTCACCATCCTCCATAGATCCTCCATCCCATTCACCTCCTATTCAACATCCATCTCTCTACCTTACATCACCCATCAAACCCAGGACGTTCAGGTCTAGTAACCCTCCGCCCAGCAGGCTGGAGTCCAGTTTACTGAGGTACTCTCCTGTCGAGTACAGCCGCTTTCTACAGTCCAACCCTACAGTAACAAGTGGGACATTCCCCTACACCCACAGGTCTGAGTCTGAGTCTGAGCCTGGTGAGGGTGCAGTCCAGTCCAGAGATGAAGTGGATGGAGAGACAGACACAAACACTAGAACAGGTCCAGGGGAATCCACCTCACCTTCCTCCTCTCCTCAGCCAAGATCAAGAGCACCTCAGGCTTACACGCCATTCATGAAACTCATGGAAATAACAGCAAAGATTAACATAGAGTGAGCTCAGAGCAATATTAAGATGTTTTTGGGAATGCACGTTCCAGTGGAGATGTCATAGAGCTTTCATTAGTGATGGAAATAATTAGCTAATTTAACAAAAGGTTAGCTTTGCTCTAACAACTTAAAAACCTCACAAATATACATGTTGAATTTAATTTGTTAAATCTGTAAAAGACACAAACAGCGGTTCTCTTTTACATTTGGTTACCCTTAGGACTATTTCTAACCTGGGAGTGGTCACTTCCCAGATTAGACTGTGAGAACTAGCGAGTAATTTAAACCCTGTAAAAAAGTGAATTGTGGTTTTTACACTTAGATTTAATTCATCAAACAAATAATGTGTTTGGTAGATTATTTCCTGTAAAGCGTCCTTGGGTTTCTTGAAAGGCGCTATATAAATTCAAGATATTATTATTATTATTATTATTATTATTTCTTTGTTGTAACAATGCTTCTTGGCAATGTATTTTATACAGTTCCTTTTCACTCCCAAATTCACGAGGTAGACTCTGGTAAATCCTGTGCCAATCAGGCACCGGGGGTACCAGAAGCTCAAAACAAGAGTCAATAGTAACAGCAACATAAGATATTTGGCAGAGCAGATTTGGCAAATTTTTTCATGGGTGCCACTCTTATACTCAGCTCTGCTGCTCATCCCACAAATGCATGTACCTTACAAATGTGCTACCTATTACAAGGGAAATAAACAGGCCAATAACTTAAGATTTATTGCTAAGAAGCATTGTTACAACAAAGAAATAATCTACCATACTATTTTCAAGTAGGAAGTTGTTTAAAGCAAGTGGGTTTCCCTTGTTTCAGTCTTTGCGCTAAGCTCAGCTCAACCATCTGTTAGCTTAGCAGACCTTAATCTACCATCCAATGCTCCACTAGGAGGGAAAAAAAACAAAAAAGTTTGCTCTTTTTTACTTGGAAGTTGCTTGAGAGTTAATACATCTGGACATTTTATTGTACAACACTTTCATGTGTTCATGAGTGTGGTACGTTTGCTTTCTTAAGGTCCTGAACTGTTTATATCATTATCTCAGGATAACACTAATTTCCTGTGATAACAACTCCATTTTCCAATAAGAAAGTCAGAGTCATTTTTCTTCAGATAACTAGATAAATAAACCAGAAAATCAGTTAGTATCACAAAAAATGATTTTAATAAAAATGGATTGATGCATGTCTGCTCAGGGCTTCTCTTTTATGAACATCTCTTTAAACTTTTCGAACAAAAATATGAACGAAAATCCAAAAATATCAAGCAGTTACTTAAACACTCAGTCTAATTTTCCCTGTTGAGTGTTTGCTATTTTATTGTTGTTTATTTTGAATCAATCCAAAGCTGACTTTTTGAAGTTGACCATACAATGAAGAATACGACCCTGGATCATGTAATAAGTCTTTATAGGTTTTCAGCCTATGTTTGCACACGGCACTATTAACGCTAATGCTTTGCAAGGGTGTAAATAATCTTCTGATCTGTAAAAAAAATTGTGAAAAATGTTTTGAAGGATGTTTGTTTTGTTTACAATGAATGTAGCCTACTTGTATTGCTCCAGTTTTGTATGAAGGTTTAGGTTATTGTGTGTATTTTCCTATCATTTTATACTGGCTCTGTACAAATTAAATGAAAACTATTTTCTTATTGTCACATTATGTACAAAATATTTATTAATATGCATTGTGCCTTTATGGACAGCCTTCAGTCTGATCCTGGTGGTAGAAATGGTTCTCTTTAAACTGGCGACAGGGTTACATGATATCACGTAATGAAGTACATTTCTCTTCTATTGATAGAACTGTCCAATTACTTTAAAGATATTAATCAACCTGATTAAGGTGACTGCCATTCCTGAGCCACAGGCACTTGAGTATTATCCAGCTGTCTCTGAACTGCCACAACTGTGTTTGAAAACTCTATGAAGTGCCTTTTCCTTGACGATACATATCAAGAGGCCAGAGTGTGTTTGGATAATAAAAACTTTACTGTATAATTAACCAGACATCCTCATTGTGTCTAAAGATGACCACACAGACATATTTTACAGCCTTATTCTAAAAACCAGAATAGGAAACACATAGAAGAATATCTGAATTTGTTCATTTGTCTTCCTTTTCTTGTCATTAAACTGTATAATCTCACATATATATCTCACATACACACTAATCACAACATAAAGTTCTTGATAAGATGCAAAAGCTCATTGGCACCATATTTTTGGGGACTTTTTTCCTAGTATTTGGTTCAAAGCTGCTTTTTCTGCAGCAAATCATCCTACAATACAGTGTCAAGTAGAAAAACTTCACCCAGTGAAACAAAATATTAATTTCAAGTGTGAATGACTTTGCTCTGAAGATTCAGTCCCAGTGGGATGGTGCCACTTTTTAACCAGTCATTTTTTTGGGGACTTGTGACAAGAAAGACATTGATTCAAACACACCTTCAGCAGATACGGTGCAGTTTCAAGAGGTGGAAAGGGGTTGAAATTAGCACAAAATAATATTTTCAACATCAGAACCCAATAAAATCTTGACTTTTAGCTCCAAAAGCACATAATTGTTAGAGGGGATGCCAGCACTATTGTTACTGATCCAATTCATACATTGATATCATCAATGAATCACATCTGAGTTTCACAGAGGTCCAGCACTTTTTGTGGGCAGGTCTACTCAAAAGTACCTGCATTTGGCTAGTGGTGGGTGTTAATTTCCCGCCTGCTGAGATGTGCATTAGGTGATTTTATTAAGTACATGTAGACCAGCGTTTCTGGTTCCATTGGGTAAAACTAACACCTGTCTATGGGATTTTGGTTAAGAGAGAGGTTAAGGGTTCATGTGGAGAAAACTGCAGAATTACAGGAAACCTTCAGTGTTGGTCAATATCATGTGAGTTTTGGACCCTTAACAAAATCTGTACCACAGTATATCAAAGAAAACTATGTTGTTGGGAAAAAGAGAAAGTATAAATCCACTGAAGTGTAGCTATTCAATTTGTGCAGCTGCAGCCAAACGTGGAGGTGATTTTGAACTGAGGGGGACTGAAAGGACACAGCTGGTGGAAGTTGGGACATTGTTCAGTGAGAGGAGTGAGATATAAATTGGCGCAGGGGTTTTAGGACACATCCGGTAGGGATGTTAGAATGCTGTAATGGAAAACCTGACACTGAGAGGCTCGATCACGCTGACTGCACTGGTAACAAAGAAGAAAGACACTGCTAGGGTTCACAGACGGCTTTTGGTCATCTAAAAAGTGTGGTGACAACCGTTTTCGACCTACAGGGGGCAGCAAATAACCTTTTGCGACTGGGAAAAGTAAGTCTATTACACCCCCTGTACAGTAGGGGACGTTGGAGCTAAACGTCACATGTAAGTTTTGCGCAGAAGAAGAAGCAGAGTCCTACTTTGAAATGTCTTGTGTATGAAAACATGAACTAACCCCCTTCCTCAGTTTATGAGGCTCTTTTGCTTGAAAAATGCCAGGTAGTTGAAGATGTCTGAGTATGTTAGCTTACGAATTTAGTTTGGTTGTATATTTTGAAAGTTAAACGTGAGCTCGCGCTGTTTGTGAATGCTGTAGCTAGTTGTCAGTAGCTAACAGTGATGTCCTCGTCGTGGACAGAAAGCCAGGGACAGGTGGGAGACCTGAGACACAAGAGCACAGAAGAGCTCCAGGAACTGCTCCTGCGACAGGAAAAGATACTCTCCAACAAGTAAGTTTACGTAGTTAGCTCTAGTGTGTGTTTATTGGGTAATTACGTATGTAAACATGATAGGTGTTACGGCTGAAAGAGTGACCGTGTTAACTGGTGACTTGGTTCTCGTTACAGAAGAGGTTTAAGGTGGAGAGTGTCCCACAAATGCCATTTTGTTTCTTAAATAAACAAGAGGACACTGCCTGTCTTGGACATTTGTTTTAAGCTTGACAACTACAGACGTATTCGACTGAGAGACATCAGTTAACACGGTCACTCTTAAAACCTTCACACAGGAAAGATGCAAAGCTTCAATTCAAGACTCGTTGAGACACCTTTGATCTACAGCCGCTGTCAAAATGTAAATATAAGGTGTGAAAAGATCAGTATCAGACATATAATCACACTGGAAATGCTTGAAAAGCTCATAAAAGTTGTTTCAAATCTAAAACATGCTATGACATGCAGCGTGCCAATAGCCATGAAATAGTAAGTGACAAGCACAGGGAATGAACTTTGAACCTGCCAGTGTACTGAGAATGATATTTGTGGGAGGTAAAACTTTAATTTCTCCTGCTAGCACGTAATTGTATGAACAACACACCTGTGGTCAAGATTGTACAAATTCCCATAAGTCATATCTTCCACAAAATTATCAGTGTGCACACATCTAAATCTAACTTTATTTATTTTGGGAGAAATGCTAACCTACATCATGTTCATAAAACAGAGCCTAAACTTCTACATACATGTATGATGCAAAATAATTAAACACTTTTTGATAAAGTATTAAAATATCGAGTTTTAGGTTTTATGCCTTACATTTCAGGGTCTTTTGTCCCAGAGATAAGAGCAACTAAGCCACTTCAAATGAAACTTGAATAAATTTGAGGATATTTTGTGCAATGTTTGGAACAGATGACTTAGAATTTAAACTACTGATGATACAGCAGTTGTGTTAGAAAATGTGATGCTAGTGTAATAGTATAATACTTTTGGATCTTGTAAACCAAGGTACAGAGGGGAGAAACTGAAAGATAAACCTACCCTAGGGATACACGGCATATTAAGATGAATGAAATGGTTTCTCTAATAAAGCATGAAATATCTTCATGTCGTTTGCAGGAGATTATTACAAACTCTGCCTGACAGAGGGAAAAAGATCAAAGAATTTGCAGAGAAAGTCCGCCTTGCAATTGAACTCCACGATGAAGAGGAGAAGAGACAGAGCTTGGTGTCTGCTGCCAGGACAGAGTTTCAGTCCAAGTACAAGCAGGCCTTCACTATGCAACAACGTGCTCCCCCCAGCAAAGCAGCTACCTCACAGCAGATCAGGCAGAGTGATGCTGCTGCAGGTGATGATGCTTTTCAGGACAGGTTGAGCTCTCCCGCTTCTACTCGCACGCATGAAAAAGATACTTTGGACGAGCAACAGGACCAGTTTGTCTCCAGAGCGGCTGCTGGGGAAACCATGGAGACGGCTGCTGCTGGGGCCTCTCTGAACTCTGAGGAGACAAAAGAGGGTGACCTTGTGGAGGCCTTGGAAAGGGTCAGACTATCTGAAACTAGTACTGGTTTCAGTGGCAAGTCCAAAGACCCAATAAAGAGCACAGCAAGAGACAATTACTCACTTAAGGAGCAACCAAAAAAGCCTCACTATGTAACTGTCCTGGAGAAAACAGAGAAAACTTCAGCTCCCAGGAAGCAAAAATTCAAACCAAATCAGTGAGTGGACTCCCTTTTATAATGATGATTATAATGATTACTTATGTCATTATACTGATACAAAAATACTTATCCATTTCATGTACAGTGTCCTCCATTGTAAATCATTTACCTTCTCTTATAGATGTTTTCAGTTTGATTGCCCATTAAATTTTCTCATCTGTGTTTCCAGACTGCTTAACAGAAGTGACGTCTCTCCATCAGGATCATTGTCACCCAGTCGGTCTTCTGAAGACTCCTCGCCACTCTCTGCGCAGGCAAGGAGGGAACGGGACAGAAAACACCTGGATGACATCACTGCAGCCAAACTACCTCCTCTCCACCACAATCCAGCACAGCTCCTATCTCTGGAAGAGTCAGCTGCCCTTCTGAGGGATCAAACCAAAAAGCAGCAGGTAGGTGAAAAAAAAAGGAGTTTGATTTCATTTAATGTGAAATGTAAACAAACACCAAATAAACTTAACTTAACATAAATACATTTAAATAAAGAATAAAACAACTTATTTGAATAAATAAATAAAAATAAATAAATAAAAAAAATAGGTTGAATAAATAAAGTAGGTAACTTAAATCAAAAGGAGTAACAATTTTGCTAAAATTTTGTTTTGTAGTTTGGTGATTAAAACAGACTGTTCTATTGTATTTTTAATAAAATTGTGTGCAGAAAGTAAAAATCAATATAAAGTCAAATTTAGCAGTTTTATTTTGAAAAGGACTTTACTCAATCTTTTACTAATAAATCAAAAATACATAAATCATGACTTACTCTGTCTTTTACAGTGTATGAACAGTCCTGAAATGTTTCCTGTGTTATGTTTACTATTGCTAACTATAAAATGATTATTTCCCTCATTAAGGGCGAAGCAAACCTACACAAAACTCACCAACCCTGCATGCAGCCAGAGGCCAAAACCCTGCAGTCTAGTCCTCCATTCAGGCTCACAGCTGTGATTATATTAGTCTGTTTATCTGTGCTGATGAATGCTGGACCAGTTTCTGACAAGTTCATGACATGAGAGCGTCTTTAGACCTTATTTAAGAAACTGTCCTGTGTGATCATGGGGGAATAAGCTTGTCTGGAGGCAGGAACATTTTAACTATTTACTTGTTGTCGGTGTTTTGAACTGTTAGGCTGAAATAAGGCTCTGTAGTTGTGGAGAAGTGGATCACGTTTGTCTGCTGCTGGGCCGTCTTCTCTCTGGTGTGTACGACTCTGGCAGGGAGTTTTCAGAAAAATGTTCCCACCCAGGCAAATCTTATATTCTGGGTTACGTGTCTTTATGAGATTTTTAAATCCTGGCTTTTCAACTACACTCGGCTCATGTCTTTAGCGGCGTGTTGTGTTACTCCCGCCGTTATCTTGGAGTCATCTTGCGGCGTGTTTTAACGAATACTGTGTGAGTTCGAGATCCTCCTTTTCAAAGTTGAACGACTGTTCAACGCTGCAGATCCAGCGCTGTTTCACGTTGTCCGTCTTAAAAGGCATCTATCTAGCCGCTAACTCACCACACTGCTTGGTTTACCTTCTTCTCCCTTGCTTCTCTCGCCGCTGATATAAAAAAAACCCAGCCGCATGAGCAGGAGTTTTCTGGATGGGCAGAGGAGAAAAAGACAGCTCTCTGCTGTGAGAGATGCAATCAGGGACATAATGCCCACATAATTTATACTCGGATATTCACGATATACTCATTTTAATGACACGCTACATTCACAGAGCGAGGGCGAACAGGTAGTGCCAGAATCTATTTGTGGCGGGCCTAATTTGTGGCGGTCCGGCACAAATAAATGAATGTAGGGGAAACACTGGAGTAACTATGGCAGTGTTGATTTTGGTGTTCAGATTTTCACATGGACATTTCAGATTAAGTGTATATTTAATGACTTTCTAGAATAAATTATTTGTGAAATCAAGGGTGAATTTATTGAACCATATCACATCCCTCCATTAGCTCTAGGGGGCAGTGCTCAGCTGTTTCAGCTCTCAATATCCCTCCACATCCAAAGTAAAGAGCCAAACGTCAAACAGTGTGCTGCTGTCAGCTCCCAGAGGCCTGTTAAGCTTATTATCAGTCCTACTTTTGTCCAGGGTTTAATAGCTATAGCTGTGCTGCCTTATGATAATGTGCTTGTTTTCTGTTACCAGCCTATTCATGTCAACTTTTCTCTGTATTCTGTTTATTTTCAGGAGTTACAGGCCAAGCTGGCCGCCCAGAAACTGTCTGAGGGATTGAAGATCTCTATGGGGAGCTACACTCCTGATGGCAGCCCCATGGCCGCCTACAGAGAGGTTCACGATGAAGGAACCCAGCTCTCCTCAGAGGAAGACTGATCCTACAAGGCCAGAGCTGGGGAAACCAGAGCGACCTTGGACCTGAGGGAAACAGGCTTTGGAACCCGCAATCAGGACCCAGCAAACAGGATTTTCACTCCAAGGACAAGAAAGAAACAGAGTCTTTACACAGTGTGAAGGCAAAGTTTGTATCCCAGACTCGACTCAGGAAACTGAGAGGCAGGTTGAGAAAACAGCTAGCTTAATTGTTATTCAGTTGTTTCAGTCTCCTGCTGGAATTAACAGCTGCAGTCTAGGAGTGGGAAATTTTAAGCATGCCTCACGAGAGCAGTGTTTCTTATCAGTAAACTTACACTGATGATGTCATGGCTTTTTGAATTTGAGACTTTTGGAAGCCTCTTTCATAGTTTTATCTTTCTTATGCGCTTAAAGCTCATCAGCAGGTGGAGCAGACTTTTGAGACTGACTAATGATGGGCTGTTTACAACTTTGTCTCAAAAAAAGACATCAGCTTGTTGATCCATGGACAGACTAAATGATGTCAGAATATGCAACAGTTAAATAAATCAATCAACTTTTGCTAATGGCTGTGTTTGTGCAAGTTTGCTTTATTAACAGGAACAGTGAGGTAACTCACAACTTAACTTTTTAATAAACTAAGATGCATCAGAAGGATATCCTTTAATTTCTGTTCACAAGTTTAATCAACCAGCTGATGACACCATCTCAGAATTGGTTTGTGTATTTAAACTATACCTTGGTTTTAGGATGTCATAATTCAGATGCGCAGGAAGAAGATATGGTAGAGGCAGATATGGTAGATGTTGCTCAGACACTGTACTGTGGGACAGTTAGTGCTCAGTGCTGTGGGACAGCATTTTAAACATGTAGAGGTAAAACAGTTACTGTAATGGCTGCTGTGAGACTTTGAGAACTGAGGAGACAGCACCCAAAAAATGTCCTTTTTAAGCTGTTTTATTTCTAGGCAAGGCAGTAGCCACAATGGACGTGTTTCAATGCACAGTCTTCTTCAGCAGGAAGACATTAACAAACATACACATACATTAAAATACGTATGCATACATCAACACCTACACACATGCCATAGGACCCTTGCCTTGTAATAAAACTGCTTCAAAGGACATTTTTTTTAAATGCTTACTCCTCAGTTTTGTAAGTTTTTTTTTTGTCATGCATCTTGCTGTGGGACTTTCCTCCCTTGCATTTGGATCCAGTTTGTTTACCTCTTGATGCCTGTCGACTGTTACCAGGTTGCGCTACTTTTGGTGGAGACTAGAAGGGCAGAGCTTGTGCCACAGGACTGGGCCAGTTTTAGAGTAAAACATTGATCAAGCTATCTAAACCATAAGGTACTGAAAAAGAACTCTTTCATACAAACCCTTTTTAAAACTTTAAAACTCAGAGTTTAAAAGCAGAAAGCCATATTTACTTCATAAAGGACACACCACTGGATGTTCATCTCCATCTGAAATTCTTTGATGTCTTTAAATCAATCTATACAAACACATAAGTATGACTGATTTAACTTCTGATTATTATCAGAGGCAGATTTAATGGGCTTAACACAGCTCTGAAATAGTAAACCAAATACATGTTAAAACGTTAAATCTACATCTGGTCTTCTGAAAGAAAAGGCCAACAGGAATCCAATCTAAAACCATGAATCAACTGTTTCTTTCTTACCTTCCCAGTATGGATTATTTAAGTTTCACTATCAAATAGTTACAAAGTAATTAGATGTCAAACATTCATTTTCTGAAGTTAATTTATGTGTAGAATCTATCTGCAGGAGGTGTCAGTTTCAGGTTGCAGTGAAGCTGTGGTCAGCAGCAGGCAGTGATTTTCTTAAACCTTGTGAGATGTTATCAGGCTGGGGTCTGGGACACACTTGATAAGATTAATGCTGGCCTAGTGAAATATTGAAGCTTGATGGCTGAGACATCTGGACTGCATTTGGAGCGTGTTGTTGCGGGGAACTGCAGGCGATGATGGGACGGCAGTGGGCTAATGCAACATGGCAAATACCATTCCTCAACTTTGCTAATATGTCAGAGATAAGAAGTGCCAGCATCTCTCCAGACTGCTTTCCCATCATCCCTCTTCCAGCTCTCACAGGAGGCTGCAGGCCGTCTTAATTTAAACAGCCGGATTTGGGGATTTTAATGAGGAAGTAAGGAGGCACTGAGGCAGGGGAAATGAGGGTGGGTTTGTGTATGTCAGAGTCTGCTGGTAGATGCTCTTTGATAACCTTTGGTTATTTTTGCTGAGGAACTGGTGAGAGATGTTTGAGAAAAATATCCCCACCTGATTGCTGCATATTTAGATTCAGACTCTGATGGGATCCAGAGTGGCATGGTGACGTCCAATAACAAATCCATGGATACACTCTTCAAGGATCCTCATTGTGCTGGGATTAATTACAGCCTACCTTGCTTACATAAATTCAGAGACTGTTACCAATTAAGGGGCACATTTTTGCTTTTCTCTGTGGTATCTGGCACCAAACCTAACTATGAGCATACAGTATTGTTGTTGAGGTGGAACCAAGTCCACACTCTCCAAAGTCAAAGCTTTTCTGTGCTGTCCATCGATGATGAGGTTGTTTATACTTCATCTTGAATCCCAGACCCCTTGTCTCAGATTAATACAATCCTCGTGAAGTAGTCTGCAAGTGATTTGCTCCAACTCAGAGTCCGAAATCACGCGTCCTGCGGGAGTAGGAGTAATTTGCTGTTTGGGAGGGGAAAACTAGAATGTGATTTCAAAACTGTGCCTTCAAAGAGCAGTCAGCTCAGCCTTAAATTAGATATACAGCATGATGTATAGAGTGGCGTTAAACACGAGTAAGGCCCTCAGCAGAATGATTGGATTATATCTGCCAGGTTACAAAGTCTGAGCTCATGCTTTTTCCATCCTCTGATGTTTCTGTCATATTTTTTTCTCAGGGCAAATGAAGAGATGAAATAATGCAGCACAGCAGCTTTGTGTAGATAAGGTTACAGCCTATCTACTCGTTCCAATCAGAACTAGTTCTTTCTCATGTTGCTGCACTAGAAGAAATACTTTACTCATAAGTAGCAGTGCAAAAATGTCACAACATAATTTTTTCTTACACTGGAAGTTGAAAGAAGCAAAAACTGGAAAAGCATGTACCTTGAAACTTCACTTAAAAATTTTGAGCAGCATTTGTAGTATAAGTAGAAAATAATGCAAATTTGTCAAGAAGGGAAAACATCAGTATCAAGAGTTTAAAATATCAGCTTCAGTTAAAACAACTTTCTTAATGTGTTTTCCTCTTCTTTTATGTTAAAATGTGTTTTTTCTCTTCCAACATGTGGACGACAGAAACCTCACAGCAAGCTGGATGGTGAAAAAGCAACTAATGTTTTGTTTAACTCAAGTGTGAATGTTGAGCAAATGTTTAAAATGCAAATGCCACGAGCCGTGAAACAAGAAAGAAACAACCTTTAAATGTTAAAGTCTTCACTTCACGTGTGTGTTCTCTTCACACACAGACAAGGAAAGCAAACATCTTCCTGACTGGACCATGCCGAGCCCTCTGGTTATCTCACTGTGAAACGTGTGTGTGTTGGTGTGTGCGTGTGAGAGAGGAAACTGGTGCCCGTATCAGGTCTGCAGGCTGCCCGAGGAAGCATGATATGTGGCTGCAGAGATCATGAGAGTCCTGCAGCTGTCTCACCAGTAATGAAGAGAGGAAAATATTCTCTGACTGGTGGCTCTATCTGACAGATGGGTCCTGAACCGGGTGTTGGTCATAAAACATGGTCATGGGAATGATTTATTGTGTTATTCCATGCCAAGGAAATAGATTCTGTTTTTAACAAGTCCAAACAAGGTGAATTTTGGCAAAGAAGTCTTCAAAGTCATGATTGCCTGTGACTTAAATGGACATTTATAGTAAATTAGAACCAAACTAAAGTCAATACAGATTAACTTTAACTGTATTTAGTGTACTACAGATAAAATGCTTATTTTAAAAATATATTTTTGAGCTTTTATGTCCTTACCCTGACAGAACAATGAATACGGTTGAATACTGGGGAGAAAGAGATTGGGGAATGACATGCAGGGAAGGAGCCAAAGGCTGGATTTGAACCCAGGTTAGACAACAACAGTCCCTGTAAATGAGGCATACAGACATTACTACCAGGCCCTTAGTTCTCAACTGGTGGGTCAGGACCCAAAAGTTGGCTGTGAAGCCAGTTTCAGTGGGCCACTGTGCCTGGAAGAAATATGTGCCAAAAAGTCTGTGATGTGTTTTTATTTCTTTGCTCTATTACATCTTTTGTCCCATCTCTAGCCCAAACTGCCTCATTGAAAAATGTGGTTCTGACTGAAAAAGTTACAGAGGGTGGTGGGACCTGACACTAGATTAGTTGAGAACCACAGCACAATGCTACAGGTAGCAGTGCATAATTATGGCTAAAATGATAATATTTGATCAATATGAAGATAACAATTATTAATTACATTTTTTTATTTTAGAGTTTGTGTGTATCTTTGTATCTATGTGGAGGAGAACTGAAAGAAGGGAATTAAGTCAAAAAGGATAAGTTATTTATGGAAAAGTAATGCAAGCAAGTTAGAGAATATGACTTAAAATAACAAAGAGTTGAATAGATTTCTTGAATTACTTTAATTGGAAGACCACTTTGATTTTTCTTTGGACTGAGCATGCATTATAAATATAAATAATTGCCATCAGCACTGTTTCTTTAGTTGTGGAGAGGTCAGTCTCTTGGCTGTGATTAAAGTCAATTAATAGTGTAGCTCTAGTTCCCAGTACCCTGAAATAGTGCACTTTTTTGTGGACCACTCACCACGGTTGCTGCCTATCAATATATGTCTCACTTTTTTTCATTTTTGTTATAGAGAAGGGCCTTAGTAAGAGACGTGATCAAGAACCTGATGGTCACTCTGATTGAGCCCTAGAAATCCAGCGTGGAGATGGGATAAAGTTCCTGAGGGATCACTGCAGAACCACTGATCTGGGCTTATGGCAGCGTGGCTAGACTGAAGCCTCTCTTCTGTGCAAAACACATGAAAGCATGCTTGGAGTTTGCAGAAAATTCAAAATGAAAGCCAAAGGGGTTTTCTTGTGTTTTACATTAAGAAGGGGCTTTTGTCTAGCCATAAATCCAGATAGGTGGAGGGCTGCAGTGATGGTTGTCCCTTTTGGAACTTCCTTCTCCACACAGGGGAGTGTAGATTAATGACTTTTTTTTTTTTTTGACAGTATCAGGCTGCAACATAACAAAATTGAAAAAAGTGAAGGGGGTCTGAATACTTCCTGAATGCACAGTTCACAGTCAAACACTCTTAGACACATTAGAATACACAAACAAAACAGCCATAGCCAAAAACAGCTCCTCTCAGAAATAAAACTGCCACCAATTTTACATACATTACAGTTTGCCACTCTGTAGCTTAGGTGGTATAGATGGCCACCATGGCTGCCCTGCCTCTGTCTGTACATTTCATGTCTTGCTTCTGCTTTTTTTTCATCAGCTGTGTGTTGTATAAAGATGCTTAGATACCATCAGTCACCTTCTGAAATGTTTCTGTTCTGTAATCATAGCAGGTGAGCTGCATGTGTGAAGGTAGCATATCGCAGCTGGTGCTGGAGTACAGGATGATATGCCAGCTGCAGAAGATGTTAAAACAACAGCATTATGAAGCTTCAGTTTTTAACATGGGACTCGACAGCTGCATTTACGGGAGGAATATATAAGGTAATGTCTCTCAAGTGCAGATTGTAACTATGTACAATTTTAGTTCTATAAAAAGTACAAATGGACAGCACATATACTTGGGTGCAGCTGAGTATATCAGGGTGGTCCGCCTGAGTATTGTGAATAATATGCCAAAAAACAAATCTTAATGAAAAACCTTTAAAGTTCATTTCATACTTACAAAAGATTCCAAATGTGTTAAGTTAATTTGTGACCATAAATAGTAAATTTATCAATTGGTAAAGAAAACCACTGAAGTGAACCCTATATCAAAGGAAAACCAGGTTAGAAAACCAGGAATTAGAAACTTAAGAAAACCTAGTAAAATAAAATGTATGGCTGTATTCCCCCATATATACACTGTCCTTCCATCCTTAACTAATTCATTACAGTTGTGATTGATTCCAGTTATATTAGAAATGTCTGTGTCAGTGTTTTAGGATTCAGAGAATAAGACTCGGGATTATACCACACAAATGTGCTCTAGCACTGAACTGCAATAAATATACTCTGTAGCATTCCACATCTGGACACAGACAAAATTTCACATATATTTGAGCCTCATGTGTGATTTATTATAAACCAGCTCATGACTGTAAACTAAAATATGTGCGGGTTAATGGTTTTCTGTTGTCCTGGCCCCTTATGTCCTTTTATTTCCCACGCATCCCAGCATTTATTTGAAAAATGTGAAGTTTAATAAGTCAAATTCTAAACATATTGAGGTCTGTGTGGCTGCTTGCTGACATATTTCAAAAGTTTAATGTTTTTTTTTTTTTGTACAGACAACTATTAGCTTAAAACAATCTCTTCTTTGATTCACTATTGAGTGCTACTATGGGGATTTTTCCACAGAAGTCACATACCAAAGAGTCACATTTATTCATTTATTTTATTGTTATCAAGCAGAAATCATGTACTGAAGTTTTGCTTCCAATAATCCATAAGACAAAATAAAGTGATCTTGCACTGTTCTTTTGTATTTACAGCTATTTAATTATTGACAGTTTAGCTCTTTTTTCTGACTAGTTAACAGACTACATGTTTAAATGTGTGCTCAGTAAACCATCCGTTAGTTTCAGCGAAGAATGTCACAACACAAGCGTTATGTGTTTCATTTTCCTTAGAACAATGTTTACAGTTCAAAAGCCATAAAAGTGACCACAAATGGAAAAGGCATGGTATAACTAATGAGTTAGCCTTGTGTAGTCATGTCTTGCAGCAGATGGACTGCATGTTTATCGAGCTGCCTGCATGCAGTACAAACAGATCAACACTGGAGGGCAGTAGTGCATCTTTGTTCTTTGTCTCTGTTGACAAAGTTTTTGTTCTTAGGACAAGTTTTCACATTAAATCCGTCATAATTGTCATTGTTTCAAAACTTTATAGGGAAAGTCATCCAGTTGCTTCACTGTTTTAAATGCTTTACCATGCAAATTATCATCAGCCAATAGCATTTGGGCTACAAGGAAGATGTCAAACGTCCCATAATGTTATTATGGGTTTAAAAGCCACATTCAGTGTCTCTGAGGAAATGTGCAGGATCAACAGCTGTCAGCAGATATTTGTGATAAAAAGCTTAAATTACTGTTTGATTCCAGATAGTGAGTGTCTGTGAGTTGAAGGTGTGATTCATGTCCCAGGTGAGGCCACCTGCTTGGCCAACTTGGACCCTCCTCTCTGTCTGGGGTGGGAGATTGTCCGCACATATGATCTGGATACATCTGTGGATCTCCCACATCTCTGCCTGGAAAGCTTTGCATAACAATCCTGAGGCACTTGAAAAAAGAAAGGGTGGAGAAACAGAGAGAAAGAGCGGAGAGGAGGGAAACTAGGGGTAAAATGGGTTGAGGCCCGTGATGCATGATGTGGGCCAAGAAGCTGCCAGCGTCTCAGCCACTCCATGTCTGGCCTGGCACAGCATTAAGCGGGCTGTTTTGGGGCCTGTCAAAAGCTCATCACGGCAAGGAAGCCGTCTCTGTGGGGATGCTGCAGGGGTGCCAGGGCACGGCGGGGGGGGGGGGACCAGAGACCCTGCCCGGCAGCTTGCTTATAATGAGGAGGAAAATTCTTATTCTTTTATCCACATTAATGTAACAACAACAATGTACTGTTGTCCAGTGTTTTTTTTCTCTCTCTCTCTCTCCTCAAGCACTAAAATACACATTTTAATTCATGCCCCTTATCTTGTATTGAAGCAAACTTGATCCTGTTTTACAGTTTGGCCATGTCACAGGCCTCTTAAGTTCTATATCTCCATGGATCTGCTTTACAGTGTGGATTATCTCAGTGTATTGTGCTCAGTAATAGCCTGGTTGGAGGATTATAAAACTCTGGGTAATGTCAGTTGTGGCAATCAAGCAGCGTACCAGTGTGTTAAGGTATAATTTCTTGGCCAGGGTTGTTTGTGACATCAATCCAAAGCTGTCCAGGAACAAGGGCGGACCAAAACAACATAATATTGTTTTTCATTACTGCCTGAGTGAAATCATGCCCCTTGATTTAAGAACAATCCCAACTAACAAGCACCAGAAAAGGAACTTATGCTCACGGGATCCCTGCCAGATCTTTAAAACTTTGCTGAAAGTGTCATGAAACAAAATCCTTTAAAATATAACACAGCGACTCGATGCCAAATCCTTTCTTCGTGTTGCAGGTGTGAAATGGATATGTCTAGATGCTGGAAACCACAGAAAGCTGAAGGACAGTTCTCTTTATTCCCTACAGCCTTGTGAGTCAGTGTAGTAGGCCTCAGCTTTCTGTGTAATTCCTATTTGTTTGCATAATTGTGATCATAAAGTCTGTATTAGACGGTTAAGTTTTGGCCCTGGCTCTTGTGTCTTACAACAATAGTAAAACCATGCCGTAGAAAAAAGCAGAAATCCTTTCTCCAGTCCAACAATTATGGGGCCTCTATATGGAGTAGTTGGCTCGTTTATATGCTGTAATGTTGTGACCATTCCAAGCCCTGAGGCCAGGTGTTTTTGATTGCAGTACAGCACGTTGGAGCGCAGACTCTGCTGCATGGCTCCGGCCCCACAGGATGCTGGGATAGGAGTTTGATAAACCAGAGGAGACTGAGTGGGAGTGGGAGGCCCACACTGTTTTCCTGATATATTTATTAATGTTTTGTTTTCTCTATCAGACAGACAGGCAGCTACACCCTCTTATTATTAGACGACTTCCTGCACTGTGTAAATTAATCCAGCTGAGATGAAACATTTCAGTGTGCACTGTTTTGGAGATAAATTACAGAGAAGAACAAGACTGGGGTTTTATAGTACATGAAGGTCAAAGGCTTTATAGGCACTGTTTTTAGTCAGAAACATAATAAAATAGACCCAACCATGAATTTACACCCACTCTTTTAAGAACAAGCACATTTTTGCTCTAGTGTATTTGGGCTTTGTAAGACTACTTTTTTTATTGCATTTACTGCCATCTTAGTCCTTCTTTTTGATTATTTGGAGGTGCAAAGTTGGTTCAAAGTTACTGTTGAGTGAGGGAATGTGACAGTGTCGCCCTCTGGTGGTTGCATTTCTACCTCATGGAAGAGGAAGAGAGAGTTTTAAATCTTCCACTTCTATTGAGTGGAAAAGATATCTTGCAAAATTTTATCACAAAGAATAAAAAACTTTGTCTTACCTTCTTTGACCAGCATCCTTCCTTCTGTACAGTTACAGGGGTGTAATGTCGCTGTACAAAGAAAGTCCAGAGGAGAAAATGAAAAAGGTCAAAATCTGAGGCACCCAGTTTGGTTTAACAATGTCTGAATCTAACCTGAAGCCGGATGGGTTTGTTTGACACATCCATCTGGAAAACCTTCATTTGGGAAAGGGCAGAGGATTTGAAAAAAACTGGGAATGTGATTGGATGAGCATTCTGTCTGTCACATCTTTACGGGCCAATCAGAGCAACAAAACGCGTGATGTAGCTGCAGCCGAGGTGCGCGTGCTAAGCTACCGAGGAATAATGCGAATCATGAACTGTAGACATGTCTGTACACGACTTTTGTTGATTTTGAAAAGAAAACAACTCACTGCTGTTCTTTCTTCTTCTTTTAACAAAGAAATGTTGTCAAGTTCTGAAAGAACTGACGCTTTAGCAGCATCCACACTAAGCTCTTCCGTCATAATTACACCAGCCTCTTGTTGCTGTTTGCATACGTCACGACTCCACCGCGCCTGAGAGTACTGCCCCTCGTCGCTGATTGGTCCTGTCACTTTCTAACCAGGCCCAAACGGTTTAGATGGGAGCGTTGTAAGATGGATTCGCCAGTGAGAACAAGGAAACGAGCGTATCCATCTGCTTTGCAAGGTTAGTCTGAATCAGCGCTTTCAGGTTTCTTGCATGTTCATCCAATGTGTTTGCAAAGCTATTAATGTACGAGGTTCAGCCAAGATAAACAAAAGGAGCATCCAATTCTAACACAAAAAGTCTGAAAAGCTATGTCTTCATTTTAACAATTGGGGGGGGGGGTCACAGAGTCATGCTCTACAAATGTGTCAAGCTCAGCTACCGTCAAGCTCAACGGCATCTCTTTTGTCCTTTTACCACATGCTTGGAGACTACCTGCAGTTTTCAGGCCCTTGGGGCATCCACCATATGACCTGGGGCTGGTGGCAACCATACTACCTCCCGGACAGCACCCTAGGCCGAGCTTACTGTACACATCCATACCTTACTCCACCTTAAGGTGAGGACTGTTTGTTATTCAACACATAATTTTCCTATGCCTCAATATACAAAGACATCCAGAGTATGACCAGAGTTGTGTCAATCGCACCCTATGGTACCCTCAGGCAGCTTGTTCGCCACATCTGAGCCTTACTTATTCAACTGGGTTGTTTTTTTTAAGTTGTTTTATTTGGGGCTTTATGTGTTTTTAATACTTTATTTTGGAGAAGGGCATTGGACAGGGTTGGAAACAGTAATGAGAAGCATGGTATGACATGAAGGAAAGAGCCAGAGGCTGCAGTTGAACCCGGACCTCCAGAGTACATGGGGCACGACCTACGCCATTTCACCCCCGGGCATTGTATACATGTAACTGATGTGTAGTTGTTTTGAATAATTTTTATTTTTAGACAGTGCTGTAGTGTCACCATTTGGCCGGTCAGCTGCAAAGACAGTCAAGAAAGTTCAGCAAAGGACAGCAAAATAGCAAAATTACTATCAATTCATTATGTTGTATAAGGAGTGGAGCAGTATAGTCCAACATTTAACAAGTCGATTAAAAGAGTGTCATTTGGCAACCAGTCCAACAGTGGAGCACCTGCTGATGAAACATTATGAGGGCGCTCAGTGTTTCCTCCATCTAATAAATCTTTGCATCTTAAGAGATAAACTACTTAATTCAGCTTAATCAGTAAACTCATTATATCTTCCTACAGTCATTTGTTTTACAGGTGTCAGTGATTCAGGTGTAGACCAGCCCACAGACTTGTCTGGGCCCCTGAAAAATCCAGAGAATGGGCCGCCCCCAGTCATGATTTATTGATATCAGTGCATGTGGGTAGATCTGTAGGATTTTTTTTACCTTTGACAATTTGCGCCTTTCATCCTCTTCACTACTAAAGTTGCCCATTTTTGCCCATTTTTGGCCACTTTTCAACATTTCACCATTCGTCCGCCTATTGTTACCATTTTAAAGCCAAATTTTTGCCACTTTTATCCTGTTTTTTGTAACTTTCTTACCACTTTTAACCATTTTGCTGTACTTTTTTTACTTTTTCCTTTATTAACCCATATTTGCTGCTTTATCCCTTTATTTTCCTTTTTTCCTCATTTGCCACTTCTAACTAATTTTGCTTCTCTTTACCCATGTTCATCGCTTATTTCCACCAAGTTTTTTCACTTTGACTCATGTTTTTTCCACTTTTTACCCATTTTTTTGCCAGCTTGTAACTGTGTTTTTCACCATTTTTTGCTTCTTAGCCAATTCCTTACCAATTTAAGCAAATTTTTCCACTTTCTTATTGCCCCCCCCCCCCCCTTTTTTTTTGTTCTTCAGCATAAATAGAAAAAACGTTTCTGATGCTTTGAAAGGAGTGGTTCTTTTTCAAGTCAAATATCAAATGTAGTTATCACAGCTTAACTTTACAATTGGCCTTGTTTTTCCTGACCTCCATGGGCCATAGAAAGCTCTTCCCTTTATCCCCCCTTATGGATGCCTTTAGTTAGGTATATTTCTTTTTATACAATCCAAAAAAAGTTTCATATTAATGTGGAGGAATCAAATAACTCATAATTTTTTTCTCCAATTTTCTTTTAAATAATAGCAACAAGCCATGTTTTCTTTACAGTGGTGACATATATCACTTCATTTGGTGTTGGATTGTGGCCTTGGTTCAGTTTTTGTCATTTGATCACTTGGGGGTTTCTAAGTGCAATGTAGATGGATAAATCAAAGTTTTGCACCTAGCCATTCTGGTTTCTGTCTTACTTTAAGCTACGAGCTTTCTGTATTGTGAATGAACATTTGTTATATCTTTATAAGCTCACCATAGTATAGACTGGATTAGTGAGAGAAAGGATGGATCAAGTCCTATCACATGGTAAATTGTTATCCCAAGTCTATAAGCCAGAGAGTTTAATCATTGGGTTTAAATTTTAATGTTGTAAATAAGAATAAGGATGAGAAAAGGAAAAACGCTACTTTAAAATCAGTTGACAATAGGCAAAATCTGACCAATCAGGTTTGGCTCTGTATAAATTCTTGTGGGTTAAACCCTTACTGTTATAAAAATATTTGTCCTGTATATTTTTGCCAGGCAGAATGAGGTTGGTACTGATTTAGTTCTTCATCTTTCATCGCTAAAGCACAGCTCGATCGAAAACGACAGGCTCTTTGTCAGCGATGCTGAAATGTCACTGTTCATGTACATGTTCTTGGGCTGATTTAATAAATTCAAAACAACTTGTAGCTTATTCACATTTCTTCCAACATATCTCAAGATTTAGTGGCACATGTGTGAAAGCGGTTACGTTATTAATTTACATTGTGGGTACACTGTCATCTATGTATTCACTACTCTTAATTCATAAAAGCTGTTTGTCTTCCTGTTGCTCTTTCTTCTTTGTCAGATTTAAACATAACAACATTACAGAGCGAGCCATGACCAAAGAAGAATGTATCTCAGTCTGACAAATGTTTACAGGCTGCAGATGGTCCTGCTCCACTCTTGTATACATCCCTGTGTTAGCCCCTACAGGTGCTGCAGCAACATCTAATACAAAGCAGAGTGAGGAGGAGGAGGAGAGGACAAGGCAGTGCTGATGGGAGGTGTTTTACAGGCTGCATGGTGAGCGTCTACAGACGTGCTGCTGGTCAAACTGTTGTTGTGTACAAACATTTTGATGTCTACCAACCATTATATGATCTACTAATGTCTACTAATAAAATGGGAATCTGACTGAACTATAATGGCATTGGCATTGGTAGCACCTATCAGCTCTGATTTTTACAACTGGTGCATCTTAATGACGAGTTGTTTTCAGATTTTCTTGATATCTCTTCTGATTTCTTTATTTTTATAAGGCAAAGATGGCAGTTTTACCTTAAAACAAGTAACTTTAGTCTTTTTCTTGAGATCTCAAGTGTTTTTCTCATCAGTAAGATTTATTTATGTATTTTTAAATCTATTATCATTGATTTATGATTTAGGAAAACAAAACAACAGGCCGGTCACTGTGATAAACCAGACAACACCATGCCATACCATCATGGCCCACACCAACGAGGCGATCTAAGTCTGTGTCTATGTTTGTTTGTGCTTTTGCAACTCAAGGGATTGGCAAAAGAAGAACAACTGAAAATTTCTCGTGTTTACCTGAAAACAGAGTGAATAAAATGTATAAATGCATGTCTACTTACAACTTCTACACTTTTCCATTTGACAAAACTTTTACCTTGCCCCCATAAATACATAATTTTTATTCAGCCTAAGATATAAGTCAGCAAATCTCACCCTTAAAATATAAACAGCACAAAGTATACAGAAAACTAAGCTTTACAACGTGAACATAATGATACGGTGCCATGAACTTTCCTGCTCATTCAGACGAACATGTTAACACAGCTGAGCAGTCTGAGCACAAGTATTGTAAAGTTAAGCTTTGATAACCATGTTTTATTTTCAACCTGAAAACAAAAAGAAAAAAAGCTTTTATCAAAGCAAAAAAAATAATTTTATTTATTTATGCTATGGTAAAATAAAATCGCTTTTTTCAAAATGTAAACCACTTATCATAAGTCATAGTTGGCTTATTGTTGGTAGAGTTAACAATGCGGATGGACACACTGAACTAAAATATCAGCAAAGTAATGCCAGACTTCATATCTTAGACATGATGTGCTGAAACATCAGGATACCAGAGAATAAAGTAGAAGAAAAATAGGCAAAAAATGAACAAAAATGGGCAGAAAATTTGTGAAAACGGGTCACAAAGTAACAAGAATTGGTTTAAGTGGGAAAAAAAGGCAAAAAAGTGTCAGAATGGGTCAAAAGAGGCAAAAAAGGGCAACAATGAGATAAAAAAATGGCAAAAATCGGTTCAAAGTGGCAAAAAAGTGGCCAGGAACAATAGCAGTAATATCTAGAGTGCATAAGACAACATTGGTAGCCTACATCTTAATCTATTTTGTTGATTCAAATGTTCAAAATAAAGAAATGTAGGGTATTTCTTTGTACAAAATACATATTAAACACACAAATGTTGATTCTATAAGGACAATGTTTCTTAGTATTCAAGGTGTCCTTTGTTTTGTGGAAATATGGGTGTAGGAAAAATACTCCTGGGGATTCATCATGATGACATCTGTTTCTATGGAAATGTAGAATAATTCAAATTGAGAAAGATAATAATAAATAAATAAATGAAAAAAATAAATAAACATGTTGAATAATTTAAGGGTGCTTTCATACCTGTAGTTCATTTTCTTTATTTCCACTCAGATAATTAATTGTTGTGTTGGTATATGTCTAGACAACAGCTCTTTGTTTCAGAACACCTTCTTCAAATGATCCAGGGCCTTAAACTCATTGCCAACCTTAACAGAGGCACTAAAAAGTGTTTTTTAGTAACATTCAGCAGTGTTGTTGACAAAAGCTGACAGTTTACCATCCCTGTAACTTAAGGTAGAGTTGATAGCAGAGCTGTTGTATGGAAGTACTTAAGATTTTAAAGGTACATAACAAAGAAAGTGAGTGAAGTGTTTTTACGGACTTGTGCTTTGTCTGGGCTCACTGTTTGTTTCTTATTCCTACATAAGAACTAGCGCAGCCATAAAACGTTACCCATAACTGCTTTCATTAAGTCTGTTATACCTACGTTTATTGAGTCAAAAGCATAATAAGTCAAGGACTTTGTTTTTTAAGATCTTCACCCTTTGACAGGTGCACTGCTGTGTTAACCTTTTGAACATGTAGGTCTGGAGGTGATGACTGTGAGGTCTGACTCATGCTGGGAGCAGGCAGTGAACATAACATGACTCAGCTGTGTTGTAATTCTGATGCCTCTGCTTCAAAGTCCTATTTCATGTGGCTTTTCATTATTTTGGTTCATATGTTCCACCTCACACAAAGAGCCTGTCATTAAAATGTCCTGGGAGTCATCCTGAGTCTCCTCAGATGCTGTCACAGATATTTCCCATGAGTCATCCAGCTTTAAAACTAAATACTGTCTCCTCCGTCTGCCAAAGTATAAACACCTTTATAGATGCAGAACAGGTAATTTTGAAGGTTGGTTGTGCAGATCAGACCTTTTAGTTTTAGGCATGTTTGGGCTGAAATTTGAGGCTGAAATAAGGTGTGTAATGGCGAGTACGCCCACCTGAGGGCCCCATCGGGCAGGAAGGAGGATTGACACAACCCAGGTCATGCTCTGGATGTCTTTGTACATTACCAAGGGCATGGGAAAATAATCTGATGAAAACAAAACAAAAACCACAGCTTTAGGGTGGAGTTATGGGTAGATGTGGCACTTAAACATAGCCTAAGGTACTGTTAGCGTGGGTAGGAGGGTTGCCACAACCCCCTGATTGTCGTATGTATGTTCTAAGCACCTGATAATTGTTGGTGGTTGCTGGGCGTATTGCCAGGGGTGCAATGGCTGGGACAAAAGAAATGACGTTAAGCTCGACCTTAGCTGCTGAGCAGCACACGTACATGTCAAATGTGTCAACACTGAGTCTGGCCACCCTCCCTCTTCTCTTCAGCCTGGGGTTGTGGAACATCAGTACCTGTGAAGAACCGTTAGCACTCAACATGCCTAAAACCTCTTCACAGTACATCCTACATTATATATTTCTTAGTTTTCCTAACAAGTGCATTTTAGTGATATTCTTCAGAATTTGACTTGTATATCTCAGTTTCTTCAGATCACAACTGTGTTTTTTCTGTAACAATAGGTTGATTTTTGAGATCTTGAACAAAAGACTAAGTCACAATCTCTGTTCCAGTTCATCCCAAAGGTGCTAAACCTGGTTGAGGTCAGGGCTTTGTGCAGGCCAGTCAAGTTCTTCCACACTGAACTCATCAAACCATGTCTTTATACTCCTTGCTTTGTGCCCTGAGACACAATCATGTTGGAATAGAAAAGGGCCTTCCCCAAACTGTTGCCACAGATTTGGAAACACAGCATTGTCCAAATGTCTTAGTATGCTGAAGCATTAAGATTGGCCCACTGGAAATAAGGAGCCTAGCCCAAACCCTGAACAACAGCCCCATACCATCACCCCACCTCCACCAAACTTCACAGTTAGCACAATGCAGTCAGGCAAGCCACATCCTCTTGGAATCTGCCAAATCTAGACTCACCTAACTGACTGCCAAACAGAGAATCATGATTCGTCACTCCACAGATCATGCTTCCACTGCTCCACAGCCCAGTGTTGGTGTGCTTTACACCACTCCATCAGACACTTGGTATGTGAGGCTTGCATGCAACTGCTCGGCCATAGAACCCCCTTCCATGAAGCTCCCGCTGCAGTTCCTGTGCTTACATTAAAGCCAGTGGAAGTTCAGAGCTCTTCAGCTATGGAATCAGCAGAGTGTGGGTGACTTTTACGTAACATGTGCCTTAGCAGTCATTGACCCCGCTCTATTTTTTAATTCTTCATAATCCTCTTCCAATTTGTGGTCAAGCTGCTGTTGTTTCTGTTGCTGTTGAGTGTTTCCACTTTCTTATAATATCACTTAGAGTTGACCGTGAAATATCCAGCAGGGATGAAATTTCACAAACCACATTATTGCAAAGGTGGCATCCATCACAGCACCACACTTAAACTAACGGAGCTCTTCAGAATGACCCATTTTGTAGCACATGTGTTCACCTAAATTCAATAATTGAAAGATGTGGTGGAATATACACCATATGGTGTACGTCCCCTTAGGGCTTCAGACCATAATATCATACCATAAAACAATGCAAAACTCATTTCCACCACTACGGCTCAGCTCGGTAAATTCTCTCTGACCTCAGTGTTTAAACTTCATCCTAGTGTCAGATCAGCTTGGTTGGAAAATCCACTAGAGATTTTCTTAAGAGATTTGAAACGCTCCTCTTTTTTCTGCTAATACTTGTAAAGGAAATGTGAGCCAGTTTGAGCCAAGTGATGCCATTTCATGAAAACAAGATATTTTAGTGTCAGTCTCAAATAAGAATGTCCTCCAGAGGAGAACAACACACCAGCTGTTTCTGCAACTGCCACAAATACAACATCTTCTTAAGTGAGGAAGCTGCTGGCAGCCACATACACCAGCCTCATCATCAGAGACCAGTATTCATTAATGTGTCCAGCTTTTGGTTAGGGCTGTTCTTTGTTTTTTTAACCATGTTGCATTGTGAACCACAAACCCACTGACTACCATGTGATAATGATAATCCTTCTGGATGTGATGGTTTCAGGGAGCCTGCTGTTAGTAATACAAGACTTCTAGCCAAGATGACTTTTTTTCCAGCATTGCCTTTGCTTACAGTGCAACTAACATGAGAAGCAGGAATGGAGCTGGTGTTGAGAGATGACATCTTAGAGCAGATTGTTGCATGCTGATATGGTTTCACTGAGACCACTGAAATGCTAATGGACAGTTATACTTGGACTACGAATGGAAATCAAAACATTTCAGACACCAAAGTATGCACCCCTGAGTACTGGCTGTGTATTCAATGCATACTACACAGAGAGTAGTTCCACTGATACTTAAGCTATACATCTATGCATGGCTTAGACACTGCTGTTACAACTCTGAAGGTTTAAATTTGGACTTTCCCCCACTTATGGCCTCTTTGATGGAAATAGTTTAGCATCTTATAAAAAGAAACAAAAATGCAACATTTACAATTCTTAATAAGCCATTTAAGTTGTAGTCATAGACAATACAGCCATTCTGATTTAAGATGTTAAATGTTTTATATGAATAAAGTTTAAGAATTACCTTCTACAGTCTTGTGTATCAACTTTTTCTCTGGCCTTGCAGGGCCGGTGCTCATCATCTGCGATCTCCTAGTGGTTTTGGACTCCAGGTACAAGGTAATTGTAATTAACTCTGTTGCCCAAGTGTGATAAACAAGGGCAGACACTGTAAACATTCATCTTATGTCAGGCTTGCATGTGTGGCCAATGTGGCTGGTACGTGCTTGGAACAGATCTAGTCTATATACAAGATTTCCAACAAACCACACTCAGCAGCCTGATCTGCACAGTCTCAGTACACTGGCACATCTATACAAACCTGACTCACTCAACAAATCAACAAGTCAGATTTCTCTGTGCTTCAGTGTCAGAGAGGCTTTATAGGAAATGATCAGTATAATATTTTTTAATTCTTCATAATCCTCCATTGTCAAAACTAATTTTATGTTTCAACAGTAAAATGACATTACACCACATATGTAATTATTCTCCATTCATTTATTCTCAAATCTCTGTTATGGAATGTCTCTCTATCTTTACTCATCAGACTCAGGTGTTGTTCTTTTAACACTAGAGATGGTTTCATGTCATTCAGTTGCGCTCAGTGCCAGAGTCCTGCTATTGTGCATGCAGCCTCATTGGCTGGGCTTACTGGGGCACCTAAATGAAACAGAGCCATCATTAATGGTGTTAGTTACAGCTGAGAAACACATTTTCTGCTATGAGAAAGATCTTTATTAGTGGCCGTGATCATTCCCTGTTTGCTGCAACTTCACTCTTGCAACAGGAATAATTAACTTTACTGTAATCCTAAGTTATGTTTATTTTCCTATGAAATATACACTTCAACATTAACAAAACTCTACTTGGCACTCCAAAGTAGACAGCAATTAGTAATGAGTTTATGGAAATAGCAAAGGAATAAATGTATCATATTTTATACACAGTCAATCATTTTCCTGAAGATTCTGGAGCGGACAGTAACAGCTAAAAGAAGAGTGAATACTCAATGTTGACATACAATCCCAAATAAATGCTTATGCTTCTCTGTATTTGTTGGATGTCTAAATTGAGCATATCTTTAAAAAAAATGCTACAGCATATGTCTCAGTTGTATTCATGATATATATCTGCCGTTCCTAAGTGGCAAAAGAAAAATGCCATCCTTTTTTTTTCAGTGCATCCAACAGTACAGTCAGATCATGTTGGTTACATAGGGATTCATGGTCCTTAGACTGCAGCAGCTAAGCCTACACTTAACGCCACTGAGGGATAATTCAATTATTGACACACTCACCATGGCATAGCCCCCAGGTATCTGTGAAATAAACGGTCTGATATCTGCTTTCTGGAGGATGTATTTGTCATCCAATGACGGTCCTCAATGGTCTTCACATGCAAGATTCCAACAATATCGGTACACTTCCATCCCAGGATTCACAGTAAAACACTCTGCATTACCTTATTCACTGTGGAAGTCAAAAACTGTATGTAATCCTTTGTCTAAAAACACCTGACACCTTGGTAAAAGCTCACAACTTTTGGGGTGCACCAGTAGTCGAGTGGTTAGGGCGCACACCATGTACACAGGCGGCCCAGGTTTGAATCCGGCCTGTGGCACCATTTCCTGCATGTCTCTCCCGCTCTTCTCCCTGTTTCTGAATCTATCCACTGTCCTCCTATCTCTAATAAAGGCACAAAAAGGCCCAAAAATAAATCTTAAAAAGAAAAAAAAGCTCATAACTTTTAAGTGTACTGTCTGAACTCGAAGGTGACGCCTGCTGGAGCAGTTACCCTGTAGTTCCTACCTGTTGTAGAAGTTGTTGCATGAAAGGTGGCTCGCTTTGGCTCTGTTAGCTTTAGCTAAAGCGAACATAGCTATTCTAGCTACATAATTAATGTTACTACATTAGCCAATGTTGCTAAGTTAGCTTTAGCAATGTGAGCCTTGGCAATTGTAGCTTAAAGGGGACATATTATGCAAAAATAACTTTTTCAGGCTTTTCTAACAAAAATTTGTGCCCCTGGCCTGTCCACAATCCCCTCAAAAACCAGGAAAATCCATTCCCTTCCACCTTCTCTTTCTCCACCTTTCGGAAAATGTGTGCTGAAACAAGGTGTTCTAAGATTTTCCCCTCATGACCTCATGTGGGGAGTAAGCGCCGCCCCAGGTTTGGTTGACCCTTCCTGCTTGGAAGAAAGTTCCGCCCTCATCTTCTGATCTTCCTCTCAGCCGCCAGCTGAGATGGTGGATAGCTCAGTGGGTTACACTGCTGACTACAGAAGTCTATAAAAGTAAAAGTGTCTGTAACATTGTAACATCAGGAGTGCCACATCCATTTCCTGAGAGGGGTGTGGTCAGGGGTGGAGTCAGACAGCTCATTAATATTTAAAGCCACAGCCACAGAAACAGCTCGTTCTGAGCAGGGCTGAAACAGAGGGCTTTTTAGACATGCAAAAATCCTATAATAGAGTGTTTTTTCAGCAACAAACCTCACAGGCATGCTTTGGGGACCTCTGAGAACAATATAAACCTGTCTTTAAAGGGAAAAATATGTCCCCTTTAACACCTTATTTTGACAGTCCTAGTATTACCTAAAGTTCAATCACAGCTGGATGACTTCCTGTCAGTTTTGCAGTTGCATCACGGTGGATTGTGTTCAACCTGCTTTGCTTACCACCTACATCATTTCCATGCATTCAGCCAGACCCTGATTGTCATGTGCATCTAGATTCTCCAGTTTTATGCTGCAGAACCTGTTGCAAGCACCCAACACTTGCACAGAGAACGTGTACAAAAGCAAAGGCAAACAGAGCAGGTGGAGGTTGAGGAAATTGTTCTGTGACCTGTGATTGGGATGTGTAAAAAAAAGTTAAACCTTTTATTTTATTCTTTGATATTCTTCTGTCTTGCCATGTAAGACTTTTTTAGAGATAGCTCCTTATAAGTAAATGTCATGTTTCCCCCTAGTACAATGCTACAATAGCTACATGTCGCTTGTAAACAGGGACAAGAAAACAAAGGGATCTTTTAGTGTCATTTTAGTCTCCAGTGAACACGTGGCCAGACAGATTTAAAATGTATTGTAGCATTCCTCCAGTGCTGACTGACATTAATGTGTGTAAAAAAAAACACACAGCTATATTGTTAAATTCCCATGTCTTAAAGGACTCTTCATGTCAGAGCTCTTGTGTCAAAGCTCCCTGTACTGTAGTGTCAGCCCTCTGGTGGTCTGCTGCCCATCCACCCCAGCACTGGTACTACAAGAGCATCACACTAAACAGAAAACAAATGGTAATAAAGGAGCTGGCAAAAGGAGAGAAGCAGCTGTGACTGTGTCTGTGGCCCAGCGTCCTCTGAGAGTATTCTTTAATCCCGACACCTGCAAGCCATTTCATCATGATTTACAGTGGGGAAAATGCAGGCTGGGGGCAGGGAGGCCAGCAGAGGGACTGTTTTCACAACAAATGATGAGGAACACACAGTTGTTTCTTGCGGGCTGAGCATTTGTAGCTTGTTGTTCAAAAACATGTGGATGGCTTAATCGGACAATGAAAGCACTGACAGAAAATGGGCTTCTCAAAGGACTTTATGAATGCTTTTGTACGCTCTCGCTGTCATATGTTTGAAAGAGTAGATCAGAGTGTGACCGAGTGAATATGTGTGTGTCAGCGTGTGTGAGAGAGACCGTCTAAAGATAAATACGCCAGAGGTTTTGGGACAGGATATGGAGTCCACATGAATGATCATTAGCAGGATCTCTGTAGACCAGAGCACAAGCGTCTCCCAGCTGCACACCCATAATGTCTCAAATATTATGGAATTGTTTACATGCTTTTACTTTCTCATGTCAGTACTTATGTGTGAATGTGCTACATGCTGAGTTACTTTGAGTTTAGACAAACTGAATGAGTTGTATTGTAAAAAGTAACAGCTCTGATTATTTGTGACAAACACTGGTCACATCTGGTATAAAGATTTATCTCACTTGTCCTTTTAAACACATTTTAGAGCTTATGTCTGCTCATAATCGACAAATTATCCTGAAAGACTGCAGAGCCTTAAATAGACCAAATATATTCCAGGTTTTGAAATTTGTTTTTGTAGAACTGAGCCTTTGGAAACATACATTACAACCACTAACCATAGCTTTTTTCGTCAGGTAAAAACAAGAATTAAACACAGCTGTTTATTCTTATCCCTGCCATGACATGAATTCTGGCTATATGAATCTATCTGTATTTTACTGTGGCTGACAAAGGCACAGCAACAGTTGTATGTACATTAAGATGTTGCAGACTAAAAAAAAAAAAAAAAAAAAGGAAAAAGGTGGAGCATAAAGCTAAATTGTTCCTCATATGCATATCATATCAGCCTGATTACTAATAGCATGTAACCACAAAGGCACTAACTAACTGAGACAGGCATTAAGAGTGGTGCAATTTAACACCAAATGAAACCAGGTATTAACCTTGTGCTAATTCTCTCTGCCCCTCTTGTTTCTCCTCTTTCCACCTCTGTCAGTCCTTACTGTGTAACCCAAAAATGAGCAAAATTGCTCATAGTGGCCAGGACTTTCACACACCAAGCCCCACTTCATTCATCAAAACCTTATGAGTGGAATATTTTCTAATCTCATTAATTGGTGTAGATGACAGATGGATAGATATTACCATGTGTAACATAAATGTCTGTCAGACGAAGACAAAGATAAAGCTGTATGCAGATGACGTGTTTCTTTACCTTCCACATGCCTGTAATGTGATTATACAAACCTGCTCTAATGCCTTTATTACTGATAACACATAGATGACTTTCTACTTTTGTATTGGCAGACTTATCTGAATCCCAGCACAGATGTAGATGAAGTGGACTTTTCTTGCCTTAGATATAATTTGTGTGTAAATGTAGAAATTTTTCAATAAAGACCATGATTACCATGTTGCCTACCATCAGTCTTGATGGTCAAAGAGTTTGTTTAAAAAGATTTAACTGTAGCCAATAACTGTGCTTAGAAATAGGGATGCACCGATCCACTCTTTTTGTCAGTTCCAATCTGATTCCGATAAATATGTGCCAATACTGATACTGATTCTGATATATATATATATATATATATATATATATATATATATATATATATATATAAAAAATATTATTGTTGTTGGTATAATGTGTGATGTTACATGAGGCTGTAGTAAACTACCCAGCTCCTCTTATTACAAAGAAAAAAAATACAAAAATGAATTGAATTTAAATGTATTCCAAACAAATTTATTTTATTACCACAAAATATTGATTTACTGGTCGGTTAAACTACCTATCATTTTTTATGAACATAGTCTTAAAATCCCTGTCTATAAAACTCTTTAATGAACTTCCTGCCACTAGAGACCGCTGTAGCTTCAGTTAATGGCCGCAGCCATCCTCTCTGACTCTTCACAGGATGTAAATAATCAGAAGGTCGTTGGTGGCTAAGGGCTAAGCAGTTAGAGTAGGAAGACCGCGGTATGACAATTTTCCAAAGGAGTAAATGGAAATAAGTGGTATGTGGGCTGTCGAGGGTTAAGCTCACGTATGACTACTCACCCGAAGTGAAAAGAGGCCAAATATCAAAGCACGTTATTAATCTGCAAAGAGGAACGAAGGCGCTAGCGGCGGTAGCGCTAGCCATGCTGTATTATCAGGCTAACGTCACATCCACTCTTCTTTGTGTTCTCTCATCTTTGAACTAGTTTTGACTATTCTAAATATAGATTAACGTTTAATCCACCAGGTAATTATACCGCTAAGAACATCCTAACTAATACTAGCTCATTTACACCGAGACTGACTGGTGTGAGACTGCGGTGCGTTCATGGACTATCGTAAACTGTAGGATGGATTTGGATCAGTCACTTGGATTGGCGCCATCAGTCAGATATCCGATCTATTAATGACGTCCATATTGAACCCGATACTGATATTGGATCGGATCTGTCCCATCCCTACTTAGAAACCATAATCAGACAGATACAAGATGAGGTCTGCAGACTTTTGACAAAGATTAACTGCAATACAAAATCACTTCCCACCATAAAGGATTTCACTGTGCAAATAAATTTTTCGCCCTTTCATCACTACAACAAATTACATCTTTAATCCATTGTTTTGTGGTTTTTCAATAATTAACGACAGTGTGTTTTGTAGCTTAGGGTTATGTCAGCTATTGAGTGTAACTTTCAGTTTCTGCTTTAAGCATCCTGTTTGCATATTATTCTATTTGGTCATCATCATCATTCCAGTGGGCGGTGTCTCGCTGAAGCCACAGTCACAGTGAAGGGGGTGCTCTCAGCTTCTGGTTTTAACTTTGAAGTTTCGATGACATTTCAACTTAGAGAGGGAGGAGACACACATTAGAAGAATATGAGTTTATGAAGGTGCCTTAAGAATTCTTGAATTCTGTTATATTGTATAAAGATGTATCTATCATTTCATGAAGAAACAGTTCTGACAGGTTTATTTAGATTCTGTGAGATGAAAATTCCTTCTGTAGCTGAGAGGGACAAAAGCAGTGAACAGTGCAGATGTGGAGCGTGGCTCTCATAACAGGCATTTGTGGTGATGCATTGTGTAAACAGATCAAAATAGGTAATGTTGTCCATGCCGGTTGCAATTTAGATTTATACAATCTGATGAATGCAGCCCCTAGAATTCTGAAATTTGGATGGTAAGCTGTGCAGCAATGCAGTTTCTTGTATTGTAAATTGCTGGCATTGAGCCAAAATCTCATATGTCCATTTTTGAATGATTTTTTTCCCCATAAATCAGTGCTATTGGTCACACTCTACATCTGTCAGTTAATTTTACAAATTTTAAACAGATAAAAAGTGACAAAATTTTGCTGACTTTTCAGGAGAAAGCTGCACATTTTTTTTCATTTACAGAGACAGCTACAACCAGCTAATCTCTCATTAGGTATCCTTCCATCAGGAATAGGAAACAAAGAAGATAAGTACAAAAATAGACATAGCTAGATTAAATGTATTAAAGCCTGCAATGAAGTATGCACAAAGGTAATGCTGACTATCATCATTCAGGGTTAAAATTAATTGGAAAATGAAGGAATTTTTTTCTTCATTCCCTGAAAAGTGTTGATTTTGGAGATAGGAGGATTTGGCCTGATGCCAGCAAAATAAAAATTTATTTAACCCTCCCATATTTAGAAAGAAAATCATCTTGTCACTCTTAATAAGACCTAAAAATAGTGCCAAATGCCACTTTAAAAAAAATGTTTAACCTCAGTCAGGTTTTCATAATGCACTGATTTTCAGTGTGGATATGTTTAAAACTACTTCAGCATAAGGGCTTACTGTCAACAGATAAAGTTTGGAAAGCCAGAATTTCCAAATATAGATTTTTAGACTAACTGTGATAAGAGCAAAGCAGCAGATAGCTTTGGGGATATCTTGCGTGCCCCATATACAGAGGATATAGTCCTTGGCGCAGGACACCCAGGTTTGATTCCAGCCCTGGCACTTTGCTGTGTGCCATCCCCAGTTTCTCATCCCAGTTTCCTACCCTTTTCGCCGTCCTCTTTAAATAAAGGCATAATATACTCAAAAATTGTTATAACCATATTGTGTCCACAATGTATTTGTAATGTGTTTGACCTCACAGACTTCTCCCCGCTCTAATAATAAGAGAAAAAGGTCTGAACCTTTGATCACAGGTTGGACAATCAACATGCCCTGTAGATATTCTGTTTCCACTATTCTTATCTTTCCCAGTTATAATTTAATGTTGTTTAAACCACAGGAATGGGCTGATATTAATCATCCTTAAAACTATTCTTTTTCACGAAAACCCCGTTCAGGACACAGGATATCAACCTGACATCCTGGAGATCTTTATCATCCAAATTACAAATGATTCTGATAGCAGTGAAGGATGTATAATACTCATGGACTGACAAATAAATCAACCAGAAACTGGCACTAAGGACCTAAAACACTCTATCATCTCATATTAAAGTGCTAAACTGCAAAAGTGTGTAACAAATCAACAGATTGTATGTGGTTTTCAGTTCAAGCCACTTTCATTTTTAAGTCTTTCTAATGTTGTATGAATGTAAATTTGACTTCATTTTATTTAACTTTTCCAGTCTAATCTTTTATATCTTTTATTGTTTTTTGGCAGAAAAATAAACTCCATCGTTGCCTCTTTAAAACTAGTTGCAAAGCCGTGTCTTTCATCCTTTTCATTTGCCTTGATTGTTTTGAGCAAAGTGCATTTTATTTTATTACCATGTAGTGAGTTTTATGTTTATTTATTGACAAATTGTTTTAATGTTTTATTCTTCAGATTAACCAAATATGATGCAATAATGATCAAGTATGACCTTATCTGGTAATAGGCTTTAAAATCAATCAAACTGTACACTTGATGTCATCTTATTCCTACTTAATGATGTAATTTTATTTGATCAGTTAAAAGGTTGAAATTGACCCTCATAGCAGAGCTAAACATATTTCTGTCTCTGTCTGGTTTACCGCTTTTCTTCACCCACTTTTTTCTTCCTCTCTCCTCTTTGCACTCCCTTCCCAGAGATGACGCTGTCATATTTTGAAACATCTCTCTCTGGGTTGGCACTGCTGTGCTTCCCTCTGTTTCCCTGCTCCTCTTTTGTTAGGGACCACACAGAGGGATGACATGTTGGAGGCACATCGAGGCTGGGTGGCCCCGGCTGCAGGAAAGATGTGGGTGACAGGATCAGCCTTCAACAGACTATGGGAGTAATGCGTGTAGACAGTGTAAAACCAGCCTTTTGGAGACCTGTAGAAAGAGCAACGCTGGCAGTTCTGAATAAATGCACTTTGAGAAAAAAAAAAAGAAAAAAAAGTTCTTTGGGAGCCTTGTTTTAGCTGCAGCCTCATGCACTGGACTCCCATGCACTACTAATGTCTTTAAGCAACATTGGCAGCAGGAGTAGCTCTAATCTAACTTTGAATTCCCACCACTCTAGAGGGAATTATTGGCTGAAAATTAGCTTGCATATTTGATAAAGGTTAAAAAGAATAAAATTATAAAGTTGAGGAAATAAAGCTGCTTGAGATTGCAAACCAACCTTAATCTGCAACAGAAACTTTTTAAAGCAGGTGTGCAGATTTATGAGCAATGCTGTTTAAGTTTTGTCATATTTGCATCAATTATAATTACATTTCCAATGTTTATCAGTGCATTACATGTAGCTATAAAGTCTTCCCTCACTGTTGGGATAATCCATCAAACCACTTGTGTGAAGTTCAAGGAGGCCTGAGAACTTCTCAACTCGAGCTATTAGAAACTCTTTGTAGAAAATGGAGATTGCCCCTCTCCTGATAATCACCTTGTAGCATTTAGCGAGTACTTAACAAAACAAATGGCCTGTGTGCATGTGTGTGTGTGTGAGAGAGAGATATCCGCTGATGCTGGACTTTGTCAAGCTGGAGACTAGATCAAAAGTGTCATCACTAACAGGCCCATAGATACCAGCAGAGCCCTGACGGCTTCTACATTCTTGCTCCGGATGAAGGATGGTGCGACCGCTGATTGTTTATTTTGTTTCTCTCTTGTCTCAGAAAGCTCTTTTTAATGAGAATGTGGAGCTGCATGGCAGACGCTTCTTTTCCTGTTTGCTTAAGGAATATGAGGAAGATAAAAGCAGGAATACTCCCACAAAAAAGCAATGACATGTAGGAAAATACGATTCTCATTCAGTTAAAACACAAAACTTGAATTAAATATCACTTTGTTCTTCATCCATGCTTTCCACACTGACTTTAAAATCAGTTTTAAAGTCCACTTAAAGTGATAAAAAAAAAAAAAAAAAAAATCTGTATTTTAAGTTTGTTTTATGATAGGCCACTGTGTTATGAGCAGCCAGGCCAAATTTCAGTTATGATGAACATCTCGAAGTTTATAAAATCAAGTTTTAAAATAACGAAAAAGAGGCAGTAAACTCTGCTCTCGGATGGTGTGGGCGTGTTAGTTGAACAAGCTGAAGCCACGCCCACTCATGAGTTTTTTTAAGATCCCTCTTGTGAATCTTTTTTTCAAAAAATGTGGCGTTATTGGGACTTTTGGAGACTGTATCATTCTTTACTCTTCTCAGCTTTAAGACAGACAGAAGTTGGGGATTAAGTTTACTGTTTTCTGGCACAAATCTAACTATTATGATGCTTTTAATGAGCTGAAGTCCACTGTGGCTTATAGATTTGGGAAATGTATCTCACAATGAACAAAAGCATAGCATGAAGCTGGCTGTTAACTTTCAATGAAGGCAGTGACATCAGCAGACTACTGAGATGAACTGCTTTGTTTTTTTTATATATCATTGAAGCTTAAGGGGGTGGGATAATTCCCCATAAACACTGGTGATGTTATGGACTTCTATATTTGCACTGCTCAAATAAAGCCAAGCCAGAAAAGAGGTGAGCAGCTTTCTAACAGTCTAAATCAAAAATTCAGTCACACATAGATCTCATTGTTTCACATGTTAACAGCAACCTAATTTCAACATTTCTAGTGTGTTGACACAAAGTTTGGATTTCGCTTCACAGGGCCCTTTAAGGTTTCTCTACAAAGTACAAACCAACATCATCAGCGTAAAAACTTTAAGGTAATAAAAACTTGTCAGATGAGTTGAATGTGGATGTGAGAAGTTAACACTGAGAGCTAATTATGCCTAATGGCTTTATTATCTTAACAGGTCAGTTTGTTAGTGTTTTGAATAATCCTCCAAGCAGGTAGCAACCTTAATTAGCCTGAAAAAATGTATGTGGTTCGGTGTGTCAGAGCAGAATAAAGCACATTAACTCGCTTTATAGGAGTGGGAGGAGAAATAAAGAAACATTCAAACAAATCTGCTGTCACAGGACAGATAAAGACACAATCAGCAGTGTGTGTTTGTGTGTATTTGTGAGTGTGTGTGTGAGCTTCCCGGGCACCAGTGGGCGGTCAGGTGGTCCTCTGTGCTCGCCAGTCAAGCGTCTTACCGCCCCACTAACCACCCCAATGTCATTGTACGCCGCAGAAGCTGCATGACTGATGCAACAAAAGAGGAGACATTGATCTTCCAAGACGCGCTCGGCTCTCAGCACACTGAGCTCTGCGGAAAGGGAAGTGAGCTGATCCTCTCGAGCAGACCGCAACTAAGCTTTGCCTTTTTTTTCAAACTGTAGTAGCTCTTAATCCACAGTTCCAGGAGGAGGGAGAACCAGGGAACAAAATAAATTTGTGTAACATGCCTTGTAAGATCCGAGCAGACTGTGGTAACAGTCTTTAATAAAGACTAATAAGGAAATCCTGAGATTTCACAAACTTAACTTCAGGAAGTATGAATCTCAGGGGCTGAAAACAATGTTTTGTTTGAATATTTGAGTAGATTCAAGGAGAAAGCTCTCATAACATCCAGCACACTGCTCTGACAGGTGTGGCATTTCAAGTGTACCCTTGAGCATGGTACTTCGGCTCACTTATCACAGCTTCATTCAATTGCACCAATAAAACAATCCAGCTGCATAAACATGTTAGAGAATGTGTGAAATCTAAAAGAGAGAGCATCTTTAATGCTCCCCAAATAACGCTGTCTGCCACAAGGGCCAATAATTCATTTCACTCTGTAATTTAATGATTTAAGAGCTCACTTTCTGTCACTTTGTGGCACCATGCTGGGCCGAGGTGTCGCTTTTTAAGTGTTCATTACTGTGAAAATCCACTCTCCCAAATGGCAGAATGGGAGGCCCCATTTGGGAGAGCAGGCTGGAGCTGTGACAGAGTGAATTTGTGCTAAAGTCCTCGGCTTTTACACCTGTGTGTGTGAGAGAGACACACAGGGGAGGCTCAGCAGCGAGTGGGAGAGTCAGCCAGCTGTGCTCTCTTGTGGTAGCCGCAGGGATCGCCTGGAAACTGTCAAATGTCCAATCCCTTTTCTGTGAGCCACTAAAGTCGCTCTATCTGCCCATAACTCTCTAAACTTATATAAAACACTTTACAACTCCTGAAACACACATGTTGTTCTGACCCACTGGTCCTGATTTAGCTGCATTTTGGGCTTTTTATGTAACTGCAGATGTAGGATCAGTTTTGCTTTACATGCAAAACTTTCATCTGAGATGAGGTCACAAGATGAAGACTCTAGCCAGATTCTTTTTTTTTCCTGCAGGGGGGGTTTGGTCTCATTGCTTCACTCAGTGCTGCAAGATGTAATTGCTCACTAAATAAGCATCTCTCAGGGGTGGCCAGCCTGCCATTCAGCGCAGGCCTGCACAGTGTCCTCTCCCTCTCTGAGGCCCGTCCAACACGTACAGTGGCTTTCCTCTGTCTCTCAGGACGACTTCACCAGCCGCTTCATCAAGGCTGATTGCTGGAGACATTCCTCTCCCAACGATATATCCACCTGATGTGAAGCAGACCTGCATGCTCAGCGTGGAAACATGAGGAGTCTTCCTGCTGGAGAAAGGGTTTTATTTGGTGAAAGACAATACGTTTATTATCATTTAACAATGACCTGCTGATTACAACTCACACAACAAATACTTTACAAACAGATGCTAAATAATTTAAAATATTAATAGATTTTCTGTTGGTACCAGACAGGAAAAAGCTAAAATGCTTTTAGTGTTGTAATGTAAAACTTGATTTTTAACAATGTACACATCTTAGTGGTTTAAACTAAAATTAAAAGGAACTTAAAAGATATAATATATCTAAAATTGTGGCCATCTTTAGGCCTAATTTAGTGACTTAATTTCTAATACTTAGTGACAGCTCCGTCACAGCAGCTAATACTAGTATCGGACCAGTTCCCAGTTATCATTACTATTTGCCAGCTAACGTAATTTTAAGTTAGCGAACATTACTGTTTGTTGTTGGTAGTACATAAATAGCCAAGAGCTATGAGTGTTTGATATTATTAACCAATTTGCCCAATTAAATTAGTTTGAAGAGAAACAATTAATGGCTAAGATGTCAGGACTTTTAATTGACTTAAACAGGACTAAAATGTTTTTTACATTTTCATCAACAAAAGCACACCAATAGCATAAAGGTTAAAAACGACTATGATTTAATTAAAACTAATACACTTTTACATCTCAAGAAAATGATTTAATCTTACGTAGTGGCCATAGATAAACTTACTAGCTCATATTACCATAAGCTACTGTTTAACACCTTTCCAATCTGATAGAAAACCTTTCATAGGTTAATGTTAGCATCCAACCACCAGGCTAATGTCATTGTAGCAAGCTTATGTGACTGTTGGCTAGCTTATATTACCATTACCTACTATTTAACACCTTTTCTTCCTGAATCTGAAACACTATCACAGGCTAATGTTTGCATCCAACCTCTAGGCTGGATTCCTATCTGAATTTGAAATTTTATCAGAGGAACATGTTAGCATCCAGGCTATTACTGTTAGCTACCCTAAATACCTGTTAGCTTTAATTAACAAAAGTTATTGCACACCTTTCTTATCCGAATTTGAGACATTATCAGTAGATAATGATTGTATCAAACCTCCTAACATCACTGTTAGCCAGCAGATATGACTGTTTGGTAGCTTATATTACCATTGGCAATTATTTGTACTTAGAATATACAGTGCTTAACAAATTTATTAGACCACCTGTCATATTTGTCTCAGAGACCATCCAGCATCATGAAGTGCTTTAGTGCAGACTCTTTCATTTCCAGTGAGCTCTCCACGTTTTACCATTTTGAACAGGAATGAGGGATTTCAAACTGAATTCGCCCAAATTTGAGCCGGCTCACTGGGCTTCTCTGAGAAGTCAGAAATGAATCAAGCGTAACATCAAGCACTAAAACTCATTTTTCTCTTCAGGAATGCAAGTAAATAACTATAATTTGACATATTAATCAAGAAAAAATAATGTGCTTTACTATTTTTTCAGTTTTTCAGTTTTTTTATAAATTAGTAAATTTGAAAATTCATGGATAACAATAATAATTATATTTATTAAAAATATCATTTGAGTTAAAGAGCTTCTACATATTGGTGTATTAACCATTGTAGAAACATAAAAAATGATTTTGGTAATTACCAATGCTGTTAATTTAGGGCAGCTGTGGCATTAACCTTACTTTGTGTGGTGGTCTAATAAATATGTTAAGCACTGTATAGCCTACTATGAAAAATGCCTCAACTATTCAAGTCTGTCATCTGTCAGTCTTTCTATCCATCTGTCCATCCGTATCCATCTATCTATCTATCTATCTATCCATCCATCCATCCATCTATCTATCTATCTATCTATCTATCTATCTATCTATCTATCTATCTATCTATCTATCTATCTATCTATCTATCTATCTATCTATCTATCTATCTATCCATCTATCTATCTATCTATCTATCTATCTATCTATCTATCTATCTATCTATCTCCAGCTTTATGAATTGGAAACACTGTCAGATAAAGTTTGCACCCAACAAATTCCAGTTTATCCGCACTGCTGTGATTTCACATTTTTCGTGTTGTGTTACTCCATAAAACAAAAATGTTGGTGGTTGACTATCATTTGTTTTAGAATAGTAGTAATGATTTGTCATAAGCCTAGGTATATAGAGGTGTAACCCTAATGTCTCTAGGATCTACTCTATATTTGAATACTTTTCACAAGCAGCTCAGTAGGACATTAAAGATTTTCACCCTGAATGTAGCTAATATCAGAGGAAAATGACTGTGGTGTGAATATGGTGAATGCTTTCACACTCTTCTGCTAATCCTCCACTTTTTGGCAAGTTCTAAAAGCTTCCCTTCCCGCGGGAACCCCACAACACTCCTTTTAATCAGAATGAAAATGTTATTTTCAGGGGGAAGATGTGATGCAAGAGTGAGGCCTACTCTTGTTTACACAACAGAAATGCTGCGGTGTTATTTATACAAAATCGTTTCATCAGAGTAAAAAAAAAAAAATCTTTATTTATGACCCCGACAATGACACAAGAATAGGTTCAAGCCCTTCTCCATCTGTTTGCAATCCCAGTTTAATGCTATCATCACCTGTTTCCATGGTCCCGGTCACATCTGGCTTGCATTAGAGAAGAAAAAAAAAAAAAAAGAAAAGAAAAGGAAGAAAAAATTACACAAGGTGCATTTTTGTCTTCCCCTGTTGGTGTGTGATTTTTTTTTTTTTTTTTGTGGTATTTGGCTTATATTCATAAAAAGACTGAAAAAATTAAGATCTTTGAAACTGAAAAAAAACCCTCATATCAAGCAGCAATTTGTTTTAAATATCAGAACCACTCTCCTTGGGGGGGCTTGTACAGTTAGTTTCAATGTAAAGCTAGTTTACAAAGATAACAAAGGGTCCAGTTCCCAAAGTTGGCGAGGAAAGAATCTAAATTGTTGTATGTAAATCCGTGTAGCCTACTTGTTAATGAAACTGATTCCTTCCATTGACCTCCCAATTTGAAGTCAGTGTAATAAGAGGCATGAATACCACAGTACAGAGGAACATAATGCATAAAATTCCCCCTGATAATTCTGGAGCTGATTCAATGTAAAAATATCATTTACATACATATATTCAGCTTTATTCCACAACATCATGCACATATTTGATATTTTTGTATACAGTTACATATCTGTGGTTTAAGAGGGAGTATACATCAGCCATATGATACTATAAGTGTATCAACACACATTATAGGATAGTGCACAGTGAGGGAAATCTTGCCCAAGGAAATGTATTTCCCTGCCTCATAACTGTGTGGAATTTGTGTATCCGTTCTGTCTCTCCCATGGACACCAGCTGTGCAGCTGGTGCTCTTTGGAAACTGCAGCGAGACTGTGTAGTCGAGAGGGATTTTTAACACAATTCTCCCATGTGCATTGAAGGAAGCAGTAATGTCATGCAATTGGGGCCATGTTATCATTGTGTGAATCCTGGAGAGTGATGTCAGAGGAAAAAGGAAACTCGCTTACTCCCAAACCAAGAGAGCAAAGGTTAGAGGCAGGTTGGCAGGGACCCAGATTGGCTTTAAGACTTTCCTTATTCTCTTTCCTTTTTGCTTTCTTTAAAAGCATTGACACTTCGTCCAAATGGCTCACATGGACAGGATGCTGCTTCCACTGGCATGTCTGGTTATGAGCCGAGATAAATCATTATGGAGCAATAGTTGTCATTTTGGGGTTAAAGATAACAGCCTCTTTTAAATGAAATGGATCTGCATTGATGGAATACACAGTCCTAAATGGATGAAATGGATGAAAAAAATAGATGGATGGACAAAGTAATTCATTCTCTACATTAACAGGAGCTTTTCATCATCTGTAATGAAAAATCAACACTGCTTAATCTGCTGTGTGAAAGATGGTTTTGTGTCCCTGGGATGTTCATGTCTGGAGGGAAGGCTCAAAGTAGATTTGCTACTTGTGTCTCATGTTGGGGTGTGTTAATGCGTCTGAAAGAGTTTGTTATATGTCACGGTGTGACTATAACAGAAACTCTTTAATTTCCAGAAAGAACACATCAAACTTCACATTTTTTACCTTCAACAGCCGTTATTGATTTGTTTAAAGGGAGGTGTACAGTGACTCAGCCATGCTTTTCAACGATGAAAGATAGTCAATTGTGTTGGAATTTATCATTCTTGAGCACACTTTAATTACACAAAGTTAAGACTATCATGTATTTTGGGAATATGAAGTAATTTTGTTACGAGAAGAAGTGTTTGTGAAGGAGTTTCCAACCTAAACTGAGCCAACTCTGATTTCCAAACAGCAGCAACTGGAAGTCCAGTCTTGCCTCACTGATAAGAATTCACATTTCACTCCCTCAAGGTTTACAAAGTGACCACTGGTAGTTACAAAATGTGAAAAGAATTTCCAAAACTCATGCACATCAAAATTTGATGTTCCTATCAGAGCACAATGAAAGTGGTTTATTCCCTTTTCCAAAAACAATACAAACAGGGTTTCCATTATCATGTACAGTGCAGAGTTTAGTGTCCAACAAACATAGCATCTTTCCGATGGCCAAATAGCACCATTTTGGTCTCATCAGACAAAAGAACTTTCTTCAACTTGACCATGGAGTCTTCTAGATGCCTTCTGGTGAACTATAGGGAAGATTTAATATGAGTTTTCTCCCAACAGTGGCTTTCCTTTTGCCACTCTCTCATAAAGCTTTGACTGGTAAAGGACCCCGGCAACAGTTGTTGTATGCAGAGTCTCTACCATCTCAGCTGTTGAAGCTTCAGAGTAGTCGTAGGTGTCTTGGTGGTCTCTCTCACTAGTCTCCTTCTTGCACGGTCACTCTGTTTGTGAGGGTGGCCTGATCTAGGCAGATTTATACATGTGCCATATTCCTCCATTTCTTAATGATGGATTTAACCAACCTCTGGGGTATGTTCAGTGCCTTGGAAACATTTTTGTATACATTCTCTGACTTATACTTTTCAATAACCTTTTCTCTGAGTTGCTTGGAGTGTTCTTTTGTCTTCATGGTGAAGTGGTAGCCATGAATACTGATTAACCAACCTTTTCTAAGAAAAAAAAAATCTTATGTTTTTGTGTATTTTGCAGTATAAACAAAGTTTTAAAAACTCTGTTTTTCAATTAATACCTTATGGTATATACCTACTAAATTCTTTCCAAATACATACAGCCTACGAAGGACTGAGCCTGCGTTGAATGCTCAGGCTAATTTGAAATGAGATCAGCTTTTTTAAGGAGGATTCCTTTTTGCGAGGCTGCCAGAAACTTTTCATTATTCAAGAACCACCCCTGTTGCCAGTATAGTCGCACTAAAGCCAGCTGACAACACTTGCACCACATAACTTTATTATTTCAAAGATAATTAACATTCCAAGAACCCTTTTATTTTATTACATTAATATTGGTAGCCATTTGAATGGGTTGACGCCATTGACTCATATTAGAAAGAGTATAACTTGGCTGCTTGAGACCTCATGTGAATTGGTGCATGTTGAATCTCATGCTATGTTTTGCCAAGAAGAATGTACTAGATGCATCCTTTGTTTGCAAGGTAAAACAGGACACATTTGTTGGCCACATCCAAAGAAGTCTTTGAATTGAGACAGCCATCAACACACCCCTGTGATATAATCCATCTTCATATGTAGAAGAGAGCACTGGGTCACCACTTACTTTTACTTAAGAAGAGTTCAGTTTTTTCTATTCCTTTTTCACTTGTACCACAGTCATCTAAGTTTCATTCATCCCTGATCAGTGTCCCAGTCCCTGCTGCTAAAACACCCCCTACAGCATGATGCTGCCACTACTCTGCGTAACTGTTGGGACGGTATTGGGAAGGTGATGAGCAGTACCTGGTATCCAGAGAATCTTGTTTCTCACAGTCTAAGAGTTTTTCAGTTGTTGTTGTTGTTGTTGTTGTTGTTTTTAACTCTAAGATGGCTTTCACATGTTTTGCACTGAGGAGAGGCTTCGTCTAGCCACTCTGCCATAAGCCCTTATGGAAGGTTGCATTAATGTTGTTCTTCTAGAACTTTGTTCCTTTGACCTCATGGTGTTTTGCTCTGAAATGCACTGTCAGCTGTGAGGCCTTCTATATTCCTACACAATGAGGCTTTAAGTATTCACCCTAACCATGGAATAACAAACAATAATAAACAATAAAATGAGTTATTTATATATAATAACATGATTTGTATTTGTGTCACAACTAACAAGCCAAATTGAGGCCATATGGAGATACTGTGTTTACTGCAGGTAACAAATCATCATCATTCACTCTTAAAAGAGGGTGCACATGTTGCATTAATTGTGCGCTGATTCTCTTTGTACCAGGACTGGATTACTGATAGTTCCACATGGCCTCAAAGGCTACAGGTTGTGTCTGTCAGTTTGGATGATTTGATTAAATGCTAATTTGTTTGGAAAAAAGCAATATCAACTGTAAAGATAGAAGCCTTCCAGCAGTAATATTCTGGCAGGGGGACTAATGTTTGGTTCCTGGTGACCTGCAGGCAGAATATCCTGCAATTTGGGCTTGTTCTTATCTGAGACTTGTTCCTTATTAGGCCTCAGATGTCGTGCAAACAAGTTATGATTGAGTACATGCATAGTGTGCAGAGAGGTATGGAGCAGAACTGGTGGAGAGGAAGGAGTAATGTGAGCTCTGTGGCAGTTATTTACTCTAATTTATTTCAGGCCCTGCAGAGACTCGACTACATAGATACTGAAAACATCTTGCAGCTGCCCTGTCTAGTAAATATCTATCTATCTATCTATCTATCTATCTATCTATCTATCTATCTATCTATCTATCTATCAACTGCTACTAGAACTGCTAGTTCTACTTTGACACTTCTTAACTGTAAGCTTAAAAAAAACCCTGATTTGTTTCTCCTAGAAAATTTGCATGATTACATATTCATTTATTTGATTAGGACAGCTCACATTAATCAACATACCCACTAAACACATAAATGAAAATACTCTAGAATTATCTCAATAGGTTGTTTGCAATCACATAATCCTGAATGCCTTCTGGGGGTCAGGAAGTGGGAGACAGCTAAAGAAATGAATGAGAACTTAGGATATTAAGTCCTCAACAGCTCTAAATGGACCTGTATACAGCAATTATCATCAGAAATTTTCTACGTTCATTGAGTTCAATCCCTACACTTCACATAAAGTGGTTTTTACCACAGTGTAACTGATTTCCTGGTGCGGAGATGCTCAGTATCACTACTGAGCTATGAGGCTACCTGAGCCCCTTTAACATATAAAAAAAATCCTCAAACTTGCTTTTTTATTGAAAGAGTAATGTACTATAATCTATCACTATGAAGTAAGAAGCACAGCAACGATGAGCCTGTTCTACTGTCTGTTTAATGTAAGCCATGGTAGCTAGCTCCCTGGGCCGTTTCTTGCTATATGCGGACTATGCAAATACATAGGGTCCCACAAGCCATAAGGGGGCACCAAAGCTGAATTTTCATTCTCATCTGAGGAGAATTTAAATGGCCTGTCTTTATCCCTTATATGCTTAAAAATAAACCTCAGAATAATAAAAGCCACAATAATAAATTGAGGTTGTTTTGTCTACTATGCCATCGTCCAGTGGAAATAATTTCTCAGATATTTGCCATATTTCACTACTTTAAGATTAATTAATTAAGCAAGTGTGTATTTGATGGCCTAAAATAAATAACACTAGTTATTTATTAGGTGACTAAGAAATATTTGGCCTATTGTTGATTATTTCCAACTCCTGTGGCAGTAACCTTGCAAAGCAGATGGGTACGCCCGTTTCCTTGTTTTTCACTGGCAAATCCATCTTGCAAAGCTCCCATCTGAACCGTTTGGGCCCGGCTAGAAAGGGACAGGACGAATCAGCAACGAGGGGCAGTGCTTTCAGGCACAGTAGAGTCGTGACCTAAACAAGCAGCAGCAAGAGCTGGTGCAGTTATGAAGGAAGAGATTAGCGTGGATGCTGCTAAAGTGCCAGTTTTATCAGAACTTGACATTTCTTCATTAAAAGAAGAACAAAGAACAGCAGTGAGTTGTTTTCTTTTTCTCCAGTTTTGATGCTGATAATTCATAAATGAATGCTGTCCTGCCTGCAAAAAAAAAAAAAAGTATACTTCCATGTATGTCTTCATTTACTCCTTAGAGCATGGTTAAATGAACTAAATGATGCTTTCTTGATCCTCAACCTATGAATTTCTCGAAGTTCTCCTTTATTCTACTTGCTGAATCATTGGTACTAGTACAGAATACGCTCAGAGGAGATCAGTTTCAACATGCGGCCTGTTGCAACATCCACACATGTTCACAACACTAATTCATTGTAAACAAAGTTACTGTAGTCGTTCAGTGTTTGTATACTGTGGTTTGTACAGTTATTCTTCTCGTCTCACACAAAGATTAATTTCTTTTCACTTCCACAATCAGAAGGAGTCACTTTTTCTTTTTTGTTTAAAATCTGTCATAAACAGTTTTTCTCCACTTTTTAAAACGTTGCAGCACATGCTGAGGGGGAAGTTTTGAAAAACAGATTTGATTGGCTGAGGTAGACTACGGGATAAATAAACAGCTTTTGTCTACAATGTGGGTACAGACACTGCTGAACTCACTGAAGATAGAAGAACCATTTGTGGCTGTAGGTTTTGGACTTAATTTTTTGCTTGTGTTTGTTAAAGAAATATACTTTACAAAATGATGATATGTCCGTAACACTTTATCAAAACAGTGTAGAAGATTTGTACCTTGAAAGGCTTTCTTTTGACTTCTGTAGGAAAGGAGATATGACTTAACAACTTACAATTAATACAATGAATGGTAAAAGAATCAGTCAATCTCAAACAATATTTATCAATTTGGTGCAAATTTATACCAAAAGTTGTCTCTAAACACTACAAAATACTGTAAATCATGTCTTCATGATGTATTTTCATCATGTATTTTTTTACATAGACCACCAGACACTAGTCTGGCATGAGAAAAGTACCTTTGCAACATAAAGCAAAGTATTGGCAAGAAAAACAGGAGGAAACCTCAAATAGAACCAGATCCAAGACTCTACCATAAATAGTCTTCTGCTCAGATTGTGTCGATAAAGAAAGACACTAATAAAAGACAGTAAGACAGAGAATATCAGATACGGGCAAGCCTGCCCAAAAATACTTGGCCCCTAAACATCCCAGTGAACCAGGCTAACCAAGATGAGATCTATCAATATCAAGAGATGTGTGCTGGATCAGATGCATTGGTGTTAGCCTCCCTGTTAACATTCATTAAAAATGTCCAACACATTTTTAAGCAGGTTCACAGGTTCATTAGAAAGTTCCCTCAGTTTCTTCATTTTTTGTGCAGGTCAAGACTGGCTGTGAAGTCTTACACTGACAATGCCATTGTACGAAAATGGGGTTTACATTTTGGAACAGGCTGAAATAACAATAAAAGTTTGTTTTGTTGCATTGATAAGAATGGTAGTATTTAGCTATATAACGAAGGAGGGTTAATGTTGCTTAACTTTAAAATGCAGCATGTTTTACTGACTTCCATGGCCCTCCATGCAGCTTGGGCCCAGAATGCTCTCCCTCTTTTCCCCCCTTTATAGACATCATTAGATATGGATGCAACAGTAGTAATGATTCATTGCTGTTAATTCTATGAGGTCAGTCATATCCTACTGGAAATCAATTCAGTGAGGTTATTTTTAAACCATATAACTATTCTGTTCTTCAGCAGAACAACACAGCAGGATAAAGCATGAAAGAGAAAGGTTACAATGACAGTTTGTAACAAACAACACATATAAAAAAGTGAATCAGTCTTCTACAATAACAGAAATGCTCTATGTGGTGTGATGTGATGCTAACGGTCTTTGCTCTGAGAAGAAAAAACAAGAAATAACTATGGACCGATCCATCAAGAGGATGACAGTAAGGACCAGCTTTCCATTAAATACAACTTGAGTAATGAATGTGATTTCAGGTCAAGAAAATGAGCCTAGTTAAACTTGTTAAATGGAATGAGGTATAAAAGTGGGGACTTGTATTATGTCACTTTGGTAAATGAAAGAAAGACTACACCTTTTGGTAGGTGTTAGGTATCAGATGGTTGATGTCAGGTCAGGGTGTCAAACTATGCAAGAAAAAGTTCTAACATGCTAGTCCTGTCGAATTGTGGTCATGGGGCATCTTGGACACATTGCTGTCAAATGTCGTTCCTGATGCACATAATCAGGCTCGACGTTTGATGATAAGCTATGACTTTGCAGTTGGGCCAAAATTCGTCTGAATTTGTGTAGTCTGAGCTGGCCTTGACTTTAGATCAACCAAGAAACCAACAAACAGTTGGACCGGAAGACAGCCTTAACTCTAATGAGGTCCACAATCACGCCGGTGTGATTTCATCACGCACTATTTTTGTCACATGACAACATAAAAACAAAGCCACATTTTGCATTGCAATCACTTTGTGTGGAAAGAATGGTCTTTAAGCTTTCTTTCAGTTTTTGTTTGATGTCAATAGGCCGAGTAAAACAGGAAATATGATCATTTTAATTTGGTATAAAAATTAATGTTACCATATACGCAGGTAACCCGGGTTCGTATCTGGCCTGTGGCACCATTTCCTGCATGTCTCTCCCCTATTTCTACCCTGTTTCCAACTCTATCCACTGTCCTATCCATTAAAGGCAAAAAGGCCAAAAATTAATCTCTAAAGAAAATAAAAATATTCACCCACTGTATAATGTGTGCCCATTAAGGCAGAACTATTCTGTCTGAAACTGTTTTTTGAACCAGGGTGTAAACATGTTTATATCTGCTGTACAAATCTGCATTTTAACATGGAGAATGTATATAACTTTCCATGTTTCAGCTGCCAGCCCCTAGTGGACACTGGAGGAAATGCAAAATTGTGCACTTACACATTGGCTTGATTTTTAACCAGAGATTTCAGCTTTCTTTTACAGCTGTTCTCTTTTAGTCAGTACCATCTTTATGAAATATGACAGAGAGTTATTCTAGTCCATCTTTTAGCTAGTGGTAAACTGTTAGTTCTTCATTTGTTCCCAACTGCTCAAACGTTTGTGTACCTTACTGTAAAGTAACTCTCTATACTGTACATTCAATCTACAATCTAAAGCGTTAGAGAGCAGAAGAAAAAGGAACAAATCAGAAGCTTACATCACATCCATACGTCCATCTTTGACTCACACTAGATCTTATAGACAGATGGAAACTATTTGGACATCATTAGTGCCTGTGAGCGTTATGATCATTACACTGACATCACCCTGGAGGCAGGCTGGGGGTTATTTTTGGATACACTTGAAAAAAAGTGACACCCCTCCCAGCTTTCATAAATAGTTCCTGATGATGTATAATATGATGCATGTGATGTGTAAACAGGTTGGAGAGTTTGTTGTAAGCTTAGCCTATGCAATTAGATGTCTCCACCTTTTAGAGGAAAAGTACTGAGTCCTTCCTGTGGATCATTCAGACAGTGATCATCAGCCACATCTCCGCCCCCATGATGTCGAAGAAAGCACTACTCAAGCTCAGCCATAGACATGTCAAGCTCAGATTTTATGATGACATTTACAGCCTCAATGTCACCATCTCATTTAAGTTCTTAGTGTTCAAATGAGGCATTTCATTAGTCCCAGAATGAATTTGGCACACCATGGAAAAGCCATTGATCACCTCAGTAATTTGGTTCCTCAGGAAGTTAAATCTCAGTGGCCGAATCAAAGAAACTGTTCTGGAAAAATTGAACCTTTGAGGCTATTGAGCAGATGGAGAGATTAGCATGCAAATGGCTGCCATAGATCATCTTTCTGAGCATAGGCTAATGGCTGGTGAATGATACTTATCAAGCTCCATAAGTGCTCCGTCCAATAAATACATGGCTCAGGTCATTTGTATCGGGATCCGAGTGTTGATGGATATGGGATTACTACTTAACCTTGGAGTAATTCCCAGACAGCGCGTCATTCATTTGATACATTATCTATCCCATAACGTCTTGACCAGTCTTTAAGGATATCACTTCATAATGCAAAATGTGTTTTATGTGATGAACTACACTGGAGGTGTTAGTGACCTATTCATCACATAGATGTTCACATGACAGAGTATGACTCTCCTTTTATTTTGAAAAGGTTCTTACTGTATGCCCCTTTTATGTATAACAACGGTCCTATGATTGCTCTTGTTTTGACCCGTGGTGCATTACAGCATTGCACAAAGACTTTAAACACTTGAACAGTACCTGAAACCAGCTTCTCGAGCTTGTTTCATCTTCTTCAGGTTAACCAGGTTTGACTCTGCCTGCTAACAAAGCAGGACAATGATGTATGAAAGTTGATTGTTATCATGTGCTTCTTGTTGGAGGCTGGCTCTCATTTCCAAACCAACACTTGACCCTGACCCTGCCTGCCACAATTATATCTGAAGGGTTTCATTCCCAAACACTGTAAAACCATTAAAGAAAACTGTCGGTCTCAATCATGATCCCCAGTTTGAGGTTGTTTTGCTGTAACAGTGTGAAGTTGGTTTTAGAATGTATTTACCTGACTTTAATCTAGTCCGCTAAACTGAATTATAATTTGTGTTTAGTTGGATGGGACATTATTCATTTAGGGCAGGAGTCATCAAGTACATTTGCACAAGGGCCAGATTTAGTCTTGACAAAGACTCCGGGGGCCAGACTTCAAATAAACAAAAATTAAAGCAATATTTTGGTCTGATTAACATATTATAGTATTAGTATTATCTTTCAAAATGCAGAAAATGTTTAGGAATTACCAGTGAAGTCTATCCATATTATCAATAATGCAGCAGGCCACAAGGAGACAGACATGCCAATAGAATTGGCTAGCTCCTGAAAATCCCAGAGAATGGGCCCTTTCAAAGTGGGATTTAGCACCAATATCAACTCACTTTTTACACTCTTTAACCCCTTTTCACTTATTCATTTGGCCATTTATGCAATATTTTTTGCAACTCTTAACCCATTTTTAATTATTTTTGCCACTTTTAATCCAATGTTTGTCAATTTTCATTCATTTTGCCACTCTTTAACCCTTTTTCACTATTTTCCATGGTATTTTTGCTATATTTTTGCTGATTTCAAACCAGTCTTGATACTTTTTGCCCCCTTTCATTGCTTTTTTGCACCATTTTGCCGCTTTTAACCAATTTTCAAAACTTTTTGACACTTCATTCCTCTTATACCATTTTTCTTGGGCTTTTCATGCCTTTATTTGATAGAGGAGGATAGTAATCAGATTTGGAAATGGGACGAGAGAGTGGGGCGATACGGCAAAGGGCCACGGGCCGGATTTGCCATAGACCGCTAGGCTGTCTGCGCGCCCCATTTTCGCAACATTTTAACCTCTTTTCACCACTTTTCCTGCCAATTTTTTTTCCCTTTGTGCCACTCAACGACCCATTATGACACTTATCACCCATTTTTTCCACTCCCTAACCCCTTTTCACCACTCTCTGTCCATCTTCTTAACATTTCTGTCAGTCTTAACCCATTTAAAAAAATATTTACTAATAATGGCTAACAAGTGAATTTCTATAAAAACAGATCAAATGTTAAGTTATTCTAAAACCATATCAATATTAATTGTTTTGTGGCTGCAGACATTTAAAGCAACAAGATACTCTTAAAACCACAACATCTTGTTTTCCTCCTTTTCTGAATTTAATGATCTTCTGGGGGCTGGACTGAAAGCTTTGGGGAGCCTGATATGGCCCTCGGGCCACCAGTTGATGATCAATGATCTAGGGACATCACTACACATATTACCTTAAACAGACCTGCTGCCAAGTAACCCAAAATTATTTGCAAGCTTGTGTTTGTTTGCATAAGTGTGTGATTTTGGACCAGCTAGAAAAGGTTTCCAGATCAGGATGGACTGCTGTAATATTAAAGGATTATTCAGTACTTTTGAATTTGAGTTTAATAAGTCACTTGGCAATAGCAGTGGCATTAGCCTCCAGTGATTTCAGTGAGCACTGCCCCTATAAGATGACTAGCGGCTCATACCGGCAGGGCTGCTAGGCTATAGAGCAGGGCTATTCAAGGACAAATTCACCTGGGCCGAATTTCAAAATCAAGAAATGTAGCCAGGCCAGACATGTTCGGCGCCCAGTAAGCAACTGATAATGTCAAATTTCGAACCAATACAGATCAATTTGATGAAAAATATATACTTTTTATTCATCGTCTCCCTTTTAAATTTGGCAACATGACAAAAGCACATCAAAAAAATGCATAAAAACACAACAACAGAGCTGAATTTGAACATAAGCTGAGGTAGTAGAAATGTTTTTTTTCTCACTTGACTAAAAGTAAAATAAATATAATGAAAAAATAAAGTGAAATTCTGTAAATAATAATTTTGGTCAATCTTACCCAGGCATATCTAAAGTGCATTAAAACTAAATTTTCACAGTTGTAGCTACAGTTGAATAGGACATGCTTTATACTCGGGTCCTTGGGGCTACTTCTGTCAGCATCGCAACCCATGCTTAAAAACAACACAGTGCATTGTAGGTAGGCTGTTGGTAGGCTATGCAGAGTGTTGCATTCATGGTCTGAAATACTGTGGGAATTTATGAAAACATGCGAAACAAGTTGCCCCTCTGCATCTCTGGCACAACCACAGTCTGGGCCACTTGGGGGTTGGTTCTGGGCTGCATGGGACCCCCGGGCCGCTAATTGAATAGAGCGTACCTGATGGGTATCTCTGTGTGCCAAAAACAATGTTGGCTTAATTGTATGCTATATTGAATTTATTTTTTGAACCACCTTAATTTTTTCACCAAGACAGCCTCTGTGTTGAGCACTATTTAGTGCGAGCTTCGGCTACCAGCTATGTGCTCTTCCGCCTCACCGTATGTGATCAGCTGTTTAGGTCTGCAGGCTTCAACAGAGTTTTGCCTAGCTTCCTCCAGCGTGTCCCGTTTAAAGGGGCAACACTCAGTGAAATCGCTGAAGGCTAATGCTACTAGTATTGCCTTGTACAACCCAATTTTGAAATGACAGAAATATCCCTTTAACTTATGTTATTTCGAACACTGGCTGAGGCATAGTGACACACAATGTGTAGAGTCTCATTGATGTTTTACAAACAGCTCTTGTGGTTTGCCTCTCGTCCAATCAGGACACTCAGCCAGGACTTGTATAAAATGTACAGGAACTACATTTCCAAATATGGCAAAGTGGATAGTTAAGGTAGTTTAGAACCAAATTCTATTTTTCATCATTGCGTTATTATTTTAGCCCCTTACTGCATCTGAACGAAGAGAAACAGTGGACAAGATAAACAGGGAATCTTTGCTCAGTATGTTAGCATACTAGCATCTACTAAAAACACTAACAGTGTGTCCCAAATTGTGTACTTCTGTACTAAGTACTAAAGATTTTAAGTGCATTCATGTGCAAAGTGCACTCACACTAAAGTATATTCAAAAGCAGTGTACTGACACACCCAAAGCAGTCCAAGAATTAAGTGTGCAACACTGGACACTTTGCACCCTCAAGTGGTGACGTAGCGGATATGGTATTGTAAGCAAGCTAGTGTGCTATTGGTAACATTAGCCTCAACTAGCTAGCTTAAGTGTTATTAGCAATGCCAGCATATTTCAATGAAGAAAAGGAAAAATGATCTGGCTGCAGACTGTTCATTTCAGACGGCCTCTCTCTGGGACCATTCTGAGAGGAAATACAAGGTAAAACTTTCCCAAAAAATCTGTTATGAGTTAAAGTGATGTTAGGAAACCAAAAGTCAAAAACCTCACATGCAAAACCTGACAACAAAATGTTTAACAAATCCAAGTAAACAGTCTGCTCACAGGAAAAAAAAAAGCTTGTCCTCCATGAAGATATTGTTACTCAGGAAGCATAGCTTACCTAGCTCCACTAGCTGTGTAAGCTACATACCTAATGTAGCTAAAGTAGCTCCGTAGCTATTGCAGGTAAAGCTAAGCTCATAAAGCAGCTACATTAGCTGCATATCTATGTTATCTACATAGCTGTGTTAGCTTTAGCTATGTTTGCTAAATCCCACATTGCTAAAGCTAACTTAGCTACATTAGCCAATGTAGTAACACTGGTCAATGTAGCCCCCCATTAGAATGGTTTTTGTTTGTTTGTTTCGGTTTTAAAAAGGTTATGTGTACAGATAGTATCTTGAAAACAGCTGTGCACATAGATCAGCAAAACCTACTGAAAAAGATGTAGTATACGTTGCAGGCCTGTAGTCGATTGTGTAATTTTCTAATGAAACAGAACAAGCATTTACATATACACTTCCTTCTTCAGAGTGATGAGGTATAAACAGACAGAAACTCTGAAACTGTAACATTTTTGGGTGGAGACTTCGACGCTAAACTACTAAAAGAGAAAATGTGAAGAAAATCTTGTCTGGGAGTGAGACAAGGATCAGCTAAAAAGCAGCTAAAGGTTGTAATTTTTAGATCACATCACTGACAGGCAAACATCGGGTTAATCAGACACAGGTGTGACAAACAGACAGGTGAAAACAACCTGGGTTTGACCCACAATCACGAAAGTGTGAAAACAAACCAAGGCAGGAAGTGAAACAAGAGTGACACAACAAAACAGGAAATAACAACTGAACAGCTAAAAATAAATTCAATACACAACTAATTTAAGAATAAAATTACAGTTGTGTAAAAACAATTTTTTTCTCATTCCCTCCCTGCCAGTCTTGTCAGCTGGTTTTCACCAGTGACCCACAACTGACAACAGCAGTGTGCTTAAAATCTTGTTGTTCATTGTGAATGTACCACATCATACTGTATAATGTCAATCCATTCATCAGTTGTGTATATAATTTGGTAAAGTCACAAATGAACCAAATGGTGCATATAAAAGAAGGACAAGTGGTATGTGTAAGTTTGTTAGTACGTCATCTGGACACAATGAATGTGTAACTTTTTGTGCCAGTCCACAGATGTTGAGACATTTCTGCTGAAGTTTTTCGTACTGTTAAACGGTTTTGTCATCTTGACTCTCACGCAGACATGAAGTCCTCACAGCATCACAGTGTGGAGGAGTCTCTGTACACTCGCTGAGTCTTGACGCTCTCTTCGCTGGAATGAGAGGCATGTGCAGAGATGCTTGCACAACACTTCTGTGAGAAGAATCAGACCTCTCCTGCATGCACGCACACATGCTTGAGCACACACACAAGAACACACACTCAAGGCTCTACAGTGTAAGGCATATTTGTAAAATGTCTTTAACAAACAGAGAAAAAAAGGCAAGAAACTGACAAAGAGGCCCAGATACAGATACTATATCTGTTTGATCACGTTACTCATGCTAGATAATATTATGGAAGAAGAGATAATGGGAGAGGCAGTGCTATCTTGCTGGAATATTAACTGAAGCTATAAACATGGCTTTTGAGGGATAAGGGTCCATGTGGACAAAGGGTGAATGTCCCTGTCAGTGTGTGGTCTGTTTTCATGCTGATGTCCTTAGCTGCAGGGTCATGTTAGTACACACTAAAAAAATAATAAGAGTTTTGGAAGGGTTCACACTGAGTAGATGCAATTTTACTCTTAATGGAAAGATGAGTTTTCATTAAAGATTCTGGACTTTTTAAAGCACTTCTCCTACTGGCACTGAGTTTGTTATATCAGGAATTTTATATAGTAGGCCAATAAACCAGGAGGTCTTATGTTTCTGTTCTGTTATAATGACATTCAAGCTTTTTTCAATGAGTGATGTTCGAGTCTTTATTATATGTTTATCGTTACTAATGGTGCCTTCAAACACAGTTGTGTTTTCTGTGTTCAAGCGAAGAGACCACATTAACACCACCTCTTATGGTATCCACATTACAGTGACTATAAAAAGTATTCGTCCCTTTGGATGTTATTAATGGTCAATGTAAGTTGACTTGTCTGATAAAGAAAATACAAAAAATCTCCTTAACTTTCAAGTGAAAGTAATGTAAATTAAATAAAAATAAATAATGTAAAAGAAGTGACTGCATAAATACTCACCTCCTTCAAGTCAGTATTTAGAAGATGCATCGCTGGCTGCAATCACAGCACTGAGTCTGTGTGGATAGGTCTCTACCAGGCTTGCACATCTGGACACTGCAATTTTACTCCACTCTTCTTTGCAAAACTGCTCAAGCTCTGTCAGGTTATACAGAGATCTGATGTGAACAGCTCTTTACAAGTCCAGCCACAAATTCTCTATTGGGTTGAGGTCTGGGCTTTGACTCACTTTTACCCTCTACCTTTACAAGCCTTCCAGGGCTGGCTGCCGAGTAGCATCCCCACAGCATGATGCTGCCACCACAGTTCTTCCACAGTGAGGATGAAGTGTTTTTGTGGTGATGTGCAGTGTTTGGTGTCCAACATTTTGGTTTCATTAGACCAAAGAACTTTCTTCCACTTGACCATGAAGTCTCCTACATGCCTTTTGGTGAAGTCTATAGTAAAGATTTGATATGAGCTTTCTTCAACGGTGGCTTTCTCTTTGCCCCAACTCTCATAACAGTTGGTGTATGCAGAGTCTCTCCCATCACAGCTGCTGAAGCTTGGAACTCCTTTAGAGTAGTCGTAGGTGTCTTGGTGGCCTGTCTCACTAGTCTCCTTCTTGCACAGTCACTCAGTTTGTGAGGACAGCCTGATTGAGGCACGTGTTATATTCCTTCCATTTCTTGATGATAGATTTAACTGAACTCAAGGGGATGTTCAGTGCCTGGGAATTTTTTTTATATCCACCCCCTGGCATAGTTTTCAATAACCCTTTTCTCTGAGTTGCTTGGAGCGTTCTTTTTTCTTCATGGTGTAATGGTAGCCAGGAATACTGATTAACCAGTGACTGGACCTTCCAGACTCAGGTGTCTTTATACTACAATCACTTGAGACACATTCATGCATTCAGGTGATCCTCATGTCATTTATTTTGTTAACTAGGACTCTGATTGAAAATGTTCATTAACAACTTTTATTTCATGAGAAAGATGAGGCTAAGTCTGGATAAAAATAGACCTTATATGCTATGGAGACTGAAAAATAAGTATATACTCTGTATACCCTTGCACTAGACCACTGTTATGGACTTTATTTGCTGCAGAAAATATTAGACCCAGTTAGACCCAGCTTTATGTACGTATGTAGTCTGCACTGATCTTCCCTGTTGCGCTAACAGAGAGCTGCAATATGGAGTCACGTTTTCATCTTCTCTTTGACACCAACAGAGAAGGGAATTGAGGGAAAATGTATCCCAGTAATTCAAAAGCAGATTTCCAAAGACAGGCACAAATGTTGAGTCTTTACACTATAATGGCAGAATCTTCATGCTTCTATTGTTTTAGCCTATCTAAATGGATATTTGTCTTCAGCTCTCTGAAATAAAACAGAGATGGTGTACAACTTAAAATAATACATCTATTTTTCTTCTAACATTTGAAATCAACATGTAATTTACTTATAAAAGAGAACAGCGTCCTGTGCTTGCTGTGAAAAGGGTCATGAGGTTGACAGTACTAAAAATGTCTGTTGTAATGTGATTAATATCTGATCAAGTCTTGTTCTGCATTCATTTGTATCTCTTCCTCCTTTGTTTTACAGTGTTTTGCTCAGTGTCTCCAACATGTCTTACTTTATCATGTCCTAAATAACAAGGTCTCATGTTGTGCATAGAAATATCAGATGTCACCAGTCTGTAACCTCTGAACTTTAATTTTACTAATTTCCTTCAGTCAGGGTCATTTCATGTGTACCAACAACTGAAACTGATGAATCAACCAGTCGACTACCCACTTCATGAAAAAAGTCTCATCTCCTAATGTCAAGCTTTAAATCTGCTTACATGTATGTCGTCAATGTTTCACAATTTATTTAGAACTGAGATGTGTCCAGCACCCACTTTAGCTCAGATAGTGGAGCAGGCACCCTTGTTCAGAGGCCAGAGTCCTCAACACACTGGTCACAGGGTTGAATCCTGATCCTGGAGCTGCTTGGTGTATGTCTTCTCCCACTCTCTCTGCCCATATTTTTCTGTCTCGCTTTAGCTGTCCTATCAAAATAGAGGCAAAGTCCTCCAAAAAATATATTAAAAAAAAAGAAAAAGAAAATAGAGATTTGTCATAGTAGATTTGTAGAAAATCTTGGGAGTGATTAACAGTAGCCTACTCTGAAAACAAAGCAATTAAATATATTTCAGCAACCATTCACTTAAGTTTACACAACTGTGCTTTTGCTGATGTGAAATATTAAAATATCCAACATGAAAAAGACATTCAAATTTTATTTCATTAATTTTCCTGCCCAGACATTAGAGCCAAGAGAAACACAGGAGTCATGTAAAGAGACAATAGAAGATTTGCTCTGAGTTTTAAAATAGAAAATGTTACCGCTGCATTTAAAAGTCACCATCAGAATTTTTCAATAAAAGGCTCACTGTGTCCTGTTTGCCTCTGAGTACCCTCATTCAGGATGTAAAAGTAGGCTATTACTTCTCTTTCTTAACTACACAAGAAAACTTTTGGTTTCCATAACAGACAGGAAGTAACACCAGAGAACTGTGATTCTGGGATTTGCAAAATACTTCCATTTCAAAGAAAACAGACCTGCTAAAGTTGTGTGTGTTGGAATAAACAAGATTCATTAAAGGTTTCTCTGAAAAACATTCAAGTACAACATTCCAGTTAAAGCCAACTCTAGCTTGAGGCACACAGCAGTCAGGTCAGGCATGGGTGCATTTGCTGTTTGGCACTTCACTGCCTCAACCTTGGTCCTGTACTTCTCTGGCCTCCTGAAGGTCATCCTCCAGGCCTGATGCCCCATTTCTCCAGGTATCTTCCCAGCTGCCCCCTTCACGATGCACACGGCCACCCCTTGCGTCTGGACCAGCCCACTGGGCACCCAGTATGTGGTGAGCTGGATCAGGCCCAGGAAAGGGTGCCAGGTGCCTGTAAAGGCACAGCTGCCGTATCAGGCAGCTGACCCATTACTATATCCCTTTTCTGACCACGTTAGCATTAGACATGGTCTTGCCAATGATACCCAAAAAGGCATCGAAGAGAGTTGTCACAAAAGAGTCCAGCTCTGTCCATCAGTCAATGTCCAGGCCTCACAAGAGTGTAGTTGGACTGGAAGGACCAAGGACTAAAAGACTGGCTCTTCTCAGATACAAGGAATGCCACTTGCTCAGTGAACCCATCGCCCCATACATGAGTCAAAGTCTGCTGTTGATCTCAGATTCACATTAAGCAGATGGATTGGTTACACTGCCAAAGTAGATAAACTGCTCTACAACTTTCACACTCTCACAATTCACAGAAACAGATTAGATAGCAGCATCCAAAGCATCCCCATGTCTGGATCTATGTTTTGGCCCAGGAGACGTGCATTCCCAACGCTTCAGTTTCCTCAGCAAGTCAAGAGCAAAGTCCAGATCAGTGATGTGGACATCGGCAAATGATACTCCATAGTTCGCTGCCCCCGTTTCCCACCCCATTATCCAGTCTAACAGGCACTAAAGAGTGTAGGGGCTACCTCTCCCCAGAATCAACTGGGAAGAAGTCAGAGGTAGAGCCACCACACTTCACAGCACTCTCTGTACCAGAATAGGGCAGACATCAGCTGGATGAGCAATCGTGGGATTCAGCGGAGCTCCAGAATCCTCCAGATGGCCTCTCTACTCACCAAGTTGAGCAGTTAGTTAACATAGGCTGCAAGTAACCCTCTACTGAATTCCTGGAAGCACTCAGTGAGGACCTGAAGTGCAGGATGTTCAGGCCACTGGTGCTGAAGCAGCAGATCACGGTTCCTGTTCAGCAGTATCAGTGTAGGCCTTTCCTGGTACTGAGAGAAGTGTAATTCCCCTGTAGTGTTTACACTCTCACACATCACACTTTCTCTTCCAGACAGGAACAACAGTGCTTCTCTACCAGTGAGTCGGGCTGACGCACACACAACAGAAATAGCATATTGTCTGCTGACAGCAATTACTTGCAATATTAATGCAATATTTTTGGATAGCTAAACCTCTTTGGGCAGCTGTGCATCAGTGGTAGAGTTGGTTGTCTCTCAACCACAAGGTTGGAGGCACGATCCCCAGCTCCTGCAGTCACATGTTGATGTGTTCTTGGGCAAGACGGTGAACCCCAAATCACTCCCACTGCTGTATCAGCAGTTTGTGAATACGTATGAATCAATACTGATGGCCAGTTTTCATAACAGCTCTTGCCATCAGTGTGTGATGGGTAAATGTGACAGTGTATAAAGCACTTTCAGGAGTCAGACAATCTCAAAAAGTGCTATACAAGCTCCATCATGTAAGCATCCTAGTTCCTACAGTAAGTAGTCAGTGATCATGGATGTAAAATCATCCAATGTTAAGTATTTTTAAAAATCGAACAAATGAAGGCTAGTACACAATAAAATAATTTGAGGAGCTTATACAGTAGCTTTAAAGCCCTCTGTTCAAGTGCAGGAAACAAAATGATTGATGTGACTTGAAACGGATCATTTCTAAGGGTTTTCTGGAGGAATTATTTTTCAAGTAAGATTTAAGATCCACAAGTCATCACAAAAGAGCAACATGTGGCTCAAGAGCCACGTGTTGAGTATCACTGTGTCTCTGGATGAGATTTATCAACACAAGCTTTTTGTTTATAATTTTGATAATTATGTGATTGTGTGTGTCACAGGTCTGTAAGGTTCATTAAAGCTCTTTATATCTGATCATATCAATGTAGACATGTTAAGGGATTCATGGTTTCTATGCAGTGTAACTGAGTAAACACTCACCGAGAAGTTGTCCAGTAAAAAAGTTTTTACTGAAAAAACATACGGCCATTTTACAATTTTATAGCATATGATTGTATAAACATAAACATAGATGGACATCAATGAAAATCAGTTACATACTGTTTAAAATACATCTACTCCTCTCTTAGCAGGTGAGAGTAAAATGCTTCTTAGAGGTTAAAATCTTCACGTTTACATCAGTCAATGGTTGACATACAGTGTTTAGTCGTACAAGCTAAAATATAAACAAAGACAATTAGAGATCAAATTTTAAATTCTGAATTAACATTTCATCCATTCGTATCAGTGGTCTTGAATGAGCTGACATGCTTGCATAAATTCTACCAAGACAATGACACTTGAGGTTTTTGTCGATCATGCCGCACAGTACAGAGAAAAAAAAAGCCTCCCAACACATGACAAGTTGCTTGTAAAGGTTTGATTGCAAGTGCGGCGACTGAGTCTCTGAGCATCCAGCATCTGAGGGGAGGAGGAGGGTTTAGTGGCGGGGAGTAGGGGGTCATTATTAGGGTCTTGCAGTCACAACAGCCTCCCACGTGATATCTGTGAGTGCTTTAGAGTAGTTAGTGAAGGAGGTATACATTATAGGGTGGGTAGTTCAGTAATAGTCAGTTAGACTAGAGACAGTCCACAAACTGGAGAGAGCTGGACAGGGAATGGCTGACTGTCCTTGGCGAGCAATGCAGAGTTGATGGAGGAACTGGGAGGGCAGCGTGTGGTCACAGCCTGCAGTTACCATGGAGATAACTAGTCTGAGTGGTGAATATGGTTTGCCACCGTGGACGGACCGACAAGATGCGGCGATGATCGTGAGGAAGATGCTACCTCCTCCCAAAAAATAAGTCAGGCTGCCTTAAGAGTTCTTGGCAACCATCTTCATTGTGATGGTCTTCACTTCTGAGTACTCTTTCAAGCCGTTTTCTCCCCTGAAATCAGACACGAGAGAGAGAGATCTAAACACGGCTTAAAATATTAAATCATGCATCGTTTACTGCTGGAAGCTCCTGTATCAGAAGTGCTGCCATATCTTCTTTATCTTAGATAAAGATTTACACCATGTTCTGCAACTTTTGGAATTAGTTTATCAAAACACAAAGTCTATCACATTGAGCAGGCAGAAAACCAAGTCATACTCACAATTCACGCCCATTGCCAGACATTTTATAACCTCCAAATGGACACTGTGTGCTCAGAGCGTTGAAGCAGTTTATCCTGGGAAATATACAAAACATTGATCACTCTTGTGTGCTTGACTCCTTAGGCTTGTTATTGTAAAAAGGAGCACAGTTTTGTCCAGAGCAGGAGTATTAAAACTGTAACACAGATGTCAAAAGTTATTGTTTTCATTTGAGGTATTTTTCAAATTTTTTGGATTTAACAACATAATCCCATTTTCTTTGAACAAACACTAGTGAAAGTTGTCAAGTTGTATATTTCTGGATTTATTATCTGCTGCAGTCTGGGAAAAAAAGTACAGATGTGTCTAGAAGCAGGAAAACCAAGAAAGTCAGCATAAAAATGGAAAAATATCACACTGAGTAGACCATTAAGTGGATAAGAAGTTTCAAGATTCAGTGATGCAAACATTTACACACAGACAGCTTTGTCAAATCATTTACTTTAAGAAATTTAAAACAGGAGGCAGTGAACTTTTACTCAGTGAAAGAAGATAAAGTATTTCCTGCTTTGTGTTGAGATACATTTCTTAAAGGCATAAATGGAATACACGTTCCAATCGAACCATTTTGGAAATGTCCCTCCTGTTTCCTCTCCAAGACAAAGATAAGACTAGATTCTGTCTGTGTTATAAATAGGACGCTAGTGCTATTAGCCAGCACATTTAGCTTACATACAAGACAAACTGGTCCTAGGTTCACATGCTTCACTACTTCAAACAGCTCTTAAGATAAAACACAGGAGGTTATTTCTTTATCTAATACATAATAAGTGTGATAAAGTGTTGCAGATTACAAGGAGCTGTAGTGGACAACTCGGTGGCCAAAAATGTATCACTGTTAGGATGTCAAAAAAAACAGGTGAATATTTCTATAAAACAATATGGTGTTCTGTATATTTCTGTACAAGCCAAGCTGACAGAATTATTCAATTTTGAAACAAAATGTATTAAGTTATATGTAAAAACAGGTTGTCCTTAGATGACTCATTGGTTATTAACTTATAAACAAAGAGTAAGGAAAGGTGTGTTTAGTAGATTAGTTCTCTGTTGTAACAATCCTTCTTGTCCATAAATGTTATAGTGTTGGAAAGCCTGTTCCCTTTCCCTTTTAATTGGTGCCACATTTGTAACAAACATGCATTTGTGGGATGAGCAGCAGAGCTGAGTATGTGGTTTGTGCCCTTGAAAAATTTGCCAGATCTTCTCAGTCAATATTAAACAGCTTGTTCTACTGTTGTTATTGACTCTTGTTTTGAGATTCTGGTATCCCAGGTACTGATAATCAGGTGCCTGATTGTCATCATTGGAGGCATTCACAATGCATAGGGATATCACAATGTTACAATGGTGTTTAGCAGATGCTTTTATCTAAAGCAACGTACATCTGACAGGTACACATCCTAGGTGTTCAGGGAGTTAAGGACCTTGCCCAAGGGCCCAAACTGGGTATTGGTTACGTACTGACTGACTGCAAACCATCTACCATATAACCTATAATCTACCATATAAAGTCAGTGGTGTAACCCACTGAGCTATCCTGAGATGAGATCCTACAACCTGTGGCAATCTTATATCTCCACAGTCTGGGACCAAACTCTATCCTCCAAGATGATAACGCTCGCCCCCACAGAGCGGGGTTTATCAGAGACTACCTCCAGAATTTGGAAGTGGAGAGGATGGAACGGCTTGCCAGCAGGTCTAACATAAACCCCAGTGAACAAATGAAGGATCAGCTTGGGCGTGCAGTCCATGCCAGAGTGACCAACACAACCACATTGGCTGACTTGTTATAAATGCTGGTTGTGTGACCAGCAGTGTGTGACCAAGCTGGTGACCAGCATGAGGAGGAGGCGCCAGGCTGTTGTGGCTGTGTATGGTTCTTCCACACACTACTGAGGCTCCTGTTTGTTAAATTAATGAATTGTTAAATTGCCAATATGTTGTCTTTCTTCAGACTTAAATCATCTGATCCACCAAACAAGAGTCAATAGCAGAATAAGCTGTTTGGCATTGGCAGAGAAGGTTTGGCACATTTTTCATGGGTGCAACCCACATACTCAGCTCTGCTGCTCATCCCACAAAATCATGTTCCTTACAAATGTGGTACCACTTAAAAGTAAAATAAACCAAAAATAAATCAAAAAGCATTTTTACAACAAAGAAATAACAAACACAAATGATCTACTTTTTGGGCTAAGTTTAAATTATATAAACAGTGAGGAATGGTAGGGATTTTTTTCTTTGGCAGAGGAAAAAAAGGCATAATTTGGTCTTAAAATACCAAAGCCCTAAACGGAAGAAAAGAAGTGGTATGATTGGACAGCATCAAAACTGAAGGACAGGGTAGAAACATGTTTCCTTGGGTTAGGGGGATTGCAGTCAAGTATGACAAAGAATGAAAAGTTCTTGGCAGATGATGTATGTTAGCTATAACTCTATCCATACTCGCAGCCATCTGCACACAATTACAAAACAAAACCAAACAATTTAAGGTGAACCCTAGAAGAACACATTTTATGACCATTTCATTTCTACAAATTATAAAATTAGGGTTTCAGTTTACATTTAAGATCTACGCACTGCACGTTGTCTTGCTCTGGTATATTGTTTTTTGATACTTTTATGTCTTGAATGTCAGAGCTTGGAGGAAAAAAAGGGGAAAAGAAAGGAAACGTTTTTTTTTTTGTTTTTTTTTCGCAGCTTGTGTAATAATAGTGAAGTGGCATGTCGCCAGTCGTCAGTTTCTGGGTGCCAGAGGCTGTAACAGTTGATACGTCCCACATGATGAATATTAGTGGATGCAGCTAGAGACACAGCATCAGATGAAACTTACCAGACAGTACCAGCCTGCATGGCGGTGGATATGGTCATGGCTTTGTTGATGTCATTGGTGAATACAGCCGCAGCCAAACCATACTCTGTGTTGTTGGCTCTCTCTATCACTTCCTCGATAGTTTTGAACTTCATGATCTGCTGGACTGGGCCAAAAATCTGCACACACAGCAGGACATTAATGTATTTGTTGCACACGCTAAACCTACTTATTCTCAGTCTTTATAACAATATGTATCTAACTAGTTACTCTGCTGACAGATTTCTGACACAAAATGTTATTTATGAATTTAAACAAAAATGTTTACAGGCTTTTAAATTAGCCAACATCCATGTGTTAATCCATCAGTAGTAACTTTAATTTCTGTTCATTTCAGTATAGAGCGCTAAAAACTCTTCTGTACTTGACGTATGCCAAAATAATGCAGAAAAAATCGCCTGAATGAAACATTTTTTCTTGTTCATTAATTTGACTAGCACACGTATGACCGCATGAACTGAGATGGAGTTAACAAAACCTATTCTTTATCACTTTACCTCCTCTCTGGCAATGCGCATGTCATCCCTCACATTAGAGAAAACAGTAGGCTCAATAAAGAAGCCTTTTAAACCCAGAGCTTTGCCTCCACACTCCAGCTTGGCTCCTTCACTGATGCCACTCTGGATAAATTCCAACACACGGCTGTGCTGCTCCCGGCTGATCTGTGGAGGCAGAACAGACTTTGTATGAGATAAAAATACTGATACAATAAATGGCAAAAGCTAACTAGAAACAAGTGAATGAAAAAGGAGACACAGAAAAAGTTCTGCTTGTTTTCACAGATCTATAGATCTGTAGTGCTAACCTGTGGACCCTGCTCAGTGGTGGGGTCAAAGGGGCTGCCCACTATCCTCCTCTTGGCTCTCTCCACACTCCTTCTAACAAACTCCTCATATATAGGCTCCTCCACAAAGATACGAGAGCCTGCCGTGCAGCACTGGCCTGCGTTGAAAAACACACCCTGGTGGGCCTGTTCCACAGCCAGATCCACTAGGAAAAAGGAAACAGTAGCTCATTAATAGTTACATAAAACTGACAGCATATATAGAGAAATACAAAATAATTATTCAGATACTTCAAGTAATGTCTGCACAATAACGTTACAAAATTGGACCCAATATTTACTGGAGCTATCCTGTGCAAATCTGATACCTGACACCTGAGAGACAGCACCCTGCTGTTGTGCACGAAGGGTTAATGGACCCCTGTGATTTATGGGTCTCGGCTGAGGCACCCGACTGAGTCAGGATCCATTCTCCTGATTTACAGGCCTTTGGGAGCCCCTCTCACGGCTGCTGAAAGCATTTGAAAGCCTCGGCACCCCCATTTTGGTGAGCCACTTAGAATTTATATGAAACCCATCCATCCACAGGTTTTCATAGCAACACAAAGCTCATGAGCATTTAAGTATTATCTGTGCATAACTGTTTATCCACAGATTAAAGGTCGTGAGCGTAGCATAACGAAAGAAAACAGCCAAAGTGGCTGACCTCCTAAAACATGACTTGAAAACTTACAATCAGCATCTGCAAAGATGATGTTGGGGTTCTTTCCTCCCAGCTCAAGCGTCACTCTCTTCAGGTTACTCTTTCCAGCTGCTTCTTGAATCAGCTTGCCGACCTGAAGAGGAAACAGAGCATGGGTTTACTCACAGATGCCGGCCAGCAGCCAGATCAGTAAATCAGCTGGAGCCATTAAAATAGCTTAGAGAGGTTGGTTAGCTCCAAACAGGGAACACACCAGCTGAAACATGAGTTCTGCAAAGACACAGAATGAATATCTATTACAGGCTTTTGGAGACAGAAACAAGAACATAAATGATGTTTCAGCTGGAAACTGCATCTGATTTCTAATGAAGGGCAGGAAAGAGTAACCACAAGGTGTGTGGGTGGTGCTCTGTCGGCCGACTATCTGATACGTGTAGGGCGGGAGGAGGGAATCTGTTGTGTCAATATGAAGAGCGTCGAGGGATTTGCTGTGGTTTTTTGTTATCCTCCGATAATCCTATTACGTCTTATAAAGACGAAAACATAACAAATGCCAAAGTCTTACTAATGAATCATACATTTAGGAGGAGATATTAAAAAGAGTAACATAATAAACATCAGGAACATGTTATTATTTGTGCTTATTCTACCTCCTCAGCCATACATCATATTACATTTACATATCAACAGAACTTCACACACAGCTATGGATTTGTATTATCATAAAAAAAAAAAATTAAACTAATCATTAGTTTGACATAGGCCAAAATCAAGCGAGAACCTCTGCTGTTGAAAAATTAGGCCAATGTGGGTGTAAAAAGCTGCAGCTCCTCCAGTGTCCACTTGGGGCTATGACTATCTACAAAAACCAAGGAACCTCTATTAAGGACTTGTCCACATGTAGGCAGGTATTCATTAAAACAGAGGTTTCTCTGAGTTTTGACCCTCCCTACAAACCTGCTAACTGGACATGCCACAGAACTTTAGATATGCTTACACATCCACACACAATTGCTCGATTTGATGAACAGAGATGCCTGAATGGACTATGTAGGTCGCTGCTGCTTCATGCAACACTAGAAAGACACAAACCCCACCACCAACGCTGCGTGTTTGGACGAGACCTGATTCAGGTCAATAGGACAACTTTGAAAATGAAACAGTCATTTCGGGGAATGGTGAAAGAATTTTCACAGGTCAAGAACATTATTCCTGTGTGTAAGTAAGCCGCTTAACCCACACAGTAAAGAACAGCCGAAAACATCGGACGCAGATGTTTTTAAAATGCTGCGCGTGTGGGATCTTTTTTATACGGTTAAGGAAAAACCTCTGGTTTTAAAAATACCCACCTACATGTGGACAAGACCTAAGTTTAATGGTAATTTGGCCTTGTTCAAAACACAGTTTTAGTCTTGTAGCTTATTTCCTTGTAGTTAAAAACTTTACAGAGGTTCCTATTTTTCCATCACTCACCCACTTTTCCATTTTACTATAGGTTGTTTGACATGCAAATGTCAGATGTGGGACAGGAAGTGAAGGACAACCTATGATCAGTGGTTCATTGGTACTGTAAATGGACTTGCAAAAAGTTATCACACACATTGAGTATGATCACCATACTTTACAACTTTTTTTTCATGAGTCTAGGTCATAGTGCCTCAGACAGAATACCCACAACTACTGAGAGTGAGGAGACCAGGCAGGGTCAACGGCCAGACATTACATCCTGCCATGGCACACAAACATAAACACGCTACCTTTGTTCCAGCCAGGATTTCACCTTGATTCTTTTCCTAATTTTATGAATTTTGCAACAACTGAAACGCATGATAGGACAGCCTGTAGAGGACGGACTGCCAGCTGAGGATATTGATATTAATCCATGTTTGTTGTTTTCTCAAGTCTCATTTGATCATGTGAATTCTGCTAAATCTCATGTTTGGGAAATTTCTCCGTGAGGTAGTTGATTGGCGTATGTGTGGTCTGCAGTGGTCTGACGGTCGGGCTGAGTTGTCTAGTTTGTGCACTCAGAGGATTTAACCTGAAAAGTTGTTTTAAATTGTCCTCATGTCTGTGGTTTTTAAAATCATCTAGTGTGTGATGACTAAGATGACTTTTTCCTCTTTACTATTATCACACCCAAGTATGCTAAACTACACTATGCTAAGCTAACAAGGATGCTAGCCTGCTTAAAACGTAAAGAAAATGACAGCCTTCCAAGAAAGCAAAAGTACTTTTCCAAATAATCCTCAAGACTACTAGGACAAGGTTGTGAATATGTTTGGTCCTAACTTTAGAAAGGTAATTTATAAACCAAATGATTTAACACATTAAACGTATTCCCCTGGTGTTGAGTTTCATAAGTGGAATGAGCCGTTTAACTGATATATTTTCTGTCATGACATACTGTTTTTAGTCTAGATAACAGCAAGATAAGAAGCCTGAGAAACCCAACACACCTCCCTCACAACCCCTACACCCTAAACAAGTATTCATCTTCCTGTTACTCACACAGCCTGTTTTATTTTCCAACAGAACTGACAGGATGAAGTGGAAAAATACCCTTTCCGTGTTGAGGCAAATATCCCCCCACCTCTTATGGAAAAGACTCATCTTCTCTTACTATCTTTTCTTGTGTCTCAGGCACTTTGAGATGTTTAAAAAAACAATTTAGAAGAATCAGCGAGGAAACAAACTGCTGCTGTGTTGTGTTGGTACTGAAGTTGTATAAAAACAACAGTATCCTTGGCTGGGCTTCTTGTTCCTGATGTGTTTTGTCTGTCTTTGATCAGAAACACGGAGGGGCTGACTAAGGGAAGCTTAGCATGTGTTTATTCAGGGGTAAAGGAAACATGCTGGGCTGAAAAGGATCCTCTGTGTGGAGTCACAGCCACATGTGAGTGAGTACCAGGATGAGTTGGGACCTAAAATACACCTGTAGATTTACCACCACCTTCATCCCTGTGAGAAGATGCTGTGGTTTCTAGCTAGCATCTCCCACCAAAGCTACTACAGTACAGTGATTCACTGTCTGGGCATCAGCAGTCTCTTACAGCATGGGCTCACTCGCTCAGTAATTGATTCCAGACCACATGAAACAACAGGAAAACTAGTAAAAAAAAAACAAACTGGGCCACTCACAAAGGAAATGTTCAATCAGGATGGGATGATAAAACAAAGAAGTTGTTTGTGATAGAAGGTATATTTTGTAAGCTCGCATGCACGCACTGATGGGGTGTTCGAGAAACGGGATGACAATAGGAAAATGTTTGTTTAATGTTTGTGGTTTGAAATCATTATGACACAATGTTGGAGCCATTGATTACAGGATACATTTACAAAATGATTTTGTACTTTTCATTTTCCAAGTAAAATCTCTGTTCAAATGAGGAATCACTAAGTCATGGTTTGGCAACCAATAACATGTCCCATTTTAACCAGATTAGATACAGATCTAGAAATTCTGGATTATTGTTATCTTTGACAGTATGTTTCATGTCTCTAATGTTTTCCTGTTTTAGAATGAAATGAGAGTATCTGTAATGAGCACATTTGAAAAGCTGGCACAGATACCATCATACAAGAAGAGTCAACAGTCATGAAGAAAGGTCTACTCGGAGCTTATCCATCATGTTAAGCATGTGACAGTAGCCCCTTTTAAATTTCCACTTATAAGAGGGACTTTTACACCCGTAAACGTTTGACCTGCTATAGATATAACAGAGGTGTAATGATGAACCATAGATCATCATGTTCATACAAAAGCACGCTCTATGAAATCTTTATTTTCAAAAATCCTTTGTTCTCTGTGGACTGTAACTCAGCAGGTGTGTTTTTTCATTCTGTTTGAGTGATGTAACCTAAACCAATCAGCTTTCTGGGAGAGTGGTTGTCTAGGTCGATCAGATCACTCTGCTGCAGATAAAGGAAGAGACAGGCTACAAGGCACATTCTGAGGGAGAAGCAGTGTGCAATTTTGAAAAAGAAAATATTTGTTTCATTTGTCCATCAAAGTATTGGCACAATTTCAAAAGTTAAAAGTTGTGCGCAACTTGAAGTCTGGTAACTTTTTCTCCCACAGTTAAGTGAAAGAGGGACCAAAAAACACCAGTTTTACTGAGGACAGAAGAAGACTTTGCTGGAGTACCGTGCGAGTTAACAACAGTGGCTACTGCCTGTGTGGACGGACTCACAGCAGTGGTGTTACCACAGAAGCCTGCTGCTGCTGTTTTATTTGCTCTTGAATTTATGTGTCATGGCTGCATGAGTAAATAAATAATTTCCACTTAGCAAGGTAAAGGATCTAAGGCTTGAGCCCAGATAGTTATAAATCCAGGTGCTTCATAATATTATGAACATTTAGTAAGAGTCTACAAGAAGGTAATTTTATTAAGACAGTTTACAATACTGAGACAATAGCCCAGGCTAACTACAATCAGTTCAGTGTAAAAAAAGTGGATATTTTTAGTCATTCTGCTACTACACTGAGTCTGAGGTAGTAACAGGGACAACTGAGGCAAAAAAGTGACAAGCATCAAAGCCAGCAGCATGAAACAGTACTGTGTGCATGCAAATCTCTTTCTTCTGCAATGCTACGACACAATATGAAATCACACTCTGGGATACCAGACATATGAAGGCATAGTGACAACAGATCATCATTAAAGTGTGGCAGCAGATTCTTGTTGTAATAACTGACAATTACAATTCGTATCTTGAGCTCATTTACTTTTAATGAGCCAAGGAAGGTAAGACTTTGTGTTTGAGTTATAAATCAAAGCGCTTGACAAATAGGATTTTCAGTATAAGCAGCCTGTAAAAGGTCAGGAACTATTTTAAAATTATCCTCAAAGAAAACATAATGTGAAGCTAATGTATTAATTTCTAATAATTTCAAATATCTAAAATAAAATAAAAATATCAAATGTAAATGAAAACTTAAATTGGCTAACAGCTGAATGACTGAGGAATTTCAATCATGATAAGAGATGAAGGTCAATAAATTGTCTATCACTTCAATTCTCCATGACACTACAATCACTTTAAAATAACTGAAACCATGACTTTGGATAAGCCATTAGATGTTTTCTTCAAATTATACCACTGAAGTGATGGAGGCACTGTAAATTATACTGTATAATCATTACTTAGTTTGACATAAATTTAAGTTTAGTGTACCTTTATTCTTTATTTTGATGCAATCTTAGATCTGTTTGGCCCCTTATCAGAGAAAGAAGCCTATGATTTCTTCTCCCATGTGGCCCTTTTCACTCTACTTCTCCAACAAACAACCAGAATCCAATTATATAAACCTGACTAATGTTCCAAAAATAGATGTGAAATAGAGTGTGATCATATTTTAATATAAATTCTACTCTAGTATGGCTGTAAATGGTTTTACAGGAAGGGCTGCTCTGCAGTTAGATATAACAGATGTTTATAAATGATCTGCAGAGAAGTTATCTGCTCTTACTCCGGCTATTCCCTGAGGAATGTGTTAGGACTGCAACACATCAGAGCACTCAACACCTAACATGGTGTGTCCGAGATGATTTAGTTTCCCATTAACTGCTCCAATGTTATGCAAAGCTACAAGGGTTTTTCCTGTGTGTGTTCTGATGGTTAGTCCAGTGAAAAAGGCTATGTGAAGGTACAGCAGAGACAGTGGAAGGGAAACAGAGATGTGCTTGTACAATCCTGATGGCTCAAATATGTGCATGTGTGCTAGATAAAATCACAGCCCCCGTCATGAGCAGTAATGACAGGGCATGCAGTTTAAAGTAAGAACCCATTTGTTTGTCATTTAGACTTCTTTTAATGCACAGAATGTCCCCCAGTTACCCAGCCTCCTCTTTTGCTCTGCACATGTTGGTCACTGTGTCACTCGTTGACAAAAGCCAGAAGTAACCAGCTCTTGATTTGAGACTCTTCAGAAGACAAACGTACCTCAGTCGATCCTGTGAACGCCACTTTGTCTATGCCCATGTGCGAAGCGATTGCAGCTCCTGCCGTTGGCCCATATCCCGGCAAAATATTGATGACTCCCGGTGGAAAGCCGGCCTGTCAAAACAATATGAGAGGAAACAAGCTTTAGCGGAGATGACAGCAGAGCCAAGCAAAACCACAGGCGGTGTGGGGGGAATCCGGACCCAACCCAACCTCCCTACCAGCAGAGAGCTGAGAGAACATCAAAAAGACGAAGGCAGCAGACAGATAGTCTCCAAAACGAGGCGAGGCCAGGAGGGCCGGGGGAAGACAGGGAGGATGTGGACACCCAGATTTGTACAGTATGATAAAGTTTCCCTGCATGAACATGTGGTACTGTATGATTCCTATATTGTTTAACTAATTCACGTGTAGACAACTGCACTCACTAACCCTGGTGCTACTTACATTAACCATTCAATGTAGTGCTACACAGATATGACACTTTGCAATGAGTTTATTGAAAACTGAACAAAAATGCACTGTTTATTAAGCTCTGCTGTGTTTTGTCATGTGCTTTTTTATGATGTGTTGGTGCTGATATTCAACTTCCTGTTAAATATCAGCACTGACTGTGCAATTTAGTTCCGTTTTAACATTCAGAAATGCTGACGCTGCCTATGTAGCTAGGTTGATCTCTTCCCAAAACTTATCAGTTAAATGATAAGGGACAAGTGATAAATCCTTATTTAATTCACACTTAGTTAGACGCTGCTTTAAACCATTATGTGCAGTTATATACTAAAAAAAAAAACAGAGGGTTAACCATGCATGAAATGTTGGTGAATGGGAACAATTGGAAATGCAACCTTTCTTTTTAACCAGTGATTGTTCATACTCAGGGCAACACTTTTTTAGATTTTAACATCAGAGACTGTGATTCTGTTATAAAGGATATGAATAACAATGTAGCGATGATTGAATCAAACAAATGGAGCCTATCATTATCGGTGTAAAATTTTACTCTGAATAAACTTTCACCATGGACTTGAAAACTGCTTGTCAACAAGTATGTGATTATTCCCCTATGGGAGATGTATCATCAGTGCAGATTCCCCAATCTTGTTATAACATTTTTTTTAAACTCAGTGGCCAGTTGCATCAGGGATGCATCAGTAGTTTCCTAAGTTAACGAGTAAAGTCCAAACTAAACTACACTGAAACTAGTTAAGGTGTTACTTAGGTTATATCATTGGTTGCACCACAGAGATGTGAGGTTGTCTTAACTAGTGTAATGTCCAAAGTAACCAAAATATTGTGGCAAATATGAGAATTTTTACTTCATTTGACCAATCTGTGAAACATTTTTTGAAGCAGTGTTTGTTGCACTTTATTGCCATTTTATTTTTCCATGGCTAAAATCATCTCTTCTTATGGAAAACAAAAGTCAGACTACCAAAAAAGTATTTTTTTCAATTTTGAAGGATTGAAATCTATTACAGAGAATATACTGCTGGTATCCAGCAGTCAGTGAAACCCTATCCTCCTCCTCCTCCTCATCTGAGTTATCATACTTTTCAAAACGATACAGAATAACTGTACTTGGGTCAATGGCATGATGTGCATGTTTTGTGCCTAAATTTATCATTTTCTTTTTAAAGAAATTAATCAGTTCATGGCATATATAAACTTGTTCTACCAAATGTACCAAAAATGTCACGTGGCGTAACCCTAAGAGTGAATGAAGAGATTACTGGCACTATTAAAAATGTAATTTTTATTGTGAGACACTCATATAGGAATGCTTAGGCGTGATTTTAAGGTTGAAATCTTTGAAATAAATAAATAAATATGATTAAAGTGTATCATTTTAAAGTTACTGACTTTTGTCCTGAAATTTGCAACTTAAATGTCAGGGTGGTACAATCGTAATCATGGAGATTTTGTTTTATTACAAAGTGATTAAAACAGATTGTGGCATAATTTATCGCTTATTTGACTCCAGTACTCATGGCCAAGCAAAATAGTTTATAGATCCTTTTCAAGTAAAGATAAAAACTTTTGTTTTCAGCCCAATGTAGACAGGTGCACTTTCCGTGTCAGGTGGTACAACCAATGTGAAACAGCTAGAAAAAAACATTAAAATTTTGATTTTATTTAAAAAATAAATGTGTCCCCTTCCTAACAATAAAAAAAGTAACAAAAATGTCTCAGTATTTACCAGTTTAAGTTGAAATTAGGTGCAAATATTAAGTGGCACAACCAGTATGCCAGGTGTTGACATGGCAAAAAGTGTCAATATATGAAATAAATAACATTTAAAGCTCTAGAAAATTAATCTTACTTCTAGTAAGGTAAATGAGGTCTCACATTTAAAAAAAATGATTTATTACAGTTTTGCTTTGGTGCTTATGCTACAGTTTTGCTTAGGTGCTTGTTGTCAAGTAGTACAACCAAGGTAAAACAGCTAAATTTTATTTTACCATAACATTTTTCACTTTATTTTTTAAATTATATGTGTTCACTTTCTACACGTGTCATAGTATTTGTCTGTTTGATTTGAAATTAGTTGTAATTGTCAGGTGGTATAAGCACAATGAATGAAGCCTTATGTCACTGACCCATTCAAGGAGGACTGAACATCTACTAAGAGGTAACTGAGATTTAAGTTAGAACTTGAGCCTACTTGGAGGTACCCAGCAGTTTAACACCTTAAATGTGAGTAGATCATAAACTCTGTGGTATTAAAGAACTAATGTTAAAAACTAGGCTACATCTGAATTGCACATAGCTGGTGCAACCCACTCTTAACTTATAAACACACTTTTATTTCAAATGTTTACAAAGAAGTACAGGCTATCCTGACAAGCCAGAACACAGGGACATTGAGCTGAGTTTTAAAGTACAATCATTTAAGTTTAAGGACAAAAAATTTTACTCTTTAGTCCTCTGACTTATTTGTGTCGCAGCAAAAGTCTCAATAGCTCAGGGTCAAGACTACTGGCATTATTGTTCACCAGTATAAATAAGTAATAAAACATGTTTTTCTGGTGATTTAGGGGGATCTGGCCCTTTAACTTGAGCAAATATTGTGGCTGGATTAAAGCAAAGAGATGCACCAAATAAACAACTGACACTTTGTTAAACATCTGTTTTTATCGCCTTGCAGTTACACTAACATTAGAGTATCCAAGTGAAGTGTTTGCCAAATTCTGAGTGAACATTATGTTCTTGGCAAACTGAGACCTGGAAGTGATTCTGATCCAGTTATTGGAGTATTAGTGTTTGAATGTTGGCACGGTGCCCTGTGAACACATTGTGGGTCAACAGAATAATAATTTACCTCTTTGACAAGAGCGGCGATGTAGAGGCAGGTGAGTGGCGTCTGCTCAGCAGGTTTCAGGACTACAGTGTTTCCACATGCAAGAGCTGGACCCAGCTTCCATGCCGTCATCATCAGAGGGAAGTTCCACTGCGTGACGCACACACACACACACACAAAGCAGGAAAAGACATCATGCATCTGACTGACATGCTGGGTGGTCACAAGTCAAGCTCAATAAGTCATCGCTCTTAAGTCACTTACTCTCATTTTCACTCTGTCTAAACATAGTCAAGTGAGAAAATGTTCTCGGCACTTGTACAGTATTTTCTCTTCCCACAGTATTCTGAGAAAGTCGGGAAATTGCAACACATGTGCAATAAAGCCGTATCAGTGTACAACACACAGGCCTGTGTTATTTCTGCTTTGCACAGGAGCCCATGGGGCTCAACGCAGAACCACACGCTTTCTGCACTCTTGCACAATCGGCCGTGTCTCTTTCTCCTTGATCTTTTCCTGCTTTCTCACCATTCTTCTTTCCTCTAACCCACCATCTTAAATCCCCCTGCACACTACTCTGCCTCTCACTTCGCTATTACCCCAACTGACTGGCAGCGTTATTTCTGGAGCTTGCCAGCAGGATTTACCCGAATAAACAGTGACATTCAGGGAATTACTAGAAATCACAAATGAAATTCAGCAAACAGGCTTGACTAGCAACATGTAACATCTTTTTTAAAAAGCTCCTTAAGTTTTTGACTGTTATCAAATAGACTAAAATAATTATGATGCCCCTTTATTAGCTACAAAAGAAAACAAGACAATCAAAAAGAGGCCTGATTACTTCTTGTATACGTCAAAATTTACACAGATAAAAAAGGTACATTTTGCTAACGGAAATAAAACTGATGCCAAGGCCAGTGGGGAGACATGCAAAAACATCTTCACCACCAAGACAAGCTTCCGGTGTGACTTTTAGAGCTTGTATTAAAAGAGAATGTGATCCATTTCCAGTTAAACTGTCACTTTCCTATAACTGCCTTTCAATCTAAAAACTACCACAGCAGCAGCTACTAGATGATCACAAACCCATGCCCAAGCAGACAAGGAGTAGAGTGACATCTTTTTTGTCATCAAAGGCTTTCAGTGTGGCCTTTAGCTCTTGTTTTAATAAAGGAATGTTGTCCAGTTTAGACAAAACCACCACTGTGGCTAAGTCCAAGCTAACTCCAATAGAAGTCATTAAATTAAACCATGCACAGTACGACTAACCAACACCCAGTAACTATCACAAACTCATGTTGAAGCAGGTTGGCAGAAGAGCCAAAACATACAGTCGCTAGAAAAAGTATGTGAACCCTTTGAGATTTCTTGGATTTCTGCATAAATTGGTCATCAAATGTGTTCCGATCTTCATCTAAGTCACAACAATAGAAAAACACAGTCTGCTTAAACTAATACTGCACAAAAATGATATGTTTTAATGTTTTTATTGAACAAAACATGTAAACATTCACAGTGCAGGGTGGAAAAAGTATGTGAACCCCTAGGCTAATGACTGGTTGACCCTCCTTTGGCAGCAATAACTTCAACCAAACGTTTCCTGTAGTTGCAGATCAGACCTGCACAATGGTCATGAGGAATTTTGGACCATTCCTCTTTACAAAACTGTTTCAGTTCAGCAATATTATTCGGATGTCTGGTGTGCATTGCTCTCTTGAGGTCATGCCACAGCATCTCAATCGAGTTGAGGTCAGGACTCTGACTGGGTCACTCCAGAAGGTGTATTTTCTTCTGTTGAAGCCATTCTGTTGTTGATTTACTTCTATGCTTTGGGTCGTTGTCCTGTTGCATCACCCATCCTCTGTTGAGCTTCAGTTGGTGAATAGATGGTCTTAAGTTTTCCTGTAAAATGTCTTGATAAAATTGGGAATTCATTTTTCTGTCAATGAAAGCAATCCGTCCAGGCCCTGAGGCAGCAAAGCAGCCCCAAACCATGATGGCCCCTCCACCATATTTCACAGTTGGGATGAGGTTTTGATGTTGGTGTGCTGTGCCTTTTTTCTCCACACATAGCATTGTGTGTTCCTTCCAAACAACTCAATTTTGGTTTCAGCTATGGACAGAATATTTTGCCAGTAGTGCTGTGGAACATCCAGGTGCTCTCTGTAAACTCCAAATGTGCAGCAATGTGTTTTTTGGACAGCAGTGGCTTCCTCCGTGGTGTCCTCCCATGAACTCCATTCTTGTTTAATGTTTTACTTATTGTAGATTTGTCAACACAAATGATAGCATGTGCCAGAGATTTCTGTAAGTCTTTAGCTGACACTCTAGAATTCTTCTTCACCTCATTGAGCATCCTGCGCTGTGCTCTTGCAGTCAACTTTACAGGACGACCACGCCTAGGGAGAGTAGCAACAGTGCTGAACTTTCTCCATTTGTAGACAGTCTGTCTTACTGTGGACACATGAACATCAAGGCTTTTAGAGATACTTTTGTAACCCTTTCCAGCTTCATGCAAGTCAACAATTCTTGATCATAGGTCTTCTGAGAGCTCTTTTGTGCCAGGCAAGATTCACATCAGGCAATGCTTCTTGAGAACAGCAAATTCAACACTGGTGTGTTTTATAGGGCAGGGCAGCTTTTACCAATACATCCAATCTCATCACATTGATTGGAATCCAGGTTGGCTGACTCCTGGCTTCAATTAGCTCTTGGAGAAGTCATTAGCCTTGGGGTTCATATACTTTTTCCACCCTGAACTGTGAATATTTAAATGGTTTGATCAATAAAAACATGGAAACATGTCATTTTTTGTGCAGTATTAGTTTAAGCAGACTGTGTTTGTCTATTGTTGTGACTTAGATGAAGATCGGAACACATTTGATGACCAATTTATGCAGAAATCCAAGAAATCTCAAAGTGTTCACATACTTTTTCTAGTGACTGTATGTTTCATCATGGAAAGCTATTAGTGTTGCTTTTACTGTTTATTTTGTACAAAAACGCGGTCTAGTTCTGGTAAAACAAGCTGTGTTGTAGCTATATCCAAGCTTATCATCACACTCGAGGTAGCCAATGAAAACAGCTAGTATAACTAAACCCAGACCATAGCTTGGGCGGGGTTTAGTTATACTAGTTATACTGAGAGAACCTTGTTCTCTTTGAATGATGTTGATTGGTCTGAACTGTGTTCGGTACAGCACAAACATTGTGGATTGGAGCTTTTCAAGATGGGTTTTCCTGATGACGGACAGGGAGTCTGGCAAATCCATCTGCTTTGCAAGCATAGCACCAAAATCAACACAAACTGAAAGTAGGAGCTTTAAACACATCCTTATCTGTTCTTTTTTTTTCACATTTATGTACCCATCATGCATGTCACTCTTTTAGGAAGTGTTATACTCACGGGGATAATTTGTCCACAAACTCCAATGGGCTCATGTCTGGTAAACGTCAGATACTCTCCATCTGTGGAGCAGCAAACACACACACACAGAAAAAACACAGGGTTATTTATTTCCAGCTTTAGCCGTATGAAACCTGGAAAAAAAGGGGAAAAAAAAGCCTGAAACAGATGAAAAATGTCAGCACCTGATACCTCCTGTGTTGTTGACTCAACATGTTAATTTGTAAATGAATCCACACGCAACATTCCTGCTTTCTTTACCCCAGTGAGAGATTACATTTGGAGCCTCCTGCAGCACAGGCATGTGTGTAGCTGTTTTAGGTCACACAGAGATGGGTGTTTTGCTGGAAAGGTTTGCTCATTCCACTTACATTACTTAAGCAAAAAGGAGGTACTTACTAAGGGTGTGCCATGCTTGTTCATTCTCCGCAAAAAAACAATTGATAATGAGAAATGTGTGTATACATTTGTTACCACAGTCAGGGCTTAATGTTGCATGATTTATATAATAGCAGGACTGATTCTAACTTTCAATGGAATAGAGTGAAAGAATGATAGAGGAAACTGAGCTGCAGATTCTCATATGACAACCTTTTTGGATGCTGGGCTTGTTATTGTTTGGAGAGCGAAACTATAAACCTATAAGACATGAGACTTTCAGGAGGAACTCAAGTATCTGTGAGGTTTGTTTGGAAGTATGACGCCTGAGAGTGACTTATATTTCAATTTGGAACGAGCAACGTAAACTATACCAAACTGTGTAGCCAAAGGTGCTCCACATAATGACACTACCCATTCATTTAATGTCTGTGATACATGTTTAACACAGGAAGCTCAGCGTAATGTGCAAGACAAATAAATGCTGAGGGCTTATTCATAATAGATGTCCTGACAGGTGAACAAACATTATTACTGACATCCTTACATCACACTAGCTACAGGAATACCCTGCTTATTTTCTCTGACAGTCTACAAGAGAAATAAAGCTTAAACCGAAGCCCTGGGCTGTCGGCCCGAGCTCACCGAGGTGGGTTTGGCAGCAATGAGCAAGAGAAGCTTTGAGAGGGACAATGCAGTGGTATCAGGAGGTTTCCCATGTCCTCTCTCTTTTTCTGTTTGCCTTCTTTGAGATTCCTGTTGAAACTGACGGCCAACTTTCCCCTCCACCACTCTCAGTTTCAACTGCCTCAGAGGGCGACATTGATGGCAGCCTTCTTTGGACAATGAATGTTAGTTTGTTTTTAACGACCATTTGATACCTTAATGCTGACTTTCAGCAAATGTTTTCTAGAAAGTCTTTCCTTTTATTTAACTGAATACCCAAAATGTTTTAAAGTAAATTTATATTACAAAAGGATCAAACAACAATGACTAAACTATTTTCATTTACTGATTTAGCTCACTGATTTAATTTAACTTAAAAGATATTGATAGCATGACAGCAAAAAATAAGTTTTGAGCATCCATTATTGGGTAATTTCATGTTTTGAATTCTCAAAAAGTTGAAGAAAAACTCCTGCACTGTTTCAGCATTGTCACTGTAGATGAGCACACCAAGGCGGGGGCTTGGCCTACTTCTCCTCAGCCTTAGGTGTGATGTCTAACCACCCAGCATACACTGCACCCAACCCTCATTCCCATCCCTGCAGGTGGGGGTCCAACAGGGTCTATCCAGGTGGAGAACCCGGGGTAGACAGAATTTGCAGCAGGGGTTTACATATATCTCTTCTGGCCTGGGAACTCCTGGGGATCTCCCAGGGGGTGACGGAAAATGTTGATGGGTGGAAGGATGCCGGGGCCAGCTTGCTAAGCCTGCTGCCACCACAACCTGGCTTTGGATGAGCGGAGGGAATGGATGGATTGATAGCATAGGCCTTTGGTTCCCAACCAAAATATATTGCATATATTAACTAAAATCAAGGTAAGATACTTACTGGATGGGTTACAAAAAGGTCTTTTGGTAATAGCAATTCAACAATTCAAGTCGCGTTTATCTTTAACAGGAATGCAATAATATTCTTCCTGATTTGGGTCCCTGGGTGGGGGCTCACCACTTTTTACAATACAAGTAGGGGGTGCCCCAAAGAAAAAGGTTGGGAACAACCTGGGATAAGCAATGTTTAGGTAGGAAACACTGGTATTAATTTGTGCAATTTGCACAGTGTGCATTAGTTTGCCTGTACTTTTTGATGGGTTCACTCCTCTCCTACATCTTGAAATAGATGTAGTTTTCCAGGTTGAGGCATCTTTTGATACTAGTAAACTTGGTAAAATAAAAAAAAGATGGTACCAGTATTGGTATTGAAAAGTGTCAGTTTAAAGTTTAAAAGATTTTTACAACTATACCACTCATTGATGTTGCTTTCAGACAGGGATGCACCGATCTACTTTTTCTCAGTTCCAATAGATTTGAACTACTACTAAATATTGATTTACTAGTCAGTTAAACTAATTACCTATCATTTTTTATGAACACGGGCTTGAAATCCCTGTCTATAATAGTGTTTAATGAACTTCCCACCCCTAGAGAACGCTGTCGCTTCAGTTAATGGCCGCAGCCTTCCTCTCTGACCCTTCACAGGATGTAAACAATCAGAAGGTCGTTGGTGCCTAACGGCCGAGCAGTTAGCCTAGGAAGACTGCGGTATGACAGTTTTCCAAAGGAGTAAATGGAAACTAGAATGGACGTCTGAGGCGGCAGACCCACGCCTAAGCAGTGCCACCAAGGAACGCTCCCATTGATTACTATGGTGTTCAAAATTTCGAAGTCCGAGAAAAATCGAATGGGTGTGCGGATCATCACCAAAATCTAATCGATTCTTCCCTGTCACTATCCCAATATTCCCTGAAAGTTTGGTGAAGATCCGACTTTCCGTTCTCGAGTTATCTTGTACACATACAAACAAAGAAACAAACAAACACACAAAGATACAAAACCCTTTACACAACCCTGCCGATTTTATCGGCGTGGGTAATAAAGTGGTATGTTGGTTGTCGAGGGTTAAACTCACGTCTGACTACTCACCCAAAGTGAAAAGAAGCCAAATATCAAAGTACGTTATTAATCTGCAAAGAGGAACGAAGGCGCTAGCACTAGCCACGCTGTATTATCAGGCTAACATCGCACCCACTCTTCTCTGTGTTCTCTCATCTTTAGATTAGTTTTGACTATTCTAAATATAGATTAACGTTTAATCGACCAGGTAATTATACCGCTAAGAACATCCTATCTAATACTAGCTCAGTAACACACAGACTGTCTGGTGTTAGAGTGCGGTGAGTTCATGGTCTACCGCAAACTGTAGAATGGTTTTGGATCGGTCACTTGGATTGGCGCCGTCAGTCAGATATCCGATCTATTAATTACGTCCATATTGGACCCAATACCGATATTGGATCGGATCGGTCCCATCCCTGCTTTCAGATGTTCATTATCATCATCGTGGAAAGAAAGATATTTAAGAGGAATATATTTCCTAAAGAGGGTGGAGACCCTAATAGAGCAAAAAGGAGAAGGCCAAATAGTTTATCCCTCAGGTGGCCAAACACATAATCAGACATTCAAAAATGATGCTTCCTTATGAATGAAGGTTTAAAGAGTTAGTAGTTTGAAAACTAGTTTGTCATCTTCACATTTAAGATGGCGATATTTCAGTCTTGACTTTTCAGGGAACAATGTGTAAAATGTGTAGGAATATTAGCAACATCTAACCGTCCGATTCTAGATTGTGATACTCACTTATGGTGGTAACTGTGGCAACCAGTGGAATTTAAAAAAAACAGGTACCAGTACCTATGTTTACATGGACCACTTGTGATCAGAATAAAAGCCTGATCTGAAAAACAAATTTGTCATGTAAACACTCCATTCTGAATAAAATCATTCTATAAAGAGACAGCGGTTTGTTTACAACAAAGGCGTAGAAGGAGACTTTCTTCTTCTACAGCAAACATTTGATACATTTGAGCGGTGGGATGATACTGCACATGTCAGAGAATTTTTATTCAGATCAAATGTATGATGCATGAGCAGCACATCTGAATTGGATTACGTCTTTTAGCATTAATGTGAACAGAGAAGGTTAAATCTCCAGTCAGAATAATTTTAATCGGATTGTGAAAAAACACAACTTAAGATAGGTCTACTATAAATATTTTGTTTTATTTTTACCAAGTTTGTTCTACTGAATGCTACTTGGCTAAAAATTACAAACTATATCTTTAAGCTTTTTTCTATTGTCCGTGAGAGTCCAAAAACCCATTTACTGGATGATTAAAGTACATCAGTCTTCAGCAGGTTAATACAAACTGTTTTACCAGAGTTTGAGGCCTGATCCCTTCTTATGCACTTCTGTTAAAAAGTGCCCTCCCACCACCACGCTACCTCGTCACTAATCCATCCATCTTTCTTAAACTCTGCTGCAGTGCTCAGAGGGAAAACTCACCCATAGGAATGGAGGTGCCATGGATCTTGTCTGCGTATCCAGCAAAGTACCTCAGTGTCTTTATGGTCCCTTGGAGGTCCACAAACAGGGTGGGCAGGAAAGGCTTCCCACTGTTCAGTGACTCAATAGTCTGAAGAGAGACAGGGGGAGAGGTTTGAGTAATATGTGATATAACCTTGTGAGCCTCACATAACTCCATACTAGTCCAGCTTTTACAATCTCCCATGAGTGAAATGTGAAACTAAGATAATACAAAACTACAAATACAGCCCCTGAGTCACAGTTATATATTCTCTTTAGGGCAAAGCAAGTCTGTTTACATATATTTCTTAACATTGGGGTTACTCAGGAAAAGAAACGAAAGGGCGTTATTAACAAAGGGAGGAACATATATTAAATTACATAAGAGTGAAGTAAACAGACTAATGAACAAAGGACATACAGCATTTTCAGTCTAGTTTATTATAATCATGTTGATATGGTTGAAGCTCCTAACTTCATGCTGAAGAATATCTTTACTTACTGCAAGATAGACACTGTCTCTCTCCACTAGATCAGCCAGCTTCGACAGCAGGCGACCCCTCTCCGATGCATCCATTCTTCGCCACACAGAGCCCAAAGAAAAGGCAAGATGGGCCGCCTGCACAGCTTTATCAACATCAGCCTGTGAAAAAAGAGAAAGACACTTATCACCCTACCTGAGCTGGAAAACAGGGGGAACTTTTTAACCCATTTTAACAAGCAAAGTTTGTCTTCTGATGTCAGCTTTATCTACATGTTTCTCTGCAAATTCTGGGCCACAACAATTTCATTTATTTCCTTTATCACTAGTAACTATAGACTGGCATTGTTGTGCACTTGCTTTCCTGACTGTTGGAAACATATAGTTAATAAAAGTTAAAAGTTAAAGGGGGGCTGTTGTGAGGAGAAAAAACTGAGATTGAACTTTCATTTTTAACTCCCCACTGGAATAAAATGACTCAACAAATTACTGAAGTTTGTATATTTTTACACTTATATTCAATTATATAGTTTTGTACATTTACTCAACTACTATTCAGGGGGAATTTTTGACTCTTTCCTCACTAAGTTCACTCAACAACTGTAATTATTTCTTATGGTATTGGTATACTTATACTTACTTCAATAAAATATGACTTATTGTTAATAATTAAACTGTAATGAAAAAAATCATCCGCCCTGCTCTACTTAGAACAACTACGACATTAAAGCACTACTAATGTAAGGCTCATTCACAGTGCGGTTTCAAGCAGTGATAATTTTGCTCCTGTGATGTTTTGCCTTCACTATGAACACTGTGGAGGTGTAATGGGAGGATGAAGTGATCCCCATCTTTGCCGCCTTTAAAGCTAGTAACAGAGGAGTTAATGAGTTATGGATGAATTAGTGGTGCCAGTGGAGTAGCAAAGCGCTGTGCCATGCTCTCTTGTGCTGCCACAAAGCTGTAACACAATGTGAAATAACAGGCAGGGGGACTAAATACCATGCATTTGTGGTTATAAATATGAATGTCTCTAGATCTAATGATGGTGGAGCTTCATTTTGGTGCTGTCGCAGAAATGCATTGTGAAAACACCAACAAAAATGCATAAAAATTCACCTTATTAAAGATTAATATAACAAATGTAATTGCTCATGCCTTCATACTATAAAGCAGGGGTCATTAACTAGATTTGTACAAGGGTCAGCTTTTTTATCTGAGCAGATGCTTCCCCAGACTTTCAAACAAACATGAACAAAAAAATGTAAGTATTTTTTAGACATTAGCAGTGAGATTAGTCCCTAATGCCTATACTGCAGCCAGCTAGAAGTGGGCAATTTAATATATAAGCTACATATTTCTGGGGCTCCCATGTTGTCCATCGCTGGGTTTGACGCTGCTATGCTGCTTCTTGATTGGCGAGAAACATGCAGGAAACAGGTGTGCCATTTTGATTCTCAGACAGGAAAATTTTATACCCCAAGAGTCTGAAGCAACACATAAAACTGCAGATTTAATCAGGAATGGACTGACAAGTATGTGTTTATTATGCATCATATTTAATAGCAATGACGATCAGGTGGATTGCTGTTAAAAAGAAAAAGAAAACAGTTCAAACATTTAGTCATTCCTGACAAAACTGTTGCAATGTTGATGTTTTGGGGTAGATGTAAAAAATAACCCAACTTTTGTCCTCCTCATATTTTATGAATTTAATCATCTTTTGAGTAGTTATCTAACCTAGATAACTACTCAACTACATATAGTCACATTAACACCCTTAGTTTCCAAGATGATTCTCCCTACTCTGAAAAGATCAGCAGTAAGAAAACACAGTTTTTAAAGATAAGATTGCATGCTGTGAAGTACTTACCTTGTCTGCTTCCTGGACTTCACAGATCTGCTCTCCTGTAGCAGGGTTGTAGGTTGGAAAGACCTTCCCACTGACTGAGTCCTGCCATTCATTGTTGATAAAAATCTGCAGAAGAAAAAGAAATATTTTTGTAAACAGATGCAATGTTTCTTTGGTAAAATCACACGCACAGATTGTTTTTAAAGAGTGTGCCGTTTAGTGTGCAAACCAACTGAGATCAAGTTGGCCATGATTGCTGTGTTCATTAATCTTTTCTAAATATTTGTTTGGAAATAATTCTATCACACCATGTTGGCTGCATTGACCTGCTTGTACTGGAGCGTGTTAAAGAGTAACAGCAGCGTTCCCAGCTCTTGTGTAAGGGATATGGGAGAATCTCTGGAAATCTGGACAGAGATTCCTGCCTGTCCAGCATTGCTCTCTGGGGAGTCCTCCACCATCCAGACAAAGGGGTGGGTGTTAGGGGGGGTGTAGATAAATCCCTATCAGACACCAGACCCCCACCTACACGCCCATCCCCTCCACCCCCAAGCACACAGACACACGTTTCACAACATCACTGCTCGTTTACGAGATCATAAAACACGTGCCGCTCTTGGTTCCTGTGATGCGTTAAAGCTAGTCTTCCATTAAACAACTACCTGGCTCTTCAAACAGGACTTATTCAACATCTTTTAAGTCCAAAAAAGAAAAACATAATGTTTACAGAAGCACAAAGCTGGAATTATTTCACATTTAATTCAAGCAAGATTCTCTTACACTGGTTTAAAAAACTGCTATAATTTAAAATACAGAGAAAAATAGGATAGCTCCTTCTTTTCTGACATGTTTGGATCCATTAGGACAACTACTCACACTCTGTTTTTAATGGCTGTCAGTCTGCCTAATAGATTGAGTGCAAGGATAACATCTGCTGGCACAAATCTCCCTCGTTGTATACATGTGCTCTTACCATCCTTCTACTTCAGAGGATCAAACCTGAGAGTAGAGCGAGAGTATCCCACCACTCTGAGCCTCCCTAAACTCCCCAACATGTTTACCCCCATAAACGCTCAGCTCTAAGTACTATTTAATTGGCTATAAACTGTTAGCCATGTTTACTTTCAGGTTGGTATGAGGCTGTTGGAGTGTGGCGAACACATCCCTTCCTCCTCCTCTTCATTCCCACAGCTCACAAAAACATAATGCGTGCATGCATAACTCAAACACAGACATTTAAGGTGTTCAGTATCTGTATGTACCAACCTACAGAACGATACATAACAGAAACACTCCTATACTTCTTTGTACCCACACATCCACCCCCCTTCTCATTTAGAGAAAGACAGGCCTGGAGTTCTCTCAGGCGCCTTCCACCAGAGGTCACCTTTAATCTGATGCTCATTAGGAGCACTTCATAAAATTGTCAGTAACGATAAGGAGCAGAGGGCCAGCTACAAAAACAGAAAGTCCTGTAGAGCACTGAATTAGTTTTTAAATTTATTGTAGGGGCCACTGAAGTGGGGCACCCTAAATCAAGAGGAGCCCCCTGACAGCCTGAACAGTCCGAGCAGGAATGCAGACCGTGGGTAGCTTTATGCGAAGCGTAACCCTGCTCACAAGGCGCTGCTGAAGGAGAACGGATGAAGCCGGAGAACAGTGGAGTGGGCCGCCACCTAAATCATGGGCAGAAAAGGACAACTGTCAGCCGCCGCTTGGCTAGGCCCTCTTTCTGGGCTTGGACTGGTGTTGCACTTTTGTCTCGTTCCATTCAGGGACTTGATTAAGATGACAGGGCCGAAGCACAAATCAACTCTCAAGGGTTCTTAAAATTGCTTTTAGGATCATTTAGAACACAAGAATGAAACAAAGTGCACATTTTTTAAATGACTAATGGTGTTTTCTTTCCCATTCCCTGCGGGGTCGTTGTTACCACTATGCATGATCGTTTCATGTTTACAAAAATCTGAGAACTTAGAGTTAACTTCAGTTGTAGAGACAAGAGAGAGAAGTCATTTTCAAAATTACAAATTTCATGCTTTTGTAAGGATAGTGCAACTTCTGATGAGGTTGTAAACATAGATAACATGTTTTTTTTTTTACTTTAAAGCTCCTGTGAAGAACGTTTGGCTTGCGCAGATTTACCGCCCCCCCGTTGACAAAGCTTCACCTCTTTTCTTTATACAACTTTTGACAGTGCATGTTTATCCTGCTTTATTTAAATATTACATTTAATCTCCTATTGTTAATATTTGTGTTTTAAAAAAATGCAAAAAGGGCTATTTTTACAGTCCGCACTAAAATTGCTTGTCTGACACCCAACCAGAAGCTGCAGTTACAGGCAATAAAAACATCTTTACAGAAACAATCTCTTTTTTCCTGATGCTCATAAAGGAGCAGTTTCAATCTATTTCATTACCAGTCAAAAAGACTCACATGGGCTAAATAATGATATCAAAACTGCAAAAAACAGTTTGTTTACACACATGATGGTTAACACACAGTGTGAAGGCCTTATGTGGTAAACAGCTTAGCCATTTCCATGCAGGTCAAGTCTTTCAACAAGGGCCACAATGCAGCTGCAAACATTTAGAAACTCTGATGCTTTTCTACAAAAGCTGTCCTTCACATCACAAAGAGAAAGCCAGAGACATTATGAAGCATAATGCACATGATATTCATCGCATCAGCTACATATTGTTGTCTGTTAACTGATTTTTTATTTGATGTCTTATAATAATTTTTAGAAAATAATCACGATTTTTGCACATGCTGTAAAAAAGTTAATAATTCTTTGCATGTTTTTTTTAAATTGTTAATTCATGTTGCAGGGAAGGGAAATATGCAATGCTGAAAATACTTCCTGCAGCCAACAAAACATCTGTTTGGCTCCTTGCTTCTTCTCACAGCTCGGATGCTGACGGCTGAAGGGATGTGTTTTGCTACTCAGGACTTGCCTTTTTTTTTTAAACATGGGGGATAAGGCGGGGGTGGGGGGTTAAGACAAGGGGTGGGTTGGGTTGATGTGTAAAGGCTGGGGGTGGGAGTGTAAGGGGTTTAAATATGTGTGTGCGTGTTTATACACAACATGCCAAGATTCCATAGCCAGACGAGTCCGAGCCGGGCACCTGCAGCCCTCGTCTGCGCAGGAAGTTTCATATCCTCCCCTATCACAGGACCTCGGTTTCCTCCCTGGTCCTGGACGGCTTTCAAAACTCTTATAATTACTACTGTTACAAGTGAGAGGAGAGCATGTGAAAGTGGAGACCAGCTGGCATTTTTTTTTTGTGCTTCTTCTTTCCACATCTGACACCACAGAGCCTTCATGTTTCTTCATTCACACACACAATGCCAGCCTGCGCTCCTGGGTTTGGCGAGGGCGACCTGGCTGTCACTGCCTGGCAAATGTCTTTGTCTCACTGGTGTGTGTGGGCAGGGGGGTCTGACTCAGAAGTTATGCTAGAAACACTAATTTGACACAAGGCTGTAATTACTGACAAGTTCTTGTTCACTTTTTCAGCAGATTCACTCATTTGATGGATTTCCTCCAGTAGTTTAAACTGCAGCAGACAGAGCACGTCACTGCAGAAGCAGACAAGTTTGGATATCTGTCTTCCTAAGGATGAAATCATACCCATTTCTTTAAAAAGCCACATAGGGGATTCATGGAGTCATGCAACTGTTTTGTCTCCAAATAAATATCTAACGCCCAAATTTCATTCAAGGCCTCAAAAATGTTTAAGGATAATAAAGGTCAATGTATACATGTTTTAGCCAGCCTATTTAATCCAGCAGACACTCAAAATGTATCCACCATACACAGCATAGACATATAGCTGTTCAGCCTTAATCTAAAGATTTTTCACTACACAGAATAAAACAGATTTTAATCTACAGTCTTGATGAGATGAAATGATTGGTAGTGGAAACAAAGGCTGCATGCAGCTACATTTTCATGAATCAACAGTAAAATTGCCCTCTCCCCTCCCCTCCTGTGTTTTATTTTTCCTTTGAACATCTGAAGTTTGATGGGTTTCCTGTGTACTTAACCATTCCTCTATATCTCAGGTCAAGGGAATGTTTAAAGAACGGTAGTTTTTCTCCTGGGATCTGTGCACAAAGAGGAAGTAATTTTTAAGAACTGTGACGTTTTCCACAGACGAGCAAGCATGCAGAGGAGTACTCGTGTCACTGCTGTGGCCGAAGAAAGAGCCTCTCTTAACAGATTTATGAAGCAGAGTGTTTTTCATAATGACACGTAAGGATTTACACGTTCCTTGTCAAGAGGGGCCACGCAAGTGAAGGTGTGGGAAGTTAACAGGGTAACCTCGCTGTCACTGCTCTTCCTCACACAGTGATTAAGAGACAGGGGACATGATGTTGACGTGTCTGCTAAGATGATAATTTACACTCGCTGCACAAGTGGGCATTTCACACCAACAGACACGTTAATGGAGGTGCACACTTACCCTGTCACAATCAAAGAGTATAGAGAGTCTGTGGTCATGTGTGTGAGAGCGGAGAGATTGTGTAAGCAAAGGAAGAGAAAAGGAGGAGGAGGAGGCTGGGAGAGTTCTCGCTGTGCACGTTGTGATAAATCATTTAGTTGCACAGTATCCCCTTAACTTTGGCTCTGTTTGATCTCCATCACAGTAAGATGCTGGTTTTGAAGTGAAAAAGTCCAGAGCTGCAGGTCAGGCTCTGGCAAGGAAGGGCCACTAACCCACACAGTGAGAGCGGCTCATAATTTACACCCCAGTGGACAGCACCTAGCATCGGGGAGCCCCAAGCCTCCATCTGTGCTATCTCAATCAGTGACAGATTGATGGAGCCTCATCCAAACTGAGAAGATGTCTCCGTACAGGCCGCTCTACAAACACACACCAGGCTGCTGCAGGCAGGTTCTGCACAGGTTCCTAGGGAGAAAGTGCACTAATGCCACCATAAGCAGAGCAACAAAGAAAATGTAGATTATTTGATTAAGTTAAGACTTCTGTGGCACAATGTGAACCTACAACTGGTCCTAACTAATCTTTTAGGTCATTACCCTATCAAAGAGTGGAAGAAAGCAGGAGATATAAATCATGCTTTAACATTTTTTAGCCAAAATGCAATCACTCTTAAAGCTTTAAATCAACTTCACATCATCATTTTTTTTAAAAAGGAAAGGGTTTGCAAAATACATTTTTACATAAAAAAGGGTAAATTACTTGTTGAGCTTTCACTTGCATTTAAAACACACACACCAACATTTCTACACTTTTCCACCATAAAAGCAGCACATTTATTCCCAGTCTTGTAAAATTTGTCCCTCCAAGTGTCTCCTTTAACAACTCTTTATCACTGAACGGTGTGAAAAACCACTAAGACCACAACTCTCACCCAGAAAGAAGCAGCATTAACTTCATTATTCTTAAAACAAGAGTCTGTTCTCTCTACCACAAGTGGAAAACATCAATAAATAGCTATCATGACTCTCTTATTTATGGCTTCCTCCGTGCTCCTATCAACCTTTAAACTGTTTCTGTCTTGTAACCCAGCTGTTGGAGCTCCAGCGATAGAAATGTGGGGGTAGGGGAGAGTAAGGCCGAGGCATAGCTTTGCTCCTCATGCTCTTAGCTGCATGGAATAGGATGCATGAAAACAACCAGTTTTTGCTTATTTGGATGTATAAATAAAGATCTGAAATCATAGATGCATTGATGCAAACAAGAGAGAGCCAATCCGTGTGTCTCGTAGGGTGAGAAGTTCATGACTCGGTGAAGAGGACAAGGGGCAAACCTTGACTGTAATAACCTTTTTTATGCTTCCCAGTTATAGAAGCGGCTGTGTTAAGTAATGATGATAGTGTATCGGCCATATCTCAGTTTCCAGGGTCACTAAGATGTAATCTCAGCGTTGCAAAACAAAAAAAAAGAAGTTACAGTGTCTTGGTGCATTTTTATGTAATTTTGAAAAATGCAATACTTTGCAGAAAAGTTGAATATAAGGGTGTCAAAAATAATAGCTAAGGAAAATGTGTAGAGAAGCTAACAGCTTCATACACACTCTGCAGGCCTGTGAATGGTGCAGGCTTTTTCCCTCAAAGTGAGTGGGGTGGAGAACAGGAACAGGGTGTGAGGAAAGCCCACGCCAGGGGTTCCCATAAATCAGGGCCCTTCTGCCCCCTGTGTCCACCAAACCATCAGGGACTGGATGATCCAAATTCCTGGGGGTTAATTCACCAAGTCGCTCCCTAAATTTCCTCCTGTACACCTTCCATCGTGTCCTCCTCTTTAACTAAAAGACACTGCACTGTGAGGGAATGTAAGGCTTACAACTCAGCAAAGTCTTAACTGCATGTGGCATTGTCTTTAGTAGTGTGCCCTTTGCTCTTAAAACACTGAGGTATGCATTAACACAGAGCAATCATGAACGCTATCATGAATCTGTTCTCCATGAGATGTGCCCTTTAATCTCACGATCATAAGAACACTTGTTCTGCAGCTGTAAGAGCTGTTCAGTAGCAACACAAAAACGGGAGCAGACTACGACTTGACTGCAAAGGCTGAGGATGAGGTGGTGTATTATTCTTATGAGAAACTAAATTATCTTTAACAAATGACTTACATTTATATTTTAGAGTTTTAAAGTAAGTTACTTTTTAAACATGGAGCAAGACTTATCAAATTAGCTTTTTTAAACATTAGCGAATCTTACAGTAGAGCTGTGCGGAATCACAGACAGGAATGCTCAGATATCCAAGTTAAAAAAAAAGTATGTGAATTATTTTTGTAATGCAACTACGTATGCACAGCATTGGATAGAAACAGGAATTCCACACTAATATTATCAGCGCCAATTTTTTAAATCAAAAACTTTGTGTTATATCTGCAACATATTTACTGAGTTAAAATTTTCTTTGACTAAATTTTCCTTTTCCAAATATTCCTGCCTTCTTTTCTTCCTACTACACACCTGTCATTGTGTATTCATACAAACGGAACTCGTAAATTATCAATACTTATTTTAATTTTCTTCCTATTAGAGGATGACAAAAATCATAAATTAAATCACAGCCAATTCTTTGGATATGGATAACCCATGTGCAATAAAATTTGCTGTAATTACTGAGGTCACTGACATAAAAGTCCCGGTTGTGTTAACACACACATTGGCTTATATTGCAATTAAATTAAGATCCAAAAACATGACCACTTACTAACCTCTGAAAACAAACGTATGCATTCAAAGAAATTGGTAAATTTATATATTCATTTAAACCTTGGTTCTTCCCTTATAATATCTAAATTTGATAGGCATCCAATTATAAGCTTCCTTGTACACATTCAGGCGACTTACATTGAAAATAAATTGCTACAAATAGGACTCTTTTGCAATAACCTGAAAGATACTGGCCTGAGTCATGACTTGAGCATAGAATAAATGTAATATATAGTTATAATGACCTATAAATTACTATATAATAAAATAATGAATGTTAATCCACAGGTGTATACTGATGCAAATAATTTCAAAATATTTCCAAAAGCAAGCCTAAACTCTGGCACGCCCTTAGTAAAGCGCATTACTCTCTCAAAAACACCGTTATTTGTTGCTTATTCAATTTAACGCCCAGCAATCAGCCTATACTAAGGATAAATCAGCAATTATTAATGACTTACATTTAGAAAAACCTTCTTATTATACGTCAACTCTAGTCAGATCAGGAAACAAGCCCGCTTACAGGCAAACCACAAATCTAAACAAGTGAAAGATATAAAATGTCCATTAATGTTGACGTTACATTACGTTGCTCTGAGGTTATAGATAATTTGGTGCTGAGCACGTGGACGCCGAATAAACTTCTCGACATTGTCAAATGTCTAATCGTCATTTTATTATGACTGAAGTCAAAAAAAGTTTCGCACGAAGAACTTTGAGGGCTTCAGCTGCTCCACTGTGAGCTTCCCTCTACTCTGATACCGAAGCGTCAGCTGCTGACGCACAAAAAGTTTAGTTGACGGAAAGTTTGAGTTAAAGATTCACGGACATGTAGCGAGCAGGAGCGGGCTGGCTAACGCGTAAAGCGGTTCGTTGTTGTGTGTGGAGTGTGTAGAGAAACAGACCTTGGTATACTTGATCTCCGGGTTGGGCACCGGGGAGGGCATCAGCTGGAGGGATGCCATGAGAGCAGCGGGGTCGCTCTTCACCTCTCCGGGGATCTCGATCTTACTGGAAGTCATCGTGTCTCCTTCTCGTCTGCCTGCAGCGCCTCTCTGGAGTTTTTTCAGCAGATTTCTGATCAGGACTTTGGGTTCCTTCCTGGGTTTATAGCCAGGTGTCAGCCGCGGTTCATTTTCATTGGGCAAAGAAAAGGGCTGTCCTATTGAAAATTAAATTCACGCATTTACATAAACGACCTCAGCCATGCGTGTTAAGGAGGAGAAACACATCCACCCACCTCCATCTGCCGGTACTCTCACTTTTAACCGCTTTCACTCACCGATGGATAAAGCCTTCCTGTTTTAACCCAAAGGCTACTTTTACACTTTAACGCACACTAACATGAACAAACAAGAAACTCCCAGGTCATATTCACATGGCGCCATAATCCTCAAACGAGGCTATTACTAATATATTTAATCACATCTGCCACCTGAACTAGTATAAAACCAATAATTGTCTAAGAATGAACATTTTTGGCCCAAAAAGTTACAAAATTGACGTTTGAAAATTCCTAGAAGCACAATGGTCTGATGACGTCTTCTTGCAACCTAAGTGTTTCAAAACGGCCTCATTCAGAAGACATTTTTGACTTTCGGGTTACAAAACAACCACTTAAAAGTTTCTTCAATCCATGATTGATTACTCAAAGAACTTTTAAACTATTTGGCACAGGACTTGGGATTTAAAGTTAATTCTTAACCTTGGAATCACCTGAGTCCAAGCCAACCCCTTCATATAAAAGCACATTAACTGTTTACTGGTTACATAAACTCACATTCTTGCCCCATCATTAACCATTTCCTATGTGACATAAAGGTGTCAAACTGCTTCCCTGGGCTCACTATCACCCCTGCAGTCTTTACATTTGCCTATCACAACCTCCCTGCGGTCTAAGATGTTATGTAAATGTAGGGTAAAAAGGGATTGCTGCTACTTGCTGAGGTGTTGTTGGCAGAGATTTGTCCTGCAGGTGATAATTCCTTCCAGCGCCTCATTTAAAAAGCTCCCAATAAACATCCTCCAACTAGCTGTGAGGGCCTGTCTCCTAAAACTGAGAGTATTAAAGTTAAATCCACGCATGTATTAACACATCCACAACAACTGCTGGCCTAACATATTCATGAGGTAACAGATTAAAGGATAAATCAGAAGTTTGAGATCAGGGCTTCAAGGTGGCCACAAACGTGAAGAAGTGGGGGGAAATTCAGGAAAAGGTATCTGTGGTGTAATTATGTTTGATTTCTTAATTTTATGTCAATCTTTCAAGATCAAGCCTCTTAAATGTTCTATAATCTAAAACCTCTTGACAGGAAAAAGGAGGTGGTGAGACAGATGCAGGCTCATCATTTGCAAACCCCCGGAGGATGCTGTTTCTCCATCAGCACATCGTCCTTTCTTCACAGCATGGGGACAATCTCACAGTGTCTGTTTCACATCAAAGAGGACGGCCCTGAAACGGTGACAGTGATGAATGCAGAGAAAACATGCTCGCGCTCAGCCTGTCGCCTCACCTTTTCACAGCGCGCGGTGAACGGAAGATAAGACAACCAACCGGTGTGACAATGCTCAGCCGGTGCCTCAAACGTATTCACAGAGCGCCCCCTGTCGGAGGAAACGAGAGCTAGAGGTATATTAATTATTTATTCATGTTGAAACAGTTAGCAAGAGCGGGTAGATAGGTATAAATGAGGGTGATTTAAGCAACAAGGTAATTAATAAGAGGGAAAATATGTGGGTGAACATGGCTGACAAGTGGAGCCACGGAGCTAGTAAGAAGAAAGGTGGGTGAGTAATTTTTCCCATGTTACAAAGAAAAGTGCAAGAAAGTTAGAGACGATTTAAAAGGAAACAAGTTGATTTATTTCATGTTTGGACCTTTGTCGAGATTTGGCTTTTGATAAAATAAAAACACAAAGAGACCGACTTTAATAGAAATATAATAAATTAGACAAGCTAGGCATTAGATAATGTAGCCTAATGTTTTGCATAGAAAATTGTTTTCAGCCAGATAAACCGGCATATTAATTTACGTATCGTTACCTAAATGGGCCTAGCTTGTGACGCAGTTTTAAATAGAGAAAACTGTGAACCCTGCACTCGTTTCGCCTTTAAAGTGACTTTTAAGGTCATCACTAATAAAAAGCATTGCACCGTCGAGTCATTATTTTTTTCTTTTGGCATTCAGGGACTTTTTTTTAAACCGTTATTAGTCTAATTATAATGCACGCGAGACTTTAAAGCATGTGTAATAGCAAAACCTGGGTGTTTTATTTTTCTCGTGATTATAACTTTATTTTCTTATGTGCCCCACCCCCACCCACACACATTTTTTTTTAAAGAACATTTTTTTGGTCTAGACAGTAGGTTATTTTAATTGAAAAGGGGAGCACAACCTAAAATAATAAAATTTACCACCAGGTACAGCTACTTAAATGAAGCCATTAGCATGTTTTAATTGTATGTTCGGCCGTATTACATAATGAGAAAGTCAACTGGGATGAATTAAAACAGACGACGAACTTTTAGAAATACAAACTTAAGTAAAACTCGTTAAAAATTTCAAACATTTACAAGGTAATGCAAATTTATATCTACATTATAATTCATAATTTAAATTTTAAAATGGACTCATTTTATGGGTTTTTCCCTATCCAGGCAATGTTGTAGACATGATCAACAAATAGCTCGTATGGCACAGTTAAGACGGCACGAGCTACATCAATGATTCTGTCCTTAGAGGAGTGTCTTTACTCTTATATTTTTAAAAATATGTAATTATATGAAACGTCAATGTAAGTCATGACTGAGTTTAAGGACCTATATGCTGGGTATAAAATGCGCTTTATTCTAAAGCTAGAGAAGCCTGTCAGTGTTCTTTGTTTAGTGCATTAACTACTAATTCGAATCGTACAATACCATTGACCAATTTGCAGCATAATTCCACATATGTCTTTGCTCAGAGACTTTCATGTGCATATTTATGGGATAAAAAAATGCCAAATAGTCCTGCTGTGGGTCTGTTAGAACTACATTGTTTATCCCGTTTCTGTAATAAAAAGTGGACCCCTTGTGGTGATAAGAGGAAATAGTAGCAACAAGCTTAACGTGCTGTCAGCCTGCAGAGCGCTCCACGGTCCGAGCGCACCGAGTGGGAGGCGGCAACCTGCACCGACAATCACACACACATACACACATACATACACTCCTTCTTAGTTGTTAGCTGTTTGTTCTGTCCGGAGGAAGACATCAAGGAGCCTCGAAGAGGAAAAAAACATGGAAGATGAGAAGAAGAGGAAGCTGAAGGAGAAATTTGGCCTGAGGCGGGACATCTTTAAGGAGTTCCTAGCGGAATTTCTGGGAATATTCGTCCTCATCGTGAGTACCTCCCTCTGCACCTGTCACCCAGCTTAAACAGCCGCTTTAAAGCTTTGAACCAGTATGCTAATAAGGTGTCAAACTGGGTCTCTGGGGACTCAGTCTGACTGCTGTCTCTCACATGTCTCTATTAGCAGATAGTAGCTATACTGTGAATAACAGACCCTGCCTTTGATGTGCTGTGCTGTAATTTGCTCCTGACAATCATAACAAGATGTGGCTGATGTGGGAATGTTTTTCTCTCTCACTGCTCCTTTAAAAGTGCATTGTAGCACAGAATATTAACCAATATCACCATATCACATTTATTTTAATTGATTATGAAGTTGTTGGGAAAATAAACAATAAATTATTAATAGAAATTTGTCACTTTGCACTAGAAAACAGTATATATCTTTAATTTTTGCAAAAACTGCCTGTTTTTTTGTTTGTTATCAAATTTATTTGTCTCTAGCTCCATGTGTCACCTCTCTGAATCCATTTTAATGCAGTGTCCACAGCAGCCCTATTTGTTTTTGGATGACTGCTCTTCTCCAACACTTTTTTTTAGTCTGAATTACTTCTGCCTTTTAACTAATAAGTGGGGTATTCATTATTTTCCAAGCTCTGAGTTGGACAAATTGTCTGTGGCAGTCGCAGGCTGTTGGTGGACAAGAGGGCTAGTGTTAATGGCGGGTATAATTGGAATAATTAAAAACAATGAGTCTTTCTACCTCCACCCTTTGTGTTTTTGTTCTTGTCTGTACCCCAGCTCTTCGGATGTGGTTCAGTGGCCCAGACGGTGCTGAGTAAAGGGGGTCTTGGGGAGCCTTTGACCATCCACATAGGTTTCACTCTGGGCGTCATGATGGCCGTCTACATGGCAGGGGGAGTGTCAGGTAAAAAGTGGCATGCACTTTTTATCTATTAATGCAGATTCCCATATTGCCACACCTGATTATCCTATCTGTCAACAAAAATATTTACACTCTCAGTTATAATGCTATGGTTATTTTTTCTGTGTTATCACTTTCCCACTAACATGCCAGAACATCAAAAAAAATCTAAGTTTTCTGAAGTCCACAGTAACATTTTTATCACATTTTTTTCCAAATGAACCAGAACCTGAAAAAAATGTTAACATATAAAAAAAAATCAGATCACGCATGGCTTTCCATTTATTAGAACAGTGTCCTTATGTTTCAGCTCTTCCTGCAAGTTTGTCATCAAAATGATGAAAAAAATAGCTCCTAGTAGCTGACCTGTTTCATCATCTATTTAAGGTTGTCTGAGATAAGAAATTAAAACTAGTGTAATATTTCAGCCCAAAAAAATCTGAAAATGGCTGTTACAAAGGTCCAAGCTTCATGTTTGCCTGCTATGGAGATGCAATCTTAGGTCATGGATATTTGCCACAACAATCTTCTCCATCCTGTTACCCTGTTCCTTTAATATAAAATTTGAAGTATGTACACAAAAAGTGTAAGCTAATTGATCTAAAAAATAAGTTTTAAAATGCAAACTAAGACATTTTAAGTCTTGATGTTTAAATGGGACTTCATGGGACATAAAGAGTAGAAAGAGTCTGCCTAAACTGGCAGCAGTTAACAGGTAAAAGGAATTATCAGTTGATAAATGTCACAAATTATAACTGTCAATTAATCATCAATCAAGGGATGCACAATGTTAAGGTTTACATTGAGCAGGGTTTGTGAATAGTTTTATTTTTGCCATCAGTGTTCACGGCTGTAGACAGTGAGCGTGGTTTAGCATAAAAACTGGAAAAAAAGGGATAAACCTTCTGCAGCTAAACAGCTGCACCCATCAGTCCCCCAGAGGCTTATTAATTTTGTAATATATTCATATTAAAAAAGCAGAACTGTAATGACAATTTGCTTTCGTATTAGGTTCATTTGTCCCACTTTTTTTGTCTAAAGGCTTGACTGACAACCAGCTGGGACTCTTAAAGTTTCTTAGTCAACAAGGAAAAATTTGAATCTGTAAGCCCCTTTAAAATAGAAGCTTGGTCCAAACCGTCTTTTACATACATGTTAAACTACAGGTAACATTTAATTGGTTGTTTTTGTTTTTTGGATAGAGCTAGGCTAGCTGTTTCCCCCTGTGCAAAGCTAAGCTAACCAGATGCATGCTACAGGCACATTTCTCTCATGCACACAAAAGAGTTATACCAAATATTCTGATCTCTGAAATGTCCCCAAGAAATAATATTTCCCAAAATATTGAGCAGCTTCTACCAAACCCTTTAAAGTTCTGGCAGGCAGACTTTGTAGTCCACACTAGCCAGTCTTAAGATGGTTTACTTATTGAATATTTTCATGCACCACTTAATTGAAGAAGTAAAGTTCTTTGTGTATTTTAAGACGATTTAAACTATTCAGGGAAAAATGTAGCGTATGGAGAATGGAAAAGGCTTTTTAAAAAATCTGTCTCTCATTTACTGTTTGCTCATGCTCATGCTACAGCGTTAGCCTGCTCATGCTACGTGTTTAATGAGAGGAGTTGTAAAGCTTCAGAGGAATAGCAGAAAAGCCTGAGGACAGCGAGGTTAATATATGGAGAGCTTTTGCTGCATGACTGGGCCATTCAGCCGCGGGGTCCACAGCTCAGTGGGAAGCTTCTGTCCGACGACATCTCTGAAGATGATCATAGGTATTGGACTAATGAGCTTTACTGGGGCAGGGGTCTCTGGAGAGGAAGGGGGTCAGGTGTGACAAGCCTAGCTTTCTAGGCTTCCTTGGCAGGGAGGCCCCATAGGAGAAGAAAACACAATTGTTTTCACTTTGTAGTCCCAGATTTTAGATGACAGTGTACCGTAAGTGTGACACATCATGGTCACTCTAATGACCTGCAGTCTACGTGTGCCTTAAGCAGATTCAGGCAGATTATGTCAGATGCAATTCAGACAGGCAGGTCTGGCTGGTTGTCGTGGTCAGTGTTTGTGAACAGGACGGGGAGATTAACAATGGGCGCATGGCTGATACCCCCAGTGGTGTTACCACAGCAAGGTCAAAGCCAAGATCCCAGAGTGTTAAATAAATGACCCCACACTGCCATCACAGCCCACTAACATTTGGCTGGAATGTGTTCAAACAACCCTCTTAAGGACAATGTGGAATATGGGAAAACAGACTGTGGAAGCAAAAACAGACCCTCTCGTCTGTCCTTTGTTATAAATATCCTGAAAGTCTTCAATGGACAAGCACACAAGGGTTTGGACATAAGTGCTCAATGATCAGACAACCTGTCACAGACTGTTTTAATCCAATGAACTCAGTTCACCTCATTTGGTACGACAACAAGACACGAGATACGCACCAAACTGTCAGCACCCAGTGCATTGTGGATAATGTAGGTGTTAAAGTTTTACTATTCATTGTGAATTTTCTAATAATGTTTTGCTAGTGTAATTTCAGTTTGAAGTAAAAGAAGTTTTCATGTTTCAAGAAAGCTTTGAGAGAATTTTATAGACTTTATAGAAAAAATACACTGACAACTGAAAACAATTACAATTGAAACGCGGCCTGAGTAAGAGCCACATTTTAATAGTTGTTTTAATTCATAAGGACCTAAGTGCTTTATGCCAGTGCTGTTTGCTGTTCTTCTTTTCCTTTTACAATAAAAGTTTGGTGCATGCAGGACTGAAAGTTTGGTTAAAACAAAATTAATTGGCAACAAATATTCAAACATATCCAAGGAACTTAATTCCCTCATCTTTTGTTGTTACATTGTTCCAGGAGCTCACGTGAACCCTGCAGTGTCTCTGGCCATGGTGATCCTAGGGAAGCTGTCTCTGAAGAAATTCCCCATCTATGTGCTGGCCCAGTTCCTGGGGGCTTTTGCTGGATCTTGTGCTGTCTATGGGCTTTATTATGGTGGGTGTAAATAAAGTACATGCATGCATTCATTACCATAGAATTGACTCTGAAACTAGAATAATCTAATTAATTTTTCTGCTTACACCCAAAAAACACACAAGTCTTTTAACTCGCACTTGTGTGTGGTTTGGGGGAAATTTAGTGACTCTACCGCAGACCATCCCTCTCAAGAGACAGTAAAAACTGTTCCTACGAAGATAATTTCATTTTGTTACTCTTTAACATTTACTGTTATTGAAACAAAAAAAGAAAACAGGACTTCCTTGTAAGTAATAGTTGCATTGATATTTGCTGATCTTAACTGAATTTCCTGTTTCACAGATGCTTTAATGGAATTTACCGATGGACAGTACATTGTTATGGGTACAAATGCTACAGCCGGCATATTTGCATCTTATCCAGCAAAACACCTCTCAGTGCTAAATGGATTTGTTGATCAGGTGAGACTAAAGACTTGAAACTGAAACTCATTTTTTAAAATAGATAGTCTATCATAATATTCTAGTGCAGTGATAAACTTCCCTAGTAGTATAAAAATAGTAAAACACAACACTATTGTCCAAAGTGCCTGATAGTATTCAGAAAACCATGCTATTGATTCTTAAATCAGTTTGTAGCTATAGGGGGCCTTTCTCTCTTTTTTTACATGGAATTATTGATGTGAGTGAGAAAGCAAACCACCACTGGGATACTGTGTGTATGGAAGCAACTAAAGCATACAGAGATGCATGTGAGCATGCATTTAGTGCAGTCATGGGCATGAATGTAGGAATAAATGGACATGTGAGTTGTTTTATGGAGTATGAACAATTATGCTGCATCGCTCAAAATAACTTCCATCTGTTCAGGATGGTTAGTATATCAGACCAGGCACACATGTTAGGTTTTTTTTTACATATTTAGAACACTATTTTTTAGAAAACACCCATAGTAATAAGCAATGTTAACATATCTGATGTAAACAATGCAGTAAAAGAATTTAAAAAATCAATAATTAATGAATAGATAAAATGCATTACAATAAGACTTAAATCAGTTCAGTAGAGGTTCTATTACTGATGTTTGTTTGTTAGCATAGGAACTACAGAATGTTTCATATTTGTAATGAGTTAATCTGATATTTAAAGTTTGATAAATATTTCAGATCTTTTTTTAATTATTATTTTTAAATTTGAAATATGTTCTTTTATGTTCTTGCTCCATGGTTTTCTAGTGTACATAACCATAAGGGGCTTTATAGTAAAGCTGCCCTTTGTGGGATTCAAACCAGGGGAAAGGGGAAGCCCCATAATAAGCTTAGGCAAAATAACATAGGGCAGAGTTCACCACAGCAGATGAGCAATACAAAACATCCTATCAAAAAAAATAACAAACAAAAACATACACTGTGCTCATTACCTGATGCTTTTGTCATTAAGGTAATTGCGACTGGTGCGTTGATTCTGTGCATCCTGGCCATCACTGACAAGAGGAACATTGGGGCTCCTAAAGGCGTGGAGCCGCTGTGCATTGGCCTGATCATCATGGCCATTGGAGTGTCCATGGGTCTAAACTGTGGTTATCCCATCAACCCAGCACGAGACCTGGGCCCACGGTTCTTCACAGCTGTGGCCGGGTGGGGCATGGAAGTATTCAGGTAATTTTACAGAAACAGTGCCTGTTGTCACAAGTAAAAGAGAGTTTGAAAATAGGTGCTTAAATGTTTTAATATCCTTTCACATGTTGGGCCTCTTGTTGAGACAGCCAGGAGTCCATTATTTACTGCTGTTCTTACTCTTTGCACCACCTAAAACGTAGTAAAAGTGTGATGGAAGAGACGTTAGCAAAGTAGCTGCTTTATCCTGTCACACGTGAAGAGCAGGGTATGAACAGCACTGCTCTCTTGACAATCCCAATCAATATTTTAAAGGCAATGCATGTATTTCATGCATTTTAAAAAAGAGCTAGGGATTTTATTTACAGTGAGCAGGGAGAGTTTCTGCGCACTTAATATAAAATATTTAGTGCTTCATTATTGAAATGTCACAGCTATGTATTCTTCAGTCTCCTTTTCTTCCTTGTTATCATAGCTTCTTCTGGCTCTGTTTTGTTTTTCTATTACATTACTGGTCAAAAGTCTCAGAACGTCATTACATTTGTTGTTTGAGCTATGTGAGTGCAGTTTATCACCATTTGTTTTGGAAAGCACCGGATTGTGAATGGATTATTTGTAAATATGACAACAACTACCCCCCAATATTGCAATTTCAATATAATATGCAATTCTTTTTTAAGTTCCTTGTTTTATGTATTTCCCAACACAAAAGAAGTAAATCATTCTATGTTACGACAAAGAAATTATATGATAGATTAAATTAAGGCTGAGCAATTTTTGAAACATTTCTGAATTGCAATTATTTTGACTTTTATTGTAAATTCGGTATGAATTGCATTAAAAGGAAATCACAATTTTGTCCTTCATTTTTTATGGGAAAACCTATACAATTCAAGGAAATAGGATTTTTTGGCAAACTATCCTAAGAATTGATACTTGAATGTTTGCATGATTTATACAGCATTTATATCTCTGCATTAAATATGTATTAAACTGGTATGTTGACACAAATTTCAGGTCAAAGAAATATTACATCCTCTGTGGTTTGAAAATTGCAGTAGGACATACCGCAATATAATCTAATTTCCGATTAATTGTCCAGCTCTAATTGTAGTACAACCTAAATCTAGCAAGGATCTTTGGGAAGAGCCAAAAATTTCTGCCATAATATTCTGAACCAGACTCGACAAAACTTCAAAGCAGCCCCTCATAAATGTTTAAGTTGGCCAAGTGCAACATGAGGCCCCACTTAGGACAAACTTTGCCATTTTGTTCTGAAAATTGCACAAATATGTCCTGTTTTTACTACCTCAATATACAGAGACTGCAAAATTAATATGTGTAGTAATTAAAAATGCAATAAAAATAAAAAGCTATTGTAGCCTAAGACTTTTGCACAGCTCTTTATATTCTACTGTGTTTATTAGAAGTGTAAGGTCCATCAGATATGGAAGTACACTATGTAATGTTAAAATATTCAGCATTTTTGCCTCTTGAGGGCAGCAAAAACATGATCACACAACTAAAATATATCATCAATTTTAAACTGGTGACAAATGTAATGGCTCACAGCTTCTTACAACACAATAATCAAAACAATCAAGAAGTTATTTTTGACTTTGTGATCAACATTAACGTTATGCCATATGACCAATTTAAAGTCTGTTTTTGATAACTACCAACTATATATGGGAATGTATTTCTCTGCAGCTGCTAAATTGCTTCACTATATTAATCTACTGGTCACTGATAGTGCGAAGGCTGTTTTTGGCTTTCTTCTATAGGTAGAGTAAGGTAGATTGCTAGAAAATTTTCCGCTGAAAACAGCTACCCTCTAATAAGTGGACTGACCTTATAAGAGAATCAAATCAGTAGAGTCTCAGGCAGGACAGCTGAACAATGAGCTGAAAATTTAATATAATGGTCTGTTAAGAGGATAGTTAGGGTTAGATAGAGGGGATGATGTAGCTGTAGCTGAAAAATTTCAAAAGTTTTTGAGGTAAGCTGCATGATTGAACACAAGCAGCTATTTTTTCACCCTGATTTTTCATTCAGCCTCCTGATAAAATTGTCTTTTTCATGTCAAACTTCCTTAAGTACAGATTTAAAGGCCAGAAGTGTCATCATAGCATTGGACTCTGCTGCTCTGTTTGCCAATTATTCTACATTTTTATAGCATCCTGTTCTGCCTCTGATTGAACCAGTTTTAAATGCAATGACAAATTACAACACAGAAACAACTACACAATAACACTCTAATGTCACAGAGTTTACATTTTATATACCATCTGCACGTTGCGAACAGGAGGGGGACAGGTTGAAACCCTGTCTCCCTTTGGACTTCGTCAAAAATGCAAACAAATCAGTCACATGTATATAAACTAAACATGTATATTAAGCATATGGCTCATGAAAGCAGACTATGTTTACTGTACTCTTACAGGAAGAAGAATACATATCCAGTATCTGCAAACACATGTACTTTGGTTAAAGAACCTTTTATGAACTATCGATCCTCAGGGCTTAAAAATTCATCCACTGTTATTCTATACAAAGTCAAAGCATGTATACAAGAATACAGGAAATGAAATTGTGTCATGTCTAATAGAAATATTTCATTACATATAAAATAAACTACATTCGTCTGGAAACTCCAAATAGGAATTGTGGATTACAATCTTATTTCAAGAAAGTAAAGTAAATTTTGCTTGCTGCCGTTCGTATCACATGCTCTATTTGCTTGTAAAATGTTGAAGTAGGATGCATTATCTGGACTTGTGAGGAAAGTGTAGCTTGTATTACATGCAATGGGATATTTTATCAAGCAGTTAGACCAATGTTATCAGTGATATGAGTTTTAGCAGTGAACTTGCTGTGGTAAAGAAGGGTGATCCTTTCAAAAGTTTTAACACATTCCTATAGTTGCTTTCATTTCATACCAACATTGATTTTGATGTTTTTTTCCTCCTAAATTGTTATATGGAAAAGCATCTTGATCTGTTGAATACATATCCAAAGCCGTTAGCATATCAGAGGCTTATCTCCTCCAGTCCCTGGCATATTTCCAAAGAGGAGCTTTCTAACCTAGCAGTGAACTCTGCTGGTCAAAGACTTGGGCTCACAGCCTCTAGATCCCTCCAAGGTCTTCAGAAGCATTTTTTGTTGTTCTTTACTGATTTAGTCAAAAAAAAAAATCTGGTCTTATCCCTAAGAACAATATTTTCTGCTGACGTGAAGAATGGTTCAAATAACATCTTGGAGTTGCCCAAAAGATGTCCTCTGCAGCTCTATGGTTGGGCTTTTGTGGAGGTACAGCCACAGAACTTAGAACCTTTGTGGTTTGATTGCCACTCCAAGACATCTTATCCCTTTGATCTATCATCTTCCTTTCCTGCCACTTTTTCCAGCTAGGATATTGGCATAGATAACCTTTTCATAAAGCAGGTTTGAATGCTTTTGCATCATACCTGCATCTTTATAGCTGGTGACAGATTTATTCTGTTTGTGTCTTGGCTCTCAACGCCCCATTTATCATTGACCCTTGGTCTTTTTAACCCCTGGCCTTGAAAGTGTCTGTTTCATGCTGAGATGCTGCTTAAATGCAGAGAATAAAGAGTTGATATTTGTCAAACTAGGCATAAGACACAGTTATAAACAATGGCGCCTTAGTAAAGATGGAAAATGCTAGACCTGACATAAATGTTGTTGAATATGACACTAAAGTGCATGGTAGAAGGCAGTTAAAGCTGTGGTTTAAGCTATACCACAGCTTAAAACCAGACCAGATGGCTCACTTAACTTCAAAGATGTATTTTACATTTAATGCACATATCTAAGCCCTTGGTCCCATCAGGTTCATAACATATAAACTGCAACAGAACATACATAATCTTAGATAATCTTTTACATTCCTGATACAGCAGATATTATTTAAAATGCAATGTAAGATATATTTAAAGTCAAGTCAGGCTTAGAATAGCTATATTTCACCCATTTCCAACTTAGGCTGTAAAAGTAGTCCATTCAAAGTCCACATGGCTTCAATTTGACCAACTTGGTGTCTATCTCTTGGTCAGATCATACTAGCTGATGCAATAGATTAAAGTCTATAATCCAGCAATATCCTTCATTTAGTCAACTTCCTGCTTTGCCTACGAGAGAGAAAGATGACCTGCTTGAATGCTTGTTTACATTCAGGCTTTTGCTATTAACTAGAGTCCTTTTGCCGACGGTAAAGGCTTCTTTGCAGGTGTATTGAGCAGGAGGACTCTAATCTCTGTCTGGCTCTGTCTGGGTCTGGCCAAAGTGAGAATGAGGACACATGTGCTAGGACTAACAAACAGAGCTCCTTAAGACTTTGCAGTAATCTGGGATAACTACATATAACTTGCTTCAGGTAGGATGATGCAAACAAACAGACTGGAGAGAAGATGTTCATTATTTCATTTAAAAGGGCACAAAAACAAATTATATGGGCTTTTATAAAACTGTGGGACTTGCAATAAAATTGATTTAGGTATCTTAAATTTGTATCTTAAACTAGCATGACAACTTCTCAAAATAAGTGAGTATTAAACAGTCTCTCTAGTCAATTCCAAAGTTGGCATAATTATTAGAAAACTTTTGACGTATTAAATGTTATCAAATTGTTCTGCATTGTACCGCATCCTACCTTATCCCATCTTGCAATACTGTATCATCCTGTCTGATATCATTTCACCAAATAGTATTATATTGTGTGGTACAGGTTGGCATTGTAATTATTAATGTAACATAAAGATACACCGATTGTGAAAATTAGGCGTGATACTGATTCTGCTGTTTAAGATAACAATTTAGCTAACTGCTGATGTTTGTATTTTGTTATTTTTATGACTTCTCTTGGTGTAACACTTCCACATTGCCAACATTTTCTCTCATGTTTGACCATTAAAACAGATCAGTTTTTCCACCAGGTGGCTTCTTTGGCCCATTAAAAATCTAATGTCATTCAGCAGTTAGGTGTACTAAACGGCAACATTAAAATGAGTGGACACCACCGATAAACACTGGCTACTGATATCTGTTCATGCCATATTACTTGGCCAATGGCCAATGTTTGTCAACAGGCCAAATATGGGTCCATACCAATGTTAAACCAATGCATCTGTACATTGTTTTTCCTGGCACACATTTTCAAACCTAGTTTGTGTCCTAGCCCACCATTTGAGAATCCTTGTTCTATGGCACTGGATCCCACCACATCCTATCTCTTCACAATATAACATCCTTTACTACTGTATTGCTTCACATCATCAGATTTAAAGATACGGTATGTTATAGTAATTAATCTTTTTTAAGCTAGTATCATACTACAGCATGTTGCTCTGCAGCATCATACATCATATCCTAACTATGTGTACATATTTTGTTGCACCAATCAGTGTTAATTTGGGCAGCTATTTTAAATTCAGTTTTAGTCTTTTGATTAAAATGTTACCAAGTTTTTGTCACATTTTCATTTTTGCACTTTAAAGTTTTAGTTTTTCTTTTAGAAAACTCAAAAAAGATAAAAAGTCCTTACATTTTAGTCAAAACTTTAGGTCAAAATGTTTAGTCTAATTTGAACTAATTGGATTTGCCAAACTGTAAAATTAATATAAATGTAACGACTCATATTTATGCACGATCAACACTTAAAATAACTTTGAAGTATACTGAAGAAAATCCTGACATACAGTGCAATCAGAAAGTATTCAGACCCCCTTCACTTCATGTTTTATGTGGCAGCCTGAGGCTGCAGCTGTTTAAATGACTTTTTCTCTCATTAACATACACTCAGTAGCTCTTGCCTTCCCATTTCACCTCTGCTTGTGTTTTAACAGATTATATGCACAGTAGAGAAATGTCTGCAAATATCTGCAAGTCCAGCACAAACATGTTAATCTTGTTTTTGTCTTTGTTTCTGATCTTCTTGAAAGAACTAAACAAACTTTCCATCAGAGTTTAAATTATCAAACACTTTCTTTAGCTGGTCTTAGTCCCATGAAATACTGCTCAGTGGTTTCAAGGTTTATGCAAGATGTTGTGTAATTATTGCTGAATACATACACATGCAATTGGGTATGATAACAATTATGTGTGGGTCTTCATACCTGCAGTGCTGGAGGCTGTTGGTGGTGGATCCCTGTGGCAGGACCCATGGTAGGCGGTGCAGTTGGAGCCGGCATCTATTTTCTCTTCATAGAGCTACATCACACTGAGCCTGAAAAACAGGAGGAGAACAACGTCCAAGACAAATATGAAATGGTAACAGTAAGTTAAATGTCAGGTTTAAGGTTGCTAGCAAAGCAACTTTTCTTATCTTATAACTTACACTCAGAAAGCTAAAATGTTCATCAGGTGAAACATTTTTATACATTTATACAACATTCCTGGGAAAACAAAGCATGCATTTGACATTTTTCAACTATGCATGAATGTTTCATAAAGCCTTTAAAATCGCTTTCAATAAAAAATGTGTTTTGTGAGGTTTCTGGTCGAACTGACAGGGCTCTTTCATGAATCAACATATTAGACTTGCTTGTTGAGACTTATTCTCTTGAGACATCAAACTTTTCTTCTATTCGATATCACACATTTTTAAGGAGCCACTGCTCCATTACAGCCGTATAGAATTCTTTTAGGTGTCAGAATCATCTCCACATTAGAAATAATTGCCAAGCTTCTCTAATGTATGGTTGTTTATAACAGATGCATGTAGCACTTAGAAAACCGAGGAGTTCATATGAAAGTGTAGTCATTTTGTTATTTTTAGCTTTGTGTTACAGAGTTGATGAATGTTGACTAACTTCGTTTTGCATGTATGTTAAAGACTTATTTGGGATTGATTGTGTTATCTTATTGTGTTGTAGCTTTTATTACACTTTTATTTAGCAAACCCAGCCTTAAAATGATCATACTCACATTACTGACATTTTCTAGTGGGTTGACACACAAACTTTTGCTTTATTCCTAAAAAACAGATATACCACCAGATTTACCATTTTTACATTTGTGTAAACCCTCTTTAAGAGATTAAATGCACTGCATACAAAGTTATTGTGAAAGAGCACAAGGGTTGCACAATGCATCAGAAAACAAGACAATCACTTTTTTAATGTGCTTTTGTCACACAGAAGAAGTTGAGTCAGTGGGACAGCGTCAAAGATTTTTCTTAAGTGTCCACAATGAAACATGCAATCTTGTCCTGTCATGAACTAATCTCTTTTTCTGTTTTTTTTTCTTGTTGTTGATTATTTCCAGTTGCTTTTCTAAGGTAGTTTGTTAACATTATTTTCTCAAGTATTACATGTCTGAATAAGCTATTTTTGTTTTACATTATTACATTATCTACTGAGTAAAGGTTGATTATATGATTTGTTTGTTCACACTTGACATGTAGGTTTTCAAAACAAAAAGTGTTGTTAGTAGAGTTTTTGTGATACACAAATGAAACAATATGCAACGATGATGCTACCTGTTGTTTTGAAAAAATAAATGGAAAAAATTATTAACACTGCTGCAAGCATTCATTGATACCTCCAGTCGATCTGTGGGAAAAAACAAACACAATATACTGTTTCTGTGAGAATAACTGGATTTAGTAGCCATGTATGGTGTTGGTAAGGAAGTGCTTTGACTGAGTAAGCTCAGACATTCTGCCAAATTTTAAGTAAAACGCTGACAGCTAGTAACCTGACATGCCAGATGGATTTGTTTCACACATCGCCAGTGAAAAACAAGGAAATGGGTGTATCAAACTGCTTTGCAAGGTTAGACAGCTAGGCTTTGTTTTAATAATCCAGTTATTTCTTTTATAAAGATTACATTTTGACATTTTCTATTGAAAAACACATGTAAATAACTCCCTCAGCTGCCTAGGTCTGTTATGGTTCATGCTGCCTTACTGTCATTCTGGGACTCTTGAAGAGAAGAGAGCCATTGTTTGAAATAAACACAAAATACATGTGCCCTAATGAAAGGATAAGTACTCTGCAAAGAGACCTCTTATCTTACTCATGACTCTATGCACTACTGAGAAGTTACATAATCTACCATACAGCCCTTTGCTGCCACAGTATTGCCACCTTCATGGACCCAGGCTCCATACAAGAACGCTACAGACTGTGACAAACACCGATACTACTTCCCCTCACAAGCCCTAATCTCAACTATGATGGGCAACAAGAGAAAGGACATCGCTGGGATTGACAAAATGTCAAAGTAACATCTCTGATTTTCACACAACAATGAGACCCAGCATAAGCTTTGAAAATAAATAAACAGTAAACAATGGCTTGAGAAACGTTATGCCAAAAGGGGCATGGTATTCCTTGTTCAGAGTATTTTTTTTCTAATTCAAATTCTAAAAAAAAGTAAAAACTCATAGTTTTATTCTCAAAAGATTCAATATTCAGTCATTCCAAAACACTTAGTCACAAAATCAGTCCCCCACACAAGTAAGAAAAAAGGCAGTAGTAGATTTCAATTTAAAAGAAGACAACTGCAAAAGCTTATATAATGTCATGCAGAATGGATGAAGAGTGTTTTTGCGCTTCAGTAGTTGCAGAGCTCTTCCTCAGAGTGCATCCTCTCTCTGACATGGATTATAATAGCTTTATGTAATAATGGATCACACTTGCCACTCTACATGAGCCTTTTTGCTAAAAATGAAAGAGTTTCTTTTAGGTTTATGTCCTCAATCCCAAGACTGGATCTGCATGTTTGAGCTCTCACAGTAACCTCCATTCACTGTCATTGCTCAACTGATTGATAGAACGGTCTGATCGTGTTTGAACTGGTTAACCCGTTTTTGTATATTTTGTTCATAAAGTCACAGACTGCTGAAACAGCGTTCCCAGACACAGAAGCAAATACATACATTGCATTTAAAAGCAAACATATCTGGTCACATGCACATGCCCACACACACATGACACTCAGAAAAGCAAAGGTTCACAGTGTTTGCTATTCTGCGAACCTGTAGACAAACAGACATTAACTCTTATGCTGCTGGATTGGAACAAGCCATTTGAGATCACATTTACGGTAAATGCTATCACGTTCAATTACAGTAATATAACAAACAAAAAGGGCACCGTGTGAATTCAGAATTTTCTTTAGAAACTTAGTATGCATTTTTTCAGGAATATTTCATGAATATCTTATAATTTTGATACATCCATATTAGACTTTGCTGCAACTGGCTAATAAATGCCTTTTACAGTGATTATTATAAGACCACATAAGCACCTAGCTGTGTGAAACAGCCAAAGTCATTTTAATATTAATTCTAAGTTGCACTAAATCCTTTTTAGAAGTTTATTGCTTAATACTTTTATTTTTTTGTTCAGAAATGTGGAAACAATATCCTAAATGTTTCTATTTTCATTTTCAATCAAATGATTCATGTTTTACAGTTGGCCGCCTGCCTTACTTTAAAAAAAGGGAACTTTTAAGAGAAAATAAAATAATTGAATTATAAATAAAGCACTAAATACATCTCAACATGATAGTTAACTCAGTGACCTTAGATAGATTCATTGGTATAGGTGTTGGTTTAACAATAAAGACAGTATCCCATCTCTCAGGGCTAATTAATGGCATCTTCAAAATATGTGATGTTTTTATAGTGACAGAGAAATTTTCATAGGGCTGAAAACTACATGCTGTATCTTTAAAGTGCTAAAAAATATAATATTTAAAAACTTAAAAGCTTGATACTGTATGTTGAAAGATTACTTGCATACACTGCTTTCCACATTATTAAGCAAATGACATTTTTCTCTTATTTTCCTCAATGTTAATGCAAATGACAGAGTATTTTTCAAGTCATCAGCCGTTAGAGCATAATTCGAATGTTTCTGAACAAACTTCATAATGATAACCATTATTTTTTTTTTAAATAAAAACCTCAAAATGCACTTTTCCACATGTTCCACATTATTAAGCAGGCCAAAAGTTTCAAGCAATATAGGAAAGAAAAAGGATCTCTCTGCTGCCAAAAGTGTCAAATAGTGTGATGCCCTGGACAAGGAATGAGAACATTAGATATTTCATGAAAAATTAACCATGATCATCGTACTGTGAAGAAATTTGTGGCTGATTCTGAGCACAGACAGGTTTGTGCAGATAAAGGCATAATGAGGAAGGTTTCTGACGGACAAATTCATCAGATTAAGAGACCAGATGCTAAAATGCCATTACAAAGCAGCAAACAGGTATTTGAAGCTGCTGGTGCCTCTGGAGTCCCACCAACCTCAAGGTGTAGGATCCTCCAGAGGCTTGCGGTCATGCATAAATCTACCATTCGGCTGCCCGATCCAATGCTCACAAGCAGAAACGGTTGCAGTTGGCCCAGAAACACATGAAGACTCATTTTCAAACAGTCTTGTTGACAGATGAGTGCCGTGCAACCCTGGATGGTCCAGATGGAGGAGTAGTGGATGGTTGGTGGGTGGCCAACATGTCGCAACAAGGCTGAGACATCAGCAAGGAGGGGGCGGAGTCATGTTTTGGGCCGGATTCATGAGGAGTGAGCTGGTAGGCCCCTTTAGGGTCCCAGAAGGTGTGAAAATGACCTCGGCAAAGTATATAGAGTTTCTGACTGACCACTTTCTATCATGTTAAAAAAAGAAGAGCAGTGCCTTCTGTAGCAAAATTTTCTTCATGCATGACAATGCACCATCTCATGCTGCAAAGAATACCTCTGTGTCACTGGCTGCTATGGGCATAAAAAGAGAGAAACTCTTAGTGTGGCTCCCTCCCCTGACCTCAATCCTATTGAGAACCTTTGGAGCTTCCTCAAGCAAAAGATCCATGAGGGTGGGAGGCAGTTCACATCAAAACAGCAGCTCTGGGAGGATATTCTGACATCCTGCAAAGAAATTCAAGCAGAAACTCTCCAAAAACTCACAAGTTCAATGGATGCAAGAATTGTGAAGGTGATATTAAAGAGGGGCTCCTATGCTAACATGTAACTTGGCCTGTTAACATGCTTTTGATTGAAATAGCTTTTGATTTCAGTAAATATGACCTCCTAATGCTGCAAATTCAACAAATAACCATTTTCAGTTCTTCACAACCAATAAAATGTTTTAAAACTCTGTCGTGCTTAATAATATGGAAAAGTGCATTTTGAGGTTTTTATTAAAAAAAAAAAAAATAACGGTTATCATTGTGAAGTTTGTTCAAAAATATTTGAATTATGGTCCAACAGCTGATGACTTGAAAATACTCTGACTGTTATTTGCAATAATATTTAGGAAAATAAGAGAAAAATGTCATTTGCTTAATAATGTGGAAAGCGGTGTAAATATGCAATATATGGAGATGAAAATAGTATTCCACAAAAAAATATCTAAAGCAGTAAAACAGTAAAAAAAAAAATGTGTTGGCCCAGAAATGAGATAGTGTCAATGTATTAACCACTGTATTTTATCAAGGCAGAATACTGACCATTTTTAAGTGACTGTTGTTTAAGAGTTCTATAGGGAACCACTGCAGATGTGAAGAGTAAGTACACGGACATGGATCAGTCAGTGAGGGGCTCCATGACCATTGCATAACTGTTAACCCTGTTTGTTTACCAAGCTGAATCACACCATCCGCCCAGAGCAAAGTGACACTTGAAAGGAGTCCAGGAAAAATACAAGTTTGTGAAATTTAACAAATATAAAAGAGGATTTTTCAAAATTTGATTAAAAATCTGCTGAAACAGCATGCTGAAATCTAAATGATCATGAAATTGTTTATTTAGATGTGCCCGATGTCCCCAGTCTAACAATCTGTTGAAACACTCGGTACATGGAGTGCCACTTTTTAACTGTTCAAAAATGTATTGCAACAGCATCCAAACATTTACTTTGAATTTACTTCTGCTAAAGCTTCAGCTATTCATGAATTCTCTACAAACTAAATTTTGTCCTGAAGACCATAGCTCTTCAGAAAATACATGAAGAAGATTACTTGGGAAATGGTGAAATTCTGAATGAAGTAAGCAAGTCTTCATGGAGTAATTTCTGCTCTCGTCACTATTTGTATATTGAGACAGATCCCCTCCCAGTCCTCTTTTGCAATATGTTCGATCCTCTCAGTGCAGCCAATCAGGAAAGAGCCAAATCCCCCTTATCCATAAACCACTACTCTTGGTGTTCTCTCTTTTATGCACAGTACAGTAAAGAACAACGTGTTTCTGATCTCAAGCAACAGGGACAAAAATGAGACTAACATTTTAAATCCTTTCTGTATGAACAGCAAGGATCTCACCTTAAGACTCAGCATTACCTGCATTTACCTCCACAAACTTTAGTCTGCTCACACACAAATTGTTGGTTCTCAGGAGTTACTGAAGTGTCAGTGCAACATAATGTCTGTGCTAAAAATCCTGAGCTTTTTACTGTTAACTGCTCACCTTAATGAGGGGAAAAGAATCAAAGGAAACCGAGCAGGTGAGTAAAATATGTTTGAATGATTCTTTGGAAAAGTGTGAAAGAACCTATATTCAACAGCTACTGTACCATCATTTGGTTAAATCAAGTGGAAATTTTTACTTGCAATTGCATGCCTCCCACTCAGGGTGTCATACTTCCATGTCATTTTAAAGAAGTAATATATTCCTTAACTGATATCGTTCCATTTCTAAAACTCAAGTCTTAAAATTGTTTTTTCCTCAAAAATGTCTGATTCTTTTTTTTTTAATTCATCTTTAAAAAGGTTAATCCATGTTCCCCTGAATTACTGAGCTTACTTCTTTTAAAACTTAAATTGGCGATCCAAGACATGTAGCTGGTCATCAGTGCTTTCTGTCAATGTAAACTTTCCATTTTCTTTTATTTCTTGTTTTGTGGTTCATCTTATAAGCGTTTTACATTTGAAAAATTTCTGTTTTATAATACAGGTTTTAGTTGTTGTTAGGTTTGTAAAATTGAATAAAAGTGCAAAAAGGTCAATTTGAATTTGCTATCATCAGAGTAAACCCTTAACATCTAGTTTAATGACTTATAATTACTTATTAGGGGGTAAAAAATTCTGAAAATGAGAATTTTCTGAACACATAAAAGAAAAGACAACCTCCAACAGGGGATGATTTTAAAATGTTGAGTATGTACTTGTAACCTAATTACGTATGTTTGCTTTTTTTCCAAATAGCATAACAGAATTTAAAAACTGACCTCATCTATAGGTACTATGTGATCTATTCCTTTCTGACTCACTCTGTTCTGCTCTCTCTTCCTCCTCTTCTTTCATTCTCTCCCTTTCTCTCTCTGCCCCACTATTTTACTCCTGGATGGAAGTTTGCTCCACTGAAAGAAGAAGATATGAAAACAATGAGCTTTTAGATTTATGACCATGATATTACCGTTAAAAGAGCAAGTTTTACATGTATCTTAGTCACATCAACTCTTGGCACCTCTGCTATCTTTTCTGTAACCAAGCTCTATCATCTGATCAACAGTTTCATCTTCTGCCTCTCTTTGTTTTCACTTGAGTAGTGACTTCACTTCCTCTTCTCTCCTTCCTCTCTCTTACTCTTTTTTACATTTTCTTTCACTTCATCTTTCATGATTCCTCAAATCTGAATTCAGCCTCAGCCTTTTCTATAATAATTCTCCTCTCTTGGCTCACAACACATTTCCTTCCCTTTTTTCCTGACTTCTGTTGTTTCTCTCCCTCCTCTTCATCAGCTCTCCTCTTCTGTAGAATCTTCTTCTTCAGCTTTGTTGGGTTTTACCATCCTTTCCTCATCTTTTCTTTACAGCTGCCCTTCACTTAGCACCTTTATTTATTTTTATCCTTCCATTAACTAAAAACTACTAAAAATCAAACCACACCCATAGGTACCAGCCAGGCATGTAGGATTTACATGTAGGATTTTCTTCAGACTTGTGTGGATTGTCCTTCCCCAGAAATCTTTGAGCTTTAAAAGATTTATTTCTATATTGTGGTGTGTTTTGCACTGTTGTTTTTACTAAAATGAAGCGGCTAAATTAACATTCTCAAGTTACTGTTTCCACATAATTAGAGTCAAAAAGGTCAGACTAAAGTCTAAGTCTAAAAGCTAATATTATAGCTTATATTTCATATTATATAATATTATAATATTATAGCTATTATTTTCTATGTATAAGATCCAAGATAAAGTAGAAACCAAATTCTGAGAGAGGTTCATAATTGCCAATATTTTAAAGAGTGGATAAGATAGTGTCTTCTATCTAAAAAGAGTTGAAGAGATTATAAAATACTCCAGCCTATACTTCAGCAAAAACATGGTGTCTTTTTTAGATCATCTTTTATTCTACATGCTTTGTGTCTGAATTATGTAAAAGTGTGTGCACAAGAGTTTGTTGAAAATGCCAAAAAAATGTATCTCTTTTTCCAAAACGAGTGAGACTCTGTTTATATTTAACATCACTGCTGTGCTCAGAGAGACCCAGGGTCAGCAGCATCACAGCTTTCAGGATCAGATCACTGTTTATCAAACATGGGCAGAACTCAGAGGAAAACTTAAAGGAGTGTTGTCTGTAACATGGAGGATGCAGATTTATTTTCTCAGCTAAAGCCCAGTCATCCTGATTGATCAGACGGACGTGTCTGTGTTTTTAGCTTTAATCAGAGCAGAGAGTTCCTGACTTAAAACGACACAGTAACAAGCAGACACACGACACTAACACACAGTGGGCTCAGGCTGAATGAATGTGCTGTATGTTGGCTGTCTACTAAATCAGACTCTAGAAACTTTACCTGTATTGTACTACACATCCACTCTCCTCTTTGCTCAATGTTTTTTTACTTTAACTCCACGGCCTTGAAGTCTACCAAAGGTTGCATTTTAACGACAAGAGCACTCACTTCATCCCCATTTCAAGCACAATCAATAACTCAACGGAGGAGCGAGTCGCTCTGAGACGAAATAGGTTCAGGGCTTTTATGAAAACATCCAGGGCTTAAGCCCATGCCCATGCCACCCCCTAACTCCGCCAATGAAGTGTCCCTCTGTCAATCAGGCTAAAAAGTTGCTGCTTCTTTTAATATCATTCAAATTACACAAAATTATACTTAACAATCACAGTGTAAGATTTCTAAAGCAGGCTGTAATGCCCTGAACTGAGTCAGAATGTTTTTAATTGCTCTCCATGTTCTTCTAGATAAACAGTCATTAACAGTGACAAGACACACCAAGAAAAACACAGATTTATAGAGCAGAGGTTTGGGTGGATGTTGGATCATGGGCTTCATATCAGAGCTCCTCTTATGGTAACTTCAACACTGAGTGCTGAAATGCCTGGGTATGTGCCAGTATTAACATTAAAGTGTTGATATTTCTTTTATAAAATTTGCTTTTCCACATGAATTACTGACAAATGACATGTTAATATGATGGATATAGTTGGAGGAGGATCTGTGCAGTTTGTTGATGAGTGTTCTAAGGTTTTTGCTCTGTGGTTTTCAACGGAGTCAGGGAGGAGGGGTTTGTAGAAAAAATTACAAGAAGAGTCTGGCAATGATGGGACTTCTCATAAAGTGTTATCTGTGCATCTGCCTACAAGGTTATTATGACCTGGAAACACAGCAAACAGGGCTTCAAACAGGGTGTTAGCCCATGGTACAAATAGGCCTCAAGAGGAAAAGTCCTATTTCCCCATTTTTCTCTAATAACTGCTTCAACACATAAATGAAATGTACAAAAAAATATCAATATTTGAATTATTCGTCTCCAGGTAAACTTAGCCAGCTTTGCATGATGCTCTGATCCACAGAGTAATCATGAAGAAATCAAAGGTAACTCATTGGTCATTTGATTTCTGTTGCACAGCGGACACAGAAGACAGGGTGAACGAACTGCATGTCAGCAGTTCGGTCTTCAGCCTTTTTTTAGAAGGTGAGGACACCTGCACACTGGACCCTCTGCAGCTGCACACGCTCACCTCCTGTGGCTTCAACAGCAGTAATCCCCTCATCATCATCACTCACGGGTGGTCGGTAAGGTCAACCTCTCTTCCACTTCACTGAGTTGAAGCACTGGATACAAAACATGGAACTGGGACTGGTGTGGGGGGACTCCTGTTGGCAAAGATAGTTAATGTGAAGAAAACGAAATGCTAAATACTAAAACATCTAGAAAAGAAGCAAAGACTTTCTAAAATGCAGGATGAGACTCATTTAAATCTGAATTCATTTAAGTGGTTCATTGAAATATAGATTTTTTTTACTCTTCTTGTCATTTAAGGATGGTTTAAGGTGGACTTTTGTATAAAAGCATGCAAACACATGCAAGTAACACTTTCAATGTCGATTTTCTTTAGTTGGATGGTTTAATGGAGGCCTGGGTGCACAAGTTAGCCACCGCACTGAAGAAACATCTAATGGACATCAACGTGGTGATTACAGACTGGCTGGCCCTCGCTCACCAGCACTACCCCACAGCTGCCAAGAGCACTCGCACTGTTGGAAAAGACATCGCTCACCTGCTGCACTCACTTCAGGTCAGAAGGAATTTCTGAAAGACAATAAACAGAATCAGTCTAATGCTAAAAATATGTTAAATATATAAAATTAGCTGATCTCAAAATTTGCACCTGTCAAAAACCCCAACAGGTACATTATCAGTACCCTGCAAAAAGGGTTCATTTGATTGGCTACAGCCTGGGTGCTCATATCTCTGGATTTGCTGGAAGTTACCTAAAAGGTCCACATAAAATAGGAAGAATTACAGGTAAGTTTTTACAATGGATTAGGTCTTGTTTTGCTTTTAAATGAATACAAAATATTTTTAAAAGGACAGAATTGAAGAGAATTTGCACTGTAACAAACCAGTTTTTCTTTTGCGTGTTGTTCCCCTGCAGGTCTGGATCCAGCAGGGCCTTTGTTTGAAGGCATGTCTCCCACAGACAGGCTGTCTCCTGATGATGCAGAGTTTGTGGATGCCATCCACACCTTCACCCAGGAGCGTATGGGCCTCAGTGTGGGCATCAAGCAGGCTGTGGCCCATTATGACTTTTACCCTAACGGAGGGGAATTCCAACCAGGCTGTGACCTGCAAGACATTTATGAGCACATTAGCACCTACGGACTCCAAGGTATGACACAGCACACACTAGTATACAACAGTATATACAAATGTATTTAATACTATGAGGAATGTAACATATCTGTAAGTGGCCTATACAGTCTTATCTGTTTATTACACACTTGGATAATAATATTTGGAGAGAAAGAACATCCTGATTTTCTTAATGCAGCCATGGGGCTTAAAAGTGAAACCTTCCCCAGATGGAAAGTTCCAAAAATTTGAAAAGCAGGGTCCTCTGGAGTCCAAAGATAATAACTGTACTTCATTGTTTCATTGCACTCTATTCAATGTTTTTTCAATTTATTTTATGCAAATTGAAAGACTTAGACTTGTAGTGGAAATATAAACAAATGGTTAAAATTAGTAACCATTAGTAACCATTAGTAAAGTATAACAAATGTTCTTAAACATTTCTTTACTATCTAGCCGATTGATGTCAGGATCAGAAGCATCATGAAGCTTGACAACAAACAACTGTGAACTTTAAGCTCTTCCATTTCACCATTTTTCTAAAAAAATACTCCTCAACATGTCCACAACGAAGACTACTTTACTTAGCTCTTAAGGACATCAGAGTTAACTTTAAAAGACCATTTCTGTTAGAGTAAAAGGGAATTTCAGTTAATCATTCATCTTTACCCTGCATGAACAGGCTTTCCATTTGACTTCCTGTTACCCATCTGCTGTTAAAACACTTCATCTAATGAAAAAATGCACACTCTGTTTAAAGCAGAATGTTCTGTTTCTTTACTTTTACAGCTTCACTTCTGCCCCTGCTGAAAAAATTAATGTCGCCAACTCAAAACTCTGGTTTAGAAGATGTATGTTGGACACAATTCATCTTTTGCTTGTTGATGATTTTTCGCTCTGCGTTGAGGCAGATGCATTTAATTTCCTTTGGACAAACACAAGTGGCTCACAAGTGGGATTAATGGGGCTTCTCAATCCAAACACATCCACATAATATGACAGTGAAAGCCACATTAAAGCATCTGTCATCCTCAGGAGTTAATTAGCAACATGTGCCTTCCCTTTGCTCCATCCGTCCCTCTGAGCTGAGCTGCCTTCAGGCTACAAGAGTCTGCTCAGAGGAAAAGGCTTTCAGGGCTGACTGATATCTGACATAATGAGATGTTTAAAGCGACGTGACAGAGGGATGGTGTGATAGATGTCAGGTTTTGGTAGTAATGAAATCAATCCACAAATAATGGTCTGACACTCTGATTAAGATACTAAACCGACTCTTGCGCCATTGGAGAATATGTGTGTGGGAATAATCCATTTAAAATGAGTAGGAAAAAAATCAATGTATAACCACATTTCTTGTTTCCTCCCACAGGGTTTGAGCAGACAGTGAAATGTGCTCATGAGCGCTCTGTCCATCTCTTTATTGACTCACTGCTGAATCAAGACAAGCAGAGCATGGCCTACAGGTGTAGTGACCAAAGTGCATTTAACAAAGGTATCTGCCTACACTGTCGAAAGAATCGCTGTAACACGCTGGGCTACCACATCAAGAAGGTTAAGAGTGGCAACAGCAAGAGGCTCTACCTGAAAACGGGTCCCAGGATGCCTTACAAACGTATGTTCCATATTAGCTAAACTGCCTTGAAAATGACTTTTTTAATGCCTCAAGTGACATTTATCCTATTTGAAAACCACCACAGCTGTGTAGTTGTCTTTGGACATCAATTATTGTACATGGTAATTGTGTGGTTTTCTAAATTTCTTCTTACAGAAAACACTTATAAAAAAGACCAAAACTAGCAACAATCTTAGTTCACAGTATGCAAATAAATAATTTGTAAGGAAACAAACCCTGATATAACTTGACGCCAGCGCTCTCTTGTCGATCAAATTCATTACTTAGCCACATCAATCCAGTATGATCTGTCCTGCTGCCGTTACCACACGGTATAACAAATGATTGGGCTGTCAAACAACTAGATTTTCTTAATCGCAGTTAATCTTGGAATTTCTACAGTTAATTGCAATTAATTTCCCTCTTTGTTGCACATTTTGAAATATCAGTATTTGCATTTAAAACTGTGTTTCATGTAGGTTTTTGTAGTGCCTTAAACTGAGAATATTTGACTTCCTGTTTGGATACAGACCCGCTTTTATTTTGAAAGAAAATAAGGAACTTTGCTTAGATCAAAGATTTTCACATGAACTTAACTATAAAAAAAAGGACATTTTTATGGACTGAGAAGGAAACAAGGAAACAGTTAAACTGAAATATCTGATAACATAAGATGCAGATGATTTATTTTACTTGTTCACTGAGCTGTCTGAGTTTTTACAAGGACATTAGATATTAAGATGCAGTGGTGAACTTAAATTACATCACTGCGGTGTAGGGAGACACTGACACGGCTTAACCAGAATATGCTGAAAAGTTAAAGCATGCAATCATAAATTCATAACATGCTTTAACTGGAAACACTGTTCAAGAGAATATGATCTTACAAGTTTCAGTCGATCTATGAAACCTGACTGAATTTTCTGTATTATGAAAGTCTGCCTTGTTTAAATAATAATTTAATCCTCACATGTTCACATATTTTCTTTTATTATCACGCAGTCATTAATTAATAGAGGTCCTGTGTTCTGTTTTCATCTTCTTCTTTTGTTTTTGGTCCTGGCTATGCAGTCTATCATTACCAGTTCAGGATCCAGTTTGTTAACCAGATTGTGGGGATCGAGCCCCACCTCACTATCTCCCTCTCTGGAACAAAAGGCGAGAGTGGAGACCTCCCCATCCATGTGTGAGTACTGCAGTGCCTCCCATCAGGCCTACATTACATCACATCCACACCCAGTGTGCCTGCTCTCATACATGCTAAATGCAGCTGGGGTTTCCGCTCTATAGATACAGAGAGCAAGTTAGGGGGAGCAGCAGCTGAAACACATTGAAACAACTCAACTGCTGCATGAAAGAGAACTATAAATGGGGTTGATGGACTAAATAATTCACTCAAGGCACAGTTCACTGACAAATGTGTTATCCTTCATAATCTGTTTCAAAGAGTCTGAGCCTCAGAGGAAGTCTTATGTGTTTCCCTTCTTTATTTTTAATGCAAGGTCTTCCCTATGTAAAAATGATGTGAAATTTTGAAGCAAAATATAACAATCTAACAGTCTTACTTGCTTTTTGTTTCTCTTACAGCAATGAACTTATTTTAGGCAACAAAACCTTCACCTTCCTGATCACACTGGACAAAGACTTGGGTGAATTGATGATGCTCACGTTACACTGGGAGGGATCAGCTCTGTGGAAGAAAATGCTGAACCGGGTGACGACCTTCCTTCCCTGGGGCAGCCGACAACAAAAACCTGTGATGGCCGTGGGCCATATCATGGTCAAATCAGGAGAGACACAGCAGAGGTACAGACCTACATTTGTTTGAAGGCAGTGAAAATATATTTAAAACAAGTCTGTATTGATACTTCATTTAAAGCAGAAGTTAAGTCAGCATTCAGAGATATCAAATGTACAGCAGTATAGCCCCTTTCAGATCCCCACTGAACATATCATAGGTTCACATGTCCACTCATAAGTCATTACTGATGCAGTAGGGAATAATCTAACTTTCAATGCCACATCTAGTAGTGAAGCCAAGGAATGGCGGATGGGAAACTACAGGGTGTCAGATTTTTTGACGGGGATAATGCTTTTACCAAAACAAAATTATAAACACATATTAGCAGGAGTAAAAAGATTCTCCTATTCCAATGAAATAATCCAAACACAGAGCGCAGATGGTAGAGTGGTTTCAGGCGCTACCCATGTACACGGGTGGCCGGGGTTCGAATCTGGCCTGTGGCCCTTTACTGCATGTCTCTCCCCACTCTCTTCCCTGTTTCCGAGTCTATCCACTGTCCTTCCTCTATCAAATAAAGGCCCAAAAATAAATCTTAAAAAAAAAAGAAATAAATAATCCAAACACATTAATTAATAAGTACTGATTTTAACAAGGGAATAACATTAAAAATATAACCACCACCACAAAATAACACAATATCAAATAAATTATCTTAATGAAGACATAGCCCCACTGACGTCCAGGCTAACATGCACCGTTGTTGTCTAAAGAGGCTGTTTAGTGGCGCTTAAAGTGTTCAACATCCGTGGTAGCTATGACAACCACTGACACAGTGGACTGAAAGTCACCAGTTAACACGGTCACTCCCTACACCAAAACACCAATCGCCTGTGCCCAACTTAGCCCGGTTCAACAAGCAGAAAGGTCACTTTTATCAGCTAAAACGGATACTTACAGTAAATGCCATTAATGTAGTTTGCTTTTAACTGTCCTTGTTATCGTCCACATTTGCATCAGTGAGTACATCCCAGGCCCCAAACTGTAGCCAAAAGTTGTCTTGTTACCAGATTAGCATCACCATCGGCAGTCTAATAGCACGAGCCAGCACCGTTAATTTCCCATTTCAGTAATAAAAGTAGCCCTTTTCATGGATGAATTTACTCTGCTACGCCACATAGTTTTAAAACGTTCCCAAAACTGAAAATGGTAAAGTAAGGTACGTTAAGGTTATCCCGCAAATGGTACCTTGACTTGAGGTAAAGCTAGCCTGGAGGGCATAAAATCACAGGAAAGTTCAACGGTCAACTTTTACGTCACAAAAACGTCTTTACGTAATTTTTTTGTATAGAATATAAGTTAAAAATCAAAGCAAACTTGTGGCTGAGTGATTAATGGATGGATGGATGGAGTCGAAAGGACTAGCTTTTCAAAATGTTGCCTATCATTACCAAATGCAAATACAAATCCCGGTCAAAACACGTGTTATGTTGTATTACAATATGGAAATTGTATTAAAAGATTATGACCTCTTGAATATTGTTACTGAATTTATAGGCTATAGAAAAGGTAGCTGTGTAATATAGTCATGCTAACCTTACCCTTTTCTAAAACAGTGTTCCACACATTTTTGTCATTTTTAAGTTATTACATAGTTTCTCGAACACACACCAAAATATTCTGTAAAGAATCCCCCCCGTCCCTCCTCAGACATACAGTAGTATCTCATTATCCTACTTCAACAGCTTCGGCATTATGGGCTTTTAATGCCATCTAGTGGACATGTCCCCACACAGTCTTACTCACTTATGCACTGGTTCTCCTCTGCCATTATTCACTGTATCCGTCTCTGTTTTCCAGGACATCTTTTTGTGCCATGACAAATGATGGACAACAACTCGAGGTTTCACAAGATAAAACATTTGTGCGCTGTGAGGATGACACACCAAAAAAACAGCGCAGAAGGAATTACTAGTGGACTTGTTTGATCCTGCAGACAGACTTAAGATCTCTGGATAGCTGTGCAAAAGTCAGAAGAATCCTAAGGAACATAAATGGTGAAACAGGAATAGTGCCTGGTAAAAAACAAAGTTTGTAAAGTCTTGGGAACTGAGAATAGAAAAAAAAACCCCAGCAAGTAATGAAAACTCTTTACAATCTCCAGAAATCTGTCTTGGTTTGATTTTTTGATCAATTTAACGATAGGTTAAGATTCACATGCAATCTTTGTTTACTGTCCAAACTGGTAAGTTTAAAGCTCAAACTAACAGTCAAATAATTGCTACATACAAATGTCCTTCGGGCAAAGAAACAGCTGAGTGTTTGCCAATCCAAATATTAACCAGACAGAGAACACAAAGTCAATGGCCTCTCTGTGATGTCAACACGAGTTTGTACATTTCTTTCTCTTTTTTTTTAATGTCCTGTGTAAAATTGTTGATTTCATAATTTATAAACTCACACTGCTCTTTCCAATAACATAAAAAATTACATGCTTGTCTATCTTCAACCAGAGCAATAAATAAACCCTGTTCTTTTTTTACTCTTTTTCATGGTCTTTCTTTTACGTAACTGCATATGTCCCAGAATATAAGTGCTGAAACTTACAGGTTACTGTAGTTTAAACATCATAAATCCTAATGTACAATAAATAATCTTAGCACAAAAAGTAAGGAAATTTGTGTTTGGTACATTATTTCTTTGTTGTAACAATGCTTCTTGCAATAAACCTTATATCATTGGAAAACCTGTTTATTACCCTTTTACATGGTGCCACATTTGTAAGGAACATGGATATGTGGGATGAGCAGCAGAGCTGAGTATGTTGGTTGCGCTTATGAAAAATGTGCCAAATCTTCTCTGCCAATGCCAAATAAGTTATTCTGCCATTGACTCTTGTTTGGTGTATGGTGGATTGAAGTTTGAAGAAACAAGACACATTGGCAATTTAACAATCATTCATTTAACAAACAGGAGCCTCAGTAGTGTGTGGAAGAACCATACACAGCCACGACACCCTGGCACCTCCTCCTCTTCAACCAGCATTTGTCGCAAGTCAGCCAACGTGGTTGTGTTGGTCACTTTAGCATGAACAGCACGCCCAAGCTGATCCCACAAGTGTTCAATGGGGTTGAGGTCAGGACTGCTGGCAGGCCATTCCATCCTCTCTACTCCCAAATTTTGGAGGTAGTCTCTGATAAACCCCGCTCTGTGGGGGTGAGTGTTGTCATCTTGGAGGACAGAGTTCAGTCCCAAACTGTGGAGATATGGGATTGCTACTGGTTGTAGAATCTCATCTCGATATCTCTCTGCATTGAGATTGCCTCCAATGATGACAAGCCTTGTTTCTCCAGTGTTTGTCCATCACACTGCCTCCACCAAAAGATGTTACTCTATCGGTGCAGCAACCAGCATGGCGTTCTCTGCATCTCCCCCAAGATCCAACTGCCGTAGGCAGAATCTGGACTCATCGCTGAACATAACGTTCCTCCACATTTTCAGGTTCCAGTGCACGTGTTGCTGACACCAGCGCAAACGGACCTGACAGTGAAGGGCAGCCATGGCAGGCCTCCTGGCAGCCCTAAGAGACCAGAGACTAGCTGCATGCAGTCTGTTCCGGATTGTCTGGGCAGAGAGCCGTCAACCATATCGTCCTGCAAACCTTGACAGCAAATCTGTAGAAGACAGCCTATGGTACCTAAGTGCTGACAGGGTGAGGAAACAGTCTTCTTGGGGTGTCGTCTTCTTGGGACGCCCACATCATGGCCGGTCTCTGACATCCCCCCTGTTATATGGAACTTGGCCTTCAGTTTGGAGGTGGTGCTAGGGCTCACTCCAAACAACGCCGCAGCTTGGTTTTGTGGAACACCAGCTTGATGTTGCCCTATTGCACGGGCCTTATCCAGATCAGTCAAATGTGGCATGCCGATTCTTGGAGCAGACATCTACTGACCACTGTAGCAGGGTCCATGCTCACAGGTGCTGCCAGGTCAAAACAAGAGTCAATAGTAACAGCAAAATAAGCTGTCTGGCACTGGCGGAAAAGATTTGGCACATTTTTCATGGGCGCAAACCACATACTCAGCTCTGCTACTCATCCCACAAATGCATGTTCCTTACAAATGTGGCACAGGGAAATAACAGGCTTTCCATCTGTGTAAGATTTATTGCCAAGAAGCATTGTTACAACAAAGAAATAATCTACCAAACACAAATTTCCTTACTTTTTGTGCTAAGTTTAGAATTTGGTAATACATTTAAACTGCTCAGATAGCCTGGGAGTCACAGATCAGTTAGAAATCCTCAGAGACTGGTCAGCAGATGGTGAGGTTGGAGAGAAGACATTAAAAATATGTGGCAGTAAAGTAAACAGTGTGAAAAAAGAAGAAAAAATCAGAAAGATCCTTTTTCTATTACATAAAACAATGAAACTAAACATTTGATCAATTCTGGTTTATTAATGAATTTCAAGTAATTCAAAGGAAATTACATTTTGCACATTACTTTTGCAAAATCAATAAAATTTCAAAGTTAGCAGAATGGGAAACAGAACAAAAAGAAGACAACAAACATTGAAGACGTATAAAATACAGGACACATTAAAATCAAGACAGTAGTACTGAATCTATACCATTTTGGATTCGCTGTTTACATCACTTATACTTCAGTGCACATTTTCTCAACATAATAGCAATACATGAAGAAACATTTCCCAGAGTATAATCCCCCTAAAACCCAGTATTGTCCTCACCTTACCATAACAACAAAAAATATGATTCAGCAAAGCATCTCTCACACAAACACTTATTCACACACAAACACTCACACACACACACCACACGAAAGCTTTAAAATTTGCCAAAGATAATGAAAATAAAACTTTAAGCTCAGACCCAAGAAAAAAAAGCACTGCTAGTAGCACCAAAGAGACAAACAAAATCAGTTTTCAAAGCCATGGAGGATTGCATTTTTTTTGTCTGTTCAGAAAAAAATGCGACTTCCATGTACCCATTTGGGAGAAAACAGTGAAGGCATTTCTTTGTAAGAGGCTTACTTGTTCGGTGTGTTGAGCTCTGTGATACTCTGCATAGACTCAATAGAACATCCAGAAAACAGCGCTGAGCTGCAGTGCTGCTTGGTTCAACTATTTTGCAAGGAGGAAAAGAAAAAGAATCTGTCTTTCTCTGCCAAGTTAAATCCTCCTGAAATAATTATAAATAACTATACATATTTTTTATTTCATTACATTTTTATCGGCTCCACTCACATCTATCATTCAAGTTGATTAAATCTGCTTCAAAAATAATAGAAAATGCAACCTAAGTCAAATATGAGCAGGTCAATAAAGGGATATAAAATGAACTTATTGTTTTCACTACAATCTCAGCAGTCCAGACTTAGAAGGGGGATTTGAAATCTGTCGCCTCATCACTGTGTGTCACTGCTCTGAGTAGGCACATTTTAATGTAGTTGCACACTACAAGAAGGTTAACAAGGGTAACAGAGTTCCTTGAGGAAAATCTGATCTGTGGGAAAATAAAGGACAGAGCAGCAGATGGATGGCAGACGCAAAGTGATTGTACGCAAATGTAAATGTTAACAGCAGCAACAAAACAGCGATAAACAGAAGTTCTAGTTTAACTCGACATATACAAACAAAATAGACTGCAAGTAAAATGGATACAAATGAAATCACATTAAGCCAGTGAGGCTCGCCTGGGTACAGAGCCCCCAGGATTTAACTGCTATAAGTGGTTTTAATAGGTTTTGTCATTTCTGCCACAATTGCCAGTGTGTGAAAATTAAAAAAAGTGACAGATCGCAAGTGGGCAGGACAATCACTCCAGGACTCCTCTTCTCTAAAATGGATTATTTTGTCCCAAAAGTGAAAATACATTCTTAACCATTCTATTTCTAAATGAATGTAGCACAAGTGGTCATTTCACAAATGTGCCACCAATCAGAGCCAAAGCAGAAAGTCAGGTAGAAACAGGTAGGACAGAATAAAAGATGTGATACAATCAAGATATTAAAAAGCTTTTATCTGAGCCGCAGACAACACCTCTATGTAAACACGGCTGCAAAACTCTATCACAACATCAAATCTACATATCCAGATAATGTCTCTCCCCTCCACAGCCCTGCATCTGATATTAGATGACTCTGTAATCTTATTCAGCCTGTTTGTCTACATTCTTTTCCAACAACCTCTCAGCAGCTCACATGAACTCTGCTGCACAATCAGGAAGGACTTCCCCCTGAAACCCACATGCAGCCATCTTTTCCATCCCAGACACTCATCCATTGTTGTTTTATTAATCCTGAGAAAGTGAATTATGACAGAAAATAATCTTAATTAAGCAGAAAATAAATTGCAACAGAGAGAAAACCAACAGCAACATCTATACAACTGCCGACTGAAAGAACATGTATGCTTTAGAAATAAAAGCTAAAATTTTTGATGGTAGTTTGATTTAAAACAATCGTATCATATTGGCAAAAAAAGACTTTTCCTCCAGCCTCAACCTCTCAGGTCCCACGTGACTTGCAATCCTGCTGTGTTGATGATAGCAGCGCCTCAGAGAGGAAGAAGGGAGAAAAAAGGTGGCACAGATGGAGTACAGAGGACAGTGAAATCTTCCCTCGCCTCCATTCTGAGAGAAATAAAGCATTCAAAGAAAGATTACGATTAAGACGAGATCAACAAATTTCTCCTCCTGTTGCTCCTTGGAAAAGTTACTGTGTTTCCTATAAAAGCTGTTTGAACCACGGCTAATCTGGCTCTCAGAGCAGACGTGCTTTGACAAGTTTGTTAGGCCCCAAACTTCAGGCTTAGTCCAGTGAAAAATCGATTCCATTGTGCAAGTTCTTTGAATTATGCAAAATGCAGTAAAGGTATCTCTTTGGAGTGAAGTGCTCCTGATGTAGGCACTAGGAAGAACCAAGGCAAAGAGCGGAGTAGAGTCTCAGCGTCTCATCTGTCCCATTTGATAGTTCTCTCTGTGCTGGCGGTGGTGACGCTGGCCTTGTTGCTGCTGGTTTGGATGTTGCTGTCTCCTCCTCTTAAGTGTACCTGCAACATATCAACAGAGTCAAGAAATGAAGGCAAGGAATGGATGCTGCTTTTTCTCTATACCATCAGTATAATGCCAAGAACGGAAAATAAGGCAAACACAACAATAACAAGCAGAATCTCAATCATATAAAACCATTTAAATATTACTTCAGCCTGCAAAGATAGGCAAAGAAAGAATGAAATGCCAGAAAGGTCCATCTCATGATTTTCTAGTGTCTTATACAATTTTCTGTCCATGTTTTCCCAAACAAAATTTATCATCTTGTTAAATCTCTCATAAGATGCTCCTTCAACTGGCAGATTAAATTATGCATGCAAATAAAAAAATAAACCGCGCACTATATACCTGGCAGTGGCTTTGGTGGAGGCAGTTTGGGGTTGCTGCTGGGAGTGTGGACGCTGCAGATCTTGATAAATCCAGCCATTAGCATAATAAGAGCAATGCCCATCAACAGCACTGCCCACCAGTGAGCCTGGACAACAAATGTAACATTTAAAGATGTCAAAGTACAGAGAAACACATCTGAAATAGTCTCTATGTGCATGAGCATCATTGTGTTGAAGTTATTTTTATCGTAGAACTAAGCTGCTGGAAAACTCACCACTATCCACTCGGCAATATTCTCATACAGTTCTGCATTAAAGATGGCCTTCTTCAGCCTTGCCAGAGGTCCGTCGGCGTCCACAAGACGACACCTCATGAACACATCACAGTAGCCCTTAAAGTCATTGCAGGGGGAGCCTGGCTGCAGTGTTATCACCTTTTTATTGAAGTGGCTAGCCCATTTATCTGAGCCTGAGCTGCTGCAGGTGCTGGGGTCCGCTGAGGGCAGATGGGGAAGGATAATGACAATAACTACTCTGGAGATTACACCAATATGAACAAAATTAACTGCTGTCACATATCGCAAAGCCCTGTCTCAGTACTCTTCAGTGATTGTGTAATTTTGTTACAGTCTGCCACTTACACTTCTCCATGCAGCACACATGGCAGAGCTCAGCTGCTTCATCCGCACCATCTTGGCTAGCACAGGTACAAACCTCTAGGCCATACTTAGCACAAATGGAGCCAGAGCATACCTGAAATTAAAAACATATTATGACTAAAACAAGTTCACGAACTATTAATACCTGGCAACAGACTGCAAATAATTAAATATTAGCAAGTGCATTCGTCTCATTTTCAGTCAACAACCTCTTAACACATGCAGTATGAGGCATATTTATCTGACAATTACAAATAGGCACCTCATTTCAAGATAAGAAGGATTCATGGTCTTAACTATTTGAATTGAGTAGAATTATCTTCCAAAGCAGCCGGCAACATTTCCTTTAGTTTATGGAGTTAAGACCTTTCTGAGTTTTTGAAAAAAAAGATAAAGATAAGAAAATTAAATATGCTTGCCTGCTTCATTTGCAGCTATTTTGACTTATTACAACAATTCCCATCTCATTATTTGCTCTTAATATTTTGAAATAAAATTTTTGTCTTGAAAATTCAGGTGAATGTGACTCAAATTAGACATACAGATGAGGACTAAATTATTAACACCTATGAAAATGTAATTAAAAAAAACAAACGTATTTCCCAAGTGCTGTGAAATAGAGCCAGGATTTTAATAATTTAAACGCATTTTAATTTAAACACATTTAAACGCTGTAATGCTCAAAGCTTGTACCAAGCTAAAAATCAGGGTTATCTTCCAATTTACACTACACACACTACACAGTATAAAAAATTTAGTTAGGGTTTGAACTGGAAAAAGCATCATGACAAAAAGAAAAGAAATCAGTTCAAACTTGAGAAGAATTGTTGATGCTCACAAAGCAGGAGAAAGATCTACATAGTTATCACAGCATTTCCACGTGTCAAGAACTGAAGTGACAAGTATAAGACTGAAGTGTGCTAAGGACAACCAGCAGAAAGTTTATGCATACTGGAAGCTTGTCCTTAGTCAGATGAAAGCTCTTGGGCCATAGAGACAACGTTTGGAGAAAGGAAGGAGAGGCGTATAACCCAAAGGACTCCCATTGCCAAAGCACGGCAATGGGAGTAATATACTGTGGGGATGCTTCAGTGCATCTGGAACTGTCAATCTCAAGAAGATGGAGGGAATCATAAAGGATACAGTGCTTAACAAATTTATTAGACCACCCTAACCCTAACCAAAGTAGGGTTTATGCCACAGCTACCCTAAATTAACAGCATTGGTAATTAACAAAATCATTTTTTATGTTTCTGCAATGGTTAAAACACCAATATGTAGAAGCTCTTTAACCCAAATGATATTTTTAATGCTAAAATATCATTAGTATTTTTATCCATGAATTTTCAAATTTACTGATTTACAAAAAAAACTGAAAAAATAGTAAAGCAAATTCTTATTTCTTGATTAATATGTCAAATTATAGTTATTTACTTGCATACCTGAACAGAAAAATGAGTTTTAGTGCTTGAATGTTATGCTTGATTCATTTCTGACTTCTCAGAGAAGCCCAGTGAGCCGGCTCAAATTTGGGTGAATTCAGTTTGAAATCCCTCATTCTTGTTCAAAATGGTACAACGTGGAGAGCTCACTGAAAATCAAAGAGTCCGCATTAAAGCACTTCATGATGCTGGATGGTCTTTGAAACAAATATGACAGGTGGTCTAATAAATTTGTTAAGCACTGTATGTGAAGATTTTAAAAGAAACCTCAGGCAGACAGCTGCAAAACTGGGTCTGGGTTGTCGCAATGTCCTCTAACATGACAACAACCCACATAGGTTCCTGGTGAAGAACTACCTCCAGAAGACCAAAGTGAATGTTATTGACTGGCCTGACAAAGCTCTGAATCCCACTGAAAACCTGTGGAGTGAACTATAGACCAAAGTCCATGCCAGAAGACCATCACATCTGGAGGAGCTTAAAAAATTTACCAAAGGAGAATAAGCTGGGATTTCCCGGGAGACAGCTCTGAGACTTGTTAAAAACAACAGAAATTGACTGCTGACTGTTATCCAGCAAGAAGGAGAGACACAACTGACTATTAGCATCAGGGGGGCTAACACTTTTGACCCTGGTCGTTTTGGTGAAACAATTTTGTTTCTGTGTGCAACATAAAATAATGTAAGCATCCATAATAAAATTAGGGTGTTTAGAAAGGCTGTGTTAAAAACTCATTTCTCTGTTTAAGAGCACTAAGGTAACACTTAAAAACAAATGTCATAGGGGGGTTAATAATGTCATCCTCAACTGTGCATAGTTGCTAACATTTGACTTTTTATAGTTCCGCAGCAAGTGGCCCTCCAATACCAACATACCCCACTGATGCAGACTTGTGTGTCTGAATGGCAGGAGGTGAAGTTTTCCTTTGGTTCTGAGGCAGGACACAGAGCAGTCGCTCCATTGCACATGCCCTCTTTGGCACACTCCGACTCCAGTCTGCACTTTGCCTTACTGCCCTTAAAGGTACACTCTGATGTGCAACATGGGCCTTGGCTGGGGCTGCGAAAACAAAAATCAAATAGATGCAATTGAAAGTCAAATAACTGCTACCTAAAGAGAATTTGGTACAGAGGTATACTTATCACATCTTACCTGCAGATTTTGCCGGGTTGGAGTTTGCATCTTTTGCCCTCAGCTTCATTGGCGCTATAGCAGCAAGAGTCTCTACACTGATCACTGTAGCCGCAGTCACAGTCTTCTCCAGCCTCCACCAGCCCATTTCCACAGATAGGCTGGCCAGACTCTGTACACACAAACAACACAGCATGAAGACTGGAACACTCCTTCTCAAAGACAGGAACAAATGATTTCAGAGGAGAAAACATACCGACAAAGCAGTCATCTTTCTTTTTGGCCAGAACAGCGCTTATATTGCGAATGCTGCAAATGGAGAACTTGTTGTTGTTAAGTTTGTCTCCTGATGTTGCTCTGGCATACATGATGAAGTTTCCCTGTTCCTTTTTTTCCTGCAGCTTAGACTCTCCAGGGGTGCATTCAATCCCAGAGTCATGCTGTAAAACAGAAGGCAAATAGAGGAAAGATGGGCTGACTTCTATAGAAAGAGAGCTGCAGATAATTTGTTGCACACTGGGACAAGAGAGTAGGCAAGAACTACGTTTTAAATCATCGTACTCACAGGAGAACCAAAGTTGTGGCCCACTTCATGAGCGAAGGTGATGTGTGACACCTTAGGTGGGACATGGGATGCATAGTTCTGCACGGTGATGATACCAGTGTTCAGAGACTTCCTCTTTCCATCTGAATAAAGTTTGCTCTTCTCACAGATGCCCCCAGAGCTTCCTGTGACAAGAGTGGAAACGTAAGAGCAGAACTGATTAACATTACACTTTAATACTAGAAACTAGATTTTTAAATACCCAAAAAGATTTAGAATACGTGGCAAAATAAACTCAGATTCAGACAAATTTATTGATCCCAATTCAATGACTAACTAAACTTAAAACAAAAAGTAAGGCAATTTGTTTGGTAAATTATTTCTTTGTTGTAACAATGCTTCTTGGCAATAACTTTTATACTGTTGCAAAGCCTGTTTATTACCCTTTTAAATGATGCCAGATTTGTAAGGATCATGCATTTATGGGATGAGCAGCAGAGCTGAGTATGTGGGTTGCGCCCATGAAAAATGTGCCAAATCTTTTCTGCCGGTGCCAAACAGCTGATTCTGTCATTGACTCTTCTTTGGTATTTGGTGGATTGGATGATTGAAGTTTGAAGAAACAAGACATATTGACAATTTAACAATATTTACCCACGCCGATGAAATCGGCAGGGGGTTATGTAAAGGGTTCCGTATCTTTGTTTGTTCGTTTTTTTTGTTTCTTTGTTTGTATGTGTACAAGATAACTCGAGAACGGAAAGTCGGATCTTCACCAAACTTTCAGGGAATATTGGGATAGTGACAGGGAAGAATCTGTTAGATTTTGGTGATGATTCGCGCACCCATTTGGTCTTTCTCGGAGCTCACAGGTGCTGCCAATCAGGCACCTGATTGGCAGCACCTGGGGGTACCAGAAGCTCAAAACAAGAGTCAATGGCAACCGCAAAATAAGCTGTTTGGCACTGGCAGAGAAGATTTGGCACATTTTTCATGGGCGCAACCCACATACTCAGCTCTGCTGCTCATCCCACAAATGCATGATCCTTACAAATGTGGCATCATTTAAAAGGGTAATAAACAGGATTTCCAACGATATAAGATTTATTACCAAGAAGCATTGTTATGACAAAGAAATAATGTACCAAACACAAATTGCCTTACTTTTTGTTTTAAGTTTACATATATTGTTACCATTATTACTGGCATTGTAACCTTACAGATTAAAATAAGATTAAGATGGATTATGGCCAGTGCCAGTGTCCTGGCCAAGACAGGCAGCAGAAGACGCATATATCAAAGTTACAGACAAACAAAGAGCAGTCATGAACAGCAGACTCAAGCTCAAGATGCATAGACAAAATGCATTTCAGGATACAAGATAACAGATTTCAGCAGCAAATATTTAACAAAATCAACCAGATATGTAAGTTAAATGAAACATCTGTAGCCAGATGTGTCTGCCTCCAAGCCATTTAGCTTTCTCTAAAAAGCATCCAATGAGAGCAGATCATTAACTTCAAGTCCTATTTCCTCACACCCACAACACAACACCAATTGATGACTTCAGCATGACTCTGGTGCTGCTCAAGGTGTCCGCCTGTTGAAAGGTGTTTTTCCTTGTCACTGTGGCTTAACTACATGATGTGTTCATGTTGGATTAGTAATATTACTTTGCAAATAATATAACAAAGAGCATGGTCTAAATCTGTCCTCCTTATAAAGTGTCATGACAAAACATTTTTTAATGAACTGGCCCTGTGCAAATCAAGATTGAGTAACTCATTGATTGATTTATTGATTGATTGATTGATTAATTAAATTACATTTCTACTGTCACGTAAAATATGAACACTTTCCTGGAGTTGTATAAAAAAAAAAAAATCAGTGTCTGTCCTGAAAATGAATGTGTTACAAGATCTAAATGCTAAATTAATGATGAACAGGAAAAAGATATCAGTATATGTGAGCAGCTGTGTCAGTGGGAAAACAGATGCCAGATGGGCACTCAGATGCCAAATTGAACATTTTTCACAGCTAATTAAAACATTGTGATTTGAACACTTTTTATAATTCATATCAGTGTATTTTATTGTGTGAATGATCTTGCTCCACAGCTAGTCTGTGAAATGATTTAAATTTAGTCCATTAAGGAGCCACTGCAAGAGGAGCCGTTAGTGGAGACTGTACACCCGCAAAGTGTTAAACAGCATTGTCCAGTCCTCATTTAAGTTAAAGGTCCACAGATTGGAATATTCTGCCACCAGAAATAAAAACACTGACTGACTCCCAAGTGTTCAATAACAAGGTAAAACCATGGCTCAACCAAGGTAGATCTGTAACCACTAAGCTGCATGTTTTATACGGTTTATATCATCCACTATATTTCCCTCCCTTTTCTCTTTGTTAGTTATTTCACCTACTGCTCTTACTGTTATTTTTAGTTATTGTAATTATTCTGGATGTTTATGTTACATGTCTATGTCTGCCTTGCTGTTGTTGTTTTTATGCACCTGTGTCTGCTGTAATTGTCACTCTTTTGTGTCCATTTTATTGTTGTATAATGAGTGTCATTAGCCAGGGACAAGGACTGCAAATTAGCTATGGCAAGAAGTCTTGACTACATGGCTCCAATTGCACAGTAATTAAATTCAACAATGCCTGTGCAATGTCCTGACAAATGAACTGATAAATAAATGAATAACAAAGTCAGATTTTTTTTCACTTTACAGTTTCAGTTAAAACTGTTTTCAAATCCTTTCATCTGACCATAAATACTAAATTATTTTCTACTTTTATGCAGGCTTTGTGGGAATACGAACGTCTTTTACAACCTGCAGTAATACACAATTTTTGCAGTCAGCTGTATGCCTATATTTGAGATGCTGAAATAAGTAAGTATTGCTCATATTGCTGAACATCACAGACCAGTACAGCCAGGAATAACTGGTCACAGTCATGCATTTAAATATATATTGATACACTGTGGCTGTTTAATTTCAAGAAGGAGATTCTGAAACAAAAAAGTCACACAATTTATTCACTGGGGAGTCTCTCTTCTAGCTGCTGAGCAGTAACAAATTTATATTATTTCTGATGACCAGCAAGAGGAGTCTTCACAGGTTTCAAAATGAAGTCTGATTTTATGGAAGCATAAAGAAAAATAAGATAACTCTCTAGTGATGTATTAGCCAAGGTAATGTGTATCTATTGGGTGGATTGTCTCAAGTTTTAGATTAGAGTCTTCTCCTATAAAGCATCTTTATTTTGTAAACTATGGTCCTGTTTTGAATTCACTCTGGGTTGCATGAGGGTGTAGCTAGTTATGATTTTTTTTTATCGTGAAATGTCAACTAGGACAGAGACACAATTATACATTTGCACTTTCACAAGTATGGTCACTGCTAGTTAAAACAATGCTGAATGCCAAACTTCAGAGCAAAAACAGAGGTTCAAAAATCAGTGGATAGAGGATGAGTCACATGGTTTTGATGCAAATTTCAACATAAAGCAACGCTTTGAAACAGTTCTTTCTTAGCAACAGCATTTTGCCTGATAACTTACACATTTTTTTCAAAACACTGATGTCAACCTAACTGCAAATGCAAACTTCGCTGTATAAATTAAAACATAAAACAATAAATTCAGCTTCCATCTTTTGAGAAAAAATTATAAATCTGTAATTTTAAATGTAACAAAAATGCTGTGCATTACTGCACTTTTGTAGCTGACTGTAGCACGAATGATTGCTGATTATTCATACTTTAAACAATCTTAGTAAATGTATTAAACCAACATCTACTTGAGAAACACAGCCATCCACTTGGAAACCACTTCATCACAGTGAATATTAAGCATGCTTCTGTGCGGCTGCTTTTCCGATAATCCATAAAGCCAGTCATTAGGAGACAGCGTCTACAGCACAGAAGCAGGACACCACAGCACTTAAAGCAATAAACAATGTCTCCATTATGTGCACATGAGTATGACAGCACATTAAATACAGAAACACACCACTGAAGCCACTCCAGTCTTGACAAAAATGGTCACATCGATAAAATACTGTATTATTTGTGCTTGATGCTTTTTTCTTTCCCGTCTTTGTTCAGATATTTATCCCACAGCTCACTGCAGCCCTACATCTCCCCTTCATCTCTTATCCTCAATCAATTCTTTCAGCTTACAGCCAGGCTGATTTGCTCGTATTGATTGTCTTGGTTTGTTGCTGTGTTGTTCATGTCGGGACGGTGGACTGACTTATTCAAAGGAACAGGAAAAAGAAACTTTCTTTACAATGACTCATGCATGATGTGTCTGTATGGGAAAGACCCAGTGGAAAATAACCAATAATGAATCCAGAGAGAGAAAAACACATACGGGTGTGGCTGCACAGTGCACACAGATACTACAACTCATAAAAACGACGATAATAGGCAGTCGAATATGCTATATGCCATGTTTCTACCTAGTTTCTTATTAGGCAATAAAAATCATTATACTAGTGATTGTTAGTGGGTGATGCATATTTCTAATTATTAGCCACCTTGTTTCTTTATTCAAAGATAATTTTTTTGGCCTTTATTAGGTAAAACAGTGTATAGTCAGAAAATATTGAACAAAAAATGGTGAAGTTATGCAGCAAAAGTCAAGTTGAGCCCAGGGATGCTGCATCAAGGACTGAGCCTCTCAACGTGAGGTGTGTACTTATGTTGATTTAAAACAGTGCCCCAACTATTTGCCACTTTGCAGCAGCTTACTTCTCAACTATAAAGAGTTGGTTAAGAAAGCTTCATTGGAAGCCTAATTTTGACAGCTAATGCTCTACTTCTGCTCCATTGTGTAAAACTACTCAAGTAGGAAAGCATGGTCATTTTGGCTTTGAGATAACTCAAGAACAGGCACAATTCACTTCTGTCAAAAATACAAAAGCAGCCTCCCATGTATCAGGCATACTGACAGTATCAAGTTTTGTTCATGAATGGCGCTGTTCAATTGGCCTGTGGATATAATTTGGATAAACCAGCTAAAAATCAAACTCTGAAGCTTAACAAAGCAAAAGGAAGCAAAGAAGATGTCGGTTAAGCAAGTCAGTGGCAACTCAATAAAAGTTTCCTGCACTGGAATTTTTAATAGGAGACAAGTTGAGTGTGGCCTCAAACAGCATTCTGCTACAGAGCTGCACAAGAAGGCTACTCTAGCAAAAGGTTCAAGCCACATTGGTGCATTTTGTTGAGACAAAAGACTGCTTGAAACTCTTGAAAGCAGTAAGAAAAATACATAAAATAGGAATCAGGGAGTTGTGCCTTTCTTTTGAATGTAAGATTAAAAGCCATCCATCTTGTTTAAAAATGTTAGCATTACACAAACTCACCACCAGGGTTGTGTCGTTATTTGTACTAGTATACCAACCTGAAGGTGCTCCAACCCAAGCCAAGCCGAGGACTCCATCATCAAAGTCTCTGTCGGTGAAAACGTAAGCCAGGCAGTAGTCATCATGGTTCTGTTCAGAGTTCAGCTCCAGAAACTTCTCCACTCCGATGTTGGCAAAGCGAAAAGGATTTGTTTTGTCCTTTTCATCAGTGGTGGTGTTTATCTTAAAATAAAGGGGAGAAAGAAAAACTAGTCAATTGTAGGCGAAAAGCAAGAAAAAGAGAAGACCTGATTATTTAATAGATCTGAAGAAACAGCTTGTAGAAACCAAAAAGCCTTAAGGGCAAAATGAAATTTTCACTCTGAAGAAATGTCCTCAACACCACATCATTCATTCTTGAAAAAAAAAAAAAAAAAAAAAAAAAAAAGCTCTAATTACTTTGCGAAAGTTGTCATTAATTTTAGACATTAATTTTAGACTCAATTTCAAGCAGATCTAGTTTTAAGTGAACTCACCCTGATCCTTTTAACCATGAAGCTAATGTTTCTAATACCCATGAAGTCAGTGGCCTGGTAGATGGAGTCAATGGCCTTCACATGACTGGAGATCTACAGACAAAGAAACGTTTTAATTGGTCTGCAAAATTCAGCCGCAAGTAAAGCAGTTTTAACAGGTCACCGTGTACATATTGTTGCATTATTTGGTCACATACCTGAGCAATGACAGCCTCTCTTGAGCCGTAGTATTTATAGAAAAGATGATCAGTTTGAATGAAGAGCTGGCAAGTGTTTTTATCTTTTGCTGCAGCCCTTTTTTTCCTCAGAATGACAGGACCATGAGCGCTCTCTTCCTCCACAACACTGTGTCCATCCTGAACAAAACATAACAACAATCAGTATAAAACAGAAAAAAGATCTATTCATGGTGGGCCATGAGCCCGAGGCAACCACCTGCAGGTGCACTTCATAAAACAAGAACATCATGCAAAAGTTATTTTTTTCCCCTGTGATTTACTTAAGACAGTTAAATTTCCATGTATTCCACATTTATCTAAAAAAGTGAAAAATTTCAATACCTTGTTTTGTTTTAATCTTGATGATTACAGCTCATGAAAATAAATAAAAATCCACTTTCTCCAAATATTAGAATATTGTGGAAAACTATAATTTCTTAAGGCTTCCTGAGCCTCTCACTCCGGTTTAGTACACACAACCACAATCATGGAGAAGACTGCTGACTAGACAAATGTCCAGAAGACAATCACTGTAATCCTGCACAAGGAGGGTAAGCCACAGGAGATCACTGCTTATTTATTTTATGCATCTGCTTAGAGGCTGTATCAAAACATACTCATGGAAAAGTTGACTGTAAGTAAAAAGTGTGCTAAGAAAATGAGCACAAGCAACAGGGATGAACTAAGCCTTCAGAGGACTGTCAAACAAAACAGATTTAGGAACTTAGAGGAGCTTCACAAAGAGCTGACTGAGGCCGCGTCCACACATAGATGAATTCAGGAGTATACGCAAAAGTATTTTGTCGTAGCGGCGTTTCATCCATACGGAAACAGTGTTTTGGGAGGCTGTAAACGTTACTTTTTGAAACTGGGTCCCGAGTGAACAAATCTGTAAATGCTTACCGTTTCATCTCCATGTGGACAGCCAACCGCATCTTTCTTGAAACGATTACGTCACACATAGCGTAGCCCACTTACGCCACATACGCAGTCAAATCAAAACAACAATGGTGGGTTACAGGGTTGTGTTCATGCTGCAGAAGCTATTGAGCTTATTATGGTTTTTACAGCAAAATCTGATGCTCCTTTACCACCACTAGAACAGCATACACCAGAAGGGCAACTAGGAGAAAGTTTGTGTAAATTTTCTGTAATCTTCTTCTCTCTTTTGGTGCATTTCCATGGCAGCATTACAGAGCCACTTACAGGCTTGGCATATATATTACAGCGATTTCAGTCGTTTTCAGTGGTTCCGTGCTTTTGTGGACATCTCCTGCAACGATCCCGTGTTTATGGAAAACTTTTTCAAAACAAAACGGAAATATATCCTTATCATCTCCGTGTGGGCAAGGCCTGAGGCTGGAGTCAGTGGATCAAGAGCCACCACAGAGTTGTCAGGGAAATGGGTAACAAGCATCGTGTTCCTAGTCTTGAGCCACAACTGAATCACAGATAACGTCATAAGCATCTCATGTGAGCTAAGGAGAAAAAGAACTGGACCAAATTACTAAGTAAATTACTTAGTAATTACAAAGTTCTGTTTTCAGATTAAACTTAATATTGCATTTCATTTGGAAAATCAAGTCTGGAGGAGATCAGAGAGGCACAGAATTAAAGGTGTGTGAAGTCCAATGTTTTTAGTTTCCATAGTCAGTGATGGTTTGAGGTGCCACATCATCTCCTTGTGTTGGTCCACTGTGCTGTATCAAGTCCAGAGTCAACGCTATCAGCAATTTATCAGGAGATTTTAGGGCATGTCATGCCTTCATCTGCTGAGGTGCTTTATGGAGATACTGATTTCCTTTTGCAGCAGGACTTGGCACCTTCCCACAGTGAAACCAAAACTACCAGAAACTGGTTAGCTGACCATAGTGTTACTGTGCTTGATTGACCAGGCAACTGGTCTGACCTGAACCCCATAGAGAATCTCTGGGCTACTGTCTAAAGGAAGATGAACGACAACATATTCAACTAGAATGGCCGTCTGAGGCGGCCCACCCACGCCTAAGCAGCGCCACCGAGGAACTCACACTCCCATTGATCACTATGGTGTTCAAAATTTCGAAGTCCGAGAAAAAACGAACGGGTGCGCGAATCATCACCAAAATCTAACAGACTCTTCCCTGTCACTATCCCAATATTCCCTGAAAGTTTGGTGAAGATCCAACTTTCCGTTCTCGAGTTATCTTGTACACATACAAACAAACAAACAAACAAACAAACAAACACACAAAGATACAGAACCCTTTACATAACCCTGCCGATTTCATCAGCGTGGGTAACAACACAGACCAGCTGAAGGCAGCTATCATAGCAACCTGGGCTTCATAACACCCCAGGGCCACAGATTGGTTGGCTCCATGCAGCACTGCAGATTATAGATGCAAAAAATTGTGCAAGAGGAGCTCCAACCAGTCACTAAGTGCACAAATGAAAATAATTTTTTAGAAGGTCAATATTTCTTTATTTTAAATCCCTTTTTTGGACTGATGAATTGTGATATCCTAACATTTTGAGATGGTGGATTTTTGACTTTATTGAGTTGTGAGCTGTAATAATCAACATTAAAACAAAAAAGTCTTCAACATTTTACTTTGTAATGATGAATCTAGAATATATGGAAGTTGCATTTTCTGAATTAAATCACAGGGGGAAATATAACTTTTTCATTAAATGCACCTGTATACCTGATGCTACACCTGACTGTCAACATGCATGGCCAATAAATTGGCTGTACATATTGACAGAAATTTTCACCTATGGTGATAACCATATTTCATCCTTTTAAGCTAATATCTGATACTACTGATATCATGATGAAAATATAGTACATCCCTAATAACTATGGTGTAATGTTAAAGCTTTGTCCATGTAGCAAAAAATTTAAAATAAAAGTATCAAAAAGGATCATTTCATTCAAACATAACAAAAAAATAGAACCAGAGGAGGAAACATATTTCTTCCAAGCAAAATACTTGTAATTTCTGATTCTAGTAAAACATTTTTTCTCATCATTATTTCCTCTTTTTAAAGTCATTCTGCAGATATTTAAAACTGTAGGGAATAAAATATTTAGCCTTCAAGAAGTGTCACAGAAAGGCCAGATTTTGTCATTATGGACTTAGATTTTCTCCCACAGTGTCTTATAGGAAGTTGTCAATGCTGTTTTAAAAGACATTGAGTATGGCTGAGATATTGCTAATGATCAGGTGTTGGATTAATAACGTACACCTTAGCTAAAAATAAACACAATGCTCTCCCTGTTAGTGTAAGGTCGGATGGATATGAGATAAGACCTTTTTTAATCTCATGAGCCCGCTCCATCTGTGTGTTTAATTATGAAGCTGGACTGAGGGGGAGGGGGGGTTTGTTGTGATGCGGGCACTTACTTTGACTGGTTCCTCTACAGCGGACGCCTGGTACTTCCTCATCCTGTCAAACACTGAGTGGTCAGCGCAGCCACCCTCTGAGCCATACTTATGAGGATAATCTGGCAGATAGGGAGGAGATAAGGGAACGCTTGTGAAGAGCTTACACTGCAACGTGGATGAGTCATGTGTTGTGGGCCAGGGGAAGGTGAATCAGGGTGAATCAGGGTGCAAAAAACTGTATTAAAAATACTCTAGCAATGTGGCTTTTCTCTTTCCAAATCCTTCCTAACAAACCAGTGTTATCTTTCTCTCCCTGCTTTGTATCTCTCCCCAGATAAAGGCATTACCCATGATCTGCTTCTTCTTAAAAAAGCAAATATAATTTCCAAGGATTTAAGACAGTTTAAAGAAAATCACAAATCACAATGTTACAGAAACAATAATAATAATGATAGAAGAAACAGAAGATATCAGGGCACACAAGAACAATCACTCTCTGCTTGTTTTATATCTGAACTGCTTTCTTCTGTTTTCATATTCACATATTAGCAAAAACATCAAAAGTGTATCCCACTACAACACCACCATCTGGTTTCAGCAGCTGTTGAAAACTGGATCATAAAAATAAAATGAAATGAGCCAAACAATTCGTAATCACCACCTTTGCTAACATTCAAATCACAGTGAACATCAGGCCACAGACATGACAAATCTGCATTAAATACTGCATGATTCAACATTTCCCAACACTACTTAAAAACATTTTCAGAAGAGGTATGAACAAACAAGCCTGACAAAGAGGGCTACATCAGGTCCATTGTGGGCTTACTCTACAGTAGATTGTACATTTTAAAAGTTAAAGACAAACAAGGTCAACTGACGTTTCAGAGAAGCAACCTGTTCCCCTTAAACTATAAGCTCCAAAATTTCAGTTTAGTAGTTTTAATTGAATTGAATTGAATTGAACTGAACTGAATTGAATTATGTCGTCTGTCTTTATGAATCAACAAGTCTTGCAGTATCATATCTTTACATTTTATAGATGATCAAATAACTAAAGCAACTTTGAACAAATCTGAAAAGGTGCTGATGTTGCATTAACTTTTTGATCACACTGAGCAGCAGAACGGATCACATTTCACATTAGAAAGCCAAAATATTTTTTAAGCTTTGCTCATAAATGTTTCAGTTTTTGTTGCACTGATTTCTATCAAACTGTTGTAAATTAGATAATTATTTGTTGCCAAACAGGTTATTTTAGCAAAACTTATGACCTGCTTTGAGCTGTACCAGCTACATCTAAGTTGAAATGTAGCCTAAATGTAACTTCTTATTTAGGATGGAGCTTAAAAGTCTAATGTCCTCTGTGAAAACTGAGAAATGACAGCCTCTATTTAACCATCTATCATTTTGAAAGGAGTGATAACTTGCAGGAAAGTGAAGAGACAAGGTCTTAACTGGCAGTTTGTGTTGGCAGTCCACCTGGCTTTGTTATGTACTCCTGCTTTCTTCGTCTATGAACAGAGATAAAATCCTCCGTTCAACAACAGGTCTGGAGTACAATTAAATTACCTTCTGTTTTAGTTGAAGATTTTACCACTCGATGTCACTGTTGTAATTCTACACTGAATGAAGATGTAGTCTGTTCACAGACATGAGGCACAAACCCCAATGCATTCAGAAACGTGCTCTCTACTGAGTTCACAGTATGGCAGACACTGTGCACTTTCAAGCATATTCTGATCTGATTTCTGAGTCATGCAACTGATTTAGGGTGTATAGTCTGAGGGGACACAACAGCAAACCTAGGGTTAATTAGATCATTCTAATTTGTCCCATGTAAATGTTGTACAGTGTCTAATATCACCATGAGCACAGCAGGAAGGCCTGTCACGCGTATTATAAGACAACAGGCGGGACATATCTGCATCCATCCAGTTGGCTGTAAAGATGTGCCCTCTGCAGATGAGTATAATAAATGATTTCAGTATAATAAAAGCACATACACCAGTCATGGGGCAAAGCATTACTGAATTTGGTTGAATTAATAAAATCTAAATGACAGCCTACCAGATGAAGAGCTGTTTGGGAGCTAAAGAAACTGATTCTTAAGCCGAGTCAACTGATTCAGATCACTAAAAACAGCTTGAATTCCAATCACTGTAGCTGACGGTGAATATTGACTATTTTACTGCTAGCTGTATTTGCTTGAGATGCCGTGTTTGTATGTGGGTGCGTGTAAAACAGCGAGAGAGTTTCTTTCTGCGTTCATATCTGAGCAAAAGATGCATATGCAAAACAAATAAACGTGACTTTTCAAAGGAAACTTTCTGCCGTTTGTTACAGTACATCCAGATTTCACTTATCAGAGTAAGAACTCAGGCTGTGTGTGACTATTGGACTGCAGTATGAGCGTATAAATCTGGAGTTTTGGTAGTGTGTCAGAAACATTTTAGTCGCACACTAGTGCTGACATTAGCCCACCACCGTTTAAGAGTTGGATAGAGCCAGTCCGAGCAGGGATAAAACATATCCCGCCTGGAGATACAAAAAATTTCATCGGGGGATATCTGAAGCAGAAGGGGGGAAATTACCACTGCCCACCTCCCAGACAATTCGAACCCTGTTCAGTATTCATATGTAATCAGTATCAGTGAGTACCTAAATATAGGTACTTGTAGTTATACTTGGTCTGAAAAAAGTTATACCAGTGCATCCCTAGTTCTTTCCCGCTAGTTAAGATTAATCTTAAGTCCCAGAGGTACAGGAGACATTTACATTATTAGATTAACATTTGTGTCTTTTATATGTATACTGTACAAGGAATCACACTAGAGTCCTACATTTCAAGATATCTTTAAAATTGAGGCTGATATTGTTGTGCAGTGCACTCTGGGTAGTGATGTCAAATGGCTGCATTGTTTCCTCTATGGAGTGTAATTCTTAAAGCCTGTTTAACTTCCAACCAAGTGAAGTTTTACTAAAGAGGGCAATAAGGAGGAAGGTGTTGATGTCAGACAGAGGTGAGAAAGATGTGGGGGAACAACAATACAACCATCTGACAAACTGCCCAGAGTGCATTGCACAACAGCAGAAGCCTATATGTGAACCTATTTCTTTGTATTTTTTCAAAATGTAGAAACCTAGTGTGTTTCTTTGTAAAACATAACAGCACTAATGTTAATCTATTAAGGAGAAATGTCTGAATATGCTGGGGTTCCTTTAAGTTGTAAACTGACTAGTTACAATATACGGTTTAGTGACAATGTGCACTGTAACATAAGAAAGATTCAAACATACTGTAGCTGGTGCAACAGGCCACAGATCAATACTAGAGCAGCCTGAATCTATTGGTCATTCATTAAAGCAAACAGCCTTGCACTGGTTAGTAAACTGACAGGACACAAACGGAGGTAACACATCCAACCTCTGGCAATGTGTCCTCAATTTTTGAATGAGAAAGCCGCCTTTGTCTTGACAGTGAATGCTGTCTGTTTCAAAAGGCTCAACTGCTCATCAAAAGGCTCTTACAATTTAGATGAAGTTTGAAAAAGAAGGCAAGGAAAGATGAGTCAAAAGTCATGACTCAATCATTTCGCAAATAAGACTTCTTCCTGTTTCACTGATACATCAGAAATCTGAAGGGGTAACTCTTACAAAATCAAAACTCCACAGTCTGAGGTATTTCTAATAGCAGACAGATATGAGTTCAATCTTATTAGACGTGGCGGTGGGAGAACAGCTTAAACTGCACATAGAGTGATGACGTTTTAAGGGATTTGGCCTCATTGGAAAGGCTAACTACATTTCTTAAAATAAGTCTTGTTTTAACCTTGAATATTATCTAACAATGTATTATTAATTGATTTTTCAATGAAAAGAATCAAAGCAAAATGTAGATATGAATGAGGTTGGAGTTATATATTTCAATAAATGGATCCTTTTTTTCATATGTTTTAAAACCATACAATCTCCTTCATTTTGATCATTGACAGTATTGAAAAGTACCAAAGCTTTAAAAATCCAGGTCTTTGGTCATATCTTAAACCAACAGTTGCCAAAAGCAAAATAAAGAGCACCATCTAAATTGAACAAATACCCATGAATGCATTGTCAGTGTATGTTCAATTTAGACAATACGCAACAGTTTACCTGCATAGTGAAATGATAAAGTATGATAATCAAAAAGAGTGATTTTTTTCTTATCTATTGATTTGACCTTTGATAGTTTGTTCCTTCCAGAAACCATCCTCCCTTTGTAAGCAGACTTCACCATATTCTAAAACCATCCTACACTGCCTTGAGCAATACAAAAGTATTTTCCTATGTCTATGTTTGTGTGTGAAGTGAATATCAGTCAGCCCAAAGCCAGGGTGGGGTTCATATCAGAGTCGCTGGATTCTGTTTCTGCTTGTGCTGTGTTTGTTTTATTTTGTTCACCATAACCGCACCTCATCTGTCTCAATTCTTCCTATGACTTCAAAAAGTTTTCAAAATTTTCTGGTAATAAAGAGAGTTTAGGAGGTTTTAAATTTCCTTGTGAGAATTACTTGCTGTACTCTAAGCTTTGTAAAGGCTGCAAATCATGTACATGAGAACCATGCTTCAGTAATGCTGATCATATGAATCCATACTGAGCTTGTCAGGTTAGTCCATCAACTACTTTCACTGGAATAAAACTTAAAAACACATAACCCAATAGGCTCCTCTACAAAACATTTTGACTTAAACTAAATGAGCATGTGTGTAGCTAATCTAAAAAAAGTCATGATTTTAAAGCTAAAGTGTGCAAAATTAGTCAACTTGAACTTCCTCTTGATCCCAAATGTGTTTCATAACATTAGGTTCAATGGCTGCTATTTACCAATGTCATCCTCATGATAGATGATGGAGTGGAAGGGCACAATTTGGTCCTTGAGGTATCTCTCGGAGGGTTCAACATAGTATACTCCTTGGTGTGTAACAATGAAGCCCTCAAAGCGCCCATCGACCACAGAGCCATGGGTTAGGGTGCCCTTTTCACCTGAAACACAGACGAGGATGAGGGTGAGCAGAGGGAGATAAAACAGTTTTAAATGGATAGACTGGGCAATTACAGCTTAATATCAATTATTCTTCCATACTTCAAATACAAGTGAAAACCTCTGGTTTAGATGTTCAATGTCCATATATGTATTCACTAAGCATACAGTTTGACCAAACATAAACCGATATTTGCATGAAATAGGACAATTTGGGTATTGTATGAATTTTTAAATGGTTATGGTTACATTCAGACATTTAACTGTCATAACTCCTGCAGTAAACAGAAAGACATGGCTTATTCAGGTAGGTAAAAGGCTGTGTAATTTTACATGGAAGAAAGAACTTGGTCAAGAGTTTGCCATAAGGACTAATGAAGTTCTTTTTTGTGGTTAACTCCCACCCTGCATGTTTGTTATACACTTGAAGTTTTCAATGAAAAGATCTTTAGTAAAAAGGAATATTTTGGCTGAATCTGACCAATGTAAGATATCAATCAGTAATAAAAAAGACAGCAGCAAAATACATTTTCTAGTACTTCCACTGTCAAAACCTAGATGCATGCTCACATCTTTAACCTTTGAAAGTCAAAAGTCACAATATTTGCATTGATTTCTGTACCTGGTTTTCCCACCTAACAAATTGCTTTTGTCTTTTCTAGCAATGCTTGGCTAAGGTTGCACTGATTGTGAGAACAACTCATTCAGTGATAAAAATAAACCTCTATGTAGCTCTCTCTCTCTCTCTTTTCTTGGTTGCACAAAAGCACACAACAGGACAAACAGCCTTGTTTGTTCTGTTGTTCATTTGAACTCTGCAAGAGAAGGGTGGCAGGAGGACATCCAGGAAGGGCGGGGATTGGGAACGGACACAAGAAATTCTTGAAAGTTAAAAGTAGTTCCTGTATCTGTTGTGCTGATGTATAGAAAATGGGCTGAGTCGACCTTTGAATTTCACTCTTTTTTTCTTTTTGTGATGGTGTGTGGAAAGTAGAAACAGTGGACTTACCAAAGACTTCTCCAGTGTAAATATGAGACGTATCAACAGGCTCCTCCACTCCTGAAACCTCAATGGTGACATCTGGAGGAAATATAGTTGTATCTCTCTTCATCTGCAGGTTAAAATGTCTAAGCAGAAGAAAAAGAGAAAACACATCATTAGCATGAAATTTTGTTTAACTAAATTTACTTTCAAACTAAGACGTGAAGAAAAAAAACATACACAGTCATACTGACAGCTTTACACTTAGGCTATATCCTAAAGACTTGCAGCTACAGTAGTGTACCAGTCTTTAAGATCAAAGGGACTAGAATTAACCCATTTTAGAAGCCATTAGGACTCCTTTTTAAAAATGAAAATAGATGTTTTTATGGTGGATTCTGCAGCTATTTTCCACTTTCATGGATCCACTTTAAAATATCCACTTTATTTGAAAAATTAGGACACTATCAGTAACGTACATGTTCAACTAATTTTTTTTTTGTCTGTACCACTGTCTACTTCGTACTCTGCTGGCTAAAGACCTTTACTAAATCCCCCAAAACCTTGTTGTTTTAAATGATTAAACTAGCACAAGAAGTAAGGAAATTTGTGTTTGGTAGATTATTTCTTTGTTCTGGCAGTGCTTCATGGCAATAAATCTTATACCACTAGAAAGCCTGTTATTTCCCTTTTAAGTGGTGCCACATTTGTAAAGAACATTTCTTGTTTCTTCAGACTTCAATTATCCAATTCACCAAATAACACCCAACAAACAGCTGTTTGGCATTGGCAGAGAAGATTTGGCAAATTTTTCATGGGCATAACTCACAGCTCTGTTGCTCATCCCACAAATGTATGTTTGTTAAAAATGTGGCACCATTTAAAAAGTGAAACAAACAGGCTTTCCAACCGTACATGAGTTATTGCCAAGAAGCATTTTTACAACAAAGAAATAACCTACCTAACATAAATTTGCTTACTTTTGTGCAAAGTTTATGTAGTGTAAAATAGGGCTGGACAATTAATTGAACTTTGATCATGATTTCAATTTTGGCTTCTCATAATCATATAAACATTATAATCGAAGACAAACAATTAATGTGTGCTTCAAAGAGTATTTTTGGGTTGTGTTTTTGGCCGTGTTATTAGTGTTTTTTGCATTATGCAAATTTTGCAAGTTTTACATGAGTGCATGTAGATTGGATATTTATTTTTATTTAGTGTTTTTTATTGCTATTATTTAATATAATTATTTTACTTGTTACTAATTTATTTTTGATTGTTCTTTTAAGATGTGGTTCAATAAATACTCAAATTTTGAAATCAATGAATAATTGTTTTTATTAATCGTGATATCACTATCAATCAAAATAATTGTGATTATTATTTTTGCCATAATGGTCCAGCCCTAGTGTAAAACACTTTCCATACTGGCATATATTGGAAAAATTCCCCCAAATATCAATTACTAACAATAAAATACCAAACGAACTGGGGCTTAGAAAGCATAAAGCAAGTTTAGCAGAAATACCAGCATCATTTACACATTATTTTCCAGAGCATTACAATGCTGCTGTGCTGTCCTGTGCTGTGTTGTGCTCTGTGAGGTAGAACAGTTATGTCATGAGGAAAAGCACATGAACATTTGTGGACAGCCACTGTACTTTCTGTAATCCTCTCGTTAACATAACCATGATGTCAAGACAAAAATGCCTCACATGAGGTGCACATGAGCAGCTAGCTTCCCAGGAATGAGAGGCTCAAAATGACTCCTTTGGGCTGCACAATGTTTATGCGCTAATTCTTATATCACATTCTTTTAGGGACTTAAGAAAAGGTTAAATAGAGGCTTTTTATACTTACACTGCACAGTGGAATATATTTTCTAAGAAGCGTACAAGTTAATTTTCACTCATCACTTTTAGTTCATTGTAGGGGTCCAGCACCAAAACAAATCATTTAAAATTCCCAAAACACCACCTTATATTTATTTTGTTGTACTTCTCCTTTCCCATATAGTTTACCTCCCCAGTTTTCTAATAGAATCTGTCATCCAGTATGATTTTAACCCTCCATGGAAGTCTGAGATAGTGTGATGACGTATGCGGGAGTATTTTGCCAGTTTGCAGGGAGGACTTCATGTGACCAATTTCATATACTATGTACTCTACATAACTGGCTTTTATGAATAAATATGTGAAGTTCCCTTAAGATCTACAAGAACTGATTGTATAGCCCATTGCTTTTGCTGGTTCACTCGTGTTTTATGTAAGATTTATCAGGAGAGGAAGGACTAGGGATGTAAAGAACTTGCCACACTAAAAAAAAAGAGAAAGTTTTAACACAAATAAAGTAAAAGTGGGACAAATTAAGCAGAAGAGATGGACAGCAGAATGTGAGGAAAAGAGGGAAAGAAAATGTTTGTGAGTTTAGATAGCAGATAATGTTCAAAAAGATCAGACACAGAATATCCTGGTGCCGGATGACTTTTTGACCTGCTCTAGAGTTCAGTTTTCCATGCATCATTCCTCCTTCTATCTTACACATGCACGTTTTTGTTTAACGCTGATGATATTCTCCATTCATGGATCTCATCTAAGAATTTAATGACTGATTTAAAAACCATCATAATATAGCCATTTTTCACAATTATTCATTGTTGTGTTTCAAAACATGTCTAAATCAAGGGTCCTTATTTCAAACATTCTAATATCTGAACAAGGTGTATTTATTAAAAAAAAAAAAAAAGAAATCTTTCAAAAGAACGTCTTGAAGAGAAGTAGAGAGAGTAAACAAAAAAGAAACCAGAAAGAAAAGTCAAAGAGAGAAAAACTAACTAACCTATCTATCATCTGGTATAAATTCCTCTGTTGCTATCTATCCTGGCACGCCCGTTATAACTTTCCGTCTCTCCTCACTTATCAGTGGCCTCTGCAACAACAGATATGAGACCTTTCCTTGGCAAGAACCTATTAAAAGCTTAGTCAACCAGTGAAACTTCTTGCATATTCAATCGCTCACTCACCAAAAACAAAAACTGAGCAAAAAGTTACAGTAAAGTACAACACTGTTTTACAGAGAGAAAATTAAGATTTGAATATACAAAAGCTCGTGGGGGTGTTTTTCTAGTATACACAAGCTTGTGTACAAAGTGTGCAGGAGTGCTGACTCAACGTGATCAGGGTTAGGGTTAGGGTATGCAAGGATGTGGGCAGACTTATATGAGGTAAACAATGGTGTACGATAGGTGCAAATGTGCAAATGAAGTGAGGCATTTTACCACAGAAACCCTTCTCACAATATTTGAGTTACAAAGAGTAGATGAATTGCTTAAAGCATTTGAGTACGGTAAATAGATTAATTAGTAAATAGTAAGGAGATTAATTAGTAAAAAGGTAAAAAGATCAAATTAGTTACTAGTAGTTAGTAGCAATGAGAAGTAACAAGTACAGGTACATCTCAAAAAATGAGAATATCATGAAAAAGTTCAATTTTTTTTCACTCATTTCAGAAAGTGAAACCCATATATTATATAGACTCATTACACATAGAGTGAAATAATTTAAGCCTTTATTGCTTGAAATGTTTATGGTAATGGCTTACAGATAAGAAAACCCAAAATTCAGTGTCTCAGAAAATTAGAATATTACATAAGATCAATAAAGAAAGGATATTTAAACAGAAATGTCAGGCTTCTGAAAAGTATGTTCATTTCTATGCACTCAATACTTGGTTGGGCCTCCTTTTGCATGAATTACTGCATCAATGTGGCGTGGCATGGAGGCATTCAGCCTGTGGCACTGCTCAGGTGTAATGGAAGCCCAGGTTGCTTTGATAGCGGCCTTCAGGTCATCTGCATTGTTGGGTCTGGTGTCTCTCATCTTCCTCTTGACAATACCCCATAGATTCTCTATGGGGTTCAGGTCAGGCCAGTTTGCTGGCCAATCAAGCACAGTAACACCATGGTCATTGAACCAGCTTTTGGTATCTTTGCCAGTGTGGGCAGGTGCCAAATCCTGCAGGAAAATGAAATCAGCATCTCCATAAAGCTTGTTGGCAGAAGGAAGCATGAAGTGCTCTAAAATGTCCTGGTAGATGACGTGTTGACTGTGGACTTCACAAAACACAGTGGTCCAACACCAGCAGATGCCATGGCAGCCCAAATCATCCCTGACTGTGTACACTTCACTCTGGACTTCAAGCAACGTGGATTCTGTGCCTCTCCACTGTTTCTCCAGACTCTGGGACCTTGATTTCCAAATTACATGCAAAATTTACTTTCATTTGAAAAGAGGACTTCGGACCACTGAGCAACAGTCCAGTTTTTTCTCTCCACAGCCCAGGTAAGACGCTTCTGACATTGTCTCTGGTTCAGGAGTGGATTGACATGAGGAATGCCACATTTGTACCCCATGTCTAGGATTTGTCTGTGCGTAGTGGCTTTTGATGCGCTGACTCAGCCTCAGTCCACTCCTTGTGAAGCTCCCAAATACTTGAATGGATTTTGCTTGACAATCCTCTCAAGGCTGTGGTTAACGTACTTTTTCCTTCCACTCAACTTTTTATAAATATGTTTGGATACAGCACTCTGTGAACAACCAGCTTCTTTAGCAATGACCTTTTGTGGCTTACCCTCCTTGTGGAGGGAGTCAATGACTGTCTTCTGGACATCTGTCAAGTCTGCAGTCTTCCCCATGATTGTGTAGCCTACTGACCCAGACTGAGAGACCATTTAAAGGCTCAGGAAATCTTTGCAGGTGTTTTCAGTTAATCAGCTGATTAGGGTGTGACACCATGACATTCCAATATTAAACATTTTACACAATATTCTAATTTTCTGAGACACTGAAATTTGGGTTTTCATTATCTGTAAGCCATAATCATCAAAAGTTCAAGAAATAAGGCTTGAAATATTTCACTCTATGTGTAATGAGTCTAATATTGAACTTTTTCATGATATTCTAATTTTTTGAGTTGTACCTGTATACAAAAAGCAATCAGTCACGCTTATTTTGTACAATAACTTCAACAGATAATAATAATATGATTTTCTTCTTTTGATAAATCTTCTGATCAAATATCTGACCAAAGACCCACAACCTGGACAATGTTTTGCTAAATCCTTCCAATGCTAAAGCTTCAAGTCAAGACACCATTATAAATAGACATCTATGATCTGAAAATATGCATTAAAGGCTGGAAGGAGAGTGGTGGATCTCCCTCTGTTCAGCCTTTGGTACACTTAATGAATTGTAGTGCAGTGTTTCCCCTACCATTCTTTTCATGGGGGACATTAGGGTGACAGGATATCGAAAGGAATTATCATTATCTGCTGTAATCTGGTCCAATAGGTATCAGATGTGCTGGTACTGGTACCATGTCAGTTCTGGTTCTGGATTTCAATACTCATTCCTAAATCCAATATGCTGATATTTAGAGATTAACAGTTTTAGCTAATACATATATGTGGATACTGATATTTAAATATGCATTTCAGACCTAAAACTTAAGTCCTTAAAACACACTTTAAAGCTAAAGGACAAACAAAGAAACAAACTTCAGTCCTCAACACTAAAACTCCAGAAGCATTTTTGTGCATACAGCTGACATCAAGCAGATAGAAGCTGAAATTAACAGCAAATATGTCATTTGGAAAAAATCTGCAGAAACGTTCACATCTGCAGATAACATCATGCATCCCTAACATTAAATGTATGTTTTTTCAGGTTTATTTCTTAGTCATTCCTTAATAGTGTTGCCTAGGGTTGGAGAGGCAGGGTGGTAAGGGGTCAGACTGAAGCACAGAAATATGCTTGTAATTCAGTATGGTATCGGATGTGTTGGTACCAGATTGTAATACTCGGCCCTAGTGTTGCCCTCCTTGGGCATTGCCATCCGTCATGTAGTGTTGTTGTGAAATCTATGAAAAACGATACAACTTCGGTCAATAAAAATCCATCTCTTATAACACAAATTTGTCCTCCTAGCATTTTTTAATGCATCATAACAACAGGAACATAGTTGAAATAAACTGCCAGTTTAGGAAAACACTTTGTGTAGATACTGTAAAATTGGGGAAAAATGATGCAAGACCTCCTGCATTTGTTGCTCAGTTTCTCATGCAATAAATTAATATTGCCATGGATGTGGTTATTTCTAGCAAGAACTGCATTTATTGTCATGTTAAGGACCTTATGAATATGACAGAACCATGAAGAAAGAAGCAGACAATGCAAAGTCACACAGGATCTGAACCTGCGGCACTTCGGTAGGATATAAAAGATGTTATCAATGCAGGAATTTCCGGGATACAGCAGCAATAAAATATTAAGCCAGCTCAATAGGGCCATTCATTTCTCACACACACACACACACACACACACACACACACATACATGCACTACTCATGCATGAAGTTAGTGTTTCTACACTCATAATAAAGTAATATCCCAACCATAATCATATCAGCTAAAGCATAGCAGAGGCTACAGCCATGGACACAGCAGCATCCACAGTCAAGCTTTCTCATCCTACAGCTATAGTCATAATAACAGCTATGCAGCAGCAATCTACTACATAATACTACTATATCATCATACAGCTCAGCCTCTTTCTATGAATCACAGGGGATACAAGATGTTTTTTTAACTAAGGCAAAAAGGGTTTGTAATTTTAGGAAAAATAGGCAAGATTGATATCCCTAATTTAAAATCTTAACCAAAATCATTTAAACATTACAAACAAAAAAATAACAAAAGACAAAACTCTAGCATCACGTTCAAGACAAAAGAACAAAACAAACTCGCAGTCAGATAAACGTGGCTTGCGACAGTCAGGAAGAGGGGAGGCTGTAAATCAAGTCAGCTTGCTTCTCATCTCACAGAAGCAGCTGACTGATAAATTATTCAGACATTTCCCAAATGCTGAACATACTGACTCAAGCATCTGACAGTCATACACTTTGCTCAGTAAGCAGGCTGGCTCAAGGAAATGAAAGTGGCCTGCAGCCATGTCTGGAGAGATGGGGATGTCTGCATAGGGGAACACATCTACAGTATGTACAGTATACATCAAAACCCTTTTTTATAAGAAATATTAAACAGGATATCATTTCTTGGAGGAGCTATCTTTCTTTACATGACGCTGGCTCAAACACAACTTACGAATTGTATTTGAAATCTGAATAAGACTCACTTGTATTGAAATGTTTGTTATTTTGAATCTAAAATGCAAAAATTGACATGGGGGAAGTCCTAAAATATGAGACTTAATTGGTAAAGGCTACAGTATAAGGCCACAAAATCCCTGACAAAATGTATCATCACAATCGACTATCCTCCATAGTACGACTCTGCTGGTAAATTTCTTCCTGTGTCTGCAGTGCTCTCAATTCCCTTTCAGTTAGGAATACTACAAAGACCTTTCTGTGAACCATTCCCTCCAACAACTATTGACCTCTTGATAACTTTAAAGCCTTTATTATCTTGATTCATTACAAAGAGAAAAATTCATCTCACAAATGAGTCTCATTCCTGGAAAGCTGGACACTAAATTAAGCAGTGAATGGTGTCAAATCTCCTAGCCTTGTATGATCGCCAACGCTTCGCTACTTCTTTGGCATCTCTCTTTGAAAAGCAGTCCTCCTGTCACCTGATCCTGCCACAAATACTCATGTGAGTGGGCATTCACAAGAAAGCTTTGCTCTTGTTACAGCAAACCTCCATAGCCAGTACCACACAGCCTGGAGAGTATTTCTTTGTTTGTGTAGTCATGCTCCTAAACAGAATGAATTTGATAAAGAATACCAAGGGTGGTATCAATTAAGTACCCAATACCATTACCTGATTTTGGTTTGTATCAACTTGACTTTCATCTGGGCATATCATGTCATAGAGAATGGACCATTTATAAAAAGCCAATAATGTGAATCAAAAGATGTTAATATTTTGGAATAAATTGGCTGTATTTGCTGCTCATAAATCTCTCACTATGTACTTTGTAGGACTGTGGTCAACAAAGAAAAACTTTGACTGTAATTACACGAACACACTGACCAATCGACTGGTCGTTAAAAAAATCGTCATATTATCTTTAGCTAATCAGTTACAGCATTCTCATGTACCCTACTAGTATTCCAAATGAACAGAAAATAAACATAACAAGCTTTGGTATCATTAGAAATTATTTTGGACCTCTTTTTGTTGTACTGAAATAACAAATGACTCAGAGCTGACAGTGTGCCCGCCTATACTCATATGAGTTCAGTGATCACAACACAAAAACTATTTAGTATTACATGCAACATAACTTCAGATAATGGTTTTGTGTTATTTTATAAAAATAACAATTAACAGGCTCCCCTGTCTGTGTGATAACAGAATATAAATACTGCCCAGACTGTATGCCTATTTACATGCAAGCCCTTTACTTAAAATTAGAGAGGAGTATAAATGTAAAAATCTTTATTGTTACAATTTATTATCATTTAGTTAAATAATATTTTAAAATAGATTTATTTTGTAAAGACATTTTAATTGACATTAGGAGTTAATATTTATCAGACTGCTTGCCTCAATTAAAGTCCTTGTAAAGTGCTGAAAAAAAATCTGTATTTCATGATGTATGACAAGCAGCTATGTAATGAACCCCCAGGCAAAATGTCAGTCATGAAAAACATCTTTAAGTTTATAAAATTAAGCTTCAAAAATCACAAAAAATTAGGCAGTAATATCTCTTCTAGGATGGTGTAGGAGTGTCTGTTGAATGTGCCAAAGCCACACCCACTCACAAGAAACACAATCCTTTCTCATTATTCAAAAAAATGCTACAACCTAACTTCAATGTCTGCTATGTTGGACCTGTCAGCGCTTACTTCTTTAAATCATTCTGGACTACATTTAAGTTAAATATGGATTGAGGCCTTGTCCACGTGGAGACGAAAACGATATATTTCTGTTTTGTTTTGAAAATGTTTTCCATAAATACAGGATCGTTTCAGGAAGTGTCAGGGTAAGCACGAAACCACTGAAAACGACTGGAAACGCTGTAGTATACTCTGGCGCTGTATTGCTGCCATGGAAATGCACCAAAATGGAGAAGATGATCACAGAAAACTGACAAAAACTTTCTTCTAGTTGCCCTTCTAGTTGTTCTCTGCATTGGATTTAAGAACATATGGTGTCTGCTGTTCAAGGTGGTGGTAAGGAGCAACAGATTTTGCTGTAAAGCCATAATAAGCTCAATAGCTTCTGCAGCACGAACATAACCCTGTAATCCGCCATTGTTGTTTTGTTTCGACATGCGCATGCAGGGTAAGTGGGCTACGCTATGTGTGACGTAATCATTTCAAAAAAGATGTGGTTGGCTGTCCACACGGAGACAAAACGGTAAGTGTTTACAGATTTGTTCAGTCATTCACCCAGTTTCAAAAAGTAGCATTTATGGCGTCCTAAAACACTGTCTCCATGTGGATGAAACACTGATACAACAAAAAAACTTTTGCGTGTACTCCTGAATTCGTCTCCATGTGGACAGGGCCTAAAACACACCTTCAGCAGGTAAGGTATTTGTTCCTGCTGCATTTGGTTCAAGTGAGAAATAGATAAACACTCCAGCATTTAGCCTGCCCCCTGACCTTATGGTGAACTCTGGTCAGAGTGCAGCTGCCTGGTTCTGTGCCAGAGCTTGGACATAAGTTTGTTTTCTGTCACAAATCTCTGTTATGATGCTTTAAAAGATCCATAGACCATCATAGTTGGTAGATTTGGAAATTTACCTCACAATGAACAAAATCACAGCATTTAGCTGGCTGTTAACTTTCAATAAAGAGTATCATCAGCTAACAACAGGCTTTATTTAGATGAACTACTTAGCAATTTCATATAGTTGTAGCGTAAGGGGGGGCAGGGTAATACCCACAGCACCCTGTGATGTTATGGGGCACTATGTTAGCCCTGCCCAAATCAAACCATACTGTACAAGTGAAAAACTTTCTTAAAGTCTAAATCCAGAATTCAGTCACACATAGATCTCAGTCTTTTCACGTGGGCGTACATGGCGCACTTATTGATTGATCACAGAAGGCACCTATCTCCAAAACTGATATATTTAGGGTTTATTTACTGATGTGTAAATAGAGTTGATTTGTAGAGACAGAGCGAGAGAGAGAGAGAGAAAAGCACTCAAAGCTCTCTCTCTCTCTGCGACAGTTCAACCAAATAAGATTTTGATCAGAAGAGAGCTCACTGACCAACTAATCAACTAACCAATCAGAGGGTGTCAGCCCTAGTCCTTTTCTGTTTACTGAACTTCAAACTGTCTGCCCTATTCCTCTACACTGAATAGGTTGTGTAGTTTTCTCTGCTTCTTGGATCCATTAGAGTTTGTTTACACAAAAAAGACTGCAGGTCAATTTTCCCAGTAGTCTCCATCAAATTAAATTAACACTTACCAGTCATGGAAAGTATTGTCCATATATGTTGGTTAGACGCTACAGACACTCAGACACAAGACATGACCATGCTCTGTGATTACATCACTGACATACAGCACCAGCTGTTTCACCCAGACCAGAAGTGACAGGAAAGCGTACAAAAGCTTGGGGAAAAACAACTGGTTGAGTCTTGATAACCCACAAGAGACAGGCCTGGTGAAGAGAAAAGTAAAGGTAGCTCACCGTAAAACAAAGTTGTTCAGGTAAACTATTGTATTATGCAACATGACAGCAACTCAAAAAACAGACACACTTGAGAGCAAGGTAGAAAGGACAATCTAAAATATATTCACCATTGTTAGGACTGAACCAAGACCTAAACTGAAACTACAAGTCAGTGATGTTTCCTATGATATACTTGTGTAAACTGAAGTGATGATTTTCATGTGCAAACTGAAAAAAAGACAACAAACTTCCAAACTCTTGTTTGCAAGTCAAGGTGAGCCAGCTTGTCCACATTTTCTTAAGTGGGGTTAGGTAAAGGAAAGGCAGACTACCTTGGAGATAACCAACAGTATGCAGTAACGTTGCTAGCTGTGTGTTTAAAATCTCAAATATGCACACTAATCTCACTTCACATACATCTGTGGCACACGGTACAGAATGATCCATTGTAAACAACACACTCATGTTAATACAGAGTTTGCCCCTGTCAGATTTTGTACTTTCCCAAGCTTCATGCAATACAGTCTACTGATGTAATCACTGAGTAACCATTTGTTTTACAAGAAACAAAAACTCATTTTGTGCAATCATATAACTTCTATAGGACCTGCCCAAATCATCACCTGTGGGTCTCAAGGACTCACTACACTGGAATCACTGGTATTTTACTGCATTCAAAGAGACAAGAAAAATTTGAGGCAATCCAGTAGCTCCTTGTAGCATCTGCTGTTTTTGCAGTAGGTGGGCTATGTGATGCTTTGTTAAAGCTCCACAAAAAGTGTGCACATTAAATTTTTGTAAAGTTTAAAGACACAGGTTAACTGCTCCCCTTATCGTGTTTTTGGCTTTTCACAGCATGTATGCGTTGGCATCTAGGATGAATAGCAAATGCTTTGGCTAGTGCTACTGGGGATCCTAATAAAGAAAGACAGAAAGATGCTGAGATCATATGCAGTTATTTGGGGGAAAAAACACCGCTTTAGCTACATGCAAACTGACATTAAGCATCTAATGACAAGGATGGCAATAAGATGGTATAAATACAGTAAAGATTAGCCTACTGTCTGTGAGAACTGATGGAAGTCCACTGCAGTACTCATGACGCGGCTATTACTAAGCCATAACCAGGAGTTAAATCAGTTTGAGGCTGTGGTTTTTTAGGGTTTCCTTCATTCAGAGAGAAAACTTTATCAGAGAGGTGCTCAAGTGAACACACCAATATTACCTTTAATCAAATCCACTGCCTGTTACTCTGAAAATTTAATAGGATCGTCAGAATCTGTGAGGGCTGCTGGTACAATTGACACACCTGTTGCAGGTGCAGGCCATAATGCTCAGAAATCCAACGGGAGCGGGATTAAAGTCCCGCACACGGCTCTAGTCACTGACAAGTTTTGTTTGGTAGTATTACAATAAAAGTAACCAAAGACACTCTTGACCTCTGCTTTAGCACTGAAAAGACTGCTATAGGAGCAGAGACAATCATAAAGAATGCAAATGCCAGTGATTTCAAAACAATTTAAACATTAAGTTCTTGTTTTATTGCAGATGAATCACATACAAATAAGAAGAATAAAATTAACAGTTAGGTATTACATAGCAGCATTTATATACATACAGTCTGCTGTAGCCTGCTCTCACTCAGAACTGTATGAGTTTCTTACCAGCAATAATCTGTTTCCAAAATAGAGGGGTTATCACGACTGTGTCCAGACAGTGTAGCGTTGGCAAGGACTAATCTTGACTTACATGTCATTGAAAGATGATTTACATAGAGGTGGAAACAAATAAGGTGAGGGATAGTTACAGCTAAAAAGAGTAGGATTGGTTTTGGATTTATGGTATTTTGAACAGCTATAGTGTTGCTTTCAGTCTATTCAGAGAGGTTCTAAAAATGCTGAACGGTAATTTACACCAGGTAGGAAACTCACCCCTGTATACATCATTTTATATACCCTCACACTTCCAGGGTTATTCAAACTTCAACTTTTTTTTATCTAGCCCAAAGAAAGAGTGTCAGTGAATGCTTATGTGCATAGGGTGAAACAGCTGTTCATAGAAATAAACACAGACAGTGGCTGCATGAGGAGTGCAGTACTGTGTATGTTTGTTCTTAAACTGACCTTCCATGTGCATGGAAGTCCAGGTGAACGGTCTTGTCCTGAGGAGAGAGGGCCCTCTTGGCTCTCTGGTGACTGTTGTGCAGGGCTTCTGTGTCATATGATAAACCTTCATAGTGGCGGATGTATTTGTTTAAGGGATTCCCCAACTGACCTGAAAGAAAGTTCAGAAGCAACAAACAATTGTGATCAAACTTAGCCATGATATACATCAAGCCAGGTTCAGTTGTTTTCAGTATAAACATGTTTGAGAAATTGTAATGCCTATAACATGTTCCTTTCCACAAGAAAAGCCTCCAAGCAATTTATGTCATGTTTGAATTATTTCAATGCAATAAGCTCTCTTTATAAGGAGTAGCAATCGACTTTCAAACTTACTTAACTAAGAACACCAAAGCTTTTCCAATAATATTAAAGACTGGCCTGTTACACTGCATGAAAAGTAACTTTAGCCAAGTTAGGAAACAGGGAATGTCTCTGACAGTGTCCAGCGTTAGTGCATACTATCATCCACTCAACAGGCTCTTTCAGCCAACTGACGCGACCATAGAGGTAATCCTGCTTGCTTTCAGACTGATCATTTCTTTGTTCTTTCCACAGACACAAAGAAATGGTCAGTTTAAAGCACAACTGAGGAGCACATGATGCACATCAGGTGACCGAGTTTCTGTTTCAGTACTACTGTATGTCATTGTGTGAGAACAGTGAATGAATGGGTTGCAGGCTGTTTAAATGTTAATCTACATTCCTGAGGCAGAACAGAATCCTGCTAACAAAATTGGAGTTTCATGTTTTGAGTTGTTTTAAAGCAAAATAAGGAAAAAAGGGTAATAAGAGTTCATTAGAAGGGGCACAATTTAAACACTTGGTTAGGATGGATACAGACACATCTCTAAGAGAACACCAAAGACACATTTATGTTGGACTCCTAAATTCCAAAGAGCCAATATTAACTTGCATGGATATTTACACTGCACTTTTTTAGTTCAGTACTGTAGGGCTTCATTGTGGTGGGAGTCACAACTCCCATAACAGGGAGAGGCTGTACCAGGCTAGTAGCAACTTGTCCATGAATGCAGCAAGACTATTCTCCAACTAGCAGCTTCTTACAGCCCTTCTTTGACAAGGAAAATTTGATCAAATAAGAAAGAGTCAAAAAACTGACTAAAAATCAACAAGATGGCCTTTGGGATGAGAGAGCAGTGCTGAAATTAATCCGGGAAAATGTTGATTTGTTCAAAAACAAACACTGCCAGCTCATACTGCACAGATCAGTTGTCTCAGTATGATGTGACAATCTCATTAAAATATAAAAACATGACAGCAAAAGGCGGCTTTCTTTTGCATGAATCATAATTTAGCATTGTTGTGATATTTTCTGCTCACATTAAAATAGAAAATGCATCCCACTACAATAAAAATTTGTTTTTTCTATGTTAGAGCATCATTACTTAAACACTATCACCCTTGTTGAGAAAAGTATTACCCTTTTATTAGACTTATGGGTCTGAATAAGCTCTAATGACAGGTTGTGAAAGCATTCATGTGTTGCTTGAGTTACTCCAAAAATCAGAATACTTTATTTTCCAGTTGGATCATAAACATACAACTGATGTAGTTTGGATTCAGAGGTGAAGAGGATTTCCTGTACTGGTTATGTCATTGGTAAAATGATCATTGTTGGGTAGTCCTTACTGCATGAAAACACCCATGAAGGACAGCCTATCAACAGTTTATAAGATTACTTGTGGGGCATTTTGACCTTACTGGATAGGGCAGCTGAAAAGAGAGGTAATTATTTATCGATCAAGTAACCAGTACTTTGAGGACTATCACCTCTGTGTATAGGCACTTGCTCTACCAACTGAGCAAAACTGGCAATTGTTTTCGAAACTAAAAACAAACTAATTTCATACCTTTAAGTCTATGAAATGTCTAATGCTTCAGAGTGAACATGTGCATGCAAAGGCTAACACAGACCACCAAAGTAAGACTTAAACTAGGATAAAAACATGGACAATACATCTCGTTTGAAGATATTATATAATTTAGAACTGTTTGTGTTATCTTCTTAACCCTTCAATTTATTTCTCTTTTGTAATTTATCCCCATTATTTTAAAACATATCCTGAACCTTTCAATACAGTGACAATCTTATTATACAAGAGCTTGAATTTACATATATCACCACTGAGGTAGTAGCTGTAATTTCCCCACAGACTGCAACAAATGCCGAGAAAACCGCTATCGTCATTTTCACAGTGAGGACTACGTCATCATGATATAAGTGCAATCTGTTTCAGCCTCGAGTGACCCAGGGAAATGCAGTTCTTGTCAGAGGAAACTGCTGACAGGAACTGAAGAGGTGGTAACAGCATGTATCCCAGCTGATCTGGCCCTCGCATTACTATGCATGCTGGGTGATGGCAGACTGGCTTACACGACACATCAGACACCTCCGTCTCGGGGGGAGACAGGGACATCTCTTTTCAACATCATGCATCAAACGGTATTAGAAAATTAACAATTCGAGGTTTTTATGTAAGATGCGAGCAGAATGGTAACACAAGTGCCCATGGAAAGACAGGCTGTGTTACAGGAAAACCTCTATCAGGTTAACCGAGGATAACATAATTCATCCGAGACACTAACTTCCTCCGACGTTTGGTTCTTCAAGAAAACATCCGCAGTCCTTACGATGAGGATGTAGGGTAAAAGTGAAAAGAACTACTGCAGAGGGACATTCTAGTTACAGCTAATCCAGACAGGAAATGCGAGAATAAAGCTGTTATTTCATACGTTTCAGTTCGTCTTTTACATTGTCTTTTGAAAACACAAAATTTGTTAAAGAAGCACCCCAGTATTCGTTTGAAAACCTCAGTAAGATCCCAGTTCTAAATGGCTATGAGAGAAATAGGGTTTTGTAAACAAAGGAGAAAAGAGTAAACCTTTCTCGACTATAAGCATTTTATTTTACATAGCTGAGAGGTATAGATGTTGAGGTTGCACTAATTATCTTGCTTTTGAAACAACCAGTAGAGATTTTGTCCTGCTCAAGATATGGAGAAGTTGAAGAATAAAACTAAACAAAGCTTTTACCTGAAGCAAAACAGTCCTCAGATAGATTATACAGTATGAGATATGGCTTAGAAATTATGTTACTTTTAATGGACATATGTAAGGTACAGCGCGAAACTACAATTGTTGACGAGTTGTAAGAATAAGGCAAAACAATACATGAGTTTTAATTTAAATTACACAAAAAATGCGTGTACCTTCCCACTATCAAGAACAGAAAAGTATGTTTCTATTTGACAATGAGGGTCTGTTGTAAACCTCATCCGTGGGCCAAATAAGCATTAAGTTGGGGTTATTGCAGGTCAACAGAGGAAAAAATAGAAAGCTTTATGTCAGTTTAGACTCCGGCTGATGCAGTAGCTGTCAAACATTGCAGCAGTTTGGCATATCATGTACCCAGCTAGCCAAGAGTATCGGTTAGTCTGAATGTATGTGTGCGGTGCCTAACTAAACAACAAGCTGCTTGTTTCAAACCGTGATGACAGTTAACGTTTCTGTTAGTTAACTTTTACCCTCGCCATTCAAACTGTCAGTTTGACGTCAGTGCGGTAATTTTACCACCCAGCAGTTGTCAAAAACAGGCTGGCTTTCTACTTCAAAGCGGATTAATTTTTACTTTATACGAAGCCACAGTTCACCTGGCGCTACCCAGTAAACACAGGTTAGCAGTTAGTTACCATTAACATTAGCCAGCTAGCTAGCAAGTTAGACCCAAGCCAGAGTACAACTGCCTGATCCGATTAGCGATAGCTCCACTGGCGGTCACTGAACACTTTCCTTTTCAAGTGAATCAATGGCAAACTTACCTGTGATATCTCGTAGGCAGCAAAACATTAAAATCAGTGTAAAAAGTATCATATCGAAAGTCCCAGTAAGACGAGTAAACTAGCTACGCGACCCAGCGAGACCGCTGATCGTTTCTCGATTCGTTTCCTTTCACTTAAAGGTATAGTCGCCCTCGCTCTAGTTAGCGAGCTCCCATCACAAACACCGGCTCTGCCTGTCTCCAGTCTCAGCCCACCGTCAGACAGACAGATACATGGACAGACAGGCCCTCCTCCCTTCCGGCATATGTTGCCAAGAGAGCAAGGGCACACCCATCCGTTTACTATTGTGGGCATGTGTCTAAAAACAGCTTCAAATCACGTCTATGCTCCAATTAACTTTGTAACAATAACACTTTATCAGTTGCGCGAGTTAACATCTCTATTCAAAGCCTGCAAACATTTATTAAACAACTGTTTGAGATGTTTTCAGTGATAAGTCAGAAAGTTTACTTCCGCAAATCATGACTTCCTGGTTCGTTGTTTTTCTTTCCCTCTGTATTAATAGGTTTTATGGAATAAAATAGTATATACAAAATCCAATGGACCATCTAGGTAACTTTGTTAAGAATGTGAACATGTGGTACACATTGGCTTTTTTAATTAAGGGGCATATTTCAGAAAACATGGTAAGATCAAATAATTACGAGAGGCTAAAATACCTCAACAAATTCCATAATGATATTAATCTTTTTTGCTAACACAAGGTTAATCTTGGCTGTATTTAACAATACTACAGGTCTTTTGTGTCCCTGGTTTATGTTATAATATTATTTATTGCACCCCCGATCTTGTATTACAAAGAAATTAAGGAGAATCACAAAAAACTGCCCATGTGTTTATTTCTTAATTTGGACAAAAATAAATAAATAAATCGAAAGTAAGGCTACTCAGTAACTTTTTGACCAACGCTGACAGTTGCATTACTGTCCTACAAGAAAACCACAACATGGAACAAAATTGAAGACACATGGTGTAACTGTAGGCTGACTTGCAGTACGCCTGAATAAATTGATAAACAAAATGGAACAATATTAAGTGTTAGAAACAAAACAATAAAGCTTGAAATCACTCAGTACCAGCATAGTGTGTCACTAACCACCAGATGTGTTTGCTTTACACAATGTAGGTGTGAAAGGACACCCTGTTGGCACCAGTATGATATCAGACAAAACAAACAAACAAACAAAAAAGTGAGCATTCATTTCCAAGTTTTGTTTCCTGTGTCAGCCACAATATTATGTTGGGTCTCTCCCCTTCTCCAAACAATCTTTGAACAAAAATGCTGAAGGATGTCTTTTCTGTCTTTGTATACGAATTGATTTTGAGCTTTTGACTCCCTCCATTTACCGCTATTACATTGCCTTTTTTATATCTGTTTTATCTGATTATCATTTTTTATAAGTATTTTATTACCTTACACTTTCTAACTTTTCAATTGTTGTACTCTGTAAAGAAATTAAATTATTTGTAGTTTCTAGATCCCGGCTCATTTTCTTTTCTTTTTAATCTGTTCTTATGATTTTGACTTGAATTCTTTAAAAACAAACAAACAAACAAACAACACCACCTTCTTAATATCTTTTATGCTCTTACATCTTGATCTTTAGGTCTTATTCTAGGTTTTTTATTTTTAAATTTTCATTCTGGATTTTTTATGTTTCTAGGTTTTTATTATGTATTTCTGGTTTTAATAATGTGTTAGCTGAGCTATTATGATGTTGGGGTTACAATAATGGCTGAGTTTTTCATGGATTCTCCTGTTGTTTGGGTTGTGTCTTACATGTTGTGTTATGATGCTTTATCATATTTGTGATTCTGCTTAGTGTCAAATCACTTTGTAAATCTTTGTTTTAAAGGTGCTATACATATACATTTATTATTATTATTATTATTATTATTATTATTATTATTAACCACAGCAGGTCAAGCACTTTTATTCTCAGAGGTCTGCCAGGTCAGGGTTGAATCATGTTCTAGCTTTCTAGGTAGCAACTTAGAGTATTAGAATAGTTATAAAGAACTAGACTGTATTTTTAATGTTTGTATTTAATTATCAAATGCTCTCAAAAATCATCAAACTGACTGCAAAATTAATAATTGCCAAGATAAAAGAGACAGGTGTCTTTTTCCTCTAAAATCTGGGCTGTGATGGACTGCACTTCAAGCAGAAGTCAAATCAACTATATGTGTAAAAAGGCAAATTAAAAGTCAAGTGCGTTTGGACACTCAGATCTCATAGTGGATGAATTTTGATTCAAATTCAGTAGAAATAATTGCTTTAAAAAAGATGAATATCCTCCTCAACTCAGTAAAGTAATGACTGCCACCTAGTGACTTAATACGCGTAATGCATGTGGATTGATCAGACCAGTCGTACAAATTTATTCTAAGCGGTCCTTCATCACTACAATTTTATTATACTGACTCGAGATAAGACACATTTTTTGGTACAAACGAAATATATATATTTGAAATTTTGAATCCTTTACTGTAGTTCAAACTACTATCGGTTCCCCCTACAGGTCTCGTTTATCTGTAGAGTAGTACAGGGGTGTATCAACGCGAGATTGTTATTCTCATACAAGTGCGCGAATACGCGTACGTAAAACTGTAACGAGCACGGCATGATATGTTCAAGCAACAGTTATTTCCTCGTAAAAGAGGAGCCTAACTAACAAATTTCCAGACGAATTCATGGCTAAGAGGGGAGTCCTTGTGTAAAACGTTGTCTCATAAAACCTGTCAACTCAAATTTTTAGTCTGACCTTTTTGAGAAAATTTAATTTCCATTAATTACAAGGAGGTGTTCTTATTCCTATATTTTTATGTGTTTCAGTAACATAAGTCATTTATGATTAAAGAAGGCATGACCAGTCTAGTTACTGTTGATTTAACATGCACCAGAAATCTACTGTTTCGTCAAATAACAAAAAAATAGTCGATAGTTTGGACTAAATTTAAATGTATTTAAGATGTGCTTTTGTTTTGAAGGATGAAATATTTAAAAGTAGTTGTTGTTATGATCACAAACTTTCCACTTTCATTCAGTTTATCCATTCCAGTCCTCAACAACCAAATAATATTCGATTAATTTATATTTCGAATAATTTACATGTTTTCAACATTTAAGTGTTAATATTCCGAGGTCACGCGAACATACCACTGTCTTGCCGTTAGTTTTCTACCGCCCCCTTGCTCAGCCTGAAAGCAATTCACTCTGATGACGTCACTCGCAGAGTTGTCATGGCGTCTTTGGGACCGAAGCTGCTGCTGAAATTTAGCTAAAATCTGTCGACAGTCTGTAAATCGAAATGGAGAAAAATGCAAACCTGCATCGAGACACTGACGGGAGCTCTTTGTGTGCCACGATTGCGGGAGAGATGGGCGATGTTACGGCTGTTGGCGAAGTGAAAGGAGCAACCGAGAAATGCAAGAATAGTGAGGCTGCTCTCAGTACTTTGGTTAACGTTAGTTGCAATAACAGCACCACTAATGCTGGTACTCCCGGCGCTGTTAATGTTACATCTAGTGCCGGGAAGTCTGACTTGCCAGAAGTGATCGAAGTCCCTCCTGTACAGGGGGAGAAGAAGAAGGACACTGAGGCTAGCGAATCGTGGTCGGGGTCCGGGGATCAGATCAGTAACGGGATGGGGCATGACTCGTTGCTGGCTGCAGGAGATAGCGAGGGTGGTGCCTCAAAGTTAGTAAACAACAAAACCGATGGCCCGTCATCACCTCCAGCTAAGGAGATGACAGATGTGCAGGCTGAGATTTTGCCTGGTGGAGAAAGTGAACAGACAAAACTTGCCAAACCAACTCATCTGTGTCCGGACAATGAAATCACAGCAAATGTCAAGTCGGGGTTGTCCGGTGATCACGCCTTATCGGAGGGATTGCCTAGTGGGAGTGACCCCGATCCAAGCCTCGGAGGAGAGTCCAGAAGCATAGATTCACTGGAGTCCTTCTCCAACCTGAACTCCTGCCCCAGCTCCGACCAGAACAGTGAGGGGCTGGAGGACAGAGGACTAGCCCTGGCCCTGCAGAACGAGTACGGGGCTGATGGGACAAAGACTGCCTGCGCTAAGGACCGGGCGGCTGGCCAGTCCATATACCACATTAAGTGGATCAAGTGGAGGGAGGAGAACACACCGATCATCACCCAGAACGAGAACGGCCCCTGTCCATTACTGGCCATTATGAATGTCCTGCTGCTTGCATGGAAGGTAAAGCCTGTGAGATGAGCAAGGATCGATATCTCTGAGCTTTAAATTTCATGCACTTAAAATTTATCAAGTTTATTTACACATGGATTTACTAAAGGTTAACATGCACACTTAATATAAGAACTAAAACCACATTCTAGTACCCCTTCATGTGGAAATCAAAGCTCTTGTAAGTCAGTTTTAACAGACAGATGTAGCTGAATTAGCTGTAAAAGCAAACAAGACCTATAAGTAGAAGACCAAATGATCTATACAGTTGTATTTAATGCCTGAAAGAGCTGACATGGGCTAGGTGTCAGAGAATAACTGCAATTTGCAAGACAGTTTTTTTTCCATTTCCACAATAAGGATGTCAGTGAGTGATGCATTTAACTGTTAAAGAACAGGAACTAATATGCTGTTTGTTGTTTGGCCTCTCAAATGTGTACAGGACAAGATTGTCAGAGAAAATTATCTGTACAAACCACAAGTTCCTCACATTTCTACATGGACAAAGTATATTGATCATCTTGGGCTCATTTTCCTGTTTATTCCAGATTTCCTCAGTTATCACCACAATAAACGCTATATTTCATTCAATCCATATAAAACAACAAGAGATAGGATATTTAAGCATCAAGCAACTGACAATTATTAATATCTGCAAGATGAAACAATGTAAAATCAATGTAAAACAGTGACAGAATCACCACACAACACAACTTGCAGTGCATTATCTGGAAAATGGGTAACAAGTAATGGACAAGGGGCGTCATGTATCTCTGTTGCAGGTTAAGATGCCTCCCATGATGGAAATTATCACTGCTGAGCAACTGATGGAGTACCTTGGTGAGTGTTAGCAGCTGTAAAACAGACTACAAGAGAGCAAACTGATGCCATGTTATTGATCAGGCAGGAACAATTAACAAGTAATTTATTACTGTGCCACCTCACAGAATTAGGCACACTCAAGCTTGGCTTTTCCACCATAGCTTTGCATTTACAATGGCATGCTGCATGCTAATACATAATGTTTACACTTATATAATGTAACATATCAAGATGGTAATGAGTTGGTTTGATATTACAACGACTCCACAACTTGAATAACTAATTCCTGCTTACACCCTAAGCCAATGGCACTGAGTTTTAACAGCCTGGTAAACATTCTTGTATTTCACATCCTCTCACATGATTGGTCACATACTTTAGGTCAGATATATAACCCAGAGTCAACAGAGGAAGAGAGCAGAACTGGGGAATCCCCTGTGATCCAATCCGTGGCTAGAAAGGAAACCAGTGCTATCTCTTCTCTCTGGCTGTCTCCTGCCTTCTATAACTCAAATCACTGTACAGTATCAAAGCAAAGGGCTCTCATGTCTGTATGTCACAATTACATAAAGAAGGAGTGTTTTTTAAATCACTGTTTGCATTTTCCCCAAATTGTTGCAAGTGGATTTTGTATCATTTATTGTGGCTGCTGGACTTTGAAATGCTGTTCAAAGCACATGGACAGAAACACCAAGGGTAATGAAGTTCAGTTGTGGTGTTACAGTGGGTTGTATTTATCTGTCAGCAGCATGCCAGTGATCTGGATAAAGAGAGATACATTCATACAAGGATGACCAGACGGAGTCAACAGTTCACTGCTGTACAGAGCAGAGAGATGTTTTCCTTTATACTAGTTTGTTTTCACCCTGCTCATAAAAACAACAAAAAAATATGTCAGACTAATTTTTGCATAAGTCTGTTCATTTTATAGAAAATGATTTAGCATTTAACTTAGGAGAATTAAACACATTCCTACTTCATATGGTTATAATTTGCTGTAGTTTGTGGATACTTCTTTAAGGCTAGTTGAACATCATCAAATACTTTTCATTGTTTATACCCCATTCATTTTACTATCTTAAGCAAAATACACATGAAAGCTTTTTGCTGTCTTTGCTTTATGTGTAGCTGTTTCAAATTAATGTAGCTGTTGATGACAGGATGTTGATGGCAGATCTCTGAGTTATTCTTAGGAAAAGTATGTGTTGACAGCGCAGGATGATGTGCTCGCCAGTTCCTAATGAATTTATGATTCTCTATGAAGCATTTCTGGAAAAAAAAAACTTGTTAAAAGAGTAAGAAGTAGACTGCAGTTCACCTCTGATGGCAGTAACAAAAATTAATTTTTATTACCCTGCTACTCAATCTATGTCAAATGTTAAAACATTTCTACAAAAGATAGAGGACTAAAGGATTGTTTGAGTGGAATAAATGTTGGTCCTACAGGTCATGCTGCAACAGAACTGAATCAGAGCTTTTAAGTGACTCTACATTGGACAGGGACTCAGCTGGTTCTACATATCTGGCACAGCCTTTTTCAGAGGAAACAGCTGGCTAGTTCTATACCCCCCCCCCACCACCCCCACCCCCACCTTGTTTTCCTCTGTCACAACAATATAAGTCTGGCAACATCCCTCTCCTTCTGTTTCTCTGCAGGGGACTACATTCTGGAAACCAAGCCGAAAGAGATATCGGAAGCCCAGCGGCTAAACTATGAGCAGGTAAGGCTTGCATAATCAATTCTGACTAACATTATTTAACAATCTTGTGTTGTTTCTTATGTGTGTGTATTAATAAGCTGCTGACTGTTAATAAGGCTTAAGGAGTGCAGGGCTTTTGGGATGAGCTCTCTTTCTCTCTGTAGACACCATATTAGAGCAACTTCAACATGAGCTCTCACTTTGTCTTGCTGAATCAAAATATCACAGCTGTTCTCAGTATCATTAATGATATATTTTCGCTGCAGATTACAAAGTGAGGCACACACTGCTCTTGTATGCTGTACACTAAAGCATACTCGCTCTACAGCGGGTGTGCATTTGCATCAAGATAGCAGAGAAGGTCAGCGGATTGTGCCATAAAATGGAAATAAGCATGGAGTTGATTACACATAAACTACAGTTTATCCTTTTCCCCACTGCTCTATAGGTTACATAAGATGTGTCTTCTAAGGCCCAGGGAATAACAGAGGTCAGGAGTGTCAGATTAGGTTGTTTCACATGGCTGTGAATGCTTAGAGATGCATGGCTGGGTTCAGCTCCCGGCTATTACTGGGGCTGTGAGTATGTGTTGGTGTATATGTGTGTGGCTCACCGTGAGAGGCACTTGGAGCTCCTACTCTCCTGCTTCCTCCCATCTCCACTGCCTGCCTGTCTGTAGAGTAGGAGAGGCTCTACCTCTCCTCCTCCTCCTACTCCTCTTGCGTGGCAGAGCACCAGAACATCTGTGAATGATTTGAAGCCACACTTGTCCCTCAGTCAGAGAGCAAAGAAAAATAATTTGCAGTCTTCTTATAGATGCTCATGGCTAAATTTAAGTTGAGCTGAAATACAAGCTTCGGCGGTGTCTTCAGCATGCACAGTTAAAGTAAGGGAGTGGTTGGAAGTTTGTATTGCATAGTTATTATGGAAGTCTAATCCTGGACACTGGCCTGGGAGCGCTTTAACATGTGTGTGTCCCCGTGTGTGTGCTGTGGGTGACACAGGATGTGGAGAGCACAGTGAGAGCTGGTATCTAAGTGAGATCCAGTCTGTAATGTGTTTATCTGCCTGTCAAACTGAAGGTGTCCTCTTTATCATATTCAGCAGAAATGTGTTTTTATTACCTTTTGGGTTGTTCGAAGACACAACTGAAGTCAGCGCGACTTAGGAAGGAGCTTTAGGGGTTCACATCAGAAGTAGTTCTATTTTTAAACACAGCCAAAAAACATCATCTGTCGCAGGAGTGTGTGAGGTTAAAAATAGCAGCTGCACGGCTGCTCTTTAGCTATTGTTAAATATTTACTCGGCAAAGCAGTGGAAGTGAGAGTGTAGTTTTGCTCTGCTTTTATCTCAGTGGACTGAGCATTTGACAGAGCAGCTCCTCCATACTCTCTGCTCAGCCACTAGATGACAAGGGTCATTGTGTTCAAGAAGTCACTTTTGTTTACATTTGGTGTCATTCCCAGTGATTGGTTCATAAAAATCTGATAAACCACTAACTTGGTTGAAAGCAACTAAACTCTTTAGTCTGTTTAATGATGTGCAGGTTTTTGTACAAGTTTGAAGGGATGCAATATAATTAATCAATTAATAAAAAAAACAATACTAATCAGCACAAATCAAATCAGTTAGGTTTTTTTTTGCTGTACTCTAATCTTTCACCAGCAGAGGGCAGTGTCTACTTTTGGTTTCACTTGGATGATGTCAGTAGCTAAATCAAGTTTTTATTTCATAAAAGAAAAATAAGGAAAAGAGATACGTGAGAATTGAATAAAAATGGTTTGTATTCAGAAACCAACTTAAGTCTCCGGTCTTTATAGAAGTTAGAAAAAAAAAGTCCATATTTAGAAGATGCAACTTTGGCTGCAGTCACAGCACTCAGTCTGTGGGGATAGCTCTGAATCAGTCTCACAAATCTGGACACTGCAATTTTACTCCTTTCTTTTTTGCAAAAATGCTCAAACTCTGTCAGATTGCATCAGGATCAGGCGTGAACGGCCCTTTTCAAGTCCCGCCATAAATTCTCTTTTGGATTGAGGTCTGGGCTTTGTCTTGGCCACTGCAGAACATTCACCTTGTTGTCTTTAAACCATTTATGTGTAGCTTTCCCCTTGTGCTTTAGTCCATTGTCTTGCTGGAAAATAAATCTTCTCCCAAGCTGTAGTTCTAGTGTAGATTTTCCTCCAGGGACTTTCCTATATTTTGCTGGACCACTGCTGAATTAGGTCAGTTACTTTACAGGAGGCGAAGATTAATGCAATCAGTTATTGTACCTTACATATTGTTGTTTAATTGACATTTGTAGAACTAGTTTTTCATTTTGACATTTTTTTGTCTTTTTTGTCAAAAAAGCCAAATTATTTTGACCATGATTGATTTATAAAATCAATAAAGGATAAAACATCAAAGGGGTTGAATACTTTTTATAGACACTGTTAGTTATTCAATTTTAGATTCTAGATGCTGTGATATAATCTAAAATGAACCTGTACTCAACTGCTTTCTTTTTTTGAGATGTATGTGTACAGTTGTATGAAGCTTATTTTTACACCGCATTTAAGAGTTTGTCCTTAAAAGAATAACATTAGAAAAAAACATTATAAATATTAGATTATTTTGAACTTGGATTATTTGTTAAGACTTGCAAAAATCAGGCGTATGACAAGTAGTGGTGGGAAATCAGGGTAACTATGGATACCATTCACATTATGCAACACAGCATGACGATATGAAACCGTACATGGCACACTGTGACAATAACATCATGACAGAGCAATTCTGCAATAATTGATAAATAGCAAGACAATCATAAAATGATACTAAACGATAACTGATGACAATAATGATAACTACTTCTTCTATCCCTATTGCTCTTAATTTTAGGCAAATAAACTTCAGTTCATGTTTCCCTCATCGATGTCCTCACTGCCACTTTGAGGAATTATGAGGTAGTTAAGACAATTTTGAAATCAATAAAGTCTCTGTGCATCATATCAGCTTCAAGCTCTGTTATGAAACTATGTGAAGCTGCATAGTGCTATTAGATAAAAATAAATTAAATTAAATTTAGCTTTAATACAATATTAAAAAAATGATATTTAGCATCAGTTATTCAGTGTTTGCATCAACTCTACTATATATTGCTGCACTGATATTTTGTCTCACCTGTAATGACAAACATCTAATAATCTTGTTTCAATAAAACTATTTATCTATAACAGTGCTTCTTAAAGTGTGGGCTGGGGTCCACCTGTGGGCCCTAGAGGTACTGTTCCTGGTCCGTAGGCAGTAATTTACAATAAATAAAAATCATAGCAATTATAAAGAATAAATTAGCTTAAATTGGATTTCAAATGATCATTAAAAACTTGATTACATGCTATCATCTTAAATCTCAGAATAGCAAACACAGCCAGAAGTTTTAACAGATGTCACCTTTTTATCATTTATGATGTCTGATGTATGGAACCAGTGTCATGGTTTGACTGGTATTGGATTAACTAGTGACACTGCGCTAACTACTCTACTATGTTGCTTGCTTCCCAGTTATAAGAGTATGTTAGTGTCCATTGAGACATTAATGCCACTTGGAAAGAGTTTACTGGACCACAAAGTAGGTTAACAGAGATGAATACAAGAAGAATAGAGAATTGAAGTGACTTTGCAGATGCCTGATCAAAACAAAATAAACAGCAGTGACTAATTAACTGTTCTTTTTGACACCAAAAACACTTTCCAAGTAATGTTATTGTCTCTGAAGGCAAAGCATTCATATTGAACGTCCCTCAAAAAATGATAAATGAAGGGTAAATATTAGAGTCTCATGTTATGGTTGTATGCAGGTTTTTTGGTGGGCCCCAGAAGACTTTCAGGCCTCAAATTGGGCTGTAGAGAAATGAAGTTTGGGAAAGACTGATCTATAAAACTTGTTTTTTTAAACTCAAATAAAAGTGAAGACAACTTTGAGACACTTTTCTCCAGTACTGCTGTAAACAGACGTATAGCTGAATTCTTGGCTGAATGTTTCAAAACTTTCTCAGTGATATGATACAGTGAAGCACAGAGACCTTCTCAGATGCCCTTACTCTGAAGAGTGAAAGTAAAACCCTGAAAATCCTCAGCGGTGTTCTGCTCTTCTGTCGTACTATAGAGATGTATCTAACATAAGTACAGATGAATGCGAGCAATTCAGTGCTAATCAGCTGATCTCAAAGCGCTCATCTGCTGTCGGAGCCCTCTGCCCTAAAGTGAAGAGAAGTGGTCCATCACACAGGCCCGTTAATCCCGCCATCACTGCCGCTATAAGCGTTCTAATCCACATACTCAGTTGGGCCAGCTGCGGGCTTTTCACCTCACATATCTGCACCAGAGCGGCAAAGCTGGAATAGATCGCTGCTCGTGGTACTTACAGTATGTCTATTGTAAACAATCCTTGCACAGTACTGTGCACTATAAGAATTTATCTGGAAATGACTGATTATGTAATATTTGGGCTGTTTTGCTGCTTAGTGAGAATAAAAGATGGAAAAAACTCAGTCTAAACCAGTTGACATGGGTAAATTGAAAACTGTATTAGTATACAGAATTTTTGAATAAAATAGATTCATGATAATAGGAGAAGTGTTTTTATTTGAAAGTACTGATAATGAATTCATGACAAACCAAGTGTTGTGGATTTAAATATAATCAGATATTACAAAATAAAACTCCCCTCATTGTAAAATCAACACTCTGGTTAAATTTGAAGTATATTTGTATCAAAATAATTTTAGTCAATAAATTTCATTTTCCAGACAAATGCATCAATATGATACTAAAGCACTAATTAACGTCCAGTCATGTTTAAATCCATCTGCAAATACATCAGAAGTTTGTAGGGTCAGGTTAATTGTTCTGGTGTTTGCAGAGTGATTTTGTGCCCCCCCCCCCCCCACACACACACACACACACACACACACACACATTTCTGTTGAAGTCTAACAGAAATCACCTAAAACTACTCACTTGCAGTAGAGTTATGGGGCTCAGCTGTACAGCTGATCTTGATCTCAGAGTTAAATGGCTGCAGAGTTCAGGGCCAGCTGGGAAACACAGCTCAGAGGCTGAACGCAAGAATGAGTCTGCTTAGTTCTCAGGTGTGTGTGTGTGTGTGTCTGTGTGTCTGTGTGTCTGTGTGTCTGTGTGTGCGCATGACAAATGCAAAGTCATGTGCATGTACAGGAATTCTTAGACATGATGCAGTGTAAGGCATTTCTGCAGATAAAATCCTTGCTCATAATAAATGGATGATTAAAACTCACATTAACATTAAACTCAGTCTCATAAAAATAGTAGAAACATGTGGACAGGAGATAATAAATAGTCTTACGGTAAACCACCAGGTTTTTACTACCTCTATTAACAAAGTTCTCATTTTTTTAATCCTAACCACCTGCAAAAGATCAGCATGATAGGACCTCTCACTCCCAGGAGAAAACCAACCCATAGGAGATGGCCTACTTGATCAGGTGCCCAAACCACCTCAACTGGCTCCTTTCAATGTGAAGGAGCAGCAGCTCTACTCTTAGTTCCCTCCAGATGTTTGAACTCCTCACCCAATCCCTAAGGCTGAGCCCAGCCACCCTCCAGAGAAAACTCATTTCAGCTGCTTGTATCTGCGATATCATTCTATCAGTCATTACCCAGAGTTCATGACCATAGGTGAAGGTTGGGAGATAGATGGACCAGGTCCAGTAAACAGAGAGCTTTGCCTTTCGGCTTAGCTCCGCCTTTACCACAACGGCCCGGCATAACAACTGCAGTAATGCTAACACTGTACCAATGCGCCTGTCAACCTCATGCTCCCTTTAACCCTCACTCATGAACAAGACCCCAAGATACTTGAACTCCTTCATCTGTGGCAGAAACTCACTCCCCAGGGAGGGAGCAATCCACAGTTTCTAGGAGAACCATGGCCTTGGACTTAGAGGTGCTGACTAACCCCAACTGCTTCTCGCTCAGCTGCAAACTGTCCCAATGCCTGCTGGAGGCCACATCATCTACTAAAAGGCAGAGATTGAATTATAAGGTCCCCAAACTGGAAACCCCTCCTCTCCCTGACTGTCCTGTCTAACCCTTTATGTAACAAAATATTTTTTAGATTTGAATTTTTTTAAATAGAATTGCATACTTTTCACTAAAAAGCAGTGATACTTTGAACTCTCAGACATTTGTTCAGACTGCAGCTGTAGAGCAGGAGTTTGGTGTCCCTGGATGATTTGGCTGAACATGAAGCAGATCAACCCTTTTTCTGTTCTGGCTCTGGGTTTGGTTCAAGGCTAAACTCAGTCATTGTATCAAGATAAAACATTAAAGCTACCCCAGCTGCCTCTTTATGGCTTCAGGCTTTGTTTTGAGAAACAATACCTGTCTGCTGTGAAGCTACACACTGTACACGCCAGTATCACAGACCACTGACTGGCTAGATTGGGAAGGCTGATGCATATTTTAGGTTTTTTTTTTTAGCTTACTTCTTGGGATTACAACTCAACCTGCTAAGAGTATATGCATGTTTTTGTGTGTGAATGTGAGTGAGGGGTGATCATGTGAGAAAGTGACGTCAATGCATTCCTCCCGCTATGGTGAGTCATCTCCAACATCTGAAAATAAAAACATGAAAGTCACTGAAGTTAATTATTTAGTCCTAGTAAATAAGGTGGTACCATCTATTCTCTCGAGCCCTTTGGAAATCATCATCTGTCACCATCTGATAGACACAGATGTCAATTTCTCCAAAAATCTGCTGAAGCTAGCAATTTGCTTTGAATGACTTTCAGGCATGACTTCCTTTTCTCTGCAGCATTAATGTCAACAATGTAAACGTCGGCAATTCTCTGCCAATGACTTCCCCTAGAATAGCATCCATTCATTTGTTGAGTCTCAGATCAGTTCAGCAGTTGAGGAGGAGTTACACAACTACTTTACTCTGCCTCACTTCAGCACTATACAGTGCAGGGAGCTATGGAATATAGAAGCTAATGGGCTTTCATGACACAGTTTTAAGTAGATCTGAGGCTCAAGTAGAATTGTTTTCATTGTGATATGTTTACAGCAATGAATCAGTCATCGTTAGAGCTGTTATGTCATTAGCACAGATAATGATCCACCTTGTTTTTGCTGTGGGCTGTTTCCCATGCGTACACCAAAGCGTGCTGATTGGTCAATACAGGCCAGACTGCAAATGAACTACAAATAGAAACTGTGCTTCATGCTAAAAATCTTAACCCCTGTCTACAAATTCTATGTTATTGTGTAGAATATGTAATAGGGATTACCATCCATTTAACCTGAACTCATGCTGAATTGAGAAAGTCCACTGGTCCTCTGAACTACTTTTGACCCTCACTGGATCTATTAGTAAGCCCTTAGCTTTTAGATCAGTAGTTCTCAATTTTTTTGGGTGAGGACCCAAAAGTGGGTTGCAGAGCTGTTTCCAGTGGGTTGTGAATGTGTGCCTGAAACACAAGGGGAGATTAAAAGTGTGATGTTCAGAAAACTTAAATGGACATTGATACTTTAATGCAGTGGTTCTCAAATGTGGTAAGGCACACTGGTGTGCCTTGAGAAAAGTCTAGCTGTGCCTTGGGAATTTGTACAGCCATGCATGATTACTTTGAATATACAACAGCTTAAGATACTTTAACATGGGGCGCAGGTGGCCGAGTGTTAAGGTGCGCCCCGTGTACGTGGACGGCCAGGTTCAAATCTGGCCTGAGGCCCTTTACCGCATGTCCCTGTTTCCGATTCTATCCACTGCCCCACTCTATCAAATAGAGGCACAAAAATGCCCAAAAATAAACCTTAAATAAAGATACTTTAAAATGTGTTTGCACGGGTATGTTTTAAACCTATCTCTGATTAAGATAACCTTGTTACGATAATATTGTTTTAAAACTCGCATTATCATAAAGTATCTAAAAAACTGGACATCATCTTAGAAAGCTGAAATTTTTCTGTGGTATTTCTGGTATTTTCTAACCATACATATTTTGGATAGCTGGGTGTAAAAATGCCTAATAACAGGTACAAAATGTTTTGGATTTGCTGTGGCAGGTTGCTTTAATCAGTAACTTTGAATAAGGCAGATATAGCTGAAATGTATGCTGCAAAAACACACATTTTAGAGTGTATTTGTGTGCTTCCCTTGTTCCCAAATGATGAAAGCAAGGAATTTCTCTGTGTGTTTGTTTTTGAATTTGAACAACCATGCATTGTAACTATAACCATACACCAAATAAAGAGCTCGGTCTTAGGTGTGCCTTGGGCAAAGAACAGTTTAAAATCACTGCTTTCATGGGATGTTTTATAAATTTTAAAGGAAGACATCATCTTGAAATCAAGACATCAAGGGTGGAACTGTCAAGTACATTCCAGTAATTTACACAACCTTATTTGCATCTTAATAAAAAAAAACTGTTTTTCCCAAGAAAATGAGAGAATTCCTTGAGAAATTGCCAAAGTTTCCATTCAGTCTTGAGAAAACTAAGTAAAAATGAAGTAAATGTATGCCCTTCTGTAACTAAACGCATTTCAGACATTTGTTCTGTTTCTTTATTTAATCATGGTTTGTTTCATCTAAGGTCCAAAGTGTATCATTCTTCATTAAATACATTTGGTGGCTGAAATTTTTTGACATTTGGGTCCCAACTTCTCTTAATGAGATGTTGGTGATGTAGTTGATCTAGTTGAGAACCACTGTTTTAGATAACCTCTGTTGTGATGTTTTTTTGGGTTTTTTTTTTTTTGAGTATTTGTTAATTTTTTAGGCTTTAGAAAGTGTTAGAAATGAGCACTAATTTCTTTTGAACAGAGAGCTATGGAAACAGGAAACAGACTACACCCTTAAATAGCCACAGTATTGAATTGTGGGTGCGGTATTTGTAATTTACAGGCTTTGAATTTTCTGCCTTGTCAGCTTCCTCTAGATATTAAAATATAAGACATTTTATTCAAAATATCTAACTTTTTCTGTATCTTCCCTGTTTACACCCTTAAATGAATGCATGGTTACAGAAAGAGACATATTTGTCACACAAAGAGTGACAGAGGGAATTCTAAAGCTTATTATGCTGCTGAAGTCTTAATTATCAACCATCATGTTGCATCTCATCCCTCATCTTCCACGCTGCCTTTTCTTGCTATTTTTTCTGTAGTCTAAAATGAAATACATTCAAAATTCTCCTCAAAAATCAAACTATGGTGTCGTTTAATGCAGTGCTAGTAGATGACATAGCTTTGGAAAGTGTTCCTGATATTCTGTCTATCCCTGGGTAAAAGTATATCATGTCTCATAATAATAAGCATGAGAGCTGAGACTGAAATGTAATACCAAATGCTTTCCTGGCACAGACTGCCATTTCTCCCTGTGGTTGATGGCTGATTGACAGTAAGCAGAGCAAAACCTAATAAGGGCCATGAATATGAAAACACTCAAGAGTCAGTGGAGTAACTTTAAAGAAGGGATATTTGATAACTAAAGGAAGTTGTTAAGGAGGGAAGCAGCGTTTTTTGTGCTGTACAGGAATAAATGACAGCTAATCGATCACTGATAGCTTTGATGAATGTGTGCAGACAAGCAGGAATATGGAAACAAATAAAGACAAGTGTGAGTAAATGAAAACAGCTGGATAATATGCAGTATGCAGTTCTGTATAATGATCCCATCTGTAGCACTGTCATCATACTTTTGTTTTCTGTGCTTTCCAGAACATGAGTGATGCCATGGCTGTGTTACACAAGCTGCAGACAGGTCTGGATGTGAATGTCAAGTTCACAGGGGTGCGAGTCTTCGAGTACACCCCAGAATGCATTGTGTTTGATCTGCTGGACATCCCTCTGTACCACGGCTGGCTGGTCGACCCACAGGTGAGCTGGACCTGACTCATCGGCACTTCTGTTTCACTCCAGCTCTCTGAAAATTAAATTGTGTCTTACTTTCATCCGGTCTGTTTTTAGAGCTCTTCTTTGGTTAAGTGCTGCTGTTTTCTGTCTGCTTTTGATTTATAAAAAATAGAGATGTAATGGTTGTAGAGTTTTAAACTTTGATTCATCAGTAAAAATCACTTAATATATCAATACTTGTTTTGATACTAAGGCAGTAGAAGACCTAGGCACTCAATACATAATAATGTCTTGTTTTTAATTGACAAGAATTGCAGGCAAACTCCTAAATACTGTCTACTGTAAATCATTTTCTTGACATGAAAAAGCTGGCTTCTAGGGATGCAAGAAGATATTATCGGCATGATATTGGTATTGGCTGATATTATCTTAAAAGTGAACTACTGGTATCAACAGATATTTACAATGGTATTTTGGCAAGAAAATATCTGGAAAAATCAGCTGGAAATATTGGCTGTAGGAACAAATAAGTTAGTGGAGTTTTAGGCTGGACCAACAGACCTACATCAGCTGAAGTCTTTACTCATCATTCCTTACACTTTAAAGTGTGCTCTAATAAGTAAAATGTTTGAATTTGTTCATCCTCAAACCTTTAAATTGCACATTTTAAGGACTTAAGTTCTAGGACTGGACAACGTTTAAATATTGTATCGGCTAGAATTCATTTGTAAATACAGGCATATTGAAAACCTACTAGTTCCCAATGGCAATGTAGTGATTTCTTGAGATCTAGAAAACAAACAAAATTCACATTATCACAGGAAACTGGGTAAAATTATTTGTTTATTTAAATTTATTTAACCAGGAAAAATCTCATTGAGATTAAGAATCTCATTTATAAGAGCATCCTGGCCAAGACGGGTAGCAGCACAGTCAAAGACATAGACATAAAAAACAGGCAATTACTATCACAGTAAAAACCAAATCCAGAGTCACAGAGCAGAAAGGAATCAGTCAAAACATCTACAACCTAATACATCATTCTCCAATGCCTTCAGTCTACCTTTAAAAAAATGTAAAGAGACCACCTCCTCAAAAATTAAGGTCTCCTGAAGAAGATTCCAGGCAGCAGGAGCAACATATCTGAAAATCTTTTTACCCATTTCAAGACAGACTTTTGGCACAGAGAGCAAAAGCAAATTTTGTGACTGAGTCACAGAGCAAAGACTGTAGCCTCCAGAACTTTTCACATAAATGAGATCAAAAAAGCATTATAAATAAAGACATGTCAGTGATTTGGCCTACATGTGTTCATAGAATGAAGAAACCAAGATATTTATAAGAAGATACAGATTCAATCACATCACCCTGAGACATAGTGACAGAAGGAACGTTCAGTTCTTTTTTCTTTGAATTTAGAAATATGAGTTTGGTTTTGTCAGGATTTAGAAACAATTTTAACCGACAAAGAGTGTCCTGTACAAAAATTAAATGTTTGCATGCATGTCTCCCGGGGCTTCCATAATTGCATGCTTTATTAAAGGTTTGTTTGTTTTTTTAGGTTTTTTTTGGTACTGTCCACCCATCTAGAGTCCAAACTCCAAATTTTTCATTAAATAATTTGAGCAGTTTAACATTTTTCTGAAATTTGTGTCACTACTTCCCATAAAGGAAGAGGTAGTGGGTTCTGAGGCTAGACCAGTTGAGAACCACTGGTCTAAATATCATCTAAATATATATATATCATATATACAGTGTTTCACTACCTGCTTTGTTCATGCTATTCAGACAGTGCTCTGAACAAAGATAAGATTTTTGTTTTAGTGTCTCTACTTTGTCCTATCATCCAAAGTAAAAGAAACTGATCATTTATCGTTCTTAATCACATTGTATTAAAAAGTATAAATGCATCAAACATCCTGACAGCATTACTTAATTCTTTGAATGAGCTTTTCAGTTTTTTTTGCCCTAATATAAGCAAATCTATCCACCTGACTGACAGAAAAAGCTCTCAAAGAAAAAGGCTGTTAGAAGTTGTGATAGAATCAAAGTAACGAACCATGAAGCATACAGCAGCATATGGATTTAAACTATAAGTTTACTTTTAAATTAAAACAAAGTTATGCATATTTTAGGGTCTAAATGACAACGTATGTGTAGTCTGGCAAGTAATCGTGGTTGTAATCCTATTTTGGATAATTATAAAGGACATAATTGCCTTGACGGTTCTCTCCTTTTAATTTTAATTTACAGTAACCTCATCTATACTGCTTCATTGTCTGTGGTAGGTCTTATTCACTTTCAACCATGGACATCTTTAGGCCCCCAACAATATTTACATTAAAAATACTTATTCTGATTTTTTAGCCCTCTGGTTTTGATAAATATCACATTTTCAGAGGTTTTCCAAAATGTCTTGATCAATTTTATGTGTTAATATGGTGTAGAAACATGGTTTGAATATCCTCTGAATCCACAAACTGTAAGCTTTGCACTCTGCCCTCTTATATATGTACAGTGTCCATTTTAGGGCATCCTCAGGTCTCAGACTTAGGTGTAAGATCTCAGATAAAAAGCATCAGGTCTTAGGAAAAAGCCGCTGTCAGGAAAACATGAGTCTAGTCCCAGGAAATAAAGACGCCAGGCATCAGGAAAAAAAACATGAGTCAGAATGATAAATATAAACATGTAGATGCTGATTTTTTTTTTATTTTACAAAATTCATTAATGGATTTGTTTTCGAACATCTTTTCACCCCAACAAACAGACTTTTGAACACCAACTCATCAACTTGCTTAAACTGCCTCTCCCACTAGGCAGAGGGTGTAGGCCAAAGAAAGCAGCAGAAGAAAAGAGAGTGAGCCAGATGATAAGTCCAGATAAATTCTCTACAACTAATAATTAATTGATTAATTAATCCTTTAAGGTAATGTAGTCCATATGCTCTTTTTTGGTGAGTTAAAAGTGAAAATTCAAACTAAATCTAAGTTAAGATAATTATAGCTAAATGCAGCAGAGTTCAGTTGCATGAACCCAAAAGAAATCAACCTTACACACCTGTAGTAGTTTCTGTATGAACCTCTTTTCTCCACACTTCTTCTCTCTTATAGATTTTATATCAAAGCACTCTGGCTTTCAGCTCGGTGAATTTTCTTTCCCACTGTTTTTATCTTTGTTTGCAGATGCATGACATTGTCAAGGCAGTAGGCAACTGCAGCTACAACCAGCTGGTGGAGAAGATAATATCCTGCAAACAGTCTGAGAACAGTGAGCTGGCAGGAGAAGGTAAGTGTTTCCTCCCCACTCTCTGACCTGCCTGACTTGCCCTCATTGCTTCTCTTTAATCCTTCTGCTAAAAGAAATGGAAACAAAATCCTGTACTCCCTTTCAATTAGCACAGCACATTTATTCTGTCAATCTTTCACTTAATGAGAAATGTTTACCGGGGTGATGGTATAGTGCAGAAAACCAGAGAGCAGACTGAAATAAAACCAGGGCATACATGTGACCACTCATCTAATGACCTACTTCCACAGCACACACTTTTCTTGCCAGCTGTCACTAACTTCACTCAAAATGTTTGCTCTTTCAACATTGAGCTTCCTGAGTAGTTGTCAGCAGGGTGGATACCAAGATAGCACATCAAAGCTTTGGCGAATGGTGACATCAGTACAAAAGTTTCACTCCTTTTTATTGTTTCTGCTTTTATAGACAGAAAAATTCCTTTCAGAGGGCCTAATTTAGTTTGAAGGCAATGCCACCCATCACCAGATACAACCACTTTAAACAAAGCTAGCATCTCAGTTGTCATACTTTAATGTGCTGAAATATTTAGCATCAAGAATTGAGTAGTTTCTTCAACATCTTTCTGTAAAAGTTGTGGTTTTCTTCGGGCTATGCTGCTCCTCTCTCCTCTGTCTGTTTGAGGATCACACTGACTCGATGGGCTCCAAATTGAATGCTTCTCCGTCTCACAGATGTCTCTCACCATCTGCCTCTCAGCCTATATTGAGTTCACTATAGTAACCGCGTCCAGCAGCACATTCAGAATCTGAATGTTCAAACAGCGGCGACACTCATGACAGCAGGGTTTTCCCACATGTTTTCCAAATAGTGACCCAGCTTCATAAATGAGTCAGGATTGCTTGTTTGTTAATTGTGGTCCGATGACTCACGTAGCGGTCTAATGACGGAAATATGTGTTGACCAAGATGAGCTCATGTACGAGTAACAAATGAATGCTATGTGACTTCGTAAGTTAAAGGATCGATTATTTTTGGAAACACTTGAGTTTCTTGTTGAGTGAAAATCCTGTCAGAAAGTATCATCAATCAAGTACGTTTTTCTTTTCTTTTTTTGTAGTGGCATCATATCCTAAATGATTTTTCTGATTCTAGGAGGGATTTTGCACAGGCCAAGGGCACATATTTTTGTTAGAAAAGCCTGAAGGAGTGTATTTTGCATAATATGTGACCTTTAATACTTTTTTGAGGCAAAGGATATGTTTGCATGATGCGCTAAACATCATGCAAACATTCAAATGTGAATATTTTTCTAGAATAGTTTGCAAAAAAAACAATCCTTCTTTCTTATTGAAAATGAAATAGAAATAAAAACATCATTCCCTTCTGTAAAACAATTCAAATTAGATTTACACTAAGTCAAAATAATCAGAGCTGTATATATTTTTCATATTGTTCAGCCTTAGTTCAGTCTAGCAAATATTTTGTTTGCAATAAAATAGAAACATCATTGCTTGTTTGTAAAGAAATACACAAGATGAGGAACTTGAAAAATAATTGCATATTAAATAACAATTGCAATATAATACTATACAGTAGCACTCAGCAAGATATTGGTTCTACATCAGTGTTGATATCTCAGGGTGAAACATTTCAGAATTTATTTTAATTCCCAATGTGTAATTTTAACTAATTCTGAGTGAAATAGTCTTCAGTGTTGGAGCTGGAGTGTTGAAGTAATTTGACAGTGTGGATCCCCAATTTTAGTTCAACTCTGTAAATAGTTAATTGATCTGAAATCTACGAGGGGAAATTTTAAATCTGGGGAGATGTTCACTATTCCCAGTAAGTAAAGATTGCTGTCTTGTTCTGATGACATGTTTCTTCCAAATAAAAGTAATATTTGTGCCAAATATGTGTGTTGATCGTTTGGGAATCTTAGACTAAACAATTTCAAGCGACCTTTTTTTTTTTTTAAGATTTATTTTGGCCATTTATTTGACACAGGAGAACAGTGGATAGAGTCGGAAACAGGGATGAGAGCGGGGGAAGGACATGCGTTGGGGGACTGAGGCTGGATTCGAGCCCGGGCCATCCACGTACATGGGGCCTTAACCACTTGGCCACCTGTGCCCCAATTTCAAGTGAACTTTAAGAAACCAAAGAAATCATCTGTAGAGCTGAGAGACTAATAGATGGAATGAAATGTAGTTTGTGATTTGTCCATGTTTTGTGTTTTTGAATCTATCATAAACTCAATCTCTCATTCTGTTTCCTCATTTTGTTTGTCTTAGGAATCGTTGCGGAGCAGTTTCTGAGCAGCACAGCCACCCAGCTGACATACCACGGCTTATGTGAGCTCACATCCACTGTGCAGGAAGGAGAGCTCTGTGTCTTTTTCAGGAATAACCATTTCAGTACCATGATCAAATACAAGGTAAAAACTAAGACAGTAATGGCAGCATTTTAGAAGTTACTGTGGACATTAATTCCATGACTTAAGCTGGGAATTTTTAGTAGAGCACTGGCTTCAATTGGCCAGTGTGTATCTGTGTTTTTGATCTATTAATGGGCATTATTTCATGTAATGGTAGATTGCTGTCTGTTCCATTTATTATTTTAAGGATTGTTTTTGGGCCTTTCACCTTTGTTATATAGGACAGCTGAATAGAGATAGGAGATATAGGGAAATGTGGCGGCTAGTGTGTTAAGGTTTGTTGCTTCAGTACTTTACAAAGGGTTGCCCACTCTATCATCTGAACCAGTACCCCTCTTTCATTTCTAATGAGAAATATTAGACTTAATGGCAAAACTTTCTTCACAATTGTTAACAGACTTTTTGTTTTGTATGTGTGAGATGAAAAAGTGTGAGTCTCGAAAGCTATTTTCAGTTTAAATCTTAGTCCTTAGTTAAAATTTCCTTCAGCTTTCATCACATTTTAGTCTTTTTAATCATTTTAATCCCGTTTTAGTCTATAAAAAGTCCTTACATTTCAGTCTTCTCTCTTTAGTCAGAACATTTGCTCTGAATATGCTGCAAGTCATACTTATATGTGTTCTAGCACTCTGCAAAACTTGGGACCTCTACAGAAGAGCTACAGATACCATGTGTTTTGGCAGATTTACCCACAGTGGAGAAATATCATGAATTTTGAATGTTGAATGAAAACCAAATTAAATTTTAGTCTCGTTTTAGTCTCCTTGACATTACCAAACTAACTTTTCATTGGAGTTTTAGAAATCAAAGATCTATTTTTATGTAGTGTTAGTCTTTTTTTCCTAATGGAAAAAAGTAGTCGACAAATATTTTTAATCTTAGTTTTAGTCAATGAAATTAGCATCGGATATAAACATCATTTAATAGGACTGAATGGTGTTAAACTGCTTTTAGTGTTGCTATTGTGTGGAAAATTTTCAAATGATGGCAAATCTGCCTTCTTTTGTATCTTATGGTGTTTGTAAAGAGCTAATGTTCAAACTATTTAAGGGTAGGAATACATAAACATTGAATTACACAGTGTGTCAGTATGTTTGATTGAGAGTGTTTGTGTAACCATTTCTGAATTTCTTTGTTCATGTTTTTACTTGTATTGTCAAAGGGCATCCCTGGAAAAGAAACCTCAGCCTCAGTGGGTTCTCCCTATTAAAATAAAGGATAAATAAATAGAATAATAAAAGACTAGCTTTAAATAAATGCATCTGTGTGGATTATTCAGGAAGAAAAAGTTAATCTTCTCACACATGTTAAGATAAATAGCTGTTTATTTTTAATGGCAAAGGCTTGAAGTGATTAGTCATTGAGTTTTTACATTTACTACCCTCATATTCAGGAGATTAAAGAAAAAAAAATAGTTGTCAAGTGTTGAACTCTCTTTTCTCAACAGTGTTTCCCAAAGCACTCGGTGGATTGATTTTCTGTCCTATACTCATCAAATACAAATAAATGTGTAACAGATACACTGTATTAGACTGCTCATGAGTCTCTCTAATAGCTTCCTAATTCAAAGCATTCATATCTTCCTCCCATCAGCCCCTGCCCACAGCGCCCTGCTGTATCACTGCAGACCTTTCCTGTTATCTACACCAGAGGAAGTGGGCCCTGCTTACTTTTATTTTGAATAGTATGGAGTGTGCTGTATGGCTGCCAAAGTCAGCAGAGCTGTGTGTGTCCCCTCTAACCTTTAGAATAAAGTGTCATGGCAGCTTAAGTTCTCTTGTATTCACTCAGCTGCACACTTCAACATAAACATGCCACACTTACAGCCACACTTAATAAGCAGTCATGTACAGTGGCATGAGTGTAGACTTTGTCTGCATGACACTGATAATGTGTGTTTTTCTCCTAGGGCCAGCTGTACCTCCTGGTCACAGATCAAGGTTTCCTAACAGAGGAGAAGGTTGTCTGGGAAAGTCTGCACAACGTTGATGGAGATGGTAACTTCTGCGATTCAGAGTTCCGGTTGCGACCTCCTTCTGATCCAGAGACTGTGTATCGAGGCCAGCAGGATCAGATAGACCAGGTCTGAGTTCTGGAGCAGAGAAGACTGCAATTATCTACACTGAAAACCATGATTTGCTTCACCAAAATGTGCTTTTCATGCCAGAAAGGCTGAGATGAGCCTTCATGGTCTTCTGCATTTTTAAGTGAGGAGAAATTTGAGAAAAAAAGAGAGAACAGGAGAGACACAGGGAAACAAAACTAAATACAATTAATCCCTTCCAAACACCAGACTCTCCTCAATAATTGATGTGCTATAGTTCTCCATATCATCTTGTCAGACTCTTGCACAGTGAAAACTACATTCAGTGGTTGTTCTTATCCATGCTTTGCACTCTGGCCCTTAATATGATGGGTTTATGTCTCCCAGGCATGTTTACTGGTTTCACATGTGTCTGCTCATTGGTCTGCCAGACCAGTCCAGAGTCACAGAGCTCACTGACAGCGTGTCTCCCACACACAACACACCGACAAGACAAGAAGGGCTATTACTTTTTTACTCTCCCTGCTTACTCAGGCCTAGACCTCTTTATCTCCAGGAGGAGGATGCTGGAGAAAATCTATTCAGGCAATTTTCTGCAACTGCAAATGTGTATTGATTCTAGTTGGGAATTTGGGTCTATGCAGTGACACAGTACATGGCATAATAGAGGATACTGCTTATGATACAATGGTTACCATCATCATGAAGGAGATTATGCTGACTGCAACATGACTAATTACTTAAAAAATTATAATGAAGATAAAACTGCAAGTGGCATTTAGTAAAAGAATATAGAAATAGCTCAGTCAGTAAATTTAAGCATCATATTGGCAGCTTTCCTCCAAACTAACTGGGTCTTTCTTCATGTGCGCTTGTGTATCAGGACTATCTGATGGCGCTGTCACTGCAACAGGAGCAGCAGAGTCAGGATCTCCAGTGGGAGCAACTCCCTGAGGGCATCAGCGACCTGGAGCTGGCCAAGAAGCTGCAGGAGGAGGAGGACCGACGAGCCTCACAGTACTACCAGGAGCAGGAACAGGAGCAGGCAGCTGCAGCAGCAGCAGCAGCAGCAGCACAGGCACAGGTGGGGTGGGGGAGGGGTGAGGGGCTGGGGGACAGAAGGAGGTGGGAGAGGGAGGGGAAGTAAGACTTTGAACAAATCTGGGGCGTTTAATGTAGCGTAGAGGGAAGAATGTTGTGTTTTGGAAACAGATGGATGTCTCCATTAGAGGGTTTGAGATATTTGGGAGGAACAACAGAAATGAGGGTGTTTTGTCCTATAATAATACCTCCCTTTTACATTGAGACTATGACATAGACACTGTCTTTAAAGGGGAGTAATCGGAGTGTTTAACAAATTTATTAGACAACCTGTCATATTTGTCTCAGAGACCATCCAGCATCATGAAGTGCTTTAACGCAGACTCTTTCATTTTCAGTCAGCTCTCTCCATGTTTTACCATTTTGAACAGGAATGAGGAATTTCAAACTGAATTCACCTTTTTATACCCAAATTTGAGCTGGCTCGCTTGGCTTCTCTGAGAAGTCAGAAATTAATCAAGCATAACATTCAACCACTAAAACTCATTTTTCTGTTCAGGAATGCAAGAAAATAACTATAATTTGACATATTAATCAAGAAATAAGAATGTGCTTAACAATTTTTTTTAGTTTTTCTGTAAATCAGTAAATTTGAAAATTCATGGATAACAATAATAATTATATTTTAGCATTAAATATATCATTTGGGTTAAAGAGCTTCTACATATTGGTGTATTAACCATTGCCGAAACATAAAAAATTATTTTGGTTATTACCAATGCTGTTAATTTAGGGCAGCTGTGGCATAAACCTTACTTTGGGTGGTGGTCTAATACATTTGTTAAGCACTGTATGTATACACTCTTTGGATTTCTGTAAGCAGAAAATGTGAATTCCTAAAAACTGAGTCTGTGGGGATAGGTCTCAATCAGGCTTGCACATCCAGACACTTCCATTTTATTCCATTCTTCCTTGCAAAACTGCTTAAGCTCTGTCAGGTTGCATGGGAATCATGCGTGAACAGCCTTTTTAAAATCCAGCCACAAATTCTTTATTGGATTGAGGTCTGGGCTGTATTTGGGTAACTCCAGAACATTTACCTTGTTGTTTTTATACGATTTATGTGTACCTTTTGTTGTTTGCATTGGGTCAGTGTCTCACTTGAAAATGAATCCTTTCCTAAGTCGTAGTTCTCTTGCAAACTGAAAAAGATTGTTGTCCAGGAATTTCCTATATTTTTCTGCACTCATTTACCCTCTACCTTTACAAGCCTTCCAGGGCTAGCTGCTGAAAAGCATCCCCACAGCATGATGCTGCCACCACCATGCTTCATAGTGGGGATGGTGTGTTTATAGTGATGTGCAGAGTTTGGTGTCTGACAAACATAGTGTCTAGTATCTTGTATTTTTCATAATTGGGTAGTTTTCAGCGGTCACATCTAAAGTGTCTGCCTGTTGACCTTTACAGGAGCCTTTTAAGGATTTCTGTTCTGATATTCAAATCAGAATCTTTGTGTTTTAAAATATGTTAACAATATCATTTTTTACTGTTCAGAGCAATAAGAAGCTTTATGGTTGTATACACAAAAATCTAAGAATTCATACCTTTCCGCTGTGTTTTACTACAGGGCCAGCAGGAGCCTGCTGAGGGAGATGAAACAGACAGAGGAGGTGTGGGAGCAGGAGGAGCAGCAGCGGGCAGCGGGACGGCAGCAGCAGGAGCCACGGCCAGCCCGGGGAAACAATCCTCAAGTGTGGAGCGCAAAGCCAAGAAAGAATCGAAAGACAAAGACAAATGTGTAATTTTGTAACATACAGTGTGTGTGTGAGTGACTGTGCGTGTGAGTGTTTTGTGCATTTGCTTATCCGTGAGAAAGGGGAATGTGTGCCCCCCCACACACACACTTGACGACAAATAAGGGAAGGAGACGTTTGAGGAGGGGGCACAACAAAACTAACAGAGGATCTGCTGCTCCCAAACCACTGGTGCCTGCTATCCTCTCTCCTCAGTGGAACCTGGACACCAGAGGAAGGGACACTACAACAACAACTACCCCCTTATCTTTCATAGTCGGCCAAACTTTGTTACAAGTCGCACAGTGCACTATATTTGTCATGTGGGGTCGAGTTTATTCGGGTTGGGGTGGTGTGTTTTATAGCAAAAGACACAATCTGAAGAAACAAAACATCGCACTCTCACCATTTTTTTGAAACATTATTTCATTCATTTTCATTATTGCAGCTTATAAGCTTTTTTGTACGTATCAATATTTACAAAACGTATATAGAAAAAGACACTTTTTGGTTTCTGTTGATTTTTTTAAAAGTTAGCTGTTGATGCCAAGATTCACATTTTATGTTTGTGTCCGTTAGATGAAGCTTTGGGAGAGGTTTTATTTCCCCTGTGAGCTGAGAGGATTTTTCTCTGTTAGAAATCATTGGAACACTATGTTAGTCCCCTCTGAAACACTATGTATCTAAGGGTTAATTAACACCAGACAGCTGCCAGATACTGTAGCTACAATGACAGTACTCATCACAGCTCGCCCTGTTTGCCTTACCAGAGTATGGCAGTGTTGTGTTCTGCTCTGTCTGAATGTGAATGTGTTTGTTTTCATATGTGTGTGTGGTATGTGCAGTATATGTGTGCTATGTGGTATACAGCATGTTTAGACATGTCTCATTTACTTAAGATCACTGATGGAACTGGTTCAATTTGGAAATAACCAAAAATTCTGCAGTTATAGCTAAAAATTTGGGTCTTTTTTTGTTTTTCATAATCATTCTTGAGTCAGTCAAACTGAGAATGGCATTGTTGATTTGAACAGAGGAAATTTGTCTTAATCTGATGTTGGCTGTGTGAGACACAGAAGCTTTTAGCAGATTATATTTGCTTTAGATCACCCCTGACAGTATACAGTGGTTCTTAAAGGCCCCTACTTTCCATTTTTTTAAAGCTTCTGGAAGAAATGCCATATTTGCAGCCACTATCACTATATGCACTCTTAGTCTTTACATGTTGATGTTCCACTGCAGTCACAGTTTGCAAAGAAATGCCACAGGATGCAGTAATTTGCATGTAATATTACTTTGAACTAAGAAAGGTGAATTGAATATTTGATACTTTTTCACTACTCTCAAACCAAACTGCAAATATGCTGTGTTTAGGTCTACATCTTTCACCTCCAGGAACTGTTTTGGGAATCTAACTTATTTGTTGTTACATCTCTCTTTTCGTCTGCCACAGTCATACAGAAAACTTATTTTAGAAAAATAAGGCCTGAAGGTAGAGAGTAAACTGATCTGTCCTAGGGATATATATTCTCATTAGTGATATTCTCTTCTATCATCTTTTGACTTGTGTGTATTTCACTGCAGCTTTGAGCATTCAAACACATGATGTACATATTAATAATGGATTGAGCTAGTGGTTTGTGCCATTACCGTACCATGGGACTGCCTCCTGAGAAACTTTTCTATCTATACATTCCAATTGGATGCCTTGACTCAAGCCTTCTGTTGCTGAGGTAGACTGTAATGCAAGGTCTTTGCAGTGTTTGTGAAGTCATGTTTTGTTCAGCGAGGACAGGATGATGACAAGGCAGCAGGCTACCTACTGTGTGGGGAGCCTTTCTTATGGGCTTCATGTTTGTCGCCCTAACAAGGTTTTGTTTTTGTATATATACGTATATATAAGACGCCTTACAACATTTCAACATAGTTTATAGGAAAAAGGAAACGGTCGCATTTCCAGAATGAGACAATCCATGCGTTTCCCACATGAACATTAGAGACACTCTCAGGCCTCATCTGAAGGGACATATCCTCCAGTGTCTTTTATGTAATGGCACAGTTCCTTGGCCTGTTTGTTAATAACAGTTTTAATTATGTGTTTATCAATACACAACTTTTTGACACTTTGAAGGACTTATTTAAAACCTTCATTGTTGAATTTCACTCTAGAATTAAGCTGCTCTTCTCTTCTTAACTTGGACTACCTATTAAAAATAAAAACCTCTTTGGATAGGTTAAAATTGTACACTTTTCATTAATGACTGCACAGTTTTTCTCTCATCAAGCGTAACTGAAAATGTAATTGTAAAGTGAGAGCAAGAAGGTGGAGGGGAGACTTTCTGGCAACATTATGCTCCATTATTTTGAGAGGCATCTTGTTTCAGACCTCTATGGCAAAGTGTGTTAGGCTCATCTGTTGTAGCCCTCTACAGTGGGGCCTACTCAACCTTGGGGCAGGAAGTGATATATGAACCCTTGTTGGGCTTTTCCTTAGTTTGTGGTGTTACTTTTTATCTTTTTCCCCTCCCCTTCCCCTAACCTTTGGGATTCAGGTGCCTAACCCTAACCCTCTGACTTTTTTCTTAGTTTGTCGTGTGTTGAATCAAAATCTATCCCCCTCTGTAAATTTTCAATTTTTATTCATAAAATTCTGCAGTTATGAAAAATAGCCACTTACCGTAACCTCTGACAGCAAGTAGAAAATCTATGTAATCAGTTTGTCATTCTGGTCCCAGCTTGGGTAATGTATGTCACTTCCTGCCCTATGGTTGACATCGCCCCATTGTAGAGTTTTGCAACAGATGAGCCCAAAATGTCCCACCATAGAAGTCTGCAGCAAGATCCTCTTGGGGGGCCATTTTTTTACATTTCACGTAATATCTGTCAGCCTTTGAAGTGAAAACGCTGAAAAAGGAACGTTCACTTGGGGCACTTTGAGCTGATATGGAGAGTTTTGTTTTTAGGTGTTAATATGAGTGAAAAGAGTGCGGAATGACATGCCACATTTTTTTTTATTCTAATTATTATTTCAGATTTACTACTGTGCATTAGCTTGCTAATCCCCAGTCATTATTACCAGATTTAATTTTTTTTTGTTGTTGTACTGTTTGTCTCACCCTAGTTCTACAATGAATCGATCAGAAGGATATTGTGTGTTCAATGTCTCAAAGTGGTTTCTTGTATGCCTCGTAAAAGTGATGGTGGGGTAAATGCTGTAAAAAGTTAGTGTTTTGACAAGAAAAAATAGTTGTTGTAATTTGGTTTTTGCACTGTTACATTGATATGCACTAACAAAAGAGAAACATACCTCATTTTATACCGAACATAAATTGTGCAAGTGTGCTATTGTTCTCTGGGTACCTTTTCAAACAGAATAATGGCCAATAGAATTACAACTCCACTTGGTGGTGGCAGCTTTAGCAAGCTGAGTAATATTCATAAAGTATGAAAGGGCTGTTTTGATGCTTTGGCTAACAATGAAAGAGAACATCTGTTAAAAATAGTACCACTTCAATAGAACTTGCTGCAATTTGATATATATTCAGGTTAGCGGTACACCTATACCAGGTAAAAGAGGCCCGAGTACCAAAGTGACAAGGAAGGATTTAATACACTGAGTGTTTGAATTGTCTTAACAGAGTTTTTTTTTTTCTATAAAGTGAGGAATAAGACAACTTGTACTCAGCCCCATCAGCAAAAAAGGTGTAGGTGCACCCCTAATTCAGGTTATTTTTCCAGTCCATCATTTAACTACACAACTTCTCAAATGTGCTCAAACTTTAACACCAAAACAGGCAAGAAAGTTCCTTTATAAGGCTTAATGAGTGTTGTCATCTATGTAGCATGGGAAGGAAATGTTAATTCTTCTTGTATGAGACACACACCCAGACTGCTGAACAACTGAAGGGAGACTTTTACTTTAATGCAATATATTACACTCCCACATTTTACTTTGTGGTGCATGTACAGAGTGGACTTAAAGTAAGGAAGAGTAATGTTTTATCATCATTTCCCCCTAAAGAGTATGATTTCTTTGTATGGCCCATTATGTTTATATCTCACATAAAAACTTACAAGCAAAAGGAAGGTGTTTGTGAATATGGGAGGTTACTCATTTGTGTTACTTCAATGTTCATCTATTTACATAAATGACCAAATAATGTATGTAGCCTTTCACATTACAGTCACATAATGTATGTGTTGATATATATATATAACAAAATGCCTTATAGACGAGGGACATTCAACCTGATTAGAAGTACCGGGATAATAAAAGATTAAGATCAATAGTTGCTTTGTTGTCATTTATAATGAGACATTTTTTTTTTTTTTACACATTTTGATATAAACTTTTATCATTCATTTTTGGCTGGCGTGACAACTTGGAGGGAATAAGTCTGTCAAGATACCAGATTCTTAGCTTTGATAAGATTCAAAAACATGGCAACAAAAATAGAAGTCCTAAGCACCCAACACTTGGTAAGCTCTTTTTTAATTAACACAAAGTGTGGGGAAAACCCTACACACCATCTTAAATGCACAAACACGTTGCCAATGTAATTTGCAGTATAAACATGCAAGTTAAAAAGTAGAGAAAAAATTGACAGCCTTAAAAGAAATGAGAAAAAAGTTATTTTACACTTACTTTGGTAGTAAAAAATAAAAATTTCATTCACTTGACAGAATTAAAGGTTTGATAAGTAAAATGCTTGTAATATTGAGATGAACTTTCTCTGATTTTAAAGAAATTGCTCAAAATTTTAGCAGCATCAGACTAAAAGTTGGCTCTAGTTTTATAAATAATGAGTTTTTTCAAATATCGTCTGCTTTAGTTGTTGCTGTTGTTAAATAAACATTACCAAGTCTGGCAGTTAAATACAGTGTTACTGAGAAAAGTAGGTGTAGGTCAAAATGTAAAAGGACAAAAAAAAAAGTAAGTGATGAAGGTAATCAATATTGAACTACAAGGTGGTACACGAAACAGCAGAAAAAGTGTTTACTTCAGAAAACCTGTAGTCAAATGTAGATTTCACGTCATATGGTTATGTGATTTTTTGTGCTTGTATAAGGGGGTTAAATGATGAACAGCTGTGATGTGACTTAAAATTTTTCAGTATAGCTATTGTTTAACAGCTCAATCTGATCACTAAATGGAACAATGAGGAAATCTTTAAAAATACTTTTACAACTCTTTGCATGACCATGACTATGCAGGACTTTGCATGAAAGTCCTGCAGTACCAGCCTTCAAAGTCAAAATGTATTTTAACACAACTCATGGTCGATAAGTTTGCTACAACACAGGCTTGTTTAGTTTGACAGTTTTACTAAGTTGAAGTAATCATCACAAAATACGTCAAAACAAAGCATGACTTCTCACAAAGTAAAAAACAAAAAAAAGATTCCTATGTCATCCATTTCCTCACAGAGAGACGTCCAACAAAGGGACGATAAGTTTGAGTGCTGTAATACACCAAAGCAAAAACATATTTAACAGGAAAACTGAGTGTGAAGCTGGGCTATTGAAAATACACATACAACACTCAATAAGAGGAGACATTGGTAACATCACTTGAAAACTTGTACAAAGACACAGGGCTGTACAGTATCTTCTTAAAGAGAAGTAAAACATGGAGCTTGTTTACATGTAACAGCAGAACTGTCAGGAAATCCCTACACTGAGGTAAACACTGGTCTATACAAAATAAAATAACGTACCACCTAAAACTGTTGAGATTCTAAAAATAAGTTCAGAAAAGTCTTCAAATATATTGATGCTTTAAAGTGGCAGAATTTGGCTTCAGTTAGTACTGCCGCGGAGCTCCTTTGTAGGGCTTAAATCCCCCCACACTGCCACCACTGGGAATGGAGTTGCTGGTGATCTGTACAATACGGTTCAGTCCAGACGACGAGTGGCTGAGGAGCAAAGCGAGAGTGTAAGACGGCTTAGAGATGGAGGTCAATCACTTAGTTTTCATTTGTTTGAAGTTGTTGCTTACCTGGAAGGAGCCATCATGCTGCCCCGGTTGTCTCCCATTCTGCGATTATCAGGGTAGCCTCCGCCCTGCGAGCTCGACCCCCCGTGCCACTCCTTCCTCAGTCCCTGCTCCCTGCTGTGGCGTTCAACCACCACCTGACGACCGGAGCTGAACGGCTGCAGACACAACAGACTGAATGAGTTGTAGTCAAGTGTCACTTCTTCTATCAAAATAATGATACTGACATCATGATAATGACATAACCTTGAATAGTTCAAACTGTACCTTTTCATCACTAAAGCACCCTAAAAAAAGTCCAGTCTTTAACATAGTATCTTTAAATGTTTATTGGATTTTATACAGTTAAAGCCAAAACGCATCAATTTATCACTATTAGATCAATATTATGACTCAACTACCTGTACCCTTTAATCACATCATCAAAAACTTCACTTGTGAGCATGTTTTATGAATGTAATGTTAATATCCAATAGCATTAGCACTATTTAAAGCAGTATTTTTAGTGTATTTTATCACATTCTATTGAGCATGTGTGACAGACTAAAAAATGAGGAGAACCTGGCCCCTACTCATTTGATGCCCATAACAACCTACAGACTGATAATGAAGCCAAAGTTGAGGAGTAGCTATTGGTACAAAGACAGATGTGTTACTAAAATGATGCAGGGCCTTCATATTTGTCTAGTCTACGTAATGTCGCTGGTTTGGCCAATGAGTGGGATGCTATGTCATTGCTGCAGAATACAAGGCTGAGTGATGTCAGATTTCACAGAGCAGGTATATGCACCACCTGTAATTTTTAAAAAATTCACATAGTACCTCTAAATGACACCAAACTATGTCAGAAGGTAAACTGACCTGATCATTCATCACCATTGATCTCCCTCCATCTCTGTCATTAAAGCTGCTCCTTCCACGGCCGCTGGTGGAGCCTCCTCTGAGAGAGGGACCTGGACCGTCTCTGCCTGGTCGATCTGTACGCATCCGTATAGGGCCTCTGTTTAAAAAAGAATTGAGACTAAAAATATGCTGTCAATAAATAAAAAGCAAAAACAGTCATGCTGCTTTACAATTTTTTTTTTTATACCTTAGATCTTCCTTGCTAGTGTTCATCCCACCATCATTCTTCCAACCATGCCCTCCATCCCTGGGTGTGCGGTTATGAGACATGCTGGGCATTGTAGCTCTGGCTCCCATTGGACGATCATGCATAGGCATGAGCCGTCTCTCATCTCTCTCCCTGCGATCCGTGTCTCGGAGTTCTGTGCGAGGTGGAGGGGGTGGCTCAGCTCTGCGAACTGTTTCAAAGTTCTTTGGGAAACGATCAAAGCCTGAGCTCTCTCTGTGTGGAGCAGGTCGGCCCTTTTTTACCTCTGGCTCACCATCAAACCGGTTACGTCTGAACAGAACCAGAACTTGGATTAGTAACATAACGCAAAGTGAAACTGTCTGAAACAAGTTAAAAAAAAAAAAAAAAAAGGCAAAACTTTAGATCAGGGACAGAGAACCTATGTAAAGATGACCAGGACAAGAATATTTCTTAAACCTGAAATGTGTCAAAATGCCACTTTAATAGATTTTGGCAGCAGACATTTTATGCTCTACACATTATGCAAAATTACAAGAGTTTTTTAGAACAGTTTGCAAAAAATCCAACATTCCTCATTAATGTATGATTTTCTTAAAACAAGAACAGCATTAAAATGATAATTCCCTTCTATACAACAATTCATATCCAATTTGCAATGAGTCAAAATAATCACCATTAGATATTTTTCTAAATCATTCAGCCCTAACCTGGATGACGCTGTCAATGGCCACTTAGGCTACCTCAAAGGAGGATTTTTATACAGAGGGAGCAGTTACAAAGAGTATGTCTTTAATGTACAAATCAACATTTTGGAGTCACTTTACGTTCTGACACAAACTTTAAAGTGACCTATAACTGAAGCACTTGTCTGTCTGCTGCAATCTACAACCAGCTACATTCCACTAAATCTTTCAAATCATTTTAAGGTGAAAGTGACACATATTACCATTTTATTTACAATATGCTCACTTTGTACCAACTCAACAACAATTTGGGGACTGGGACTTTCCCAAAACTGTCAATTATAGAGGCCTTCTTTGCACACTTTGGCTTGCTGTTGTAGCTGTTAACAATAAAAGGAACAACGTCTCTTTTATCTTCAATTCTTCAAGTAAATCATTAGACAGTTACAATGGGTGTGTATGAACAATAACACAACAGCAGTCCTACGGCTGCAGTGTTTCACTTTCACTGGCCCCTACTATTAAAAAAAAAGTGTCAACCTGTATTTCTTTAGACAGTGTAAGAATTGAGATCAAAGTTTTATATGATATATATTAGTTTAGCTAAAAGTTCAAAAACTAAACGAGAAACACTTCTATGCCTTGATATAGTAAAGCTTTTTGATGTTGCAGTTAGTATCAAATGTTAATATAAGGAAAAAAAAGAGGGCGTTATATTGTTCAAAACATTGCTAAAATGACATTCCATCTAAGTTTTTATTTTGAGCTATTAAAAAAAAGAGATGAAAGAGGAAATCTGGTGAGGGTTTAACACCTGTGAGATATAAAAGGCTTGAGAGCACCTCCCTGCAACTCAAGTTACCATAAAGCTCTAAAGACTCAGAAACTAAATCACAAAGAGATTTTAGCCACCATTCTTTTTGTCTACACATCCTCCTCCTGCTGTAAACAGTCCAGTGTACCTGTCGTAAGTATTGGGCTGTTCAGCAGCAGCTTCAGGAAAGCGGCCTCTCTCTCTTGGACTGAAGTTTGAAAAGCGGTTCTGCTGTCGGTTGAAGTTTGAGCCTTGGTTTATACGGACGTCGGACTCAGACTGCATCTTCTTGTTGCCGTTCCAATATGGCTGATCCCTCCGACTGAAATATCAAACACAAACAACATTAAGAAGTTATGAACTGGGGCACAGGTGGCCTAGTGGTTGAAGGCGCGTACCATGTACACGGTTGGCCCGGGTTCAAATCTGGCCTGTGGCACTTTCCCGCTTATCTCTCCCCAGCTCTCTCATCCCTGTTTCCAGGTCTAGCCACTGTCCTCCTCTATCAATAGAGGCACAAAAAGCCTTTTTAAGATTCATTTTGGGCCTTTTATGCCTTTATTCAGATAAGACAGCAGGTCTAGACTGAAAAGGGGGCGAGAGAGTGGAGAATGACACGTGGAAAAGGAGCCACAGGCCAGCCTCTGTATAGGTGCATGGACATAAACAACAGGCTGTCAACCAATTAACTGATGTTTTAATGAAAACTTCCCCAGGTAAAATCTTCTCTTGCAACCACTTGGAAACCGAGCTAGTACAGCAGAACTGTAAAGATGGTAAGAACTACTGATGAGGCTCAGAATCTTGTTTCATGTCACCAATATTTTATGTACATTTCTCAAACTGGTAATGAAAAGAAAAACACCAAAGCTGACAAAAAGCCTCATAAATCTCAGCTTAAGTCCAAAAAGTTTGGCAAAAAAACAAATATCTGCCAAACTAAAGAGGGAGTAAAATATAAAAAATCTTTTACCTGTGATCTACTTCCCGGCCTCTTTTAAGGCTGTTTCTCTTTTCTTGCTCACACCGAAGCTGCTCCTGCTGCCTCCTCAGCTCCTCACGCTCACGAGCCATGCGCTCGGCCTCTTTACGACGTTCCTAAAGATACAATATTGCAATGCATTAATTAACCTTACTTACAAATTCACTAAGCAAGAAGCTAACGGACTTTTTTTTTATCTTAAATACACTTAAATGCAAACGAGTAAATACCATAGAAACAGCTTTCATTTACCAGCCACACAACAGAATTTATGATCCCTGAAACGGAATAAAGATTTGAATGCGGATATGAGTTTATTCTTTTGAGCAGGTGATATTGTTCACTGTACCTGCTCGATACGGATTCGCTCTCTCTCTAGTCTTTCCCTCTCCAAGCGCTCTCTCTCCAATTTTTGTCTTTCCATCTCCAGTCTCTGGCGCTCCCGGAGCAGATTCTCCCTTTCTTCCCGCTCTCGCAACAGTCGGATACGTTCACGCTCCCGCCGTTCTCGTTCAGCCATTTCACGGCGCCTGAAAATACAACACTTCTCTTAGCTAAAAATATTTTGGACAATATAAACATCAGAACTTTGAATCTACTCATAGTGGGAGCTGTGAACTGTCGAATACCTGCGCAGCTCTACAGCTCTACGCACACGCTCTGCGCGAGCCATCCGTTCACGCATCCTCTGCTCTTTCATCTTCTCAAAAGGCAAAATGTCTGCCCCTTTGTTTACAAAAGGACGCTGTCTTGCTTTCATCATCTCAAACTGGGTGTGGAAAAAAATAGTGTCAGAAAAACAATAGGAGACATTGTTCACAGCAAATATTTAAGAGTCAGCAATGTAATACCTCTTCTGGAGGCATCAACCCCTTTGGCCTTCTTTGAACATTCATGTTGGCAAAAGGCTAAAAAAGGAACAAACAGAATATTCTTTGATATCCTTTGATTCGAAATACATAACTTGTGCTGTAGTTGTAACTTACTGAAATAAAACACAAATAAAGGTTGTTACCTTATCAAAATACCTTCCCCGTCTGAAAGGTCTCATTTTGCCAAAATTAGAATCGCCTTTGGCATGATGTGCCATTGCTCCCTTGCCTGGACTCTTCACCCCTGGAGGAAAATGAAAAATAAATAAATATATTCAGAGTAAGAAAATGTGGTCACTGATGAGGATAATTAGATTCATAAAACAGCTCAGACAGAGTATAAACCTACTCCCATGCTTTCTGTCATCTTTCTTTGCTGAATCTGGTCCTGAGTTTGATGACACAGAATCAGATTTTCCAGTTTTGCCATCTTGTTTCTTCGATAAATCTTTGTCTTTATCTGAAAGTTTATCCGACCTCTTGTCTTCTTTTTTGGAAGATGTCTGAGCTCTAAATATACAGAAAAAAATTATTAGATTTCTAGCATCAAAAGATTAAATATTTCAACAATGTCTGTCACCCACTTGTTAGTCAACTTTGTGCCTGTAGAACTTCGCTTATCACTTGATTTGTTGGAGCTAGCTTTGTCCTCTGCCTCTTGCTTTGTGCCTTCTTTTTTGAAAGGATCATTTTTGGCCTGAAAAAGACAGCAGGGATAAACAAACAGCTCAAGTTAAAATTCTCTCATAAATAAAACGGCTGCATTGGGCCAATGTAGATCTTTGATTTGACATCTAATTCATCAACTCACCCTTTCAACAAAAATCTGCTGTCCATGGAGCTCTGTGCAGTCCAGGTGGGAGACACACCTAGTCACCTCTGTACTGGAAGACATTGTCACCAAGCCGTAACACTTTGAACCAGGACTGCGAGCATTTGTTACCACCTTAGCGCTTAAAACCTGTTGGCATAAAAATGATTTAACACATTTCTACATCACAGAATGCAAATTTACCTTGATATTTCCAGACATGAAAAAGTAACAATCAATTCGTAAAATCTGCCTGTTATTTACCTTCCCATATTTTCCAAACAGGTTCTTGAGATCAGCTGCTTTGGTGTTTGAAGACAAGCCGCTCACCCATATGTTACGAGAAGAGCTGCTGGTGCTGCTACTGCTGATGACTCCTGATGAAGAAAGAGTTTGGTTAACAAGTGAAGCAAGAAAAACATATAGATAAGGTAGATTCCCTGTATTTCATATTTTTCATAGGATTTGTAACTTTGAATTCTTACCCATATCATCTTTTGTGGGTTTTCCATCTCTGTCTCTTGATGAGCTACAAGGCAAATGTTTCAACAACAGACAAGGGAAATGAGTGAGGGTAAACAAAGTCAAATGTTGAGTGACAAGGATACATTTAGTGAACAAAAACACTATTTTGTACGTTTCAGACAAAAAAAGTCCTGTTGGCAAGGCGCAGATCTGAACCAATGTCTCAAAGGCTTCATTGCTTTTCCAGTGATGAGATGGGTCAAGTTGTCAGCCAATTTATTCTCTGGACCAATGAACTCTTCAGAGGTTTGTTCAACTTCACAGCAAATTGTTTGGCCAAAAAGAAAAAAACACTGCCATCTCGGGTACTATTGCTCTTTAACAATGCCTTTGTAGAAACTGGAAAAACCTTTAAAACTGCTGGGAAGGTCAAAGTAACAAAATAAGAGGTGTTTTTCTCAGATCCTGGTTAATTGCACAATTTAACCAACTTCAAAAAAAAAAACAAAAAAAAAACAAAAACAAATCAATGTAGTAAATGGCAGGATTAGGTACACCAGTGAACATCCCTCTTATGGCAAAAATCTTGCGGCTACCCACAAAGCTGGTTCTTAGTGAGCTGGACTTGGTAGTAGTATCAAAGAACTGACATAGAAAGACAAACCTCTTTGCTTGACCTGATGCCCCAGTAGTGGAGGGGCCTTTCTTCCCAGAATCCTTCTCTTTGTCTCCTGTTTCAGCTTTCTTCAAGGCCTCTCTGCCGTCTTTCTTCATGGTCTCGCCCCTGGATCCGTCATCTCTCTTACCATCTTTGTGGCCCTCCATCTCCTCCCCCTTCGTGTCATCATCAGGGCTCGTCTCAGCAGAGGCCTCTGGCTCATCTGTACCCTTCTCGGCATCTGGATCTGGAAGTTTCACATGTTTACCTGTTTCCAGGAGATCATCACCATCAACATCTAGGGTGATGGCATCTTCATTTTGGATGGAGACGGAGAGGTGATCATCTTCAGCATCTTTAGAGGAACTCAAGGCTTCAGCATCCATCTCAGCCAGCTCGGTCTCCATCTCTGGCTCGGTGTCCACCTCTGGCTCAGCATCCCCATCCATCTCTGGGTCAGCGTCCTCATCCCCCTCTGGCTCAGCAGTGTCTGCATCGACCTCCGCCTCGGCATTCACCTCTGGCTCAGGCTCCGAATCAGCCTCAGCTGCCTCAGCTGCCTCAGCTGCCATGGCCTCTGGCTCAGCCTCAGCCACAACCTCAGCCTCATGCTGGGCGAGGCTGTCCTCACAGGGTGCAGGCTTAGAATTTTCACGAGTACCATCATCTGTATCAGTTACATCTGAGGGATTTAATAAGGATAAACATGGCAAAACACAACTTTTAACAATGACATGGCTTTACCTATAAAGTAGAATAGAAAGCACATTTAGTGTTAATGGTCATCAAGGGCGTTGACACCACAGGAAGACACAAACACACAATCTTCAGTGAAAATTCAGGACGATTCACTGCTCTTCATCTCTCGACATATGTATAGTTCTTCAGTTACAATCATAAAGAGTGTGCAACTCCAGACTCTTCTTGCATCAAGAGACAGCTTCTCATATGGGAAAGTTGTTCCGACGATCGAATGAGGAGGATAAACTGATCAGTTCATCCCAGTGTTTTTTCCCATTTAGCAAAATGTGTCCCCTGGGGCTCAATATGCAGAATGTCCTCTGAGCTTTAGAAAATCTTCATCATCATCCATTGATTCTTCAAAAAAACAAGGGCGTTAATGTCATTGGTGGATCTCAGACGACAGTTCACATGAAATACAACATGCTGTAATGTGTCTGGTCAGCTGCACACAACTGTGCAAAATAAGAATGTGCTCTCAGTCACAACGGTCTGTCCTTGCTTGTCCCAAGTATTGCCAGATGTCAGATCTCTTTCCCGCAGAGATCATGCTGGAGCAGCAGATAGCTGGCAGAGATGTGTGCAGTTTAGATGGATGTCTAGGAGGAGTATCATCTATTGATCATTCACTTGTCTCCGGACAGAAGGCCTCCTCATCTCTACAAACCGTTTTGGGGGAGTCCAGTTGTCTTTGAGCTTTCGTCCAAGCCAAAATCACAGGCTGTTCCACTGCTGACCTGTGAAAAAGACTTGAGACCAACACAGTGTACTAGTCTATCCACCGTTGCTGACAGCCTCAAGTTTTGTTGGATGTTGCTCCTTTCAACTGACACGATATAATAAATTGTCAGATGGTGTGAAAATGTTCCTTTTTTCTTGGGATGTCGAGTATCAGAGGCCTCAGAGATCCACTGATGCAAACAGGAGTTTATTTGTATATTCATTTTTTATTTATTTCTTTTTTTTTTTACTTTTGAGTGATCAAAGAAATTTGTTCTCCAAGCCAGGGCAACCCATGTCCAATGATCCATGTGCTCACAGTAACAAAAACATGAGTCTTTCTTCACAAATTCTTCATTGAGCATATCCTTGGATTTTCTTTTAGTGCACTGTGGCCTACATACTGTAGTAGCTATTAAAAGCATGAAATACCACTAGATGTAGGTTATACACTACCAGTAGTATTTGACACTATCCATGTTAGACCTGTAAAAAAGAAGCAACCTCATGTTAGCACTGAGCAGTGGTGGGCTAACATACATACCTTTATCTGTGTCATCGTCTTCATTTTCCTGGGGAAAAAACAGTCAGATGAGCAGTCAGTGTTTTAATGCAATAGGAACAAAAACAAGTTGTAGTCAGGAATACAACTGTACACCATTTATTATAAGTTTTAAAAGTGATTACGTAGCATGAAAAGTATTGATATGTGAAGATGTAAATATGCATGTCTGTTAAGTCTTTTTCACAATTAGCTGACTTTAAATTCCTTGACAACAATGAAACATTTTTCAACATTTTTATCTGGACTTTGAGTCCATGATAAAGACTAAACTGAATAAACCTAAACATGCTCTTTTTGGCCTCCTCTAGTGATCTAACTTTTAACCAACCTTGGAAACTGCATCTTCCTCCCCTGCAGTGTCTCCATCTGACTCCCGTTTTCCTGCAAGTTGAAATATGTTTTTTTTTTTTTTTCCTCAAATACAAACTGTCAAAGAAATGGCAATGCTAGACCTGCTAGCCCAGTATGTCATTTCAATTAAGGGGTTTTACCTTTAGCTTTTCCACCTTTTGGGGTTGTGTCAGGTGAAGGCTGAGTCTGAGTGTTTTCTGAATCACCATCCTCTTCTTCAATGGCCTAAAAAAAAAATGACAGGTTACTAAATGAAAGCCAGAAAAATTCTGCTAGTACAGGATGAAAGAGACATGTCAACCAATGAAGCATGTATTCATGTAAAGGATGGTCTGTATTTCTGTATGATTTATTAAACAAAAAGAGGTTACACAAAAGAATTTGTTAAACCTCAACTCAAAATATAGGCTATGGATGAACAGTAAAGCTAAATTTGGTTTTCATCTGATATACATTAAGACTAGTATTGGGTTCACAGACAAAATGATGATGCAAAAAATATGTCATCATTTATAAGACGTTGTTCATAATCAAGATTTTGATTAAATTACACCATGTCACACTGCAATTTTTACATCACAGAAGGTGCCAAATCTACTTAACTTGAATCGTGTGTCAAGCAACGGTTTAAAACAATTTATTCAGTAGAGATGTTATTTTTGTATGTTTTTATTATTCAAATGAACTACATAAAAAATGCAATTGCTCAAAATATTTGCTATTTGATATTTTTTCGAAATTGTTCATTCATAGTTTAACATACCAGTCCTGGCAGAAACCAATGTTGTTTTGCCAAATTCTTTTTATTAAATGTTTTTTCGTCATTTGTGAACGTGCACACAAGAGCACAAGATACGCTAATACTGCGGTATAAAAAAGAGCGCCTAACTAAAATTGTATTGTTGTACTGATCAAATAATATTGACAGCACTATCGCTAAGAAATTCAATGTATCTGCAGTGTCGACACTAGAGGGAACAAGCTAACCAGACTTCATACTTTAATATTTATATGTACTCGATTAGACATTAATTCAACGTTAAACTGACTCAAATTTTATCTTAGCTAAACTAGGTTAGCTTGATTAGAATAGGTATGGTCAAAAACAGTTACATTTTCATAGAGTAAAAGGCCACCGTAAATGCTTAGCCAAATCGTCAATTCAAGGGTTTAGAGAGCCCTACTTTCATGCCGCCTGGGGTACTGACTGCGCTGTCGGTTACCTTATACTCTGCTTTTCCAACAAATACAACTAGCAGCTTACCCAGGTAGCTGTTACACATTAAAAGCCTAGAGTAAGACGGTAGTCATATTAATCTTTTTAATAACATTTAGCCTGCCCAGTAGGAATGGTGTCACAGCCGTTAGCGTACGTTAGCCTAGCAAAACTGCAACGCATTCCAGAAGTCGGTCACCCGTTCTACAACTAATTAGCTCCATAGCTCTGTTACCTGTCTCAGTCTTGAAATGAGGACGCTCTTTACTCCTGTTGTATCCAAATTCCTTCGTTTGAGCTCGGATTTCAAATCAACAACCCTTAATTCTGATATTTTCTTTAAGTCAATGGAAATGGCACCCGTCGCCATTTTACCTCAAGATTACTGAGATGTGCGCGCGCAGACTGTGTTATTAGTTTTCTTCTTCGTTTTCTTAAAAAAAAATACAGAGTCGCCACCTGGTGTGGCGGAGGAGCAAATAAACAGAGAAAATTAAAATTAAAGTCAATTAAAAATAAATACGTAAACCAATTTCCAAGAACACATTTAATTCTTGAATATCCTGCACCATCTCTTTACTACATTACTTGAACACTGTAAAAAAAAATACTACGGTAAAATATCACATCTCGGACTAAAAGTGCTCTAATGTAAACTATCTCATGTCATTCTGCCATATTATTGCATATTTTTGTAATTTGGTCGTGTCTACTCGTTATCTTGGCACCATTTGACACAGACTGGTATTTATTGCTTAAAATACACAACAAGAGCTTGTGCATATTCAAATCTTTTTTTCTTAGTTTTATATGGTTTCATATATTTTGTTTAATGCCTGTACATGGAGAGCAAAGCTTTCATTTTATTCAAACATAAAATTTCATCATAAATATTGTAGTTTGAAAGTGAGATTTATCTTTTATCATGTGTTTATCAAGGTGTTTTCTAAATCTCTTTTAACAAACAGCAGACATAGCCAACACATTTTTACAATCAGGCAGTTAAAGGCTCTCCATAAAAACACACAGTTTTCTATTTGATTTGAGTGCTATGTGTGAGAGGTTGTAAGTGAATCTTTTCACAAAGCAGTTACATAGACTTTATTTTGTCATGTTTAGAAAGGATAATGATGCCTAAATTTCTTGGCAGCCCACAAACTTTCCTCAGGCCAATATAGTCCTTTCACACAAGCAACTCTGACATTTTCATCTCAGTGTGGAAAAAAAAAAAAACAGAAAATGTCCTTACTTGCTTTTTCACACTTGTCCCTCACCGCAGGAAGTTTTCCTGCAGTATGCCTGTCAGTCAACAGAGGGGTGTGGGAGAGGAAAAATGATAGGGTACCACTAGGAAAATTTCAGGGTAAAAACTATGCTGTTTTCAGCTCACACAAGTAAATTCAGAACCGTTTCTGAACGTTTGTGCAAGTGTGAATAAAGTTTACTAACCACCGACATGCAAGTAAATGTTGCTTTTCATGTTCTTTTTTTAAATTCCTCTTCTTAATCTCAGCCTTGCAACAGCAGTCCACATACTAATGGAGTGGTGATTTTTATGTGTCAGAAACTTTATCTGCCAAAAACAGGATTTTGATACAGCTGTCCTGTTGCCATAATTTTAAATTTCTCTGACTTTTAAATATTTTAACTTTTTTTGACAGTCTTTTTGTGGCTGTTTTGCCAGTATTGCAGGTATGTTGCTGGTTACAATGTTGAACTAAATGTCTCTGTTATGACTGTGACATATTCTTCATGCAAATTCCTGTGTAAGTGCCATTCAGTGATTTTATTAGTATGTATTCACTGAAAGTAAAATACTCATTGCATATTTAGGAATTTGATACAATATGTGGTGCTCATTTAAATGATCATTTCTGCTTCGTGTTATAATATGGAAAAGTATGTTTGGTATTTAGGTTTGTTTTTTGTTGTTGTTTTTTTTTAAATCACAGATACCAAAACGTTTGAGACCGGACCAAACATTTCGGCAATATTTTGTTAATTTGACCAAAATGATGATATTAGTTCCTCTAAAAGCCCGGCTCCCACAGTGTCTGTCAGAAAAAGGCTGGCCGTTGTACAATCGGGTTGATGACCTCCGATTTAGTGGATAATAAGTGGCTATAGACCACATATTCAGAAAAAAAGAGATTTGCTGAAGAATAATATGTATTTTTCTACTATAAAGAATTTACTCTTGGTGAAAATATCAGCATTTTATAGACACTGTTTCATTTGTCTAGAAAAACGAAAAATGAGGATATAAGATTACTGCTCCATCGTTTGCTTTTCCTTGTGTCCTGTCATTAGTAAAAGTGAACCACCGGATTGCATTTCCCCAATAACTTACGCTCACAAACATGAAGATATGTTTTTGTTTTTCCACAAGTCCAACCTATAACCACCAGATGGCGCGCTGGTCTCTTTAATCGAGGATTTGGAAAAGTAACAAATGATACATTTTTGCACCCACAAATGAGATTTATAGCGGCGCAAAACTTGCTTTGCTTTCTTGTTGAAATTGAAAATGACGATAAGCTGGCACCCTCTTTTCTTAAACACTATGATAACACGTTCAGCCTCTTCTGCATTGCAATGTAATACAAATTCAGTCAACTGTCGCAAAGTGTCGTAAAGAATTCCATGGCTGGCAGCGATTTGGCGTCCTCGCGCGGCCCTGAGAACAACTACACTGTGGTAGCTTGCGAATAGACGACCTGCTGGGTAAACAAGAGTGGATGCCTCGGAAGGCAGGAATGGCAACTTCGTCGAGGGCTAATAGTGAGAATTTTCTACCTTGACATATAGAAACATAACGGAGAGGTCGCACTACCTTTTAAGAACCGCTAGGATTCTTTTGTTCGTTTTAATGGTGGAGTATAATGAGGTATTTGATGAGTGAAGTGGAGCTAGCCTTTATGTTAGCTTAGCTCGTAGCCATCCTGGGCCCGTTGCCTTCGATTTTGCTTCTCGGATCAGCTCGGGACTGTGTTGTCAGTTTCACAATCCCAGCAGCTAAACGTACTCGGATTGCGTTTTCTAATGCAGGCCTGTCTAGTTGCAGTTAGTCTTAACAGTAAAGGAAGTGCCCGTTTTCAACTCTTGTCATTATTCCCCGCAGGATTCAACCTCACATGTTACAAAAAGGACGGTGACACATTTTGAAAAAAGGACTTAGACGCAGGTACGTGCTGTCTTTGTTGTCTTCTGTCTGGAGTATGTGTCAGGCTAAGTGGCTAGCTATCCACTTTGCTGTCCCTTGTTTTTTTGTGGTGAAAATCATGAAATAGGTTATTACCATTTCATAAGCATAATCAAGCTCTCGTAGATTCCATTAATGTGTTTCTCTGGCCTTAGTCACTCACCCAGCGATTGTGGGACAGAGGCAGACAGCAGCCAAGCTTATTGTAATTGCTAATCGTTGTAGAAACTATGCTTAGCCTCAGTTTCAGGCTCGGTACTGCCAAGCTAAATAAAACATAGAAAGCTCTGTTTTTGCTTGCGTAGTCAAACTGCTTGAGAGTCTTTTCACGGACATAAAGCACAGTGGGTATCGTTAGCAGCAGCTCAGCGGTCCTGTCTCAGTCGTACACATGAATTGGTTGGTTTACTGTTATTTTTGTTGCAATAAATGCTTTCTGCTTTTCTCTCAGATGGTAGTTTATTAATTACTTAATGGTTACAATTTTGAGCCTTCCAATGAAAATTTAGTCCTATTCAGCCTTGATGCACTGGATTTTCTCCCTCCAGGGCTGTCCTCTGAGGCCCCTGATATCATGCATGTCATTGCGCAGCTTTCTCTGAGGCATCTGAAGGACTCTCACTTTTACTGAATTGTATACAGAAGCAGAAACATAGTTGCTGCTGTACAGAATGGGTTCACATTATCTAATTTTTAGTTTATTTACGTGGAAACCACTAACATGAGCCCTGATAACCAAAATGATATAACATGACAAGAATAAATGCAACCTTGTTGACAGCATATTCAATGCAGTGGCATTCATGGAAACCTTTAAGAATCTAATGTTATACATGACAATCACACAGGGAATGCTTTTTTGTTGCATTATCACTGATATACTGTCAGGGAGTTTGGAAATAAACATTACGTTGTAGCTCTGTTGTAGTTTGTGACACGAAAAGCCTCAAAAGCTGGATTTGGACTTGTTTGCAGTAATTCTGATCTGATGATAATGATGATTTTACACAGGGATATAAACTACAGATAGCTTTTCAAAGTGAGACATCCAGATTTCTTACTGTTGTGAATTGTGTAATCTCAGTAAATAATGTGTATTTGTTTTATTTTCTTGTCTTGTGTTGCATCACACGTACTTTCAGATGGCCTGGTATACTCGGTCAGTACAATATGTTCTTAAATCATCTGCTGAAAAAGTAGCTTCATGATTTTTTTGTTTTCAGATTACATCATGTCGAGAAGTGTGGCAGGCTTGTTGCTGTGGGCGATATCACAGCATGCATACTGTATAGTGCATAAGCCTGCACTTGTGGGATTTTTTTCACACTGTCCTTAATGTTCTGTGTGTATTTCTAAAAGGCACAGTTTGTCACTGAGTGTCTCTGCAGATATGGAGCAGCTTTGAGACGACACAGAGCGATCTGAATGCAGAGAAACAAAAAAAACCTCAAAAAGAATACTATGTACGGGTGATCAAATTTAGCACAGCTGACCAACAGTCATTGTAGTTGCAGGAACACTGTGTTTGTCATTTTTGTCTAGAATACACAACCAAACTGGCCTTTGGTTCATTATTGCAGCAGTCAGAGCATCTTTTATTGGCTAGCCTGATCTATTATAGATCCTAAGGGTATGGTTTCCTGTCTAATTTGTTTACTTCACATGCAAAGAAAAAGGTGAACTTGTATAAGGCACAGAATACCTTGGTCATTACAGATGAGCATAATTATATTGAGAAATTGGATGTAAAGAAGAAAGACATTAACATGTAAAGGTTGTAAAACGAAGGAGGGGAATATACTAGACTAGCACAGTTTAAAGCAGTATTAAGTAACAATTAAAGGTTATCTGTTGTATTACAATTATCTTTGGTTGACAGTTTAAAGCACATGTGCCAATTTACAGACACAAGTTGGTCACTATTTCAATCCCACATCACTTCTACTCTACTTAATTTTAAGTAAACTCACTATGCACCCTCTGTAAACTCAAAAAGGTCTACAAGAAAGACACAGATTTACATTATGTTTAGGATGTAGCCTTCATTTTGGCATTGCTGGAATTTGGCGTTGCGCTGGGAGACCTCACGCTGCTGTGAAAATGTTCCCAGTGCGTAAAGGGTCACTTTGTCCCTGGAGTTACTTGTTGGTACGCAAAGATATGAACAGAATTCTCTCAAAGTCATGAAACAAACAAGAGAACCAGTTAAATGGGGGATAACCTGTCTTTATTTAACCTGATTCATGTACTGGCTGTAATCGGCTATAAACAAAACACCTCGGTACAGACTCAGCTTTTGCTTTAGACTTGCCTCGAGGTATTTATGTTCCATCTTTGTAAGAGAAACAAAATGACTGTTAGTGAACGACATATTGCCCAACATATAACACCCTGAAGTATTGTTATGGGCCTGTTAAATGTTTGTTTTTCCAGTCTCAGGCAATCAAGTGCACAGAAAAAAACGTATATTGATAAATAGATATTTTATTATTTGTTTGAAAGGAATCTGATACCTGCAGCCAGTTTTTTTCTTAAAATGATGGTGTGCAAAAATCAAAGTGCACTTATAAACCGGTTTATGTAATTCATGGAATTTGAAAGATTGGTGGCGCATTTTATAGGCTGATTTGTAGGAAATCATCTATTCCTCTGTGAAATCAGCCATCAATCTAGCTCTAAGATGCCCCAGTGATTCAAGGCCCAGTATGGATCAAAGATGTGGAAACTGGTCTGATGGCTGGAGAGGGGTAGGTCACTTTCTGAGCACTGCTGATGCCTCTAACTACACAGACATGATTATTTGTTGCCCCTTTCTCTAAATTCTCTTGACTGGTGTATGATCTTAGGACTCTGTGCCATGAGTTGTCCCTCTTTTGGATAAGATTGATTGATTAGTTATTCAGCCTTATTGAGTTTAATGTACTCTGTTTAGTTACTCCTAAGTTTGTGCCTCAGAAACCTCTTACTACTATATTTGGCAGCATGTCTGTCCGTCTGTCTGTCTTTGTTTACACGCCACACCGTTGCTCCAGTTGTCCTTGATACCTCTCAGAAGACTTCTTGGATGTACTGGGTTGAAACTGGTGCCATTAAAAGATCATAAATATCAGGGATGCACCGAAAATTCGGCCACCAAAAATGTAAAATGGCCCAAAAGTGCATATTCGGTTTTCGGCCGAAAGACTTTTATCACCGAAACAACAATGCCGAAACATGACGTTGTGATGACGCCAGCAAAAACCGTGGCCAGCACGCGCTTGGATCAGTGGTTCTCAAATAGGGGTACGCGTACGTGAACGCACTCCAGGGGGTAGGCGAGATTTTAAAATACATGCAGACTATTTAAGAAAAATAGCGCCTTTCTTTGCATGTCAGGAGCGACACGATTTTGCGAATGTATTACGCACACTCTAAACTCACATTCGTGCTGCGAACGTCTGCGGTGTGTTTTCTCTGTCCTCTGATAAACAGTGATATTTAGTGAAGCGGAAGATAAAAGGAGGTTTGTCCCTCTCTGTCCTTCACTCCGTGCGTAACGCGGCACTTTTACGCACAGCCAGGACGTCAGTGCCGTTTTGTTTCATGGTTTCATTTACTGTGCCAGCCAAGTTTGTAAGAGGAAGGACTGACTTTTCATTCATTCTATGTCAAATATGATCAGTAAGAGTTATAATATTGAACAGCTGAGGCTCGCAGTGAGAGGAGTTAACTCTCCACAGCGCACAGACTGGCTCAGCTGTTTGTGTTCCAGACTGTTCGGAGAGTCATTTAGCTGGTTGATCCACAGCTTTTATAAGTAGTTTGTCTGAGGTCAGAGGAGACTGTGTTGGTAAATATTTCACTAAAGTCCCGTTAGTTTAGAAACAGCTCCAGCTGTGTGAGTTTCGCTCCAAGGAGCGCACATAGTGGTGGTGGTGCCGATTTTTAAGGCAGACAGAGGAACAAAATGTCCTCCTCTCCAACACCACCTGATGTTTCATATCTCCTCATACCTGTCTGTATCAGTGCTTGTGTTTTTGCCTCTTTTTTTTAGCCTGGTAGAGAGAGAGAGACAGGCAACAGGCAGCCCGACATAGCGCAAATGCGCTACTTAAATATCCGCAGCAATGTCACGCTGCGAAATGATGTTGCAGGTGTGGAAGCTTGCTTTGACTCGATACAGGTTCTAAATGTAAATATTTTGTGTAAATAATTTGCATGAAAAAATTGCGTATAGAGTGTAAGGACCTTAAGTTTATAAACTGGAGTTAATATTTTGTATGCTCTTAAATTTAATGACCCTAAAACCCCCTGAGTCTCCCCCATGGCAGGATGGTTTGACCCACACTGGCACATGCCTGTCAATCACTGTATTCACAACCTCTCCATTCAAAAAACGGTTAATTATTTATTTTTTGTGAAGAAATGCTGATCTATAACTAAGTTCACTAAGTCTTTTTTATATTTTTTTTTTATTATTTACAGGTTTTAAGTTCTCTCTAGCTCTATGTTTTTATTTCCAAATTGTTCCAGAGAGACCACTGCAGCCGAGCAGAGTTTTGCACACTTCTGGGTTTAAAGCCTTTCTAGTCACTGTTTTCATTAGCTAAATTAATTTGAATTCCCACATTTAGAGATGAGAAGATGTGCCATGACTTTAGTCATGCATTTTTAATATTTAAAATGTATGAAAAAAAAAAAATCAAATATTTGCTATTTGAAAGTGTTTATCAGTGACAAAGTTTGATGAATCAGACGGCTGTCACAGCACTCTTTAATGTCTTTCTTTTTGGCCCCAAAGCTTTGCACTGTTTAGGGGGTACTTGGCTGAAAAAACACTTCACAGGGGGTACATGACTGAAAAAAGGCTGAGAACCACTGATTTAATGTATACATGAGTGCAGTCAATTTAAACATTTTATTTTGTATTTTATTCTATATTGTGTATTATTGGAATGAAGTGCTTAATAAATATTTACATAATTTTGTAATTGATTTATTCTTTGAAGCATTAATATTAATTTTTGCAATTGCAATTGATTTTAGTGAGGTTGGTGTACAGTCATAGCCATAAATGCAATGGTACTAATAATTGGCATAATAATTTCTTTCGGTGTTTCGGTTTTCGGTTTTCGGCCTTGGTTTCCTCATTTTCAGTTTTCGGTTTTGGCCAAGAATTTTCATTTCGGTGCATCCCTAACACAAACCAAGCAATTAAGGCCACAGTGTGTTCAGTATATTTAGCCAAGTAACATTTAGTGGAAGAAATGTGGTAAAAATGAAACATTATATTTATAAATATGCCTATCTTAATCAGTCTTTAATCACCTGAATAAAAACTTAAAACAAAAAGTAAGGCAATTTGTGTTTGGTACATTATTTCTTTGTTGTAACAGTGCTTCTTGGTAATAAATCTTATGTGTTGCAAAGCCTGTTTATTACCCTTTTAAATGATGCCAGATTTGTAAGGATCATGCATTTGTGGGATGAGCAGCAGAGCTGAGTATGTGGGTTGCGCCCATGAAAAATGTGCCAGATCTTCTCTGCCAATGCCAAACAGCTTATTCTGCCATTGACTCTTGTGTGGTATTTGGTGGATTGGATTATTGAAGTTTGAAAAAACATGACATATTGACAATTTAACAGTTTATTCATTTAACAAACAGGAGCCTCAGTAGTGTGTGGAAGAACCATACACAGCCACAACAGCCTGGCACCTTCTCCTCATGCTGGTCACCAGCCTGGTCACACACTGCTGTGGGATGGCATCCCATTCTTCAACCAGCAAGTCGCAAGTGTCGCAAGTCAGCCAACGTGGTTGTGTTGGTCACTTTGTCACGAACAGCATGCCCAAGCTGATCTCACAAGTGTTCAATGGGGTTAAGGTCAGGACTGCTGGCAGGCCATTCCATCCTCTCTACTCCCGAATTCTGGAGGTAGTCTCTGATAAACCCTGCTCTGTTGGGGTGAGTGTTGTCATCTTGGAGGACAGAGTTCTTGCTGACAGGGTGAAAAAACAGTATTCTTGGGGTGTTGTCTTCTTGGGATGCCTACTTCGCGGCATGTCTCTTACATTCCCCGTTATATGGAACTTGGCCTTCAGTTTGAAGATGGTACTAGGGTTCACTCCAAACAATGCCGCAACTTGGTTTTGCAGAACACCAGCTTGAAGTTGCCCAACCAACAAGCCCTATCCAGATCAGTCAAACGTGGCATGCTGATTCTTGAAGCAGACATCTACTGACCACTGTAGCAGGGCCCATGCTCACAGGTGCTGCCAATCAGGCACCTGATTGGCAGCAGATTGGGGGGATCAGAAGCTCAAAACAAGAGTCAATAGCAACAGCAAAATAAGCTGTTTGGCATTGGCAGAGAAGATTTGGCACATTTTTCATGGGTGCAACCCACATACTCAGCTCTGCTGCTCATCCCACAAATGCATGATCCTTACAAATCTGGCATCGTTTAAAAGGGTAATAAACAGGATTTCCAATAGTATAAGATTTATTACCAAGAAGCATTGTTACAACAAAGAAATAATGTACCAAACACAAATTGCCTTACTCTTTGTTTTAAGTTACAGTTTTATTAACTTAGAATAAGCTTTTAATTCATACATAGGGAGGTCACCCCCACAGGCTCTGCCATCTTCTTTTTTGCATGATGCTTGTTTCCACAGTACCATAATTAAAGATTCCCTTTTTTAAATTACCACTGGTTTCTACATTTATTGCTAGAAGTGAGCATCACAACCTAGAATCCGACTGTTAGACATCACTTATATTCCCAATTTTACACACAGTACCTTTAAGGAAGATCTTCACTAAATATTTTCTTTATTGGGTTTGCAATTTTAACATTGGTCACAACTCTGACACAATGAAGCAGGACTTGTGTCCTCTGATCAAAAATATGCAACAGATTAGACAAGCTGCCTATATAATCATCTGAAAGGGTCATTCGGGACTCAGACTAATCTTTAAAATCAGAAGTTTATGTTGTGGGTGAAACTGTCCTTGGACCTAGTAAGAGTAATTTTCTGCCTTTTTAAATATTCAGGGTTAGTTCTTATATTTCTTTACACATGGCCGGTCCTAATACTGTCTGACAACATGTTTGGACCATGCCTTTATGCAGTGGAGTGCTTGTTCGATCATTGACCTTTATCCTTTCCTCTTCTCTTTAGGTTTTGTGAGATGCAGCGGATAGATGCCTAGGATCTGATGCAAGCGCAATCAGTGTTTGCTCTTTGAGGATTGACCTGGCACCATGAAGAGTGAGGTGCCTTCTGAGGCCCCCAGCAGACAGGAGCAGCTGAAGGAGCCACTGGTGAACCAGGAGGGCATGGAGGCAGCCAAGAGCTTCCCCAACAACATGGAGGTGATTGGGAAGGCTGGCAGCGAGTTTGAAACCCTTTGTGAATCCCGGCACCTGCCTCTAAGGGACTCGGGAACGCACAGAGACTCAGAACGGAGCCTTCCTGGGCGTAGAAAAAGAAAGGGCCAACAGGCTGGGCCTTCAGACTGCTCGCTGAAAGAGGGCCACATTAGTGAGAGTTCACTGGCCGCTCAGCGTCCTCGGGTAGAACTTTTACAGCACCCTAGTGAGGATGAACATAATCATGAGTCCTCTTTTAGTGACTGTGCTTCATCCCCTTCTTCTAGTCTGCGATTCGGTGACTCGGACACTCTTAGCTCTGAGGATGAGGGGGAGGCTGGAGCAACAGGGGGCCAACACAAGGCTCCTGCCCTGACAACAGGGGGGGCTGCAGGCCTGCGCCCTGTTCTGGGTCGAACTCGAGGGAATCGTTCTAATAAATGGGTGAGGTCTGAGGCTGAACCGGTCCTGCTGAAACGGCCGTGTCTGAGCAGCCGGCGGCCTCTTCATAGGAAACGTTTTGTGAAAACAGCTCCTGGAGGGGGTCAGCGGACTCAGAAGCAAAAGGAGCGACTACTACTACAGAGGAAGAAACGTGAAGTTATTGCACGTAGGAAATACGCTCTACTCCATAGCACCAGTAGTTCCAGTGAGGAGCTGAGTAGTGACTCTTCCTCCCCCTCCTCGACCGAGGCAGAAGATGAGCTGTATGTGGATGTCAGCAGCACCAGCAGCCAGCCCAACAGCGCTACTGTCGCTACAGGTAATCATAAACCAAATCTCTGTGTGGCATTATTATCTCTATATCCAGTCTAACAAAAGTGTTTTGTGACGTGATCTGGGTTATCTACATTACATTATCAGGATTTACATTGTAAACTATCAAACAAGGCGACTGAAGCAAGCTACTTTATTATCCCTGTGTTAATTGTCATAATAACAGCAGCCAGACTGTCCAGAGAGAATCATGTATTATGTGTATTTGTCTTTTTTTTTTTTCTTTTTTTTTAAACCAGTCAGAAGAGGAGTTTTTTTATATGTGTGTATAAAAAATAGAGGTTTGAATCATGGATATGGATGGATATTAACAAGGAAAAAAATGACTTAATGAAATCGTTTGTTTTTTATGATGTTTTTGTCATAAAAAGCCACTCTTTACCTCGTTTTGTTAAAAATAAGGTGAAGAGGAGCTACATCACAGTTGTAACAGGATAGTAAATGATGTCTTACAAAGCTCATAGAGTCCAGGATCTGTAATGCTGCCGAAAACTCCCAATTCAGCAAGAATTAACATATTTTAATTGAAGTACATTGATGCAATGTGAATTAATATTCACCGAGAAGCAGAACAGAAAAACAGAAGAGGCTGTACTATGCTGGATATGAGGTCTTCATGTATTATGCCAACGACATTGAGAGCTTAACGTATTTTTTTCATCCTTAAAAAGGCAATGACATCTGTAGGCATCTGTTACTATTTACCTAGCTTGTGCACTGTAGACCTCAGTTTCTTTGGGTTTCTGTGATTTTACAATTGGAAAAGAATTGGCTTTATTACACTAGTGATGATCATTATGACTTTTCTTAATGTGTGCTTATTGTGGCTGGATCAGGAGTCTACAGTTTTTTTTCTCTATGTCAGGTGATTTCATTCTGGCTCAGATGGGGAGAGGGAAGGAAAAGGAGGACTGACATTGTGTTGTGTTTGGATGTAGTGAAAACACAAATCCTTCTTGCTCTCCATTTTAAACAGCAGCCCTTTTACTCATTAAGTGTGTCCCAGGTCCTCAAAAAATCTTCTGGAAAATGTAAACTACATTAAAGCTTTTGGTTTTGTCTTTGATCAGTAAGATAAATGTCAGACATACAGTATGTAGTAGTGTAATTGGCATGGTGTTGAGGCAAAGCTGACTAAAGAAAAGCAAGTTAACTCTGTTTTCAAGGCCCATCACCTGGCAGATTGTAATCGAAAATGCCCCATGGTCACCTTTTGAAACAGCTGGTAATGCAGTGTTTAATCTGAACCATAGCTTTTCACTATGATATGCTATAAATTGAGCCACTTGGGATGCAATAAGACCTATATTTTTCTGATTTACAATTTACCATCAGTTACAATAGATATCACCTGCTGCTTCAAGCACAGGTTATTTATTCTGAAATTATACAAATTTAAGAATTCAGTAGTTGTTGTGGGATATGACCGAGGATTAGGGATAGATGGATAACCAGCCTGGCTGATTGTTGATGCAGCCAATTACTGGCATTTCATTTACTGATGAAATCTGTTCATTTAAAGGTGCGCTACTCTGGCTCCACTGCGAGGTGTGTCTTCAACTGTGGTTTTATTTTCAGTCTTTATAGTCTCACTGCCCTCAACGCTATAGTCTTGTCCACATGGAGACTAAAACAATATATTTCGATTTCATTTTGAAAAGGTTTTCCATGTAGTCTGTTATTTGCCATTGTTGTTTTGGTTTGACAGCGCATGTGGCGTAAGTGGGCAACGCTGTGTATGACGCAATCATTTCAAGAATGATGCGGCTGGCTGTCAACAAGGAGATGAAACGTATATGTTTATAGATTTGTTCTCTCTTGGACCCGGTTTCAAAAAGTAGCGTGTACGACCTCCCAAAACACCATTTCCATGTGGATGAAATGCTGTTACGACAAAAAAAATTTTGCGTATGCTCCTGAATTCGTCTCCTTGTAGATGGGGCCTATGTGACTTGCTTGATGTCACACAACACAAGTACTAGCCAGTCAAGGCCAGGGAGTGGTACTGGCACAGGGAGTGTGTGGCACAGTGTTAATTTTGGCAGCTATTTTTGATTTTAGTCTTTAGATGAAATGTCTTTTAGTTTTAGTCGAGTTTTCATCACAGATCTATTTTTGTTAGTCTAGTTTTTGTTCTGGAAGAAAAGGCTGTCAACAAACATTTTTAGTCATAGTTGTAATCAATGAAATTAACACTGCCATGGCATCACGTCCTGTTTCCCGCTGCTACAGTTTTGCTCTGCGCTGTTTCTTGTGTTGACAGAGCCAGTTAAATCCACCAAGGAGGTTATGTGATCGGCAGGGTTTGTTAGTTAGTTTGTTAGTTAGCAACATAACTCAAAACGTTATGGACGGATTTTGATGAAATTTTCAGGAAATCTCAGAAATGGCATAAGGAAAAACTGATTAGATTTTGGGAGCGATCCGGATCACCGTCTGGATCCAGGAATTTTTTAAAGGATTCTGTACTATTGGGAGATAGGGCTAATGGCGGAGGTCTGCGCTCTCTTAGTGCTTTTCTAGTTCTTTATTTTTTGAATTCCTTCTTTTTTTAACATGCCGTTTTACTTTTAGGAATTGTTTGTTGGTCATTAAAAATGCATACGTTCCAATTATTGGTTGCATGCACTGCTATAAATCCCTACTGATAACGGCCCTGAACAACCAATATCAGTCTTTCCTTACCTAGGATAGTCTGATGTTGAATGTGTTGATTCTTTAAATTAGAGCAGCTGTACAACATGCACCAAATGATAACATAATAAGGCACTAGTCTGCCTCAGTGGCTCCTGAAGCAGACTACTGCTACTTTTATTATGAAATCAAAATGGGGTGGGCAATTCTCCCATTATTTTGCTTTCTACTACCTAACCGTAATCTAATAAGAGCTCATAGCGAAAATGTACCAGACAGTAAACAGGCTAATTCTCCTTACATGGTGACATATATTTGGGTTGTTGTAAAATGTTTAATTAAAGCTTTCCCAGCAGCAGATTAAAATCATTTTTAGTCTCTTGATCCTGGTTTAGGTCTCTGTGTGAAGCATTTTGTTTTGTGCATGGGATAAAGCATCAGTCCTCAGCCAGGGGGTCCTTAGACGGGCTTCACGTAAAAAAAGGTCTTCATGTAGTTGTAGCTAGAATCTAATCTCCAAAAGGCTCCACTTGCTTCATTGTTTTCTTCATGTCTCCATTTAGCCTTGGCTGCTGCTCTGGCCCTACAGGAGAATAGAAAGTTAGTTGTTGTGCATCTGTTGTGAGATGCAGGTGAGAGAATACTCAAACACAGTTGAGATGCACCGTTGACTTTGCATAGAAACAGAAGGTCTCAAAGGGAAAACAAGGCATTTGTTTACAGCTGGGGAAGGCAAGTGATGAAACCTGCACAGTAGGTGCCCTGAGTTGGAGCAGGTGCATGATGTAGCCAGGAAACCATTTAACCCGAGCTATAACCTGAGGTCAAAAGATATGGTAACTGAAATCTTTGGGAACAATATACAAGATAAGACTTAACCAATTACAAATCTGATAATCTCACAAATTGTTAGCGATCTCAATCATGTTGAATGTGCTCTTAAACAAGCAGACCATTAGAATACCTAAGTTAATGTATGGAAGGATGACATTATCCTTCCACTCTTTGTTTTGTAGTCATGTTTGAAGAAGGAGCTGCATTCATTGTTTTATTAACCTCATATAGCGCACATTGAGTGTGTTTGTGAACAACATGAAGGTCTCACCAAGCAGCTACATGCACAGGGTGCCAAGCAGCAGATCTCAGGAGACAACAGATATAGAAGTCACTCTGGGGAGATACCAACTTCTCTACCATGGGAGGTCACTAAGTGATGTGCAAGAAAAGTATGCACTGATGCAATATTAAATTATGTTACGTTTAATCCTCATGCATGTACAAAGTAGCCATAACACAAGGTTGTTTATAATACAATCCAAATCCAAAGTATTTCACAACTTTCAGGCTGCAGTCCACCTGATTGAAAGCTGGTGACTGAAGTCAGAGTTTCTAGTTAGTTATATAACTGACAAAATATCTGCATTTCTTCACAAAGGTTAGTGGTGGATTATTAATATGAGAGATAAATTATAATGTTGACTCAACAGTCTTTATAACACAGCAGCTCACTTATAGCAAGAAATCGCTACTGTTAACAGAAACAGACTAAAATAAAAAAAAATTGTCTCTAATTATATGCTGATTACTTTTAAATAAGTGGTGTGGACTGAAGAACAAATGTATTCCTGAGCTTTAACGGAAACTATTATAATATAAGCAAAAGTAACAGTATAATTTAATGTAAAGTAAGGCGAGCCACGTACAAGATAATTAAAAAAAATTGGGAGGCCACAGACATAAGGACAGTGTCATTGATTTTTAGCAATAAATATGACTTCAGAAAAAAAAACAAACATGGAGGATGGCAAAAATCCTCAGCTGGCTGTCCTGACCTGCACAACTGTGCAGTGAAAATAAAAAAGAAATAAATAAAAAAAACGAGGAAAACTAACCCTGGTTGAGAAAATAGTATAGTTGTATTTTTAATTCTGAGCTGTCAAAGTAATGCAAAAAGTTTACTCCCTCTCATTAATTCTTGCGGTTTTTTACATGGGAGGCAGTCTGACCTTAAATCTTAAATGTCAAAATGTTAAATGGGGGTTAAAACATTTTGATATTTACCTTTAAAGCTATGGTAATATCAAACTTCAAATTAAATGTTATTGTATCATTTTAAAACATGGTATCATAAAATTATCAACGTTTTTTGTTTGTTTTGTTTTGACAACCTTATTTGGCTGATAAGTAAATCAACCTTGGCATACCGTCACCTCCTGTATCAGACTGTGTCCAAACCCAAATGTGTTCAGGCACCGAGTGATGGTACTGATCTGAAAGCACAACAGAGAGAGGAGGAAGCAGCCACACTCAGGCATGATATGAGACAATCGTGCCTGATGTGAATACACCCTAGAAGTCATTCTGACTCATAACTCCAAAAGCACATATAGCAGAATGTTTTCTATCATTCAGCTTTGGGCTGTCAGCCACAAAGGCTAAGTGAAGCCAGTGCTATAGACTAGCTCTTGAACTGAGATCTGCGGGGGCTGCAGTTAATGCCTCTAACAAGAAAAACCCTGCCTCACTCCACCAGTGACAGTTGGGCTGCACTATTAGTTGGGTCGCACCAGGTGACAGATAGGGCCAAATATTTCTAGATTAAACTGTGAGTTTAGTTAAAACAACAAGCCACAGGATCTGTTTCATGCAAGTTCTGCTCTCCCCATTTTTGTTTGATCTGGCAGGACAGAGCATCTCTATTTCATAATTCCTCAAGGACATGGGAATGATGAACCTGACTCAGGTTAGTTTACCACAACTTCAAGCAGTGCATGTGCAGAGCCATCTGCCTTTAGTGAGGGATTTGTTTCGAAAACTGGCACAAACATGGTGCCAATATCAATGCATTCAATACCTACCGGACCAAATTACAACGGATATCAAAACTTCATTTTGGTACCCTGACACCCTATGAAAGGCAAGAAATATGTTATGGAATTTGTGTTTTACTTATTAAGTTACACCAGCTTCCTTTTCTTATTCAGTGTTTGACTGGCACCTTATAAAGATATTTCTGTGAATCATTTATGATACCCAGACGGCTTTTATTCTCCTGCTAAACTTCAACACAGTTTTTTTCCCCACAGAAGTGTCAATTTCGGTACTGGTACCGAATAAAGTATGGATTTATCACCGGTATCTGAAAAAAGCCAAACAGTACCCAACTCTTCCTTAGGTGGTACAAGGAGGGCATTAATAAACATGGAGGACCCTTTGATATGAAGTGCTGAGAGGAAGACCATTTAAGGCAAAATATTAAGTTGTAATTGGAGTATATTTATTTTTATTTTTGAAGGAAGTCAGGCTTTAAAAAACTACTATTGAACAATATGAAAAATACAGGGTGATTATATGCCTGGGTTTGTGAATATTGTTCCTCTTGTGGTATGTTTCCACCAAGTTGTCAGGTTTTATCCTATGCTGTTTGGTACAGAAATCCCTGATATTGCTTGTGTTTCCACACCCAATGTCTGTCTAGCCTCGTTCATAGTGAAGGGAATCAGCTTAAGAAATTCTATAGATTTGGATTCTTCGGCTCTGCACAGTAATAAGAGCCGGTCTTTTGGCTCCCAAATGGCTCATTGTTTGGTACAGTTGAGGCTTTTTTATTCCTTTTTAGCAACAAGAGATTTGGGAGTGCAGGTGGTTGAGTGGCTACGTCTTGCCCCATATATTGAAGCTATACTCCTCCAAGCCAGCAGTGCAGGTTTGAATCTGACCCCCTGATTTCCTATCTAATTAAGGCAAAATCCCCCCAAAAATGATTTAAAAAACGGAAATCAGCACTCAAATTGGATCAGACTCATTCACCTTAAATAGTCGGCTCTTAGAACTGCCTCATCTGTAAGCAACACATCACTACGTATACACTCATACTTATTACTCATCTTGAATTGAGTTGTCATTTCAATCCAGCCGTACTCCAGAAGTTGTGTTTGCTAAGTGCTATATCACTGTTTTCTTTAAAAGCATGTTGATGACAAACAAAAGTTTTTTTAAAAAAAAGCTGTTCGGCTCAGTTCAAAACATGGTGTGTACCAATGTTTTGTACTGAGCTGGTACCTCAACAGAAGGGTGCCAAAAAGTAGGACAGCACTGATCAATTTTTTGGTAGCTTTCCCAACTTTTGACAGTGAAGATGCAAATAATTGCATACCATACCAAACTGAACAAGACTGACAGGATCTGCAGCTTTAGAGTCTTTTTTGTTTTCCCCATATGTCATATGATTTAGGAAGAATTGAAAAAATGTTTGATTAACGTTATGATGAATTAATGATGAAGAAAAAAAAAAGTCCTCTATATTGTCATTTAGAATGACTGCTCTTATGTTCATTCTGATCTGTATTTTAAGTCAGCACATCTTATGGGTTTTTCATGTTTTTTATTCTAACCAGAGAGGGAAAAAGATTTGTTGTGCAGGGAAAAAAATCTCAGAGGGCAGATTTGATAGAAGAAAAGCTACTTCAGTGCACACAGAGTTGAGCACTGATGACCTATATTTTTGCTGTTAACTGTTAGCCTGATAGTACTGCTTTGAGTATGATGAAACTGAGGAAAGACTGTTTGGCATCTTACAAATCTTGCTTGTTGATATACTAACACATGCCACATAGTATTTGTTGTTTTTGCATGTTTTTGTAAGGTTTAATTGTTTCTTGGTGTTCACACTTCTTTGTGCAAACAAACAAGTTTAGTTCTGACAAAACACAGATGATGTTGGCAAATGTCAGATTTTATGTTGCATTTTTTTGCTTTATACTAAATTGACTTGGTTTTCTCAGGTGCTCTGGATGAGGATGTGGTGGTCATCGAGGCGACTCCAGCTCCTGCACCTGCTGTTCCTGCAAGCGAGGAGATCAACGTCACCTCGACGGACAGTGAGGTGGAGATCGTCACAGTCGGAGATGGTTTCAGGTAGGCACAACTTTTACAAAAAGCTTTCAAAAAGAAGCCTGTGTGATTCTTCGTTGGCTGTATCATTTGCCATATCGTTGGTATGAATGCAGCTAATTTCTGTGCATGGCTCAAATGTAGTTTACCTGCTGTTTAAAGGTGTGTAGCCTCAGGTTCTTAAAATGAATGAAGTGAGTGAGTGGATGGGTGAGTGGATTAACTTTGATCACGGACTCCATAGCTTACACTGCCCAGAAAAACAGGCTGTATGCATCTTTGTTTTTAAAAAGCAAAGCCACATCTATGTGAAGAAACATGCTCCTGTCATTTTGTTTATGTAGTTATTTTTTAAAACATAAAGCATACTGCTTTTGTAAGCCAGATGGTTGATGGTAAGAATAACATTGTCATGTTTTTGTCTGTACAACTTGCATACATAAACCATTTTTGCCAGTATCACTGTAATTCTTGGCTATTTCTGCTACTGGTGAAATACATTGGACATACCATAAAATCTGTTGTATTCTCTGAATTTACTGTTTGAAAAGCTGCATTCTGTTTGCTGGTGCGGTCAATATTCTACCATCATATTCTGCACATGAGCTGGCCCTGTAGAAATTCCCCGGTTATTGTGTGTTGAATGTGACTGCTTTACTGCTGAAAATGTGCTGGGATCCTTAACAATAACGATGCACAGATGCATCGGTTTGACATCTGTAACGGCCCTTTTGACAAAAATCTGTATCAGCAAATAATGTGGGCAAGAACCATTGTCAGTAACAGATGTTTATCTGTTGAGTACCATCAATTTGATATTGGCATTCACTCAGCACACCTAACAGCTGATTTCTAGAAAAGAGTTATTGTTGGGCAGAAGGCCCATTGGACTTACTCTGATCTGTTTTAATGGTCAGATATGAGAGATGTTAGCATTTACACCAAAATAATAGATGATAAACATCAACAGTCTGTACTCTACAGCTATAACTGTAGGAAGTAGTGGTAGGTGGTAAACCGGTATCAGTACGGTCACCAGTGAAATTTCTTAAACGGGTGCATTCAGTTGTGCCTAACTGATGCTAGCGCTAGTGTAGCAAAGTGATGGAGAACAGCTCAGTCTGAGTTTAGTCGGCAGCAAGTTTTGCTCCAGCATTATGAGCAGCCAGGTAACTAACTGAACGTCATCAGCTCATGCCGCTTTAGTTAATATGCAATACAATAAACAGGTTAAGCCTGTGTTTTTCCTCTCCAAGTTTCATGTCTGTAATAACCGCAACATAGCAACTGTGTTCACTCTGCAGAGCATATCTGTGCTTATTTGTCAGGCTTTAACACAAGCTGGGTCTTGGTTTGTTTTTAGCCCAGCACTGCAGTGATTTGGCCTAAGCAACATTTTAAAAGTGTGTTTAAACTTGTGACTTGCTTAATGTGAGTCCATGCCGGGTCCAAGAATGCTGTGGCGTTAAACTAAGTCATCAATGCAGTTGCATAAATTCACCAGTACTGCTGCAGAAGCTGAGTTGAATCAATGATAAAAAATTACCAGAGCAGTTACAAAGAACTGAACACAGAGACGCTTAATAGAACATTTTCTGTGATCTTTTGCTCAGACATGAGTTCAGTATGCCTTCACGGGTTTGTCTTAAGAGGAGAAGGGGGTTTGTAGCATCTGAATAGGCATGTAAATGTGTTTTCTATTTTAATTCTATAATACCGCAATATCCTACTGTTACCATGAAGGGCAAGAAAACTATCCAGATATAATATTTAGGCCATATCACTCTGGCCTAGTAAAAAGACAGCTGAACTACTGTACCAGTAGCTAGCTGGAGTCCAAACTTTAGATTGTACTAAAGGAGCCCCACAGCTGCACAGAAACGGCATCTCATAGATTAGCTGAATGCAAAGGAGATTGTCATGCAGAAAAAGCGTTATGACATTTTTCCATACACAGAATATAAATAAGTATATATATATATATATATATATATATATATATATATATATATATATATATATATATACAGTGCTTAACAAATTTATTAGACCACCTGTCATATTTGTCTCAGAGAAGCATCATGAAGTGCTTTAATGCGGACTCTTTCATTTTCAGTGAGCTCTCCACATTTTACCATTTTGAACAGGAATGAGGGATTTCAAACTGAATTCACCTTTTTATACCCAAATTTGAGCTGGCTCACTGGCTCGCTGAATCAAGCATAACATTCAACCACTAAAACTCATTTTTCTGTTCAGGAATGCAAGTAAATAACTATAATTTGACATATTAATCAAGAAATAATAATGTGCTGTACTTTTTTTTTTTTTTTGTAAATCAGTAAATTTGAAAATTCATGGTTAACAATAACAATTATATTTCAGCATTAAAAATATCATTTGGGTTAAAGAGCTTCTACATATTGGTGTATTAACCATTGCAGAAACATAAAAAAATGATTTTGGTAATTACCAATTCTGTTAATTTAGGGCAGCTGTGGCATAAACCTTACTTTGGGTGGTGGTCTAATAAATTTGTTAAGTACTGAATATGTATATATGCAATTTATAAACCAGATTTTATGGTGAATTTGAATAAAATGACAGTAGAGGTGCCATAGCAATAACCCACTCTTTAGAAATCATGTTTATGATGAACTCTTACAATTTGAAAAAACTGATAATTACATTTCAAAAGAAGTCTGTGGAAAATAAAGAAGCTGGTTCCTTCCTAAGAAAATCCATGAAGATGTGCCTTCTCACTGCCATATTATACCAAACACAAATAGATGCAAATAGATTTGGGACGTCCACTTTAAAGTTCATTATCTACCAGGTCCAATAAAGTCATTTCATTTTGTGAAATACTATGGAGGATTAAAGTTTTAAAGAGCTAATAACTAAGACAGAAACTTGTTGTTTATAGAACTGCCATGAATTTGCAGTCTGAATGCAGCATACTTACAGAATATAGCTCCTGCTATTATTCTCTGCAACCCACTCTTTTCTCACCCCGCTGAGAATCTTATTTCCCCATTCTCATAATAGGACTTCCTGTCTCAATACTCCCCTAATTCTTTGTGCAGGCGATTATGCAGCTCAATTCATAAACCTCTGCCTCTGTGCTAACCTCTGACTGTGTCTCTGTTCCACACAGTATCTTCCCTTTTTCACTCACTTTGTATTAATGTAATGTGAAACACCTTGCATTGGTTCCCAGAAGTGAAGTTTGGAATGCAGTGGCTCATCTAATCTGCCTGTTTTCCTGACTTTCAAAGATGTCCTAGCTCGCTGGAGAATGTGGGGATGAGCCTCCCTGATGGGGGGATGGGCAGCAGGGGAGCAGGAGGGCGGGGAATCAAAGGCCAACAGAATGAGCAATGAACGCTTTGTTTACACTGTCAGGACGTTTATATATGGAGGTTTTTATGCAGTTGTATATCATGCTCAAACTCGGGTCCTGCTTGCTGTTGCACCTAACTTAATCACCATTTAAATGTCAATGGGGCAAGGCCAGTTTACTGAAACTCTCCATGAATGATGCAATGAATTCAACAGCAGCATAACACTATACCCCGAATGTCCGTGCATTTTTGAACAGCTTCAACAATAACTGAACATTATACACTACATAAAGATACTAAACTGTTTACTAGAGGCCTCACATGTGCCCACATAAATCCAGTAAATTCTCTGCTGTTCTCGGGTGATTTCTAGGATGTTTAAGGGCATATTTTGTTACATCTAAGGGCAGTAGTTTGTCTAAATGTAAGAGCTGAAGTACAGATTAAAACAACAGTGGCACTTTAGGGTGATGTGATGCAAACTGTGACCAAACCTTTGGTAATGCAGCCAGTTTAAACCTAAACCAGCTCTTCCAGTGTGTCTCTGTGACAGCACAAATATCTTTAATGTGAACTGCTAGTTGTTGTTGTTTTTTTACTTGTTTTGCTCCTCCACAGTTAGCTCACTATTGAAGTGTTGCATCAGGAGAACATTCCAGTTTTTAAACATTGCTCGGTGGGGCGTGTTATAGAGAGCACAGTGAGTTACAATACGGAAGGATAATGTAGCTGATACGATCATTTTATAAAAGAGGCATTGATCAATCTGCTGTCATCAGCTGTGAGCTTTTGTAGCAGAAGGTAGCATAACTTTTAAAATATAACTAGACTTTATGTGAATACAGCAAACACGGTCATTCGAATTTCAGTTTTGATCACATCTGTGTATATTGCAGTTGTGGATGTTTGTGTTTGAGATGGCTAAAAAAATTAATTTAAAATGTTTTTTTTGCATTGCAAGACAGCTCCACAGAATTTGATTACAGTGTACTTGACTGCATCAAATTTTTAGTAAAGCAAAAGACAGCAAATGTAGTGGTTTACAGAATTAATACCCCTTTATGCTCACATTTACTTTGAATATAAATCTTCCATTTGTTATGTACTTGTATTGCTATGTTTTCAAACTACATTAAAGTCCCTGTAAAGTGATTTAAAAAAATCTGTACTTTAGGTTTGTTTGTTGTTGTTGTTTGGCAGGCGCCCTGTTATGAACCACAAGGCTAAATTGCAGTCATGGAAAACATCTCTAGCTTCAAAATCATGAAAAATGAGGCAGTAAATTCTGCACTAGGATGGTGTGGCCATGTCAGTTGAATGAGTCGAAGCCACGCCCACTTGTAAGAAATTCCGATCCTCTCAATTTTAAAAAAGATGCTACAACCTTGATGGAGAATGTATTTGTCTGCTCTCCTGGACCGGTCAGCTCTCTGTGTGAGCCTCCAGGAAAACAATAACATCCATATACTTTTAGCACTGTGACAGGCTGACAGAGCTAAAAGTCTCAGTTTCATTTTCTCATCCTGTATTTACTGTTCAGACATTCCTTATATCTCATTTTCTGAGTGATGTGAAGTTATGTCTCACTCCAGTTTATGAGACGTCGTTGTTGTGAAGTTGCTGCCGAAAATGATCCATTTCCTGATGCTGCTCTTCAAAATAAGTCTTCAGTGATGATTAGTATTGCAGGCTTTCATTGTGTCTGACTTGTCGGGAAAAGAAAGTGTCTGTCATTGGATACTTTACTGAACTTTAGCATTGCGACGCTAACAGACATGAGGGATTAAACTGTTTGTGCTTGTAGAGACAGCCCCAGTCTTCTTCTTTTGTTCCTCCAGGACTAAAGACAGGTGAAATATGGATAAAAACACACATTCTGGGGCATAGAAACTCATGCGCCATGCCCTGGCACAGCGCTGGCACAAGGGCTGCATGGCACTGCGATATGGACTTTTTAAAAGTCAAACTGTTAACGTGTACCGCTGGCTGTAATGTGATCCAACACGATAGAAGTTTATAAGTACTTAGATGTTTCTTTCTGAGTGTAGATATGTGATAAAGAAATATGAAGCGTATCAATAACCACACGCTCTGCGTCCTTCAACAGCAGCACGCCAGGCACAATTAAAACAATCGAGGGGTCTTAGAAAATGCTCAGACTTGTTTTTACCCCTTTTTATGTGGAATAGATAAAGTAAATCCATGTTTGCTGTTTTTTTAGGCACTGAAATATTCTGTAATGTTTGATAAGCTTCCTATAAAGTGAATTTGTGGCAGGACGGAGCTTGCCATTGTTGTGCTACATGGGAATGGTATTTAAAGCCGATCTTTATCTGTTTTAAAGCACATATTGAATATTACTTAACATGCCCAGCTTCTATATGATAGTAGTTGGTTTTTATTTTTCAAATTAGTTCTTGGAGGATGGGAGGGAAATAGCGCACGTCTGTGTGGAGAGGAAAAAGAGAGAAACTTTGATTGCAGCTCTGTCCTGCAGGAACCTTTTACTTATGTGAGAACAATGCTCACCTGTAAATCACTTCCAGCGCTCCTGTAAACGTTGCCCTATATACACTGTTTTATGAGCTGACGCATCTTGATAAAGGATTAAATGAAGCACCTGTAGAGGTGTGCGCTCTGCTTGCAATGCTAGTGCATGCACTCCAACAAGTGCTTGTACTATTTTTTTTTTTTTTTTTTTTTTTGACTGGCAGTAATACCGTATACCCTGGTAAAATTTAGGGAGGGTATGAAGGTATTAAAAGATGGATACCGCCCAGTCCTAATCAGCAGGTTTAATGTTAGTTCCATCTGTATCTGGTTCAAGTAAAAAATAGACAAACACTCCAGCAATGGGCTCTATGCATGAACTGCTTCCCCGTTTGGCATTAGACGACTCCCATACTTTCAGTCAGGAGAAGAGAAAGGCGTATGATGGCAAATTCGTTGCAGTCTACTCGCTGTTTGCATGAGTTGCCTGAGCTGATTGTCAATGACGAGTTAAATTTAGCTGAAGATGTACATTGCCGCACGCAGCAACAATGTCCAGAAGTGCTTTTAACCTGTTTTTGAAACATCATTTTAGCATGTTTGGATGCGAAATGATGATAATAGAATAAACACGAACAACAATTGAAACAAAAAAAAACAACAAAATGGACAAATTAAGGCAGTATTGGACAGTTTAGATTCCGCTTGGCTTAGCATGTATCATTGGGCGGAAGTTGTGAAGCGGCCTTATTTTCCACCGGAAATACGCCACCCCCCGCCGCCGTGCACAGAGCCTATTAGCCTTCCCATGACCTTAATGTGAACTCTGATCAGAGCGCAGCTGCCAGGCTCTGTGCCAGGGCAGTGACAGAAGTTGGGGATTAAATGGACTGTTTTCTGGCACAAATCTCTCTGTCAGGATACTTTTAGGCCACCGTGGCTGTTAGATTTGGGAACTTTACCTCTTAATGTACAGAACCCCAGCATTTAGCTGGCTGTTAACTTTCAATGAAGGCAGTGACATCAACTGACAACAGACTGTATCGAGATGAACTGTTCTGTGATTCTTTATTTTTGTAGTGTAGGGTGGCAGTGTAATTCCCCATAGGGACCAGTGACGTGTTAGGCCCTTATATTTGCACTGCCCTGAAATTTCCACTTTCTGAGATTAACTGGAATGCACCATTAATCTTTGATTCTGCTGAAGTTCCTTATTTTCTTTAAAATTAAAAGCAAATCTGTATCCAAACAGGAAGTTGATTACCTTTTGTAAGAAATCTAAAATGATATCGAAAATAGTTGAGATTCAAAATTCATCAAAAAGTTGATAAAATGTGATTAAACAAAGAAATTATGAGATTAATTGTGATTAAAATTGTAATAATTTGACATCCCTGGTTGTAGTACAATCATAAAATGATAATAAAATTACATTTTAAACAAAACGAGACAAAAATGGGGCCTACTTCTCCGCTTTTCTCTCGGCTCCTCCTGACTCAGACTGTCTTTACATAGGATAGCTTGTTTGTTTTACAATAAAATTGTTTGCATGCATGCATATATTGGTATTGGGTAAAATGAGATAGGAATTTTGGCATATCAGCTATCAGCAAAAAAACAGTATCATATTTCCCAAGTTTTTATATGCATATACAGCTATGTCAAAAATAATATTTGTGATACACTTGTAGACTTCAGATCAGTTCTCATATCAGCCATTTGTCTTATGGTGGTCCAGAGTTAGAAAATGACATCACTGTATCCTTACTCTGAGTATGAACTTGTAGCTTCATTCCCTGTTAATTTTGGTGATGATCAAATTGTTTTCTACTCTTACAAAGTGCTATTCCTGCCTTGTCTTATGTCATTCCCTTTAACACTATAACCCTCACTTTACCCAAGGTTACCTCAGTGCTCAGCCTCCTTCTTATCCCTTGTGTGTGAATCTCATTGCACCTTAGCTTGGCAAGGCCTCATCTTTGCCAAGAAACCCATTCCCATAGTGTTCATGTTTACAATGCACTGTTTTCCTCTTGGCTACCACCCCCAACCTTCAGGGAGCTTGGTGGTAAACAGATACTTACAAAATAATCCCAGGTCTACTTAATTAGGACCCTCTCCCTGGTGGTGAGTCCTGCTCCCTAGTGTCAGCCCAGACCTGAGGAGCCCGCCCAATTAGGAAACAAGTCAAGCACCATGTGTCTCACTCCGCTAAGCACTATTACTGCTTAGTGCTTTATGAGAAGTCACAAGTGCGTCTATTTGTATGCATGCATATGAGCACATGTTTGCTATAGCAGTTGCTGCAGTATGAAAGTTATTTAGTCTCCTCCTTTATTCCACTGGCATTGTGCAGCATGTCTCACAGGATAGTATGAGCTAATGGGAATCCCCCTTATCACAAACAGCAACCAGAAAGGCATTTCCTCATTCATGCACATTTGTGTAATCTGAGGAATGTTTTTCTGCATTTAGCTTGCTGAATAGCAAAGAATAAACCAGTGATTTAACCACACATCATCATAATATCTGTCCTTTTATTCAGTCACACCTTTTTGTACAGCAATTTTAGATTTGCAGCAATTTGGATTTTTCTCTATTCACATGCAGTTTATGAAGATATTTATAAAAATAAGACTGGGCAAAAATTTTGAGTTATAGGGAGGTTTTTTCTGTTATTTCCCTTACCTCAGCTGTGATCTAGTACATGATTAGCTATCTCTATATTTCTCCTGTACCCATATATATATCTATCTGTGTCAGTAATGTAGTCTGACAAACCAAAAGCTCTATCGCTAATGCTTTTATTGTGTCAACATGGCTCTAGTTTTAGCAGTCACTATACAGACCTCTCCCACTGCTCCTGTGCATTTTTAAATACTCCCAGGGAGCAGCAGTGAAATCCCCCAGCCACAAAGCTCCATGGCATCCAGCTTTACGGCACTCCTGTAAGGTCTCTAGCCCCTTGTCCCTCAGGCTCATCCCTCCTCCCACTGATCACGTGGCTTTACGGCACTGTGGGGAGAAATGCAGCTATTCCCCAGCCTCTCGCTGTAGTCTCTGAGAGCAACAGGAGCCTTTGAGAGAGAAAATTAAAAAAGAAAAATGAGTACAGGTTGAAGGCAGGAAAAAGGAAGATGGGTAGAAATGATGAGGATTTACATGCAGTGGTTGGATGCTCATGATCACAGATCTCTTGAGAGAACACATATACTAGTAGCCAGGATAATGCAGGTTATTGAGGGCCCATGCATGTTACAGCACAACAAGGGCCTGCCTGATGAGCTGAAGTTAACTGCTGAAATCAAACTGCAAGCTTTTCATGTTTTTAAAGCTTTGCTTTGCATCCAACACAAATGCAAAATAGAATTGTCTTGGTTTGTGGTCTCAGGTTACTGCTGTATGTCCATTATTAGGACTGTAATCTCAGCTGATTTATTGTCAAGATTTTATGATTAAATTATAAAATTATGAATTCTTATAAAGATAATAGAGAGTAATCATTCTATGCTTTCATTCATTTTTAAGCTCTGTAGATGCCTAAAACATGTCCTGTTCTCAGTTATTGAAACATTTTCATGGATATGCCATTATCTTTTGTTCACTGAGGTTATGTACATTTCATTAGGCTAAGCAAACAAATCGTCCGATATCAATCAACTTTTTTGCTCAGAAAACTGGTAACAGAAGCTCACAATACAATTGAAAATCAATAATGTATGTATGTATTCAATATAATTTCTCAAAAGAAAAATATCATTTTCTAAGAAACTATTTGATCTCAAAATTAAAAAGTACTTATACTTATGGAGAAAAATAATAAAATGTGATGTATCGCATTTTAATGTCAGATAATTGAAATGAAAGAATGGAATTAAATTTCAGGTCTTTATGAAAATTAGAGAATCATCCTATGCACCACAGATCTGTTGTTTTTAAACAGAGATGCTAAAACCTTTTAATTCTGTGGATATTTATCAAAACTAACGTATAAACGTATAAAAACATATAAAATTTAGCAAAGGTTGAGTCCTAGGTTTGTATGTCAAAGCTTGTACCCTGGATTTATAGTAAGTAACAAAGCAAGAATGGTCAAAGATTTTCTGAGTAGTTACTTCAGTGCTTTTTCTTCTTGTTCTATTTGTTGAGCAAATGGCTTAACAAATAAAAAGTGTGAACATGAGGAAGTAAAACGAAATCTAAAATCTTTGTCAAGCTACCTTTCAACCACCTGCCTTTTATCAAACCAGCAGCTGTCCTGGAAATGAGAAACAGAGTCTGGCTTTGGCAAAGAAAATGCTTCACTGAGCTGTTGGAATTTCTTGGTAAGACAACCGATCTTTGCTCAAGTAGGTTGTAATAATTTTTTTTCTTTCCTCTTTGTCAACAGGTCACGCTCAGTGGGGGGTCTTGGAAGGATCTGGGCTAGTAGTTGCTCCCAGAATCGTCTCCAGGAGCCACGAGGACGTCACAGGCTCTCCACCGTCATCCAGCCGCTGCGTCAGAGCGCAGGGGAGGTGGTGGACCTCACAGTTGATGAAGATGGTGAGAATTAACTTGATGAAAATTTCACTTGAGTTCTTTTTTACTGTGTTTGTGTAAAGGATAGCTATGCAGCTGTTTTACACAGTTCTTTCCTTCCTGTTATCTATCCTTGATATCTAAATCAGGGAATTAATTTCTTTTTTTTTTCACAGATTTTTCATTGTTAGATGTTTTATATTAGCCACTAGTGACTCATTTTTTGGTTATGATTGATATCAGGTCCAGATATACACTGTCATTTATGCAAAGTTGGGTGTATAAATCAAAATTTTTGTCATCAGTAGCTTCGTATTTGTCACAAAAGTTAACATGGATCTTTCTTTATGGCTACGATGAGTGGAGTAGATTCATAATGAAGAAGATGCAGAGTTAGAAATGAAATCAACAGGCCAAGTCTGTTAATTAAATCTTGGTAATTCAGTTATGTTTGAATAATACTCTATGTCCTGGTAACTATGGACATTTTTCATCAAAAAGAAGCTTGTAGAATAAAACAGGTTTTTACTCTGCTTGAGTTATTAATCCTAAAGTAGTCGTTTTACATATTGAAAAGCATCAGCACGTCATTTAATTATTCACTAATCTTCAAATCAACTAGTATTTAGTTGTTGCTAGTTTTATTTGTGTGACTTTAGCCCATATTCCTCACTTTTTAGCCAATCACAGATAGCATACTGGTCCAGGACTGTGTGTTAGACCATTTGCATTTCTGCAAAGAAAGACAGGGATGTTAATTTGTGAATATGAAAAGCAGATGGATTTCACAATGTGAGAATATTAACAAGGTCTGCTCCTCTCTTTTGCTGCTGAGCTTTAGCAGACAGGCACAGACATGCTGTTGTACACACTTTAGTCCATATCCTCCAGAAAAATTTACACGTTGGTTTGAGGTACATTTAAAGTTGACAAGTGAATAGTAAAAATCATCAGTGCACACATGAAATGAGTACCATTGAGTAAACGGAATTTAATTCACAATGAGATTGATTTCAGAAACACAATGCATGCAGTTGGACCCAATTACAGCAAAAACATCCCTCTGCAGGAGAAGATTGAAAAATATTTAAAGCTTTTGAAGCTCTTTGTTTCCCTTTTTACTGCACCACTCTGTTGAAGCAATACCTGTGCCTTTCCTTCTGATCATCAGTTCTTTCCTTATTGATTCCCTGACTTTGTTTCTCTCCACAGATCTCTCAGTTGTGCCAACAACCTCTGGCAGCATTCACCCTCAAACAGTCAGGTCATCCTCATCATCGTCTTCCCATCATGCCTCTACCTCAGAGCTTAATGACGCCCCAGGCCCTTCCTCTAGCTGCCCAGGCTCCATACCTGAAAGTATGCACTCGCAGCGGCAGAGTGGCTCTTCTCGAACAGCCACAGAAGGTACGATGAAATATACCATCCTGAAATCATCTGCTGCACACCACTTTATTTTAGTTTGTTTGAAGCAGTACTTATATAGAGGTATTCAGTGATTAAAAATGTCTGGCAAAAAAATACTATATAAAATCATACGAATAGGAAAGTTGAGCATTTATATTGAGTTCATTTTCCTGCCAAAGTAGCACTGTTTTAAATTAGTTTTATAGCCCAAAAGCTGTGCTATATATATCCCCTGCAAAATAAACTAATAAACTAAATATTGTTGAATTTTAATTTACCCTTACCATCATTTTGGTTCAAAAATTTCACAGAGCTTTCCAGACACACATTTTAGTCAAAGTGTTTACATTTTTCCTCTAAGCAAATTTCGGCAAGTTCTTAATACATAAACACTGAGTTTGTTTATATTTTCCATCTTATAGCAACTGATCTCTCAATACAGACAAACATCTAAAAACATAGGAAGGAGTGCTTCTAGGACTCAATAAAAGTTTGTTTGAGGTGCTCTTTGGGAAGGGATTCATAAAGTTGAAAACAGGAAGAAAACTCAAACAAAGTCAAACAAAACTTCCTGATGAAGGCTTGATGTCGAAACTCGTAGTGTGCTTTTAAGGTCTACACATGACCATGCCGTGAGAATAAAGGCATTTTAATGCTAAAAGAGAGTGCCTTGGAGTTTTCTTCCTGTTTCCAACAGACAAACGTCTAATTGATGCAAAGTCGCTCTCTTGATGAAATAGTTTGGATAAATCTCCAAAAGCACACATTTGGCCTACAACGGATCATAAGTTTCATCAGTCAAAAACCACCTCCCAGAAACTTTGAGTTATATAAATTCAAATAAACCATAAAAATGTTTCTATAGCATTGTTACTTTTGATAAATTGCCTAATATATCAGGATTAAAGGCATATTTCAGTAACTGATTGATATTGTAAGATGTTTAACATCATCTACTGATGAGATTTTAAAAATCAAGGAACGCCTTTAATGTGAAAACTTTCCAGTGAGTGAGTGAATTTAAAAATTGTCAGTGTAGGCTCCAGTAACCGGTACTTGACCCTGCTACAGCTCTGTGACCCAAACAGCTGGTCAGGGGATAACGACGCAGTGTTGCAGAAGAACACGAAGCTTATTTCCCAAAATAGGACCAAACACAGAGGCTTATGGAGGAAAAATTAAACGCTTCAGTATTTTTCTGTATAGTTTACATTTATTGTAAGCCAGCACTGATTTTTTGGCATGTTTTGACCTAAAATTGACTTAATTACCTGGAGCAACTTTACCCATCCGCTGTGTAGCCAAGCTTTCTTGCCAATGCCCTCAGTGCTCTCTCCTTTAAAGGGCAATGCAGACTGAAATCCCTTGTGGCTAATACAATTACTCCTACCTAGTACCTCATACAACCCAATTTTAAAAACACTGAAATATCCCTTTAGATCCATTTACGGTGTTTTTTGTTCTTATAATGTTATAATTTAGACCAACCTTTCTCAAACATCAGTTAGCTACGACCCTATTTGAGACCCTGAATTCTTCTGCGGCCCAACAAAACCTATGTACAATCAGTAATTGAAACTCATATATTCCTTTTATTTATTTTTGAAATATGGGGAATTTCAATGCAAATGCTTCGCTTTGGATTGATTAACATTAATCAGAAAGAGAATTGCTGGGTCACAAAGTACAATCAATTAGCCATTACAGTTTAGTTTGTGTTGGTCAGGCATCTGCAAAGTGTCTTACATTTTCTTTTCTAATATTTATCTTAATAAATGTACACTGTGGCCCAGCAAACTCTGACCAAGTAGCATTAATGTCTCTGTAGACAGAATGTCATCATTAAATCTAACACAAGTTAACCCATAACACCGGTTCTATACGTTAGATGATTTGGAAAGCACTGATTTAGCCTTTTTTTTTTGCCTGGAGTCACCTTGTTTTTTAGATTACTTACTGTCACCTGCTGGTATCACATATATTATTGATGCATTAAAAAGAATAACTCTGTGTCAGTTTTATTTACCTTTTTTGACCTTGATTTTTCTCATTCCCATTTCCTTCAGATGACAGCAGACCGGGTTTGTCAGGAACAAGTGGAGACAACGCAGGCACGGCCATGCCCAGACTGCCCTCCTGCTGTCAGCAGCACTCGCCGTGTGGAGGCCCCTCTCCTGGTCACCTGTCCCTCAGCCACCCCCATTCGAGCTGCTTGCAGGCGTCGTCCTCTCAGCAGACCAGCGGCGCACAGCACAGCCATGCTCACAGCCATAGCCACAGCAGTGCTCATCACTTCATCCACCATGTCCATCATCCAGCACCGCAGCCCCCTGGTACCCTGCCCTTCCAAGAGCCAAGCTGCCCCGTGGAGCGACCTAGTGCTCTGCCTGCGCCCTGCGCTGTCGTCAGCAGCAGCACGAACAACAACAGTAGCAGCAACACACCCCACTACCATGACCAGGTATGCTAGTGCTGCTTTCAGTACCAATCTGGTTTAGCTGTCAGGAAAATTTTAAATTACTGCTGCCATATTTGTCATCTAAGAATGCCCCCTAAACCTGGTACCTGAATGAAGAAAGTCTGCACCCTTATGCAACTGATCTGTTTATTTTAAGCACTGTTGTGACCTAAAGGTTAGAGAAGCAGGTTATTGAATTATCAAAGGAGCTAATTTATGTTGTATGGAAGGTATTGGTTAAGTAGAGGTTTTGCTATTATTTTAAACCATGCTATGCTCCTCTGCTTTGTGCAATATTAACTATTCATTGTGTTACTTTACTTCTCTATTATTAATGAATGTCAGTGTCAAACACGAGTCTCTTTATAAGATGAGTTCTCTGTTTTGAAAAGAACACAAACAGTCTTCTTCCTCTTGTATATCTTTCTTTCACTCAAAACAAAATCTGCAGAACAGCTCAGAGACAAATTCATAAGCCATAACCATAACTTTTATATGCCTTTATTTTAAACCTGAGAAAAAGGCTTTCTAAAGAAGACTCATTTAGTATTCTGGAGAAGAAGTTTGCCCCTCTTCTTTCTATAACAACTCCGCCTTCCTCCCACAGCAAACTCTGCCAGTGGACCTGAGCAACAGCAGTGTTCGCTCTGGTGGAAACAGCGGGGCCAGTTTCCATGGCAGCACCTCGGCCTTTGACCCATGCTGCCCAGGCTCCACGTCACGGCCTCCTGCTTACGTTTCCCAGGCCACCCCAGGGCCCAGCCAGCCAGCTGTGGTGGACTCGTTCAGCTCATCCATGGTGGCTCAGCCCCAACCACAAACACAACCCCAGCCTTGCAGACATTACATGCATCCCTCCTGTGAGTACACTGCCTTCATGAAGGACAGGAAACCAGACGTTTACCACTGCTTTGTTTCCTCTGATATCTAAAATCTGATTTGTTTACACTGTATGTGGTTCTGGACCCCATAGCTTATACTTTTGCCTGCTATAGGAATCTGAAGACAGAAAATACAATTCAAAACTAAAAGTACAGGTATATTTAGTTATATTTTTGTAGAAAAAAATGATGTTTTCTTCATCAAAACATTCTTTCAGTAGATGTCAGAAATGTTCTTTTTCCTCTCAGCCTCCTCTAGGGGTGTGTCTGTGTTTGTGTTTGATTGACAGCAGACTCTGGTGTTAAACTAGCAAATGAAATAAAAATAAACAAACCTGTACTGAAGCTTGCATACCATGAGCATACACCATGATGTTAATTTTATGGGGTGACCACCACACTACATCTTGCCAATTAAAAGTATCCATCCCCTTGGATGTACTACCCTTTCATTGTTTTTAAAAATCAATCATGGTCAATATGATACACCTTTTTTAACAAAAAACTTTTTTAATGTCAAAGTGATGGATTTCTACAAAGTAATCTCAAGCAAATAAAAATATGAAGGCTAAGTTCAGTATTTAGTATTTGCTTTGGCTTCAGTCACATTCACCTTGTTGTATTTAAAACATTTCTTTGTAGCTTTTGCTGTATGCTTTGGTAATTATCTTGCTGGAAAATAAATCTTCTCCCAAGTTGTAGTTCTTCAGCAGACCGAATAAGATTGTCCTCCGGGACAGCCTTACATGTAAGGTAGAGAGTTAAGTAGGAAATCTAATATGTGACTCTCATTTCTGTCTATGACAGATGGAAAAAAAGCTCTAAATCTACATGTGCATGGATTGTATAACTATGATTGCACTGCACAATTAGAGGGTACAGTAATGTAAAACATAGAAATCATGATTTTCTAATATTTTTTTACCCTCCCAAACATAGTACACTGTATTTACAGTGCAGTTGCATGAAGCAATTTTATTTCAGTTCACTTCAAGTGTCAGCTAGTGCAGACTTTTACTTTTCTCATTTCCAGTGCCACAGTACTTCATGAAAATTGGCAGAAGGCTGCATTCCTAAAACCCAATGTTAATAGTAATTAAACCAAGCCTGGTGGTTAATGTGCCAAGTGCTGTGGGAATCGTACCAAGCAGGAATAGTTAATTGCTCATTTTTACTCAGAATAGTTCAGTACGGAGAGTTAAGCTGCATGACGAGGCTCCCTGTTGGGGTTGCAGTAAGAAAGCTAGTTAAAGCCGGTGCCTACGCTCACCTCCTCATTTACTGCTGTTTGCACAAGAAGGAAGGAAGTCTTCACTAAAAGTAAAACACATGATGAATATTTATTCATGTATTCATTTGTCTTTGCCAAAACCGTATCAGTGATGATGAGATATTTTCAGTGAAAACAAAATGTAACAGAAGCATCATCTCTTAAATGAAGAGTCAAGATGATTGTGTGCTGATAACACACAATTGATTTTGCTTTTTACACACATTTAAACCAGTGCATAAGGTGGGAAATTTGGTCCCTTAATGTGTAAATCTGCCTCCTTTCTATATTTAAATTAACAAATAGCTTGGTGTTAATGATATAAGGTAGAAAATCCCATTATCATTTATTATCTGTGAAGCCAAAGTCTGATGTAACTTAATTATAGCTCAGTTTAATACAAAAAAGAAAAAGAGATTCAAAACACATCATTGAGCCGTGTCGTTGCACCAACTGACGTTTCTCTCTACCATGGTAAATACGGAAACTGTTGCTTAATTGATATTCTATTCATATACGCTCTTTTGCATCTTGTTTTTCTTATGAAATAGGTATTTACATGTTTTTAAGCCATTTGTTGTAATATTTATGCCTTCATATAAGCTAAGAGCTACAAAAAGACTGGAAAGTCACAAAGTACTGATGTAAAGAATTGTTAGGCATTGTTTTTTTTTTATCTCACTAACTGTCGTATATAAAACAAGTATTTGCAGCCATGATTGGGTGGATGTAGTTAACTTTATTTTTCTATTTTCTGTCCTCTCATTCAGATGGCCCTCTAGCCCGCTCACTGCATCATCAGCCCTCCTCCGCCTGCCCTCACTCCCACGGGAACCCCCAGCTTACACCTCAACCCCCTCCGCAGGGCGATTATGTCATCCCTCACACCGTCACCTTCCATCCACCACTGTCATCCCACCCTTCGAGCCATGCTGTACCCCCTGCTCCTCCCCCTCCCCTGTCTACCCACCACCTCTCCAGTTCAAGTGCCCCGCTGGCCCAGCACCTGCCTGCGGACCCCCAGACCCTGCCTCACCATATACCTGCGCTGGGGGCCTCGGTGCAGAGGCTCCATCAACATGAGATGCTGCAGAGAATGGAGGTCCAGAGGCGCAGGATGATGCAGCACCCAACGTGAGTACTGCCCTCACACAAATGTTTTTTTCTCACCATGAGTACTTGAATCAATGTTTAAAGGCCCTGTTATTGTCATTTTTAGACGAGCACATGAGCGTCCGCCTCCACACCCTCACAGAATGCACCCCAACTATGGCCATGGACACCACATTCATGTGCCTCAAACTATGTCTTCCCACCCTCGCCAGCCTGAGCAGAGGACAGCATGGTCAGTATGAGAGGCAGACATCTTTTTACGTTTTAATTTAACCACAGTTTAACGTCAGCTGATCAAACATAACACATTTTCATGTGTTTCTGAAGTTTGAAACTTTACTATATTGATTACTGATGGATTGGTTTTCGTTTGTTAACAGGGAGCTTGGCATCGAGGCGGGAGTGACCGTGGCACCGTTCCCTTCAGGTCACCTGCACTCCCACCTGCCCCACTACCACCCTCCCCCCAGACTGCACCACTTCCCCATCCCCTTCATGGTGAGAGCAGCCCTCAGCACACATGCATACATTAGCATAAATGAGAAAGAATCACTTTTATATAAAGTCTGGCTGAGATTAATGGTGTTGGCCCCTTATTTAGAACTTCAGTTATTTCAAGGATGGGTTGGTGGACCACATGAATAATGCATTAGCAATTAATAGATCTCATCAAGCATTTCAAGTGCACTCTCAACAAATCCACAAGCCTTGAGACCGATCCTGCACAAACACGGTCGACAGCTTCCTGATGTTATTGCTTCTTTTTTTCTTGGCCACCCTCAAATATTCAAACATTTAGTGTTTTAGCTGTCTGTACTCCTCTGTAGCATTGATCAAAGTCAGGTTGCTATTTTCCAAATATTTTGTCCATGTCTTTTTTTAATAACATGCATAATCAGAAAGAAGGGTTAAGAAGTAGAACCAAAGAATACGTAAGTGAATTTTTAAACAGTCTTGTTACAGTAAACTATTTTTAATTTGTTACATAGATGACCTAATGCAATTAGACCCACCCTTTTTTTTTTTTTTTTTTTTTTTTTAAACAAAAAGATCTTGCTACATCTGAATTCAGCTGCCAGTTGGACTGGCAGTAAATAGCGGAAAATTTTAAGATTAGGAATGTGACAACATTTCAGGAAAACAAGGCGTTATAAACGTAGAGTGGGTCACAGTAAAAATAATACAAAATGGTGTTGTGTTTTACAGCTTCAACATTTGGTTGTCTTTTAGGTCCATACAAAAACAGTTTTTTTCTCAATCTTGCAGCTGACTGTCACTTGAGAAAGCATCATGGAAAAAGAAATCAGTTTAGACTCGAGAAAAATAATTGTTGATGCTTATAAATCAGTAGAAGGATATACAAAGTTATCACAGCATTTCTAAGTGTCAGGAACTGGAGTGAGAAGTATAATCATGAAATTCAAAGAGAGCCACACAGTCCAGACCAAGCCTGACAGAGGTAGGAAGAGAAAGATTGCAAAGACTGGAAAGAAAACTAATGAGAGATGTGTGTAAGACCCCAGAACAACAGCCAAGACACTAGTGAAAAACTCCCCTTCTGCAGAAGTGACACCTCCAAGTCAAACTGAAGTATGCTAAGGACAGCCTGGAGAAAGATTATCCATACTGGAAGCATGTCCAAACTAGAGCTCTTTGGCCATAGAGACGTTGCTTATGTTTGGAGAAAGAGGGGAGAAACGTATAACCCAAAGAACACCGTCCCCACAGTGAAACATGGTGGTGGGAGTATTACCCATATTTTGCCATATTTTTATTTTTGGATTTCTTATTTATTATGTACATTGCTGCTGTTTTATCTCTGCACTATCTGAAGCCAAACAACAAAATTTCATTCAGAAGTGCACTGTTTGGTGTAAATGTGAATGACAAATAAAGTCTGTCTATGTCTAAGTCATGCTTTAGGGATGCATTAGTGTGTCTGGAACTGGGAATCTTGTAAAGGTGGAAGGAATCATGAAGAACGATATGTGACAGTTTTAAAAGAAAACCTCAAGCAGTCAGCAGCAAAACTGGGCCTGAGTCATTGCTTTTTCTTCTAACATGGCAATGACCCATAACATACGTTGCTCCCGGTGAAGAGCCCTCTGTGTGCAAAACAACATAATGTAAGCATCTAAAATAGAACTAGGATGTTTGGAAAAGCTGTGTTAAAATCCCTTGCTCTGTTTAACAGCAGTTTAGAAATACTTTTTAAAAGTGGAATTTTACAGGGACTTGTAATTTTGTCCTCATCTGTACATGAGCTTGAATATGGCACTTAAATTCATAAGAAGGCCAAAACATGACTTTAAATGAATAAAAGATTTGTTTTTGTGTACTAGATATGGAAATAATCAACTGACAGCTAACAAAAACACCATATTAATTTGATACGAGTCAGACAACTCAGACAATTACAGCTGGCATAATTAACTAATGACCAGAAGCTCACGAAGTTTCATGAATTATTTTAGAATTCTTGAGATTTGTTGCATTCATGTATAAGAGACATGCAGTGACTAAGATTAGAGGAACTCAGCATTGAAAGAATCAAGGTAGAACAAGGGGAAGCTTGTATATCTGAAAATGTGTTCCCAAAGTATGATGTGTGTTTGTAATGCATTATGTATCAAGTATAATGTATGTGTACTGTATTAATATAATGTTTCCATGTTTTCTTTGGCTCTCTTAGCACACTGGCATATCTGAAGTGACCTACCCGCACATTCGGTACATCTCATCTAGAATGACTGGCTTTGGAAGAACCTATGAGGTGAGGATAAGATCACTGTAAACTTCTGCAGGTTGACTCTTCACCATGTTTTCTGACAGAAGAAAGGACATGGTATTATCATCTCACAAACAGCAGAAAAATTAAAACTCAGGATTTGTTGCAAAAGCAGAAATGCTCATGAAGGGGAAAAAAACGTAGTTTTCTTTGTTGGTGAAATTTGTTTGCATTGTTTTTAGTCTTGAGGCAGATGTTGCTCAGTGTGCATAGCAGATCAGTCCCATAATGTTTTTGTTCCCTGGAGCTCTCATCAACAGATATTGAACTAGGTTTTCCAAGTAAGCTTTTGCTAAAAGCAGCCTGTAACCATCACATTTTGCAGTTAATATTGATTGAGCTACATCAGGCAGAGCTTTCACATCTTGGACACCTCTGACAAAGTCTTTGCCCAGGGCAGATATAAGTCTTACATGATCATTGACTCTTTATAAACAAGTCAAACTCACTCAGTCAAAGTGCTGATGGGGGATGTTGTGTGAAAAGCCCAGCTTTAGCACCACATAGAAACCATCATTACAAGTCTGCGGCCCATTTCCTGTCAACATGTGTCGGTCATTCTCACTGTTGGCCATGTGTTTGTTCTGCTTTCATTCAGGACCTGCTGCATTTAGAGGAACGATTGGGGACTGTGAACCGAGGAGCCTCTCAGGGAACCATAGAGAGGTGCACTTATCCACACAAGTACAAGAAGGTGAGGACTTATGAGTGTGTGTGCAGCTTTGAATATATTGTACATTAGCTTTGATAAATGCTGTTAAAAGTAGTGCATGTCTGTTACAGTTAAATCTGGGACAGAGTGCGCAGTGGTCTTTTGTGCTCATTTCAAACGTCTGATGTGTTGCCAACATTTAGTTAAATCCTGTAGTGTGTTTGACTAGAGGTTGCAGTTGTGACGACATTGTTGGGGAAAATTTTTCCTTAGAGCTTTCCAAATGTATCTAAATAAGCAATCTAACACCCTGCCACCCAATACAGAAGGTGTTGGAGAGAGACATTGACCAACAGTTAACCCCTGAAGCTTGGGCATCTATTGGGAAAAATATGCACGCAACCCCAGAATCGGTGAGAAATAATAAACAAATCAATTTGGAAACATGTCTCTGCTCACATGTACAGTAGATGTTAGATTTATTCTTGGGGGGCCAGGGGATTCGGCTTAGAATAAGTTTGATTTGGATATTTGTGATATTTTTATTTTGTTTTTGTTTTAAGCAAAGAGACAACAGATAGAAAGTCTTTCTGTTTTCAGGACAAAATGACCATTCTCTCTGTCCCCAAAAGAATCTAATGCTTTAGTCTGTTTTATTTTCTAGTTAACTTTCAGACAATGTTATTATTATTTGTTATACAAATGCTGATTTATTTGTAGTGTTAACACAGTGTTGAGCAGTTTAATGTGTTTAACAGACAGTGCATTTATAGGATTATTAACCATATGCTTTGAGTCTGCTGAGGAAGCTTCACTGATCAAACATCATGTTTCCAAATGTTTCTCCTAACAGAGAAAGCTGCATGGTAAGCAGGACGGAGATGAAGGCGCTGATGAAGACACAGAGGAAAAATGCACCATCTGTCTGTCAATACTGGAGGAGGGGGAGGACGTCAGGTAAATGCTCCCCCTTGGGTGATTCTGCTGTTTCCTGCTCACAGTTTTGAACCCTCAATTATGCTTTTAGCAGTGTGTCAGACATGTGGGTTGGCAGGTGTGGATGTTCCCTTAACTCTCTTGAGAATTTTCCTTTTTAAAAACCCAAAGGTATACTAATCAGAAGGAAAAACCCCAGAGTGCCTTAAAATTACCAGCGTCGTGGAGCAGCCTTTGGCACTTGTTCAGGTTTTTTTTTTCTTGAACAGGATTTTCTGCCCTCTGTTGGTATTTGGTGAAATGAATAGTGTACTGTTTCATTTTTGTTTTTAAGTAAGCACATTTGTAAATAATTTCGCAACACAAGCCCATGCTTTTGTAAAGCTCTAGTTAAGATTTGCTGAGGAACCCTTTATTATTCCTTTATTATAAAATGTAAATAAGTTTGCCACACTTCTACTTTTCTAGCAGTCATCTAGCTTCACCTGTACTGTCTTTTCTTCTTATTTAAAGAGTAAAAGTTTGGGAATTTTATGCAGAGTATGAATAAACATCAAAGCTCAAAGAAACATTCTTATCTAAATTTTATAAAAAGATCACTATGATGGATATGTATACTTAGATATGAATGAGGATATTGTTTGTTTTATTCATTCTAAAGCCAGGTGTACACTGAGCGATTTCAAGCCAACTCTGTTATACCATTACACATTAATTTAAGAGCTCACACAGCACAGTCCTATGGTCGTGCACGATCTGAGTCATCACACTGTACAAGTGATGTCAAGATGGGCGGAAACAAATGTCAGCTGAGTTTCCTTTAAGAATTCTCACATGTGGAGGCTGAAGTCATTGTTTCAAATAGCCACAGTGACAAAACTGCCTTCACCGTCTCTCTCTCACACACACAACATCACAATTAAACACAACTAGAAGCTTCATAATAATAAATATTGCATGTCAGTATGTAGGTATTTTTTCTGCTCATTTATTCCCTTTATTTTAGGGAAGGAACATCAAAAAGGTGTTCCTGCTGTTTCCATAGCGATTTATGAGAAAGAAAAAGTGCCCTAAAGTTGAGGATTCTGCTCATGGTTTTGTTCTCACTGTGCTAGTGAGCTCAGACCAACAATCAAAATATCAAACATGCCAGGAATCCATCCAACCAGTCAGTAGAAGCTGGTTGGGCAATGGTCAGCTATTGCATCCCCTTGTACACTTCACTTTAGGGTTTTTCTGGTACCAATGCTAAAGCAAAACTTGTGAAATGCTGCTGGTGCCTAAATGATGATTGATTAGATACTTGGGACTTGAGAAAACGTGTGTTGAAAGTTGGCAGGGGTATAAAAGCTGTCCAGTAGAACATGGCATAAGAAAAGGAAACGGATGTAACTTCTTTATGAAAAAGGTTTAAACCCAATTCATAAACTGGTGTTGTGTCAGAGACAGTAAAGTAGATGCATCAGTAAATGTGACTGTCCTTGGTGGGAAAACACAAGCAGAGCAGAGACATTACTCCGGGGTGTGTTGGTAGTGTTACCAGCTTATGATACTCATCTCAACTTCCAAGTGAGTTGTGCTGCTCAAATTTGTGTCTGAATCTGCAGAAAATCGTGTAGTGTACACTCTGCTTAAAAGACCAGCAGCAGCATTACACTTTTACTTTAACCTGCAATTTTTTTTGGCACTTAAACCTGAGCCCCTTTGTCACTTTTAAGGTAGTAGATCATGAGTAACTGGCAAAAATTCTAGTATTGTATTTAAGGTTCATTAACCTTTAAAAACAGGTGAGCTTCGCATTTTTAGCTGTTGCTTCAAATTAAAACAGTAGTGAATTTATCTGCGAAGACTGTCAGAGGTGTATTTGATGCACTGAGTATTTACAGGGTTCCTGAAGATCCTTAAAAAGTCTTAAATTGGACTTTAAAATTTAAGAACATAAGAATTTTTGAATAGTCTTCTTTTTACTTGTGAGAGGTGTTGAATTTTAGAAGCACAAATATAGGTCTTTATCCAATTTTTTATTTTTTAAAGCTAAATTTATTTGATTTATCATCATTTTTGATGCATTAACTTAATTTCTTTCTTATATTGTTTCATAAATATCCATAAGTATTAAATGCTAAAAATAGAAATACAATTATATATGCTTTGTACTGTTGTGAAACACTTGTCCAGTTCTCTGACCTCTGGGTTACCAAGTTGCCCCCCTAATTTTTTTTTTTTTACAAAACACCCTTTTTTTGTAGTTCTTCCTAAAAACATTATTCTCCTTTTTAAAAGTTAAACAGTTTAGAAACAGCTAAGCATACCGACTAAAAATCTAAGTATCACTTAATGGTTTATTGGTAAAATAGAGGCATAAATTGCGCATAAAATCATCAAATTTAGGAATTTATGAACAGAAACTGTCTTTGGCCTATACCAGTTTACATTTGGTAAACACTGCAATATATCAGAATTTAAGTCCTGGTCCAGTGTACCAAGAAATCCCACATGCCTTTAATTTTTGCTGTGAACATTGTATTTATTTTTCTCAATTCAGGTCTTAAAAAGTCTTAAATTTGTTGGGGTTTTTGTATGTGAATGGTATTGGTGTTGAAGGAGCATTACAACCAGTGTTGTGTTATGGCTTTTAACTGTTTCTGGTTAACATTTCTGGTCGGTAACAGAAATTAGCTCTGCCAGACTACAGGGGAAAAGCTTCTGATCATGAGAGGGAGGTGTGACATATGCTTGCTGATAAAACAAAGTCTAATTATATTTTTTGACATGAAACTTCTCAAAACACTGTTGTAATATTTGCCGTTCCTTCTCCTCTTGTGTCTCCCACCAGACGTCTCCCATGTATGCACCTCTTCCACCAGCTGTGTGTGGATCAGTGGCTCCTAACCAATAAGAAGTGCCCCATCTGCAGAGTGGACATTGAAGCGCAGTTGTCTGCTGAGAGTTGATGCTGTTTTTATTTTTTTTCTAACACCTGTTTTGTTGAAAGAATTTATTTTGAGATCATTTTAATTTTTCTCTTCAGTACTGCAGTCAACCAAAGATGGCATGAATTACCTGCGCAGCTCTACTATGAGAAAATTAAAAAAGAAAAAAAAATCTGACAAAAAAGCATCGAGCCTAGAGTGCCAGCTATCACATATTACTACAACAGCTAGAATTCTCCATTAAGGGTTTAAGATTTTATTGTATTTATAAAGCTTTTATGTAGCTTTCGATTGTTTCCTCAAGTGTCATTTTTGTTTCGTTTCTCTGCATGTCTCCTTGCAATGCATTTCTTTGCACATATAACGTGGGCTCATCACAGCCTAACAACTTGCAGGTGAGGATAGCTGCTCTAGTAAAGATGCATTTCTGTAAACCTAATGCCTTGCTTTACTAGAATAGAATGTCAGCCTCCAGTTTAAAAAACAAACATTGCAGGATTCATTTTACCAATCATTGTATTGATTAGTTTATGTTTAGAAGATGTGGATTGTTAGTGAAAGATGTTTTTTAAGTAAATCAAAACATTCCTAACTAGGGAAATATGTTAACAGATCAGCTGCTGTATTAGTGCACACCCAGTATTTTCTAGAGTGGAAATAAAATCTCCAATGTTCACCTCACTCCCAGAATATGCACATGCTTTGCTACGATAACACCTCCCTCCCTCCAGCACCTTCATTTGACTAGAAACACCATCATCACCACCACCACCATCTGATGTATTTTAGAGAACAAGATAAAGAATGTCTCATCTTTCTCTCGACCGTTCTTTCTAAACTGAGCGATTGTTGGATCTGCTGTGAATCTGTTCTGTTTAAGACGAGCCTTTGATGGTTGAACTGGTTCCTGTAAGATGATCTCAGGTCTACATGTGTGTGAGAAATTCCTCATGAGCATGTAACCTGGGATATTATTTTCTTTTATGATCCAGGCAGTGGCATTTACTTTTAATTTCCTGTGTGTGTGTGATTATTCAGAGGGAAATACACAACTCAATTTGGGGTAAATATTTACTGTTTGTTCACACACTTCAAACCATTTTTATCCACCCTCCCTTTTGTCTCTCTGTAGTCGAGCAACAGCGTCCACTTTCGCTGCTGTGAGAGAAAAAAAACACTAATAATGTTGACTAACTCACTCGCATAGACTTGCACAAGAGAGAAAAGGTAGGAGAGGAGTAGTGAATATGAGAGTGCACTGAGGCCATGTATTTCCACTCTGATAAGCATTAAAAAAGGATGAAAAATATTTTGAATGGAGTGTTGAAATGCAGTACTTAAAGCAGGTATCCATGCATTCATTGACTTAAAGGCACCAGGATCATATTCTGTGGGATTTATATTAGTTTTAAAAAATAATATTAATAAACTTGGATAACTCTTGATTGAGTCTTTTCATGGTGTTGTTATTGAAACAGATGTTCGGGAATCTTTAATACTACTCTATTAGCAAGTAAAATCCATTAACATTTGGAGCTTGAGTAAAATAGTGAAATGTTTTTATCATATCCTTCTCATTTTAAGTACAATAACACTGGTTATGAGGAACAACATTTGTTTATAGACCCATATAAATTCTGGGTTCGTGGAAGGTGTTTTCATGTAATTAAGTCATATTAGTTTGTGTTTTAAGTGATTGTCAACTGGTGGGTCAGGACCCAAAGTGGGTTACAAATGTGTGGCTTTCCCTATATTTTTGTATTATTAAAAATGAGAAAGACATTAAAACAATAACGTAGCGCAATTCATCCTGAATTTGCAATTAGACACACTAACTCAGATATTTTTTTCAGAATTGTTCAGCACTGGTTTAATCAACCAAATATTGTGCTAGTTATACTACTGAATGATTTACTGGGTGTATGTTGAGAAATACATAAGAAGAGGAACTCAGAAAATAGTTGCATATTGAATTGCAATTGCAATATTTGGGGTGGGGGGTTGCAATAGACCCACATTGTTCTGCCCTATTTCTCATGATCAGGAGTTAATTTCTCATGATCTCTAAAAAGCAACCAAATTGAAATGCTATCATGGAACACAGAGAAAAATGATATGTATACAGTATATACGTGTGTAAATTTCCAGGGCCTCTGTAATGATGCACTTTTAAACAATTTAGGATGCAATTTCTCATTGAGGAGGTGGTGGGGGGTTCTAAGATTCAACTAGTTGAGATTCAGGGTTTAGATCACATTGTATTCTTCACATACAATGTGATCTAAACCCTAATCACATTAGTTTGGCAGCTATCACCAATTTAGCAGCATCAGTGAATAATTTACAAACAGTTGCCCATGCAATATACGTAATCAATTATCCCTTAGTCCAATAAATAATCATCAGATTCATAAATAATCATTAATAACCATTAAAATCCAATTAATAATGTTAGTCCTACATATTATATGTCTGGGAATGGAACAGGGATTGCCATGTAAATGGTGCTGGCAATAAGGCACTCAGATGTATAAATGGTAAATTCCACTGTTAAATTTGACCATTTTACATTTTTATTGTTGGTAAAGCACTAAAAATCCGAAATGATTTATTTTCATACAAGACAAATTAATGTACTGCAGTCACTGTAGTGTAAAAAAAAGTAAAGTTAAGGTTGATTTTAAGGACTATTTGTTAAGCAAATAAAAAGTAAGCAATACTGAAAGCATTACTGAGTAAATTAAGTTCAAAGGTGGATAAAGTTCATGACTATTGTACTCCAGTGAAAGTACAGTTATTCTGGTTATAATTTGCTTAAGTAAAAGTACTTGTTTATAGATCTAGTCAAGTAAAAGTAAGAAGTATTTTATTCAAAGTTTACTTTAAGTACTGAGTTGCTTCTGGGGAGTTCAGGCAGTAAAATATGATCTTTCCTTATTGGGAAACAAGAGAGTAGATATCCAACCAGTTTGTTCAGGTAAAGTCACACCTCAGTAATAAAGTCAAATACACAGCAAAATTGACAATGTTTATTAAACTCAAATAGAGTTAAATTTGCCTTTTTGAAAGTGACTATATTAGTCCACACTACTTATTAATATTTTACAATATGAAAGAGCTGCAGTAACTCTTGAAAATCTGTGGCAAGGTTGGTCTTCTCTGGCAAGAACAAAGCAGAGAGTCAATCTCATAGCAAGACAATGCATTGTGATGAAGAAAATGCACTATGCCTCCTTCAGGAACACTGGAAGACTACTCTAACTCAGTGGATAACATTAATCATGATGCAAATGTGTCTCATATCAAAAACAACAACAATCCCTCAGAAACATGATCAGAAGAAAGCCAGCTGGGATCACAATACAACAGGTACCATCAAAAAACAACTAAAACACAGTTTAGATGTGTCTACAACAGCTGTTGTACAATGTGTGTGGAATTATTTTCTTGTGCTACTGTGTTGTCAACAGGAGTGGAAAAGTACAGCTAATCCAGTTAAAACCTAATTAAGTAGAAGTAAGACCATTGATTTAAAAATGTGCTCAAAAAAGTCCAAGTACTCATAAAAGCTACTCAATTACTGCAGTTTGAGTAAATTTAATTAGTTACTTCCCACCTCTGTTTAAGTTTTACCCAGAGGTTTCAAGCATCCAAACCATTAGAACAGTGCAGTACCGTCTGCAGACACAAGGGGGACATAAAACACCATGACATTCTAATAGAAGTTTTTTTTTTTAATGTTTAATTATTTTTTTAACAAACGTTATTGAAAATTGTTTATGTTACAAAACAAATGTGGCAATATTGACAATTTTTACCATTACAAATATTAAAGGAACAGTGTGAATACTTTGCTGATGATGTCAACAATATAGACAAGTAAAAAAGAAATACATGTAATCTATTGGATGTTTTAATATGTTCCAATGTAATTTAGCAGATACTTTTATCCAAAGCAACTTGCATCTGGGACAGGTGTTCTGGCATTAAGGACCTTCCCCAAAGGCCCACACTGGACAGTTGTGCTTTGACTGGGACTTGAACCCTGATCTCCCATACCAAAGTCAACAATCTAAACCACTGAGCTGTCCAACTACTCCAGTTTTCACCCTCTTTTTTATTTGTCAAATCAATCATGGTCAATAAAATTTGGCTTTTTGGCCTTATTAAAGTCAAGGTGAAAACAGATTTCTACAATGTATTGTCAATTAAATAAAGACAAATGCAAGGTAATATAGAAGTTTTGTTGTCCTGATCTAGGCAGATTTGCACACGTGCCATAGTAACTCCAGGGATGTTCAGTGCCTTGGAATTTTTTGTATCCATCCCCTGACTTAAACTTTTCAATAACTTTTTCTCTGAGTTGCTTGGAGTGCTCTTTTGTCTTCATGGCGTAATGGTAGCCAGGAATACTAATTAACCAGTGACAATCAGTGTGCTCAGGTGATCCCCATTTCACTAATTGTGAGACAACAAGCACCAATCTACTGGACCTCTGTTGAATTAGGTCAGTCACATTAAAGGGGATGAATATTTATGCAGTCACTTTTTTTACCTTACATATTTTTGTTTAGCTGACATAACTTTAAAGAGCATGATTGAGTTATAAGATCAATAAATGGGTAAAACATCCAAGGGGGAGGATACTTTTTATAGGCACTAAAAGTCAAAGGTTTCCAAACAACAGTCCACTGGTCAACTGCAGTTTATTGTTTATTGCCACTTAGCCTGAAGCAAGTTTCTAAAAATCAAATAAGTTGCATTAGAAAACAGTGGTGCCCTGACATCAGATTGACCACCACACAATCCTAAACAAAGGCAGGTTATTTCACTTGTCAGACATTAGTGGAAAGCTGTGGTGTAGGCTGTTTTTTTCTTGAAGCATATTCAGTTGTTAAACATAACCTGCACTCGTTTTACTACACTAAATGTGAGGCATAACAAAGTGGCCCAGTCATTCTTACATTTTTCTGTATGCCGCCCTCAGTGAAAAAAGTTTAGAAATCCCTGGGCTAAGTGTTGATCTGTGGCTCTGTTTGTCTGTGAATATTGTAATAAACATACACATGACATTGTTCATTGTTTATTGAATGAGTTGTCTGAAAATAAAACAAAAAGCAGTTAAATACACAATATTACATGCTTTATTAAATTTTACTGTTTTGTATTGCACAAGGATGCTGTCAGCCATCCAAGATCAAGCTATTTCTGAGAAGATTTATGACAAAAGTCCCAGCTGTTTTTATTGAATGGAGCATAACGTGAATTTTTCTTTTCTTTCAAAAATAAAGGAATGTGTAAGTAATGCAACAGCAGTGCAAAAGATGTGCAGAAACAGTCAAGCAGAAGCGAAAAGAAATCCTTGGTAGTGCCATGGAAAAATGTCAAACAAATATCTTTCACCATAAAACAACATTTGACAAAACAAAAATCCATTCACCCTAGTTTGTGATAACCATAATTATGAAGCTGAAGTGGAAATAATACAGCCCTGTGAGGAACAAAAGCAAAGAAACAAGTACAAAACAATTAATTTAAACTGTAAGAAACAGGCGTACTCCTCAATATGAACACATATACAGAATCAAATCTAAAAAAATGCCTGTTTTATCATTACATGTAAACAAATTATTCTCCTCAGTAACTCTGGATATTGCTAGCTTGGCAACCTGTCCTTCATAGACTTGACTTACTGGCTGTGGCATGAACGAGTGACGGTGTCTGTGTCTAAGGTAGTACCTGTACCGATAAAGTGCTAATACACCACAGACAGCATGCTCAGGATACAGTATACATGGCCTCTACTCTGTGAAGAAAATATACTAAAAAGATAGAAAAACAAGATGACAAAAAAGCTCATTTCCAGCTGGTTGATTCAAATTTTTGAACATGTGGAACAGGCTTATTAAAACTGATATTGCTTTGGTATTTAAAATCACTATAAAATCACAGTGGGGTGATTTTCTTAAAGTCTGTCCCCTGAAGATGTTGCACCAAAATAAATATCACACCTTCATCTTAAAAAAAGATACACTGAGAGGAAAAATCACAGCCTGGTCCCACAGATAAAGCATACTTCATTTCCAGCGCTTCAAAAATCCTCAGCAAGATATAAAAGACGGTAAGGAGAACACAGAAAGCTATAAATACAATAAATAGTTTTGTTCAGTACTCTGAGGGACAGACCCCGGGATCAAACAGTCTCCTTGTCTTTAAAGCAGAGCCTGACGGTCTTGTGGTGTGATGGAGTTACATTCATTTACTTCAAAGGCAGTGATGGAGAAAGTGTGAGTTTCTCTTCTCGAGGGATCTCACAGCACTTCTCTCTCCATCTGTGTGCTCCGTCCCATCCTCTGAAAGGGTCAGCGAGGGATGCAGCCACCTCTCTCACCTCCTCCTTGTGCATCTGTGACCCGGCAGCTTTCAAATCTTGGTGACATAGTTATTTGGGAAAAGTCCCTGCTTTCCCCGTAGTCGTCCTGTCCACCATCCGGATGCATCTAGACAGCAGAAAAGACTGGATTATTCTCTCATATTTATCATGATAAATGAAAGATAAATACATTTTATTGCTGGTTAAAGTATAAACTTAAACTACTGTGTTCTGCATATATATTTAAAGGCAAAATAGAGAAATATAAACAAAAACACAGAATGTTAAACAGAGAAGAAACAGAAATATCCAATGAATCATACAATCATAAGCAGTGTAGGCATTTGCATGGTGCCTCATGCACAAAGGGGCCTCAATGCATAGGCATCAAATGTGAGATGTACATAAAAAAATATGATATGAGAATAAATCATTGAGATGAGGATTTCTAGATCCCAACAGCACCATCCAGTCATGGTGTCAGGCTTGATTGTTATCGCTTAGTTTTGGTAAAAGGTTAGGTCAGGTGTGGGAACATATGCTGGTTCGGCACTTTGCTGTATCAACCTTGGTCCTGTACTGCTCTGGGCTCCTGATGGCCATCCTCCAGGCCTGTGCCAGGCCCATGCCCCATCTCCCCAGGTATCCTCCTGACTACCCCCTCCACAATGCACACACTCGCCCCTGGTGTCTGGACCAGCCAACAGGATCCAGGAGAACCCAGTTTGCAGTGAGCTGGATCAGGCCTCAGAAAGCATGCCAGGTAAAAGTGCAGCTGCCATTCCCGCATCAGGCACCTGATCCTTTACTTCCTCGCTCTCCTGAGCACTTAAGCATTAAACATGGTCTTGCCATTGATACTCAAAGAAGTGCCGAAGAGAAGTTGTCACAAAGGGGTCCAGTGGGTGGCTCTGCCCATCAGTTAACATCCAGGCCTCACAGGAGTATAGTAAGACCGGAGGGACCAAGAACCAAAAGACTCTGACTTTTGTCCGTATGCTCAGACACTGGGAACGCCACACTGTCCTGTTCAGCGAACCCATAGCCCCATGTGCGAGTCCAAGTCTGTGGTTGATTGAAGCTTCGCAGTCAGCGGATTGATGGATTAGACTGCCAAGATAGGTGAACTGCTCTACAACTTCTTCACAGACAGATTCAATGGCAGCATCCAAGGCATCCTCAAATGCCTGGATGTTTGTTTTGGACATGCATCCCCATTGTTTCAGCCTCCTTACACAGCAAGTTAAGAGCCCCCAAAGCCTCATCAGCAAAGTCCAGATCAGCTGGACCTGCTTATTCAACAGAGACTCTCCTCTCTTGAGTAAATATTGAAGCACTAGCGTGTCACATGTCCATATAGTGTACGTACCTAATTGAATTTTTCCTGCTGTACTTGGAGGACAAAAGATTTACGCCACAAAGTAACGTATACCAAAAAATCTGTAAGTCTCCAAAGATCCTCACTTTATGAACCCGTTCCCTGTTCTCATCTTACCCTCTTTGATGATGTCGATAACGTCGTCAGCATTGAAGCTGAGCTCGTCTGTGTCCTGAGCATCGTAGGCATACAGAGCTTTGCACTGGGGCACCTGGGGTTTGGGTTTGGGTGCAGGTTTAGGTCGTCCTCCTCCAGGTGGAGGCCTCGTGACTGATGGTCTGTGAGCCCTGAAACGATTTCAAGAAAGGGAGGAAAAAAATAAGACTCCTAATACCTGAAGTATTTTAATTTTCACAACAGATCACTGTGCTGCAGAAGCTGTGAAGATAACTAAGAAGAAGCCGTGAAGTGAAATTGAATTTTTACAAAGTACATCCCAAGAATAAGTGTGCACACCTTAACACCATATTGTAATGTAAGCATTTTCATTCCAGGTTGGTTAATTAGTTTTTCACAGCTGTCAAATCAAGCAAACACATATAAAATGGTTGATCTCATTTATACATTTCAGCAACTTTAAATCCTCTTAACTAGAATTTTATCATTTTAGTTGTTTGCGTTATGAAGATACAGTAATTTTACCTTCTTTCATTTAAAAAAGCTGTTGTTCCCAAATAAGCCACAAGATGGTGAAAGAGTGCACATTACATCTTTCACAAAACTTAGAGACTACAAAGTTCAGAGCAGAGTTGATCCACAGTCAGTGGTACTTTTTAATGTGCCTTGAATATGTACTTATTGCACAATAACCAGTGTCTTTTTTGTTTTAACATAATGCCAAATGTAACATAAAATCTGACTAGTAAAAAGTTAAAATACCAACAAACTGGGGATCAAATAGTTTAGAGATGAAGAGTGGAAAAGATATCAGAAGCATATAAACATCTTTAATAAGTGTTTATATTTCAGTTATCAAGTATGGTTCTTGATACAAGATAAATAAAAATGTCACTGTCTGTTATTTCTTTATAATAAAGGACACTCCTGACTAAAGTCAGGGAAGCTGCACAGCACAGATTCTCTCATGAAAAAGAGTATTTCATGAACTCAAAACTAAAAGATCTACTGATTAAACATCAGAAAACTCTCGTCATCAAATCAGCAAAGTAGTAGAAAGTGAAACATTAGTTGTAAAATACATATGAGGATGAAACTATTAGCCCCACTATGAATTTTTTAAGGTATTTCTGTTGCTGTTAAACAGAGCCAAGATTTTTTAAACACAGCTTTTCCAAACATCCTAGTTTTATTTTGAATGCTTACATTATTTGAAGGTCAATATTATTAGCCTCCTTGATGCTAATAGTCAGTTTTGTCTCCTTTTTGCTGGGTAACAGCCTGCACTCATTTAATGTAGTTTTCAACAAGTCTAACACACATCTTCTGAGGAATCCCAGCCTATTCTCCTTTGGCCAATCTCTCAAGCCCTTCAGTTCACTCCACAGATTTTCAATGGGATTCAAGTCAGGGATTTGTGCAGATCACTCAATACCACTCACTTTGGTCTCCTGAAGGTAGTTCTTCACCAGGAGCCATGTATGTTTTGGGTCATTGTTGGAAGACAAAGCAACTGCTTGAGGTCTTCTTTCAAATCTTCACATATCCTTCTTTCTTCATGATTCCTTTCACCTTTATGAGATTCCCAGTTCCAGATGCATTGAAGCATCCCCACACTATCATACCTCTATCGCTGTGTTTCACTATGTGGACGGTGCTCTTTGGGTTATATATCTCTCTCTTCTTTCTCGGAGCATAAGCAACATCTCTGTGGTCAAAGAGCTCTAGTCTGGTCTCATCTGGTCAGGAACTTGCTGTATATCCTCCTGCTTTGTGAGCATCAACAATTCTTTTTCCCAAGTTTGAACTGATTTCTTTGGATTTTGCCATGATGCTTTCTCAGTGACAGTTCAAACCCTTACTGAATTTTTTATACTGGTAGTTTTTGTTTTTTGTGAAATAATTTTGTTTATGTATGCAAAGTAAAATATTGTAAGCATCCAATATAAATCTAAGATGTTTGGAAAAGCTGTGATAAAAATGCCCCCCTCTATTTGACTGCACTTGAGATATACTTTAAAAGAATCATAGGGGGGCTGATAATTTTGTCCTCATCTGTACATCTGTTCTACTTTTAATGTGAGTTTGACTTTAAAAAAAACAAGTACAAGAGAAGAATCATCTATTTGCTCTGTTTTTAAAAGCTTTTACACTCATGAACCACCACCAAAACATCGCAAACGCTCCAACTCACATTCCTCCATTTGAAGTTGGCCGTCTGTCTCCATTACTACAAAAGAATAAATTATCCAAATTATGGCAAATTACACAAACACAATTGTGTAGATCAGTGTGTGCCTACGGTTCCAGTGAGCAAATATAATAGCTGTCACTTAAGGTGCCATAAATGTGATCGGATATTTAAAAAATACAAATGATCTCATGTTTTCTTACAGCGTAAGCTAAAAGCGTCATGAACTAACCTGCAGAAATGTGTCATGCTTGAGTTGGTTGCAGAGATCAGCCATTAACATTATCTGGTGACCAAAATGCAAATCTATCTTTTTTTTTAAATTATCCTCAAGGGAAATTAAAAAGGACTTTAAAGTAAATTACAATTTAAAGGTTTTTCTTTTTACATTTGCTACAGTACCTATAAAGTAAGGTCAAATACGTCAGAAAAACTGTGATACATTATCATGTATCATCACTCTTTCAGTTTGCTTTGGTCATGCACTGAGCTGTTTTTCTTTTAGGCAATAAAACGACCTCTACAGCTCTTAAATGCAAGTCTGACAGATGACACTGTAAACAAAGTAGGAAAAACAGCTACAAAGACCAAATCAAACTAGTAAATACAGTCTGTCAGAGGGGGAATCTGCAAAATAAAACCAACTGAATGAAGAGATAATCCGACGAGGTGTTCACAGGATGACACTACTCCATCTTAATCCACCTTGTGTGCGTGTTATTTTGTCCACCTCTTTACGTAATGTTGTTTTTGTATTGTGCTTTGTGTTTCTCACCCTGCAGCTCCTTGTTCAGGGACTTTCAGACAGTCCAGGTTGGGCTGCGGCCGGTTGCCTCCTCGCTCCTTCACCTGGTTGATGTTGCTGGGCAGGATGGGGCGTGTCCCGTTGCTGGCTGAGGGATGCCTTTGGCTGTGATGCTGCGAGTTCCTCTGATTGGCTAAGTGATTTGTGTTCTTAAGGCCCCCGTTCTGGTGAGCAACTGTAGTGGAAAAAATTCAGTTAAATGTCTTCTGCTGTATTTTAGGAATAAATGATTGTGAAAAATAAAGGGGTAAGACTGCTGATGTGAACAATGACCTGGAGGTCCCGGTGCAGCTCGAGAGGGGATGTTCTGGTGAGTTCTGGATGCCTTTGAGCGACCCTGAGAGAAATTCTTTTTGGAAGGACCTGAGCAGATTAAAAGAAAGGGAAAGAGAATAAAATAACTAACAAAGAATAAAGAATGACTTAGCTCCACTTAGATATACCACTAACTCAACTGCTCTAAAACCCAGAGGTGACTCATTAAACTTTCTCCATTTTCTTGTGTTATCTTAGTTAATAGAACAGGTCTTTTCTGGACTTTAGGTCCCTTTATACTCACGTGTGTTCTTCGGCAGCCCGGGGCCGATGCTGACCTGCAGAGATTTGCTGGAGGGCTTCAGTACGGGCATGTCTCCCTGACCCTGGACAAACACTACCTGCCGAGAGCCACCCCCACTCAGGAAGCCCCAGTTCTCCTTCTTTAACTTCATCTCCAGTCTGGGGGACAAAAACAAGGCTGATGATGCTCAAGTTAACGACACATTCTCTTTGAATTGTCGAGAAACTTGATAAAGATACTATTTGTAAGACTAAGCCCGCTCAAATGCTTTGATCGAAATTAAGAAAGTTTTGCTGCAAATTTTATACAGTTTCAGATGAAAAACACATAGTTATGTTACTGACTGAGGCTTATTTGTTATTTGAACTCTCTTTTTGCTTGTGGGTGTTTTTTTTTTTTATTGTGTTTACTTACGTGTTACTAAACTTGAGTGGTAGCTTCCTCTGGGTTTTCTCTTCAAACCTACGAGCCAGTAAGCTGATAAACTCTGTCTTAAAGATGCAGTCCAGCAGGCTGTCATACTCCTGCTCATGCAAGATCATGAAGTCATCTTGCATTGTGCTGAAAAACAAAGATTGCAGTTACTGACTCATTTGTAACACAAGATATAAAATCAGATGATAAGCCAATATTTCTAAAAAAAAAAAATTGTGATTTGTAAAGACATCTCTTTGCTTTAAGGGAAACTAAGATGGAGAATGGGGCTCATCTTTCACATCTGCGTACAAACAAAGAAAGCCTATCATCTAAAGAGGGGAGACAGCCTCTGCCCCTATCCCACACAAGGATACTTTGTTCCTCCCAGAGGAGTCGAGCTTGTCCCTGATAAGCTTTTTTTAACTCCTGCTTTCGCTCATTGTACCACCTGGTCTGTATTACCTCAGTGACTCAAAAGCCACATGCTCGCACCAATAGTTCTGTGATTTGTTCCTCTTAAAACAAGTTATACTGCATTCTCAACAACAACAAAGGGCTGACAAGCCTCTCACTGGCTCCTATTCCCATCTTGTCTCTGTTGTAAAGAAGCCTACATTCTTTTATTTGAGTTTTTTTACTGTGTTCAGCCACATCCCTGAAACCTGCACTAAAGGACAGGCACACAGGCAAATATATTAAAGGTGGGTGTAATATACTCCACATGTTCTCATGTGCCTTATGTGACATTGACAGGAACAAGAGGGCTTATGTGATTAGAAAAACAGACCATGGCTTTGAAGTAGATTCATGACATTGTGCTCTGCGATGTACACACTATACATACGCCAGGTTTCCTGGAGAATATACTGTTTGTTTGGGAAACAGTTCATTGTCAGATGTTATCTTCTGTTACTAAAGACTTTTTTTTAAATGACCTCCTAAAAGCAATGGTCTCTATGGATAAAGTGACTCATTGAAAGTGGTTTTAAAATTCAACTGCAGCATGACTATGTTGTTTTTTCTGTGAAGTCATCAGCACCCATAATGCCTCAGGAGAACCTGGGCTTCAAAATAAAAGCATATTATTATTATTATATTATTATATATTATCTTATTAAGGGATGAACACGTAATTTGTTAGAAATTATTGTTTTAAATTCTTTTCCCCTTGTATTAACAATTCTAAAAATCAATAAAAAAAAAGAAAGGCAAACGTCAGATGGAGTGGTGTAAAGCACTATGACACTGAACAGTGGAGCAGTGGAAACGTGTGCAGTGAAGTGGTGAATCTCTGTTTAGGCAGTGAGATAGGTAAGTCTGGGTTTGACGAATGCCAGACAATGTCACCTATGTCAGCTGTGAAGTTTGGTGAAAGAGAGATAATGATTTGTGGCTGTTTTTCAGGGTTTTGGCTAGACCTCTTATCTCCTGTGAAGGCCAACTTTAATACTTCAACACACCAAGACATTTTGGACGATGCTATGCTTCAAACTTTCTGGCAACAATTTGGGGACAGCTCTTTTCGAATTCAACATGACTGTGCCCTTGTGTACAAAGCAAGGACTATAAAGACATGGTTTGATGAGTTCAGTGTGGAAGAACTTGACTAACCCACACAGAGTCCTGAACTTAACTTTATCAAACACCTTTGGGATGAATTGGAACGGAGATTGCAAGCAAGGCCTTATCCAACATCAGTGTCTGACCTCATTAATGAATAGACACAAATTCCACACAAACACTCCAAAATGTTGAAAGCCTTCCAAGAAGAGTAGAGGCTGTTATAGCTGCAAAAGCGGGGAGCACATGTATTTAAATAAAATGCCTATTGGTGTAATGGTCAGGCGGTTGAATACTTCTGTCCATATAGCGTATGTCACACCTATCAACAAATTCGTCAAAGTTTAGGAAGAACGTCCCGTTAGCTTCGAAGCCCAAAAATTGCATACCTCAAAACAAATTGAGGAAGGAAGGAAGCATGTCACTGTAATAAAACTCTATAAAAGTTTAAAACTGATGTCATGCAAGAAGTTTATAGATTCTGCTAATTTTCATCTGTTGACTCTCATGAGCTGGAGAGTAGGAGGAAGTGAAATGTAGCAGCAGGATTTTGTGCTTTAAGTTGACTTATGCAGATTACTAGAGCTCCATATTTGTTTATATGAGCTGTGTTTGTTTGGTCATAAATGCCCTATGACAACGTTTATTACTTTTGTGCCTTTTCTCATTAAAGGTGACTTCATTGACTTTCCAGACTGAAATTTATACATAAAGTGACAACTCATGTGTTATATATGTTTTTGTTAAGTACTTATATTAGTTCAAATAGTTCAAACACTTTTCAAAAGCGGAGGCATGGTTAATTTTTATGCTTCATTTTCTATGATGGACACAATATGTTTATCATAGTATGGAATGCTGGATTTTATGTAAAAGACTGCTACATAAGGAAGTGTGAACTGTCACTATAAGCTGTTCTGTTGCTGTATTTCATGTTTTATGCTGCTTGCTTATGATTGTAATGTTGTGGCTTGACTTGACATTTCCAGGTCAAGTAGAGACGAGATGCTCTGCTTGGATACAAGCTACAAGCAAAGCATTCTGGGATCGCTCGCACTGTCAATCAGGAAGGCTTTTTTAAACAGCTTTTCCCTCTCCTTATCTGAAATTTCTCTGTGAAACAAAAATGGTGGTTTACTGTAAAGAAACTACACCTTAAGAAGTGCAATGTTTACTGAACAGAGTCCCGAATTAAAAACGAGAAGCTTCAGAGGTTGAGTTGAGTACAGCATCTCTACTTGTCACCTTTTGTTATTGTTTTGATTGAGGCCCCCCAGTACCAGATTTTATACTGTTCATTTCATTTAAGTCTACCCAAAGAAGCACAACCCTGACTTCAGAAAAGTAAATGAAAAGAGAAGTGAAGCAGGTTTTAAGCCAGAGAGTTGATGCCAATATCTGATGCAGATGTTATAATAACTAAATGAGGTGACTCAGTGTGTCCTAGATCTGACCACTGTGTAACTATTTTTTACCTTAGAGAAACTGCCAGGATCTTCTCCACATCAATCCGCCTTTTCAGCACTTCTGTCACCTGGCCTTTGTCTGGTCCCTGTTTTACCTTTTCTCTTCCAATCAGGTACACAGACTTCGGGGTCAGGATCAGATCTCTCTTAATCCCCTGAACAGAGCGCAAAATAATGGAGGGACAGTTAAAAATGCATTATTTGTCAGCTATTTGGACAGACAGAAACAGACAAAAAGAGACTGACCTTGAAGCGGCGGTCATATTTTGTGACTTTGTCTGCAAAGTCAATCTTCTCTCTCTTAGCCAGGAATTGTCGGAGCTCCGGTCGGTCGTCCATCCCCAGGTAGTCTCCCACAAAGTTTCTGTTGAGGCTGTGTCGCCGCCTCTCCTTACGGTTCAACAGCAAGTCAGAAGCTGTTCAAACCCATTGAAAAAGTGTGAGAGAGGGAGACAGAGGCAGATAGACAGAAAAATAAAGCTAAAGATGTTCCTTCACTCACCTTCTTCTCTCATCTGGACGTACTTCTTGCGAGCTACGTATTTCCTCCAGGCTTTCTGGATAGTCCTGGCGTAGCCATCAAACTTTCTCTCTCTTGTCTCTTCAAGCAGAAAGAGCTGTGGATCAAAAAAAGGGGAACAGAAAGACAAAGTGAGTGACTTAGATCCCTCAGAGAGACACATCTGAACAGACGTGTTATGTAATGACAGTATGTGTTAAAAAATGTGCTTATCCCTTAATGTGTTTTAAAATGTTGATATTTTGTATTGTATTAACCGGAATACTGTTAAGTGTGTAATTTATTGCAGTATTTTCCTCTATAATATCTGCCACCATTGTTTTACTTTTACTGTATACTTAATGCAGTGCCATACAGTATAAACATAAAACTCACTGAAAATCTTATTATATGGGTGTTATTTCACCACTTCCTGCATGAGGAGCTGACTCTTTGCTGACAGACCACCAGTCTTTCACCGGTCCATGTCATTTCCTGACTGGCCTCAAGACACGCAATCACACTCTGCCCTCTCCCTCCAGACTAAACATCCTGCCCACTTCTGGATCAGGCCGGGTATCAAGCAGCCTGCCGCAGGAACAAACCATCAACAACACCGAAACACAACAGATCAACTACAGCCTCACGCACTGTGAGGAGAAAAACAACACTGAGACAGTGATTTACATACAGACTCTGCATTATCACTTCCCAGGTGATTAATCCAAACACAAACAGCAGGTGGGGTTTTAGTTAAAATCATGGTTATGTTTTTTATCTTAATAAGAGGGAAAAATCCGTGTCAGCGTATGCTCAATAAGTTTTAATTGTACATTTTTTCTAGGTCAACTTACTCTTCTCATCTATTGTGACTAGCTTAAATCTTTCACACAAACATTCATACCACTCTGACAATACTTTTGTGACTTTAAGTGGCAATGACTGAAAGGTGACTTCTCTAACTGAGTGGATAACTTCAGTCATGGTGCATAGTGTTTAATGCCCAAAGACCTTCTGGGAAAACTCTGCAGGTTCAGGAATGATCTTCAAAATCTGAGTGGAATGCAAAAGATACCTAAAGAACTGCTTTCTTAAAACTAAAGTTGTAAGAAAAAAGGCTGATGTGGATGTTATGGTTATTTAAGCTACCTCATTTCAACTTTTGTCAAATAGTCTCTCACTTGTCGGTCCTACAGTGTGTGATTATGTTTGAAAAGTGCACTCTGGACCAGGACGAGCTCTTCCATCACGCCCTGCACCCCTTACATATCGCATGCACATGGAATACTACAAGTTGGACACCACTCACTGTTTCGGTAACTTCACTCATGGTGTAAAAGCGTCAAATGCCTAAAGGCATTCTGGGAAAACTTTTCAGGGATGATTGTCAAACAACTTAATTAAGATGACAAAAAAATACTTAGCTCAAGTACCTAGGTTTTACCTTATAATTTAAAAAAAATCAAGAGAGCCACACACAAGTTGAAATCACAGATATTTTGTGTAGTCCTTGTTTCATTTACAGCGTGGGCAAACTTGGCTCAAACAAATACACAGGCAGCTCAGACAGTTAAATTTCTTCTTCTTTTTCTGCTTGTTTGAGTTTTGCTTTAACCCGGTTACTGCCACCTACTGGACAGTGTTGTCAATCAGCAAATGGGCAGCTCAGTCTTTGGATGTTACATGCTTACTTTAAGTTGACTTTACTTGAAACAACAGTGAAATGGTTTTAATCACTCTGTAATTGAACATTATTTAATAAAATCTAGTAATAAGTAGATATACTTAAATATCAAGTGAAATGAAATTAATTCATGTGATGCTGGATAGCAATTAGGGTTTACAGTGTACTTGGTACAACATAAATTTATGACATGATCAAATGACCTTTGTCCAAAAGTCCATGAATGCAAAAGATTATTGAAAGAAACAGACAAGTCTTCCTTTTTCAAAAGCAGAAAACTAGAAGTTAACAAGTTTCCTTGTAAAAAAACCAAAACAAAACAAAAAACAACCATAATTTTTAATTAACTTTTTACATACTTGTTTTCTGATCATCCATTGGTGCTCATCATTAATGTTACATTAGAAACATAAAACAACAGACCCTGGAGTTTGCAGAAATTTTAAATATATCATGAAGAAACAAAAAACCCATTCTTAACAGAATCCCAAATAAAGAAAAACAGCAGTTTTCATTCTCCCTCAGCACAGTAGGAGCTCCGACAGACAGTGAGCCACGGCTCATCTATCAGCACAGTGAGAGAGAAACTCATCTCTAACATCTGGCCTGGTGTCAAACAAACTTTACTTATTACACCCAACAGAAAAAGGCTTCAGTCACCCAGCTAATGAGCTGGTGTCAGTGTTTTATCAGACAGAGAGGCTTGTTTTGAGAAGCCTGGCAGATCATTTCAGCGCTCTGCTCTGTGTGATATTTGCGTTTCATAATCACACCTCTGTGACTTGGGCGCTCAGGCTGTGTGTGGGGGGCAGTCTGTGGCATGCACGGCTGCAATGAATGAGTAAAGGCATTCAGGATCAACATTAAGGCCTGAATTAAACTTAAGAAGTGTGTGTATAAGCCCTGAACATACATCACCCTGCATGCTTGTTTGTGCGTGATGTGTACTAGTGTTAGTAAGTGAGAGCATAGTCGTCACACAAGTGCTGCTTTCATAGGAATCATGAAAAAAAGAGTTATGGTGGAAAAAGACAGGCCTTTACGATGCCCCCCCCCCAAAAAAAAAAAACCTCTGCCACCACAGCCTGTGCTTGTGTTTTAGTTTCAGAGCCATGTTGACTCAGTGCTGACGTGGTGTGAGGGTCATGTTCAATCTCCTCCCCTTTAACAGGGATTTGAGCATGATTTAGGACACTAGTGCCCTTTTATGGTGTTTAATGTAAAAATGGTGAGTTCAGTTTTTTCCCCCGCTTAGAAAAAACCGTCATTGCCTGCCAACAGACATTCTCACATGTGATTTGAGTAGTACCATTCACGTGAGGAAGTTGAGCTGCAAGTTTCGTCTTTTTAGTACAGAGTAAAGGTATACTGATGCTCAAATACACCACAGCTGAGTGAGGTATGGGAGTCTGTGGAAGATAAGATGCCAAACATACCGACTCTGGGGCTTTGATGAAGATTTTGCTGCGACCGAGCTGGAACTGATCCTGGTCCATGTTGACAGACCGTAAGAGATGGACAACACCTTGCTTCTCATCTCCTCGCCACGTTGGCCAGGACTCTTTGGTCAGGATGGCATACCTGAGGAGTAGAGCGGTTATCATTGATAAAGCATTTTACACAGGGGTGAGGCTGGGTTTGGATGGCACAGATTCAGTCATTAAAACTTATCCTTTTGAGTTAGCATGAGGTCAGTGATGAAACCATTAAGAGGTCATTTTTATAGCGGGTTAAACAAAATGACACACAGACTGTACTGTATGTTGATAAGTGCTTCATGGATGGCCAGCTTTCAGGGTCAGTATCTGCATAAACATCCATACAATACATCTCTATTTTTAACCTGAGTCAAAATTAAAAGTAGATATGATCAAACTGTGACTGTAATAGTTGTTAAGAGGTGGTTTATACAAAATAAAATCTGAAGAAAATGGTTAAAAACTGCAATTTCTTGACCTGCCACTTGAGGCTGGCTCTAAAAGTGAAGCCATTCAAACAGAGGAACATTAAATGTCTAACTTTTATGAAAATCAAGTATGTAAAGAGCCTGGTACAATAAAGATATCAGTCTCTCTAGAAAGTTCACCAGCTCATTTTTTTGTGTTCAGGTGGTGTTGAATTATTTTTAACTCATCAGATTCTGGCTCACTTGCAGAGCCCTTACATGGGAATCAGGATAATTTCTAGCTTTTTTGCTCTGGGTTCACTATATTTGGCAATCTTTCCTAGTCAATAATGAGAAACAACTACATACTTTCATTCTATGGGAATTAACAGAATTTACCAAGCTAATTAGTCTATTAACTCAGTCTAGAACAGCCTTTCCAAAACTTCAGTGCACTGGGGCCCAGTTTGAGACTTGAGAATCTCCTGGGGATCACCAAAACCTTTATTCAATCATAACATGACACATCCCATCACAGAATTTGCCTCTTTATTTCTATTTCATAAACAGAAAATTTCATTGAGAATGCCTAATTTTTCAAGGCATCACAGGAGAGCCACCAGCACTTATTTTGTCTGAACAGGCATCTGTAAAGTCACCTTTATATCCTTTTCTAATATTAATCTTTCAAAATGTGCATTCACATTAACCCTTTTTAGTAGCATTAACGCAACATAGTTGAATGTTTGATGAAGCATCACCAGTTAATTCAGCACTGTTTAAACCACCACACCCACTCTGTAATCAGACACAATAAGTATTGAAAAGATGCCACATAAGTTAAATCTTCTTGCTGTGTTTTTTTTACTTCTTGGACTTCAAAAAAGCATATTAGAGTCCCTGTAAAGTGAAAAAAAATCTGAATTTTCATGAAATCATGAAAAGGCATGAGGCAGTAAAATGTGCTCTAGGATGGTTGGTACATATTAGTTAAATGAGCTGAAGCCACGCCCACTCACAAGAAATATGATCATCTCAGATTTTATAAGAAATTTCTGATCAAAGCGCAGCCGCCTGGCTCTATGTCCGCGTAGAAAGGCAGAAGTTGGGAACTAACTTAACTGTTTTCTGATACAAATCTGTAATATGTAATACTTTAAATGAGCCATAGGCCACCGTGGCTGATAGACTTTGGAAATTTATTAAATTTATTACTTCTATATTATCTTTGCCCGTTACCTGTTTAGGAACTTCCTGAAGACTCTGCGGTAGGCGTAGCCAGCACGCCTTACCCTGATGTTTTCCTTCAGACCCAGGTACTCCACTTGGTGCTTTACTCTAGAGACAGAAAAACAATATAAGATACATGCTGTAGATTAAGAAGGCATTTTGCCTTAAAAATAATTCATCAATCACCACATATTCTCCACAATTTCACAGTGATTGTCAGATCAGAACAGCTTTGAAGTGAGGCCAAACATGTTCTCATATATGCAGATGACTCAACTCTCTACTATAATGACTTTGTGCAGTGCGGAAGGTAAAATCCCAGGTCATTGTATGCAAAACAGCTGCATTTTGATAACTTTTCCCTCAAACAAAGACCTTAAACACTACTTAGTACACTCAGACTTCCTGCAAAAAACACAAGTTCCTCTGCTAATGAGCCAGCCTGTTCTGGACTCACAACAGGAAGGTCAAAGGCTCTGAACAATACAACAGCACTCTGAACATGTAATACCCAGAGCCTGGAAGAAAGAGTGGGAGACTGAAAACAAAGGGATAAAGAGGGGGGACTGTTTTAACACCGCTCACATGACTTTGTCTTCAGAAAACTCCAAAAACAGGCAAAAGAAAATGGGAGGAGGCTGAAATTATCCCAACAATGAACTGGTTTAAACAGGAAAGTTAGTTGTGTTTATTAATATGCAGTTTGTTCAATTTGAACTGAAGTGAGAGAGAGAGATCACACAATATACGATCCATAATGATAGAGAATAAAGACAGCCTTGACCTGTTCACAGTTACTTTAGGTAAATGTTTATGGTCTGGATTTAATGATGTGGTGCTGAACACCACTTGCTATGGCTAATATGCAGATGCTAATGTTTCAGTTGATTTGGCTCCTCCACCAGCTGCAAAATCAATTTTCTACTTTATGTAGATATTTACTGTATGTTTCACTTTCAGCCAAGTTTCTCATAATTTACCTTCACTCATGTATGTGATAAACAACCTATTATTTTAAATGTTATAATGTCAACTGTGACTCAAGAATAGAAGGCTTTTACACAAAGTTGCAGAAAAATCGTATTAAATATGGATGTTTATGCTTAAAGCATACATTATACATCATTTATTTATTCACCCTGTTTCTTTTAATTTAGCATACAAGTTTCTTAGATAGATACATTTATAAACATGTGGATGCATTTGACCTTTAGAGTATTCTTAAATGTTTAATGCACTGGATGAATGGAGTCATGTGACACTGTCAGGACCACAGGGGGCACAGTGAGTCGATCACTTACCGGCTCTCCTCCCAGTCTCTGGGTTTCTTGGTTTCATTTGGTTTGATGCAGCGGATGTAGTGCGGAGTGCATTTCATCAGTGTGCTCACCAGATCATTGGCTTGTTTCTAAAGGAAGGCATAAGAGAATAAAATAAAGGCAGATGATGTGAAAGCTGCTGTGACGAAATAAGCTGCTGAGTTTTCTGTGTTCCCACCTAACAGCAAACACACATTATCTTTTCACAGGCCTTTTCCCACAGTAACCCTGATAAAGCAGAAGGACAGGTACACACTCTTCAGTACACACCTTTATTTTGCTGCCTGCTGTTGTGGGTCGACCCTTCTTGTCAGCGTTGAGGTTTTCTGGAAACAGTGCTCTGATGAAAGCACTGTAGGAGAGCAAATGAGAGAGACAAGTTAGAAACTGACATGGAACATCGACGTTTGACTGTATACAGTGCTTAACAAATTTGTTAGACCACCACCCAAAGTAAGGTTTACGCCACAGCTGCCCTAATTTAACGCATTGGTAATTACCAAAATCATTTTTTATGTTCTTGCAGTGGTTAATACACCAATATGTAGAAGCTCTTTAAGCCAAATGATATGATTAATGCTGAAATGTAATTATTGTTGTTATCCATGAATTTTCAAATGTACTGATTTACAACAAAACTGAAAAAATAGGAAAGCACATTAATATTTCTTGATTAATATGTCAAATTATAGTTATTTACTTGCATTTCTGAACAGAAAAATGAGTTTTAGTGGTTAAATGTTATGCTTGATTAATTTCTGACTTCACAGAGAAGCCCAGTGAGCCGGCTCAAATTTGGGTGAATTCAGTTTGAAATTCCTCATTCCTGTTCAAAATGGTAAAACGTGGAGAGCTCACTGAAAATGAGAGTCCACATTAAAGCACTTCATGATGCTGGATGGTCTTTGAGACAAATATGACAGGTGGTCTAATAAATTTGTCAAGCACTGTGTATATATATATATATATATAAATACATATATATATATATATATATACATATATATATACACACACACATATATATATATATATATATATATATATATATATATATATATTTTTTTTTTTTTTTTTTTTACCTTAGAAAAACCACTCCGATCGAAGCGACAAATATTTCTTTTGTTCATTTGTGCCATAGTATATAGCCTTCTTAAAAACAGAAAATTAAAATGGGTTGAAAATGGCAAAAATGGGTTGTGTTGTTTTATATCTGGACCTCGAGCCTTTAATAAAGTTGGGATTTAATTATAGCATGAGTTATTGACAACACACTCAGAAATGTGAGGGTTTTTTGGCTATATGAGTATTAAAAGTGTCAAAGAAGACATTCATCTCTGTATGGGTTTGTTTTTGTGGGCAGCAGTTCAATCCATCCAGTTTTTATCACATATTTCCTTTGGTGCCAAAGTAAATAATCTTTTTTCACAGACATACAGTAAGTCATGACACTAACCCTTTACACAAACGCATAAGTGTTACAATGAAGGGAATTACAAACAGTGTTATCAAAATCCAACAGCATGCACTCAAACCCTTGAATTCTTGCATAAGTCTGAATATAGGGACACTAACAACAATTGTGGGTCCCTGGTTAACCAGTGCTAGTGTAATCTCCCTAAGGCTTGATAACCACTTTAAGGGTAAACATTTTTATGTATTATATAATTATAATTTAAAAGCTTCTGTCCCAGCAGAATCACAATTGTATGATGTGCTGCTGATAGGAATGTTGCATGTATCTGTGTAGTTTCCATTTGCTCAGGTGTTTTTTAGCTCAACCAAGGCACTAAACTCCTTCTAGGATCTCTTGAAGAAAAAAATACATGGGTTTGAACTTTACAGTTCATTTAGCTTTCAGATAAACACGTGTTCACTGCGTTTTCATATAAACAATTAATGACTGCTGAATAATCGATGATGATATTGAGGATTTGTTTTTGTTGACTGGAATAGTAATGATGACTACTCAGCAGTCACAGAGTCATAAAATAGAACTTTCATTTAACCTTGTTTAATGTAAAATATCCTGCACTTCCTCTCACCACTTTATTATATTTTAAATACCTACGTTAGCTCGCTTAATCTATTTACAGTACTTAAATGCTGTAAATAATTAATCTATTAACTGTAACTTAAATCAGTATGGAGACTGTGGAAAAATGCATCACCTCATATCCCATTTGCACTAATCAATCATTTTTCATACTTCTCATAACATTGCAAAGCAGATGGATTTGCCCGTTTCTGTGTTTTTTACTGGCGAATCCATCTCGCAAAGCTCCCATCTGAACAGTTTGGGCCTGGTTAGAAAGTGACAGGACCAATCAGTGCCGAGGGGCAGTGCTTTCAGGTGCGGCGGAGTTGTGACGTAAGCAAGCAGCAACAAGAGGCCAGTGCAATAATGGAGGAAGACATTAGCATGGATGCTGCTAAAGCATAAGTTTTATCAGAACTTGATGACATTTTCTTGTTAAAAGAAGAACAAAGAACAGCAGTGAGTTGTTTTCTTTTCAAAAACCACAAAAGTCGTGTACTGACATGTCTACAGTCACCATGGTTCGTGTTTTCTATGGAGTTTACCCGTCGGTAGCGGCGCACCTCAGTTTGGGGCTACGAGGTCATGTGTTTTGTTGATCTGATTGGCCCGTAAAGATGTGACGGACAGAACGTTAATCCAATCAGCCTCCGAGTTTTTTTTTTTTTAAGGCTTTGCCCTTTCTCAAATGCCATCTATGGAAGGTTTACCAGATGAATGTGTGAAACAAATCCATCTGGCGTGTGAGGTTAACTTCTGATCATGTCTTGTCTGCATTCTTACACCCTTTGTACATCTTTCAACCATACTATTGATACACACAGACTTGTACATACTGGAAAAATACCTACAAGAGCTTGTTCATATGTAAATCGTAATTTTCAAGACTTTTCAGTTTTTTTTATTTTTTGTATTTAATGTTTAATTCCTATACACTGAGAGCAAAGCTAACTGGAGTCAAATTCTTTGTTGCATAAGCAAACTTAGCTAGTAAAGCTAATTCTGCCTTTTTCAGGTCTGCCTTGAGGCCATTTGTTGAAACTTAAATGGTTTCCCTTCTGAAGCACTAAATTGATGTCTAGATGCTCAGGACATGTTTTTCACAGATCCTTTTAAAAAATGTCACCTGTTTTTAATGGAAAAACTTGCATGATTAATATGTGGAAACAGTCTGGCATGGCTGAAAGCTGCTCTTAATTTTATTTAATTCAGCTTGTTTACATCGCCACCTCTGGTGTTATTATTTATTCCTTCTGAGATTTTTATGCAAACATTTGTTTTTTTCACCCATTTCTGGCTTCCTCTCATATCTGTTTGATTTTGATAATCTGAATCAAGGCCATGGACATAGGAGAAAGGATCAGCAGGTTGTGTTTAAGAAAAGAAGTCTGATAATAATGTCCAGCTGACAACAGTGGTCGTTCCTTTCTTCTCTATTCAAACCTGCTGCTCTGTGGAATGAGGCTGCTTCCTTCCTCCTCCTCAGGCTTCCTCTCTCCGTGGCCAAGCCAACTCTTTTAACTATGCACTTATATGTTTATTAATGTACATGTTTACATGAGCAAATATGGGAGAAAGTGCATGATTTTTCCAGCACGTGTCTGAATGGGATTTTGACATAACCTTCTTTGAGGCCAAACAAAATGTGAACACAAAGGGGGCAAGTGGTGCCTGAGGCCTGCAGGGGTCACACAGACAATGTGAGGCTGTTTGCACAGATGGCTACTTTGACACAAAGACAGTCCAAGAAACTAAAACCCAGAGGGAGCAGACTCCACAATGCAGCCCCACAAGGAGACTCCATGTTCAAGGCTGGGTAAACCCCCCAAAAAAGCTGCAGATCTGGACAGCAGCCAGAGAGATGAGATTTAGGGCAGAGGGCAGCACATTAACCCTGCCCTGCACACCTCTGCTGCATACTGCCTGTTTCCAGCTGCACTGCAACGTCTGACAGTCTCATGTTTTTAATTATTGCCATATGCATTACAATAGAGGAGTCCCTATCAAAACTCTCACCACATGTCGAGTTACTCACATTTCACTGCTCTGCATCAGCTCAATGAGGTCAGTAAAAAGGACGTCTCGGTTCCTCTCACAGAAACCCTCAGCATCATAAGACACCTGGAGGAGAGAAGCACAGACAGACTTTAATGAGCCATAATTAAAAAAGGACAGGAATTAAATGACTTGTGTTAAAATTAGGAAGTATGACTAATATTATGTGAAAAAGGGCTTAAATGTTATGAGGGAACAAAATGACAGGGTTGCAAATCCAAACTCTACACCTCCCTTGATTAACTCTCTTATAAAAGCAGCAGGGGTTTAAAAGTGTATGAATTGAAGCATGTTGTTTCTGCGTTACTGTAGACACAGACTGCAGGAATGCTCAGAGCCCGGTCATGGGAGCCCCTCAAGTCTTTATAGCATGGCTCATTAAGCCCCCGGCATGTGTGCCAGGCTGAGGCCACCACACATCTGGAGAATGACACGAGACTACCTCAGCCCAAGACCACCACAATGAAAAAGAATGCAAAAAAAGGCTACAGATGAACTGTAACGTATAAACAGAGTAAGATTGATCATGTATGACACTGAAGCACGTGGATACAGAAGAAGAGGGACTGCAACCATAAATAGATGTAACAGAGAGAAAGGGGTTTGTTTAGACGGTAAAACTTAAAAGGAGGAAGATGATGGCATGGACTAATGGAATTCAAATACCAGCTGTGTATATTTATGACAGATCTCAAAGTGTGGTGTAACAGGCACAGCTCCCATACCAACACCATAAAAAATAACATTTTTATAACTTTCTATTTCCAGAAGTTGCTGTCAGCTTCCTACTGCGAAATGCATGATTAACTACATAGTCTCAGTTTTTACCATGGCAGAGACAAATGAAGGAAGGTGGAGAAAACCTTGTGCTGATCATCGTGATTTAAATACTTTCAGGGTATAAAAATAAGCTTACTAAGAGAAATATTTAAGAACCACAGTTCTTTTAGACATGGATGTACTGTTTGTAAATAAAGCTCCTCAGACCGACCTTGCCAGCATAGTGGTGGATGATGAAGCCCTGATTCCAGCTGTTGAAGTGCTCATGGGTGTTGATCTGGACTCGGAGCTTCTGCAGCATGGTCTGGTCGGCTCCTTCGCCAACAGCGTGCATGGTAGCGCACACATCGTCCAGGATGCTCATGATGCCAGGAGGATTCTAGGATTACATGAGAAACATTTGGAATCAATAACACTTTTATATCTCTTAAATCATAGCTCACTTGGAGGTTATTTATTCTGAAGTTAACTAAGTAATAAGAAATTTTTCTTTTTGATTTCAAGGTCCAGTTAATTTAAGTTGATGAAAATACTCAGCATTAATTCTGATAATTAAGAAACTATTTCCAGATGTGTTTTTAACTCAGATTTCCTTGCCTATTTGCTACTATTTCTTCTTGGTGTTTTTTATTCATCTACCATAGTTATAAAATATTTTTATAAAACAACGTTTTGCTTAGTATTTAGTGTTTTTAGTTAACATCATAACCTTGGTTTATGCTGCACTTACAATGTCTGTAACTCAAAGAACCCAAGCCTCCATCCAGGCCACACATGTAAACTTGTCAGTGGATTAACTAAAACGGGTCTGAATCATTTAAGCACTGATACAGATCCCCATTCCTCTCAGATGGAGGCTTTTTTTAAAGCCCTTGTTGTTCATTTCACGGATTTAACCTCTCAGTGGGATAGATGAATCAAATTAAGAGCCATTTGAGGATATTATGCTGCAACTCACAGCAATGCATCAGGAAGTTAGTAAGATCTGCAGTGTACAAAGAAATTCAGTAAATATCAAAAATTTAAAACAAGTTTACAGAGATTGCAATTTGTCACAGGTGACAAAAGAATAAAACCTCCATCCTCTTCCACTCATCTTCATAAGAATACAACCTGCTTGAAATAATTTACATTAACTCCAAAATATTGTTTACAAAAATATCTGAAATGCTCAGCAAACTAGCATTTAAATGCATTGTTGCCATCAGAAAATAGGCAGCTTTTAATGCACACTATTCTTGCATATAACGCCATTACAAGTGCACAAATGATACAGTACATATACATTAAAATGCATTTATGTGGTTGTTAAACCATTTGTTTATAACCTTGCGAAGCAGATAGATACGCCCGTTTCCGTGTTACTCACTGGCGAATCAATCTTGCAAAGGTCCAGTCTGAACCGTTTGGGCCCAGTTAGGAAGCGACAGGGCCAATCAGTGATGAGGGGCAGTACTTTCAGGTGCGGCAGATTTGTGATGCAAGCAAGCAGCAACAAGAGAGCGGTGCAGATATGGCGGAAGACATTAGCGTGGATGCTGCTAAAGTGTCATTTTTATCAGAACTTGGCGACATTTCTTTGTTGAAAGAAGAACTAAGAACAGCAGTGAGTTGTTTTCATTTCAAAAACGACAAAAGTCGTGTACTGACATGTCTACACTTGCCATGGTTCACATTATGCAGTTCTGTACAGAGTTTACCAGAGCCGTTTTACTCCTCGGTAGCGGCGACATCATTTTATTGCTCCGATTGGCACGTAAGGATGTGACGGACAGAACATTCATCCAATCACCCTCCGAGTTTTTTTCAAAGCCTCTGCCCTTTCCTAACGCTGCATATGAGTGGTTTACCAGATGGATGTGTGAAACACATCCATCTGTAGGGTTAATTTAACAAATTGCTGAAAAATGTAAAAGAATAGTTAAATCGCATATAAGCAATAAGAAACCTACAAATGCTCTTGCAGATAAAAGAGCAATATTGTAAAATACTCATTAATTATAATAAATAGTTAATCTAGTAGTTAATAAATCTGATTTATGATTTCAGCTCTGACTATAATTGTCAAGGATAATGTGTGTATAGTACCCAGCCTACTGGTTGCAGGATCCATTCTCTGTTTCAGCGCTATTTGGTGCGGGCCATCCTCTAATCTCTCCCATATTTCCTGTCTGTCCTCAGCTGTCCTTTCATAATAAAGGCAAAATAAAGCCCAAACATAATCTTATAATGAAGGATTTTGTAGTCTTGAAGTACTAAGTGGTAGGGGTCAACTGAGTCTTCTTGATTTTTCCTCTCATTTATTTACTTTGCTCTCGATGAGATCACAGACGATCTTGTTGTTGAAGTATTCAATCGGAGTCCACTTGATGCCCTCCTGCACATACTCCTCCTACAAAGAGAAGCATTGAACTTGAGTTTACCATGCATATATGCAATAAGTCAGAGTAAAGGACATCATATGGAGCAAGATAATAAAATAATCCACAATGAAAGCAAAGAATGAGGAGAAAATGTACCTGCTCTGCCTTCAGAGTCAGCTCAATGAAGATCTGCTGCAGTTTCTCGTTCACAAAGTTGATGCAGAACTGTTCAAATCCATTTTTCTGATGAAGAGACAACACAATCAATTTAATCCATAGGCACTAAGTGAGCTCTTTCTTCAGTACAGCATGGATATCTTTTAAGCTCAGTAGGATTTGTTTGAAGGTAAACACAGGCTGCACAACGCTTAGGGAAAAGAGACCCATTGTGCAATTCAGTACAAAATAAGTTGAGCCAAAGCCTTATGTTATGTTGGAGCAGGGCTTTCTGTCTGATAACCTGAGGTGAACAAAATGCTGCTGACCTTTACTAATGTTGTATTTAAGAGGAAAACCTTTGACCTTAAAGACAGGTGGAGTGGCTGAATTCATTTAGATATTACTCATGCTTTCTAATATGAGTCTGTGACTCATATCAGAAAACACTGAGCTCTTTTAAAGCCAAATATAATCATGACAGCACTTCAGTTGTCCAGCCTTTCAACAAATCAGGGTCTTCAAACTTAAACAATAATCAGATTAGGAAGACTGTGAAGGTCTGTTGTTTCAATCAGGACATAGAACTTAATCCACATACTTTATAAATTAGTTTTATCCTTTTCTTTTAATCTGTTTAAATGCTCAACGGTAAAACCTGTTAATCTAATCTATGTGTTGCTCCACAGTAAAATCCAGCAGCCATGTCTCAGCCTGTGAAAAGCCAGAAACACTTACTTGGAAAATTTCAAATCCATAAATGTCCAGTACTCCGATATTAAACTCCTGATGATCTTTTACCATGGCTTTGTTGATGGACTGAAATCAGAGGATTGAGTTAACAAACTTTAAACACCTGTGCATATTTCAAAATATAAGAATTTACTCAAAAATATGATAATACCTCAACAAGGAAGTCAAACACCCGTGAATGCAGGGCTTTGGAGAGGGCATCACGCGTGTAACACGCCTGCTCCACGTTCAGGGTGACGTCAATGGACTCCTTTGCATTTCCCCATTTACTGTCCATCTTCCTGCTTGTCAGTTTCTCCTTCAGACGATTCTGGTCGATTCCAAGGAGAAAAGCAGGAAAGGCTAGGACTGGTAAAGGAAAAAGAGGATACAACCTTAACAAACATACTAAAAACTTGCATTCCTTGTATTTTACAAGGATTACATATTATTATTAATCCACACACAGTCTCTCGTAATAACAAAGTAATACAGAATTTTATTGTATTTTTCTTTATTTAATTTTATTTGATTTTTTTTTTGGCAAATTTATGAAAAATAAATTAACTGAAATATCAAATTGATTTAAGTATTCAGACTCTTCTCAACAATTGAAAATTAGCTCAGCTGCCTCCCATTTCTCTTGATTGTTGCTGAGATGTTTCTACACCTTGACTGAAGTCCACCTGTGGTAAATTACATTTATGGGACATGGACAGTAATTGCTGGCAAAGGTACTTCAACTAGGTCCTGGGTAAAGGGTCTGAATACTTATGTCACTGTGATATTCCAGTTTTATTTTTTTGTAGATTAATTTATAAATGAAGAAATATTTCAGAAACAGCTAATGAACTTTATTAAGTTCAACTTTTAGGTAACATCAAGTTGATGCTGTTTCATTACTGGTAATACTATGTCTCATATAAAAAAGTATGGAAATGAATAAAGAGAATTTTTTTAAACATCACTGAAAAGAGCTAGTGCAAAACCACTGCTCCCAGTACCCATCAACTGTCATCAATCAAAGAGAAACTCTAACAAAAAATAATAAAGGCTTATATGTATATTCACAATGCAAGCAACTGTGGTTTAAAGCCATAACTTTGGAGTAAAAATCTCTGAAACAAACAAGACAAAAACACTCTGGAGAGAAGTCTAAGCATTCTAACTTTGGTTCAAAGCTGACTACAAAATAAAGGATCATTTCATGCTAACACTTGAACAAAAAGAGTAGAGAACGCCTCAGATCATTTGTCCTAACCTGGCGTTGATTTTCTCCCCTGAGAGCCCCTCCCTGCCTTATTACAATGACTCACTTCCCCTAAAAGGAAATGGCTCTCAGACTCAGTTTGTCTGGGAATGCTACAGACCGCTGCAGTAGCTCCCCTTATGGGACAGAAGGGTGTGACTGACCATATGCCTCCTTAAACCATGAGCAAAGTCATTCTTTGTGTTCACAGGAAAAGTATGAATGTATAGACTACAGCCTGGAGCCTCTTACGTAAGAAAACAAAGTTCCTCTGCAGGTGATTTGTTAGTCAAAGCAGCTGTTTTTATTAAGTGGAATGGGAAAGCTTTTACCAGGACAGAGTCAGAGCATGTGTTTAACTCCTCTAACAGATGTGTAAAACTCATTTATTAGCACCTAAAATAGGTAATTTTATTTTACTTTAAGGGCCCTAGAGAAAGCATCTTTGAATTGTTGTATTTAGTTTTTAACCTGGTTCCACTTGGCACTATTCCTTTAATATTATATGCAATCCAAATCTTCATCAAAGGGAAAACTGAGCTTGATTGAGCTTCCTGGAAAAGGAAACCCAGTCAAGTCCATTTGCCTCATTTAAAGATGATTCAGATAACCACGACCTGGATGCATGTTCTGTTATGCCTCTGCCATTCCACACCACAAGCCTACATAGAAAGCATCAAGTAGAAACAGCACACATTCCTGCTCTTCCTATGCCGATAAGAAAAGCCTAAGGCAGGGAGAAAATCAGCAAAAACCCAGTGCAGAACAAAGCATCAGTGACCACAAAAAGACATTGATTAAGTAAGAGGTAGGATGAAGGAGGAGCTGGGGTGGAGGAGGGTTGCAATAGCAGCTTGCAGAGAAAGCAGCAGAGCGTAGTCAGACCGAGCAGTTTAAATAAGGCAGCATAAGTGCAATTATAGCATCATTAACGTGCTTAGAGCAAATCAGCTAGCCATCAGCTGATGAGAGCTTCCATCAGATCAGCTGATATCAATTAGTGGATATCAGTATCAATTGATTCTGTGGCCTTTCTGAACTAACACATACATTCCTGATCAAAATCTAAAAACCAGTTGAAAAATTGCGCTACTAGATCTTGAAAAGGCTCTAATAAGAGCTTCAAAATGCAAAAAGAAGAAATGGGACTGAGACAAAAAAAGCTGGAGCAAGAAATTTATTGAAAACAACAATTAAATTGAAATAGGCTGTTCATCAGCTGATCAAAAGTTTAAGAACATAGTTCAAAAAACCCGAAACCCCCCTCAAAACAGAAATAAAAGTTTAAAAAAAGGACTCAGTAATGAGTAGCTCCACCGTTCTTATTGATCACTTCAAAAATTCGTTTTGGCACGCTTGATGCGAGTGTTTCCAGGAAGCTAGTGGGAACGTTGCTTCAAGTGGTGAAGATGGCTTCACGAAGGATATCCACCATCTGGAACTGATGTCCATTTTTGTAAACTTCCCTTGCCATCCATCCCCAAATGTTCTCAATTGGATTTAGATCAGGGGAACATGCAGGATGGTCCAAAAGAGTGACGTTATGCTCCTGGAAGAAGTCCTTTGTCATGTGGGTGTTGTCCTGTTGAAAAACCCAGTCATTACCACACAGATGAGTCATGACGGATGCCCGCTGCAACATCTTCACGTAGCCAGCCTCCATTTGACGCCCCTGCACAACCTGAAGCTCCATTGTTTCATTGAAGGAAAAAGCACCCCACATCATGATGGCACCCCCTCCACTGTGCCGCGTAGAAAACATATCAAGTGGGATCCCCTCGTCATGCCAGTAACGTTGAAAGCCATCAGGACCATCAAGGTAAATTTTTTCTCATCAGAGAATAAAACTTTCTTCCACCTTTCAATGTCCCATGTTTGGTGCTCCCTTGCAAAGTCCAAATGGGCAATTTTGAAGCGTTGAAGGAGACAAGGCCTTTGGAGATGATTCTTTGTTTTTTAAGCCCTTCCCTCGCAGATGACGTCTGATGCGTATTGGGCTGCAGTCAGCACCAGTAACTGCCTTAATTTGGGTCAAGGATCGTCCTGTGTCTTGATGGACAGCCAATCGGATCCTCTGGCTCGGCGCTGGTGAAATTTTTTTGGGGTGTACCACTTGACTTTTTGTTCCATAACCCTCAGGATCTTTTAAGAAATTAAAAATGACTGTCTTACTGCGTACAACCTCAGCAGCAATGGTGCGTTGCAAGAGGCCTTGCTTATGCAGCTCAACAATCCGACTACGTTTAAAGACAGAAAGCTGAATACCTGACAGAAAATGAAAATGAAATCCACATTTTTGCAAAGACTTTGACTTTAAAAAGGCTGTGGTCTTATAAATTTGATCAGCTGATGAACAGCCTATTTCAGTTTAATTGTTGTTTTCAATAAATTGCTTGCTCCAATTTTTTTTTTTGTCTCACTCCGATTTCTTCTTTTGCATTTTGAAGCCCTACTTAGAACCTTCTTAAGATCCAGCAGTGCAAAATGCAAATTCTTGCAATTTTTCAACTGGTCTTAACATTTTGATCAGGAGTGTATATGTCTTTTTGTCACCCAATGCTTCACTGTAACAGCATTCACTTGGCTTGATTGCCAGGGTGAGGGGGAGCAAAGATTTGAGATAAAATAGGGTTACAAAAATGAAACTTTGGATACATACATGTTAAGGCTCTAGAAAAAAAGAATTCTGTTAGCAAAGTATTACACAGATCGCTTTTTTTAAACAATATTGTCAAACTAATAGGGATCATATGAAAACCAGCATTTGTGTTGGTTTTACTTTCTTCATGGTCCAGGTGTGTCTGAAAACATAAAATCTGATTGTCTCTTCAGAATCTAAGCTCATTGTGAAATCACAGGTCATTATAAGAATACCTGCCCCTCAGCTGGTACACTATATTATAGAACTGCACATATGCTTAATTTAGAGGACACATGGGACTGTGTTCAAAGCTGGAGAGAGGGTATGATGTGTGTCATCTTTAAAGGTAATGGACTTTTCATCTGATGTGGATGTGAACTAATGCTCTATCATTATCTGAGTCTGTGTACACCTGCAGTTTTTGTAAAAGAATGGTAAGAAACTCCAAAATGATTCTACACTTTAAGACTGAACAGAAGAAGGCTGATAAAAAATATGAGGTATGTTCACTTAAAAACCCAGAATTAGCTATTTCACCTCTGTTTTTCTGAGTTGATAGAGTTATTTTTTTAGTTTAAAGTAAAGAGTACTCAATCCTCAGAGTATTGTTGTCCTTTTACTCAAATTATTAGACAATTATCCCTTAATCCGCACCATTTTCCCTGAAAACCTTTGGGGATTGGACACTTTTGCACCATGAGTGAAGTTGCCAGCTCAGTTACATAAGTCCCATCCATGGTGACCAACTTCAGCATAGCATCATTGGATGAGGTACTGAACTCTAGTGAACAGCAGTTTTTGGGTCAAAGTGCACCTTTCGTTCTTCTTTTCTTGTAGCCGAGCAAATTAGTTTAATTTGGGTTGGCATGTTCAAAATTGAAAAATGTGAAAGACATGAGGCAAATTTAATATTTTAACTTGAGTCATATTGAAAATTTTTAACATATTTTCAACTTGTCCAGTTTTACAGTGTAGTCAGGACCCAAAGTTGAATTGAAAAGCATGAAATCCAAAAAAATAGGCAAGAATTTCAATATAAAAGGAGCATGTTACTGTCAGGATCAAGCTACTTTTGGCAGAAAAATTGCCCCAATAAGCAAACTGATGTTTAAATTATTTTCTCCTAGTAGAGTCTAGCCTTAACATTTCTTTCAACCAAAGATGACGCACTGACTCTTTCTATTAAGTGCGAGTAAACATCTATGTGGACTTGGCTGGTAAAGTTTCATATGGGGAGCATATGAGGGTATGAATATGTGCAACACACATAAGCTTAAGCACGGAATAAGGAAGACCAGACTGTACGGAAAAGGCAGAGATTATGGATAGCTGCTGTTACATCTGCAAAGAACAAAACATTTTGCAGCTTTGTACACAGATAAATACTCTTTCATCTCCATTATAGAGACAGAGCACTATGAAGGAAGAAGAAAGAAAGAAAAAGAAAAGAGAGAAGAATAATTTGAGGCAGAGAAAAAAAGCAAGCGAGATGGGGGGACAGGAGGAGAAGTATTTTCCAGCTAATTTTAGCGTCTGACAAAATATGTCCAGACCTTCAGTAGCATTTTATTTTCTGGTAATCTAACAGGGCCTGGATTATTCCAGACAGTTGGCTTCAGCCCTGCATTAACACAATAAAAGTTTAGGGAGTGACAGTGGTAAGAAAGAAAAATCTGCAAAAACCAAAAAAAGAGGGGCAGCTCAGGACACTGAGAGAGAGACATCCAGAGAGAAAAATATGCAATAAAAAGAAAAAATCACAAAAAACCCAGACTCAGCATGAACGCCAGCAGCATTGTCCTTAGCCTTAGTCATAACCTGATTATTATCAATGTTTAAAACCAAGTCTCTCTTGATAGCATGTTTATCATTCTTTGCTTCAGTCCAAATTTCACTCACTATATAACCACTGGATATACTGGATGATTTTTCAGCAAGCCCCGCCAGCCCGTCAAGGATTCCACTAATGTATGTGCTGGCTGTCTAACAGAGGTGCATCAAACTTTGTACAAACATTCATCTTCCCCAGAGCAAGGACCATAATAACTCACATGATTTTCATCTACTGCTGAAACCAGTTCAAATCTAAAACTGGCTAACATGCCCATGAATACAGAAGAAGGAGAAGAAGAAGCAGAAGTGCAAGAAGAAGACATTTCATTAACTCTACAAGAGGAAATTCAGTTTTTACACTTTATTTCTGATCATGCTACACATGCATAGGCTGAAACACACACACATAAACAGACAGGATCCTATTGTGTCAGAGTCTGGCATGCGACCGTGCTAAACTGACACAGTAAACCTGGTAAACACTGACGTACATACTTTCTTACGCTCAGCTCATAGCACCGCTGAACCAAGTTCCACCATGAGCCACTAGCATGGCTGTAGACCATTAGGCCTGTTATAACAAACACATTCACTTGTAGTGCTACAGTTGTCAGGGGAAAAATGTGAGCGTGCTAGTGTTGGCATATTTTGGCAACAGGCATGTCAATAGACACTCTGCTTGTTTTTCCTCACTTAATGCCTGTCTCTTTTCTTGTCTTTCAGCCGTAAAAGAATGGCCAGTGTCCTCTTACCTAAACATTTGTCTGAGTATGATCAGGTTGAACAACACTCTAGCCATAACAATGAAAGACTGCTGAAGTGTCAAACATTTAAGAGCAGATAACTGATTTTCTACCCAGAAACAAATAATGTGGTAATTTTCTGGCTGTGGCAAAATCTTTTGATTGCCATAACAAATAATTACAGACCATGATTATCAAACAGTCCTTATTCTCTCAGTTTAATGTCATGCAGAAGAGAAAATATAGCCCTCTTTTAGGGATGCACAATATTGGATTGTTGGTGATACCTGATATGCTGATATCTACAGATTAAATTCATCTGATACTGATATCGATACAGATATCTAAATGTGTTTCAGACCTTAAACTACTTTGATATGACCAGTGTTGCGGTAATGCGTTACCCAAAGAGTAATCTGATCACTCTTTTTTGAGAGTCTTTTTAAGAGTAACGCAATCAGTTTCAGAAAAGTAATGTTATTGGTTACCTTTTCGTAAAAGTAATCCGTTCCTGAAAGAAAAAATCCTTATTTCCTCTCTCTTCTGTGGCCACAAAAAACAGAAAGGAAAAAAGAAACTCCACAAAGCATTAGTACTGTTTGTCCCTCTTTCTTTCCTGCATGCGTTGGCATGTAGCTGCGTTACAGCAGGAGGTAAAAACAGCTGTGTCAGTACGTGTGCGTTGCTAGTTTTTCGAGCTAGTGATAACTTACACTGGAATTATTCCCTTTAAGTTTAATTTATAGATTAAAGGGACAAGATCAGCATCAAAACACTTGGTTTAAAAGCTCATGTTGTATTGTTTTCATTCAATCAGCTGTGCAGCTTTTCCAAAAATGCAGCAAAGTGTGTAATTCAGTACACCTCTGCCCGGTTTGTTATCTGATTCTAAGTGGTGTTATCAGGATGTAGTTACAGATTATGGGCCGTAAATAAGCCAGAGGTGACACATTTAAAGGCAGATGTGCCATCACTATATGTCATTTTCATTTCTGACAATTGGAACGAGAGGTTGAAGGGTTTTAATATAAATCTAAGCATTAGAGCACTAGTTTTCTCAGTAGGTAACACAGCGATGTAATAATTTACTTTTCTCAGTATGTAATGCAGTAATCTAACGAGCTACATTTAGAAGTAAGAGTTTTCGTATCCACCGATACCATTTGTCATGCAATTAATATTGTGTATCATATTTGCAAAGAAAATGTAAATCTAGTGTTTGGATGCCACTTCTTTTGTGTGACAATAAAAATAAAATCTAGAAATGGCAGGACATCAGCCATATCTCAGAGGAAAACAACTTATTTGTTGACCAAGTTTAGCTACCAACGGATAAAGCTTAGCTAGCATTCAAGTTTCTTGAAAAACATAAGCCTACTTTAGTTTGGTATTTACAATAAATATGCGATTAAAAGTCTGTAATATTAAGTTGTTTCACGCAGTAAAAAGGTAATACCCACAGATATAATCAGCTTAAGCTTCATCCTATCTACTAGTAGTGTTATCTTTTAGCCTCGGAGGCTGAATGCCAACATTAGTCATAGTCCCCCTCTAGCTAATAAATGATCAAATATGCTCTTTTTATTTTGATAATGGTCTGATGTTGTCTCTATGGATTTTAACTTTTATTATCTTTCAGTTTTAATCATTTAAGAAGTGTTAAAATAATGAGAATTGCTTGGTTCCCTTCTTTACAACAATTCACAACCTGAAACAAAGAAAAATAACAACACTTGAGGTCCCCACTCTCTGTGTTTTCCATAGAAAATGGTTTCTGTGTGAATGTGGTCAACTGAGCACTAAGCTGGGCAAAGGTTTTTGCGTGACTTTACTTACACTCTTCACTCTCCACAGCAGCATAGTTGCCTGCTTCCTTGAAACTAATATTTCCCAGGTGCAGGACTCCAGCCACAATCTGAAGCACCATAGAGCGGTCCTCCGCTGTGATGCCAATCACATCCATCGCATGCTGGGAAAACAAAGGAAAGGCACATGCTAAATCAGGGCTGGAGAGTGGGTTTACACACTCCTGTGGTACACAGCTCATGTCTTCTAATTACTCCTGTTTGCGGTCTCACTTGTAAACAAAAACGGGAGGAGATTGTTGGTAGAGAAAACAAAGGAGGATTGGTAAAGAGAGGTGGGGAAGAGAAGCTGTGAACCCATGAATACAGATATGTGCACATACAACACTAAAGAGGGTGTTAAGTTAGAAACAAAAGGGGTCAGACCAACCATCGTCTCCTGGAAGTCGCTCTTGTCGTTGATGTCATCCACCTTGTAGGAACCAGACTGATTGAGGTAAGTGTAGTAATCCAGGCTTGTGATTCCCAAACTGTTCTTCTGCTCTCCACTGGCTCCTTCTATCAACTGTGGAGCAGAAAGTTGCTGATCATGTTTATGCTTTGTATGCTGTGCTTCAATTTGCATGAGAAGAAAACTGCACTATAGTATGACTGAACTCTTCTTTAGACCTCAAGCCATCCACCATTAAAACAGATCAACACTCTGCCTGCAGCTAAACGGTGCGCCTCACGCAATGTGTCCTGAAATCCCCTCACAGACCCCCTTCTTTCCACAGCCAAACGTGTCCCACTCACACTTGAGCTTGAAAAATCAGTCTCACCTGGTAGAATATATGGAAACTCCTCTCTCCAGGATTCCTCATGACGACACGAGACTTCTCCAAGAGGAAGTTGGAGATTTTCCCTCCGTCTGGTTCGCCCCCAGAGCTGAACTGGATCTCAAAGTATTTTCCCTGATGGATCAAAGCATGTTTTCTTTTCAGTATTGCTGGGAAAAAGCTTAAAGTCAGAGCTATAAGATTTGAAAAATTGGCACCAGGCCGTTCCAGGAGTGGTGATGGTGTGTGTACATTTATTTAAGATCCTTTTTCTCTTGTTATTTGTTCCAGACAGTCCTGTCATGTAATATCTGGTTCAGTCTCAAAAGTGAACAAAGACACTATTTATGCAAATGAGATTTCAAAAAGAAGTGATCTGAGGCCAAACCAAATCCATTTCCCCTAACTAGATCCAAAAATATCCCAAATACTGGGACAATGATTCTTTGTATGCTAACTTGAACTCTTAAACTCGGCAGAAAAAATGTGCAGGGATCGCATTTTCTAGAAATGTTGCTTGATTTTCCTGTAAGTTGTTTGGTTTCTTTGATAGTAGAAGAGGATGTGCCTCAGTGATTCTGCATGTATGTCCTTTTCTGCAGCATGTCCTTACAGCGTACCGTATTGGTTAACCAGGACACACATGAGGTTTCCATCCTCATGCAATAAAACAGAAAACAGAGGAAAAGCTGTTGCTGCAAATCTTTCTTCTAAAGTCTCAGCTTTGGCCCAAAGGTGCGCCACAGAAAACTCTAGTCCTCAAATTATTCTGGGGAAAGTACTACCTACTGCATATATTTATGTCTGAGCCACAGAGTCTCAGAGTCATCCTCACTTACACTGCAAATTAGCTTACACACACAAAAGTTGCTAAAAAAGTGTATCCTTAGTGGAAATTTGAAAATTAACTTTTAACACATCATGCGTGCAGTTTTAAAGTTTCTTCTCCAAAGGATTTATAATATTTGAAACTGACTTTTACAGTGCCCATAAAAAGTATATACCTCCTTAAATGTTTAACTCTTTTAATGATTTTATAATTCAATTCTGGTCAATGTAACTTGGCTTTTTTTGACAAAAGAAACATGCAAAAACTCTGATGTCAAGGTGAAAACAGGTTTCTACAAAGTAATGTCAAAGTGATTGCATTAATATTCACCCTTTTTAAAGTGACTGTCCTTACTTAACAGAGGTACAGCCAATTGGTGCTAGTAGTCTCACAATTAGTGAATTGGGGATCACATGAGTGCAGTGAATGTGTCTCAAGTGAATGTAGTATAAAGACACCTGTGTCTGGACAGTCCAGTCATTCGTTAATCGGTATTCATGGCTACAATTACACCATGAAGACAAAAGAACACTCCAAGGATCTCAGAGGGAAAGGTTAAAAGTATAAGTATAATGGAAACAAAAAAAATTCCAAGTCACTGAACAGCCCCCAGAGTTCAGTCAAATCCACCATCAGGAAATGGAAGGAATATGGCACATGTGTAAATCTGCCTAGATCAGACCGTCCTCACAAACTGAGTGACTGTGCAAGGAGACGAGAGAGAGGGGCCACCAAGACACCTATGACTACTCTGAAGGAGCTACAAGCTTCAGCAGCTGTTTCGCAGGTTCTTCACCAGTCAAAGCTTACCAGTAGAGTGGCAAAGAGAAAGCCACTGTTAAAGAAAACTCACACTTAATCTCAAATAGAATTGGTCAAAAGGCATATGGGAGACTCCATGGTCTAGTGGAAGATAGTTCTTTGGTCCGCTGAAACCAAAATGGAGCTTTTTTTGCCATCAGACAAGACACTATGTTCTGTGGACACCAAACACTGCACATGACAACAAAGACACCATCTCAACTGTGAAGCACGGTGGTGGAAGCATTATGCTGTGGGAATTCCAGCCCTGAGGCACTCCATTTTTAACCTCATGGAATTTGTACTTTTTGTCTTGTCAGATGTTTTGTATGTCTTGTGTCAGTTCTATGTGACTACAGACGGAAATAAGTGACTGGCTAAAACTAGTGCAAACATTTCATTTACTGCATATGAATGATTGATGTCAATGCACATTGCCCATTGATTAAAAAAAAAAAAAAAAACTTAACTAAGAAGAATTTATAATGAACTGGGTCAAAACATCATAACAGAAGGGAAGTCTTCCTCAGAAAAATAAGCCTTACAAATCTGCTGGAGTTGTTGTTCCTCACAGTCTTGGCGTTGCCGAAAGCCTCCAGCAGAGGGTTGGACTGCAGGATGATGTCTTTGACGTGCTGTGAGGAGACAAGAGGCAATAAGCTGTTAGCTACGTCACAGGCAGACTGTACAGCAGATACAATCACCCACACATCTCACACCCTGACTGACAGGCTGCTGCTACGTCTCTGGAACTTTCCATGCAAGCACACACATATGCACAAATACAAGTCCAAATTCATACAACGTCTGGAGGACATTATCTGTCCTGTGAGCCATCTGCATGTCAGAAACACATGAGGTTTAAATCGGTACAGCAGACAGAGCTGTTCCTACTTCTCTTATTGTACAGAGAAGTTGTGTGGAGGTTGCTTCTCGGAAATTTTGGGATCCTAAATTTAACCTTATAGGAGAGGAGAAAATAAACAGGCACTTCATTTAGCTTTCCATGAATATCTATAAAGTTGACTACATTAGCAAAATTTATTACTGCTTCCTTTTATTTTATTTATAATGAACTGAATCCAACAAATATCAACCAAAGCTCAGAAATGTTTTCCAACATTATTTAAATATATCTAAATAATGAATTCACAAGCATATCCCTGATCTTTCCAGTTATTATGTCTGACTAATGATAGATACGATAATTCTTTGTCAAGATGACAATAACAGCCAGATCAACAAATAGTTTACTGGCAGGTAGTTATTATCAATTCAAAAGTATTCTCATTCACATGTGAACCAAAACTATAAACACGTTGCATAAGAATGCATGTGCCGTCCTCAGCACACTGTGACGCTGAAAGGAAGCATGTGCACATACAGCGATGCTGATCAGGAGATGGATGATTTTAGAGGCAAAGTTCAGAAGCATTGTGTCTGTGTGTGCACTTTAATGGTCTCATTTGTTTAGACAAACTGAAGAGAAATACTTACATAACTAGCTTAATGTGTGTGCATTAACATTGTTAAACATACAGGATTTAGCCAAACCAGGCAGAGTCTAGCTCTACTGTTTAATTTACAGCCTGGAGATGATTTCTGACATTGTTGTCTTGCTTCAAGAAGCTCTGAGTGGATTAAATAAAAAACCCTCCTGCCATCATGGTGGAGGCCTTTCCTCATCAAACTTTAGATCTTTATTGAGCTTAAGAACTTGACATCTGTTGGTTTGGGGGGGTGCCAGATGGCTGAAAGGGGGCAGGGGGTATAAGAGGCTGCTGACAGGCTGATAAAAGGGTCTAAAGATGAGGATGATGAGAAAAGGATTGGGTTAAAGAGGAGGAATAGATGCAGGAGGAAAAAGTAGTAACAGGCAGCCCTACTAGGCTCGAGGCAGCCCTACTATCCACCTGGACGGCACCCAGGGCCATGCTTACTTAACACATCCATCCTTTACTTTGCCCCTAAAGGTATGGACTATGTTAATTTTTCAAGAGATTATTTTCCCATCCCCTTGGTAATATGCAAGGACATCCAGAGAACAACTTGGGGTGCATCGGTTCTCCTGCCTGCCTGATGTGCCCTCAGGCAGGCTTGGTTGCCACATCTACACATTACTACAGCTTCAACTTTTGGCCCAAACATGCCTGAAAGTTCTGCACAGTTATGTATTTCAAAATAAAGCAGAAGTTGAGCTTTTTTTAGTTGCAGCTCTAGCACATCAAACAGGCCTTTCATTTTGGTAATCAGTAACCTTTAACTTTCTTTATTTTTTGCAACTTGTATCAACATGTTCTGTATTAAAATCTGTATTATCAAGGAATTTAGATGCAAAAACATTCAGATCATTACATCACAAAACGGTTAAAAAAGTGAATGATGACTTTGTTATCTTTTATCTGTGCAGCAAACATCAAAATTCTCTTGTGTCACATGCATCAATGACACTGTCCTCTAAGACACTCCTCTCACCTGGACTTTGGGTCCACCCCCCGACACTCTTGAGATGTAGCCCATGATATATTTGGCTGCCACAGTCTTTCCTGCTCCGCTCTCTCCACTGAGGGTAAAAAAAAATAGATAAATAAATAAATGAACATTTCAGCACGTCATGCATGTAAGCCTCTTAGACAAATTACACCAGTCTCATGCTTTGAATGATACCGCATGTCATTTGAATTATATGTAATCTATTTGAGTAAGTGAACCAGTCCTAAAGTGACTAATTTCTAACATCTGCATGTGCAGGTTCCTGAAACCCACTTTTCAGTCCGTCCAAGCTTCTACTTCTGACCTAAAGAGCCTCATTTATTTCATCTTCCTCCATCTTTGATTGATTTCTATAGCTAGACCCCAAAATCCACAGAACACTTTTAATGATTTTGGTTTTACTCATAGCTTTTATGTCAAATTAATTTTGTTGCGTTATCAGTGAAATTCCCCATCACAGGGTCTGATGACTGACATTTCACAGACTGGGGAGGGGCTCCATCCCTGCCAGGATGTCTTTGTGGGCCCCACATGGGTTCTATGTGGACTACAGTATGGGTCCCATGTGGATTTCTCCGAGAGTTCCGTGGTGGCCCCACCTGTGATTGCCCATGTGAACTGCAAGTGTGGATCATCTCGTATAAGTCCCATATAGGCCCCATCTCTAGAGATCCAAGATAGAGCCTACTAGTAGTAAACAAGGGCAATTGCAAGGATCTCTTATGGGTCTCTTATGGGCTGATCCACACTTGCAGTTCATCATTATCATCCGCAATCACTTGAAGTGAGTATGACTGTCCTCCTGTCGGTTGGTCTGGTCATTTGTGGGTCATCTGGTGGCTATGGAGGCTGATCCTAGATCCACAAACTCTGCTACAGTGGTGGCATATGTGGGTGGGTGTCATCGTGGTGGTGGTTGTGGTTTGAGGAGCCTTTTGCTGGTGGATCTCTCCTTCCTTTGTTGCCTCTTTGCTTCTTTGGCACGGTGGAGGTCCTTCTCTTGCTGTGCTGAGCCCTCATGGACCATCATACTCCACATGTCTCGGTTGAGGGCAGCCTCCTCCCAGTCGTTGAGGCTGAAGCTGCATTTTTTAAGGTGGGTTTTGATGTTGTCTTTGTACCACTTCTTCTGCCTTCCTTGGATGCACTGTCCTTCCTTCAGTTGGCCATACAACATCTGTTTTGGAAGGTGGTTGTTGGGCATACATATGACATGACCTGTCCATCGTAGCTGGTGTCTTATGATGGTTGTAGTGATGCTGGGAACGTTGGCTTCCTCCAAGACACGGATATTGGTTCACCTAGCCTCCCAGCTGATCCTGAGGATCTTGCAGAGACATTGCTGGTGGTACTGCTCTAGGGCTTTAAGATGTCTGCTGTAGGTGGTCCAGCTATCAGCCCCGTAGAGAAGATGGGCAGAACTACAGCTTGGTAGACCAGGAGTTTGGTCTTGGCCTGGATGTCCCAATTTTCAAAAACTCTTTCACTTAGCCTGACAAAAGCTGCACTGGCACACCCTATGCGGTGGTGGATTTTGGCATCAATGACAGCTCTTGTGGAAAGAAGGCTGCCAAGGTAGGGGAACTGATCCACATTTTCAAGAGGGTTGTTGTCCACACAAATCGTGGGGACCTGGGAGGGTGTGTCAGGAGCTGGTAATGAATCTGAGTTCTCTTGATGTTGATGTCAAGTCCCAGGAGTCGGTAGGCTCTGGCAAAAGCATCCATGATGGGGTGAGCAGGTGGCCTAGTGGTTAAAGGCGCTCCCCATGTACGCCGGCAGCCGGGGTTCGAATCCGGCCTGAGGCCCTTTACCGCATGTTTCTCCCCCACTCTTGACCCTGTTTCTGACTCTATCCACTGTCCTCCTCTATCTAATAAAGGCCCAAAAATAAATCTTAAAAAAAAAAAAAAAAAAAGCACCCATGATGTTTTGGAGGTTCACTTCCAAGTTAACAACTAAGGCGTTGTCATCAGTGTACTGGAGCTCAGTGATGGAGGATGTGAGCAGCTTGCTTTTTGCCCTGAACCTGTTGATGCTGAAGAGCCCGCCGTCGGTTGTGTAAGTGAGCTTGACTCCCTCAGGTAGGTTTGGTGAGGTGGAGGATGGTGGAGATGAAGATGGCAAATAGAGATGGCGCAATGATGCAGCCCTGCTTGACACCAGTGTCCACTTTGAAAGGGGGCGTTTCAGAGCCTCCATTTCCTACTACAGTTGCAGTCATGTCACCATGTAACAGACACAAGATCTTCAGATACTTGTCTGGGCATCTGATCTTGGAGAGTGCACACCAGAGAGCAGTTCTGTTCACAGGATCAAAGGCCTTTGTAAGGTCGATGAACGCCATGTACAGAGGAAGATGTTGTTCTTGGCATTTCTCTTGCTGCTGGCAAGCTTGGGCCAGTACTTTGCCTGTTGTAGACAGGAGAGAGATGCCTCTGTAGTTGCCACAATCTGTGTTATCTCCCTTCTTGAAGATGGTGACAATCAGGGTGTCACTAAGGCCAGCAGGGATTTCCTCCCTATCCCAAATCTTATCAAGGAGGCTATGGAGGTGGCAAAGGAGTTTTGGCTCACCTTGCTTTAGGATTTCTGCAGGAATCCCATGTGGTCCAGTGGCCTTGTTGTTGCTCAGTCTCCTGATGGCATCGAGGACCTCACTTCCGGTTGGGGGGTCGCCCAAATGCTCCATGATGGGTCACTGAGGAATCTGGTTGATGGTTTCCATCTAAACTGTGGTGTTTCTGTTCAGGAGCTCTTGGAAGTTTTCTTGTCATCTGGAACTGATCCCCACCTCATCCTTCAAGAAGGTATGCCCATCTTTGGAGCAGAGGGGATTGAGACCTCGATAACTGGGGCCATACACAGCCTTGGTAGCACTGAAGAAACCTCTAGTGTCACCTGAGTTGGCAAGCCTCTGAATTTCAAGGGCCCTCTCAGTCCACCGTTTGTTTTTCAGTTCTCTCACCCTGCTCTGGATACGTGCCTTTGCCTTGGAGTAGTCCGCCCATTTAGCCCTACAATTGATATTGTTCTGTCAAGAGCAAAAGGCTTTCCTTTTGGCATCAATTAGTTGTTCTATTTCAACGTCATTTTCATCAAACCAGTCTTGGTGACTTCTGGTCTTGTAGCCAATGGTGTCCTGGCTAGTCTCGAGTATGGTGGTCTTAAGGGCCCTCCAGTGTTCTTCCACATCCTCAGGATATCCTTCAGGGAGCCACTCAAACAGGGTGTTCTGAAGTTGTTGCACCTTGTTAATGTCTCCCAGGCTGTCGATGCTGAACTTGGGGCGGGTCCATTTCCCTTGAGTCCTCCTTTTATGCCGCAGCTGGATGTTCACTGTAGATCAGATAAGGCAATATCCAGCAGTCGTCTGCACAGGTCATGGCCCTAGTGATGCTCACATCTTTGCAATCTCTGGCCCTGAAGACCACATAATCAATGAGATGTCAGCACCTCGATTTTTAGGGCACATTTCTAGCCCCTTCCCCATGAAGGGTGAGCAGAGTGGACCCTTAATAGGGCTGCTCAAACAATGGATGCTGCTGTCCAGATGCTCTCTCTGCCTCGGTCCAAGAGCAAGGTGACTCTATCAGGCACCCACCGCCTATGTGCCGGTGCATGACTAGAAGCTCCCAGGACAGTTAAATCCTCAGCTGGCTGTCATGGCATGTGTTGCAGTTGCAGCAAAAGTTAAAAATGAGGAGAAGAATAAGGTTGAAATCATGGCTGAGATGAAGGTACAGTTCAGATTATGTTTATTAGCTGTTAAAGTATGCAACATCTTATTGGTGACGCTAACTGGTCTGCTAATTCTAATTGGTTGTTGTAGGTATTCTATAAGCTACAGTACAACCTCGAACTAAATACAGAGCCTGTTTGATATTTGAGGTCTGGGAGGCTACAATGGGATAGGGAGCAGAAAAGTAATACGTTTTAACACCACAGTATCATACAAATAATTATTTGCTATGAGCCTCAACAAAGGACAGGCCCCCTTGTTCAACTGGGGGAGCAAATCTGGCCTAAAAACAGGCTTATAATAGCAGTGTGTGGCCAGCCTAAGGTCTGAGTTGATCTCCAGCTCCAGCTCATCAAGAAGATTACAACACTGTATGCACAAGTTTTTCATTTGGCTTGTCAATATCCTGCCAAGTCACAACCATTAATCTTATATACAGTCTGTTGGTACATTTGCATACACATGAGACGGTAAGGAATAACTGTTAATTACCAATTTGTATATTTATAAATGTAATGGCATGAATATCCATGCTTATGCGCACGTCTCCTGCACAAATAAAGTTGACCATGCACCCATCAGTTATACTGAACCTCGTGAATAAATAGAAGAACCCCCAGCTCCTGCTTTCATGTGTACAAACTCCCTTCACTGCAGACTAAAGTATATTTGTGAATGTATGAGCACATGTCCACACAGAGGTTAATGTGTGCTGGCCTGTGACACATCTGGGCAGACTACTGCTGCAGCAATAAGGATGTTAATTCCATTTTGCCACATTCACTGTTTTATTCGCTCATCATCTCTCCTTCATCGCTTTCCCTCCTTGCCTTTCATTTTGCCAGCGTCATACTTATTTTCACGTATGTGGTTTGGACGTGGATAACAGTACAGTCTGTTTTTTTCTTTCAGAGCCTTAAAGAGGAGTTAGGATGGTAATGCCTCTGTGTGAAACACAGCTGCAGACTGTTACAGGCTGCTTAAGGAAGTCATGGGAGCCACTCTATTACACAGCAGCCTCTATACAGTTCAAACCCTTCCCCCTCTGGACCTCACAATCTCTCCCAAATCCATTTTTGCATTGTCTGGGAGTATTTTCTACACAAGTTACCACAGGAAGCTGATATTCTGAGCTGAGCTTTTAATTTGAGTGTCAGAAAACCCTCCTGAGTCTGTCTGTGAGCATTATTTTCCATGAGAGTTATTCTTTAAGGGGCTATTTTTTGAGACAAAGACTGGGCGAGTGTCATTGTTGTGGCGCTGAAACGCTAAAGACATGGTTAACCTCTGCAGAAATTTATTCACCAAACAACGTGACTTAAACAATGTGAGAAGCACTGAGGTGTAAATGTTAACTTTTGTAAATCATTACTGACACCAGCTATGAGAAGGATGCACACAGCCAACACTGACTCTTGTTTTGGAGGTTTAAAATCTAATAAGGCAGACTGCATTCCCTGAGAGATTGTTCAAACACATGTAGAGTATGTTCACAAAGACTATGAAGATTTTTAAGTGACATTGTGTTCTAGATGTTCTAAAAACTTTGATGTTTTACTGTTCAAGCAACTGTGTCAGCCTTTATCTGTCCTAATGACTCATTTTACAGACTAAAGAAGAGGAGATGATGACTTGGACAGTGATGAACTTCTAACTGTTGTTATGTTATTCCATTTTTTAACCTTAATTAACCAGAAAGTCACACAATCACACAATGTAACACTTTGTTGATATATACAACTCTAATTTCATGGGCAAGGTGCATTAACGTTGTTTTTACCTGATTTCTTAAAGTTTCTTAAAGCATATTTTATGACATGATAAGATCAAATTGGATGAAGCTGATTCTATTTAGGAATTAAATCTTGTAATGGAGGATCTGAGTAGAGTATGACCTAATCCAAGGTTCAAGATTAACTTTAATTTTCCAGAAAATGAGTAGCTTTTCACTCATTCTGCAGCCACAAAAAGTCATATTCACACTTATCATTACATATCATTCACACTTAACATTAAACACTGAACATAAAATATTGAACATTAATAAATTAGATGGAACTTTCTTATTTATAAAACACATGACTTCATATAAAATATAATATTTTGATAAAGATGCTCAGCACTAATATATACAAAATCCCTTTTTATAACGTCTGACAGACTTAAGTTCAGTGTCTGCTCTTACTGTACAGTTCCTGTCTTTTCCTGACCTGTTGGGAGTCTTACCACCTCTTAACTGAACAGCCAGTTTCAAACTGTGCTATAATTTAGCCTTAAATAATTACTTTGCTGCTTTCAGTTCTTTAGAGAGGAAGTGGTAAAAGACTGGGGAGCAGGATGACGTCTGGCGCAACGGCTTGGAAACAACAGTAACTTTAAGTAAGGTAAATTTCATTTATATAGCCTAATATATTTTCCTAGAGAGGTTGTAAACTCTTTAAAGTAGGAGAAACATCTATTCTTAAGTCTTGGATTTGAATGAATGAACAGGGTTAGCAGAAAGACTGAATATATGCTGAACCAGCGGTAGAAAAGGTAAAAGATGATTGTACTCAAGTGAACGTAAAGTTGCTTTTGTCTAAATGTGCTCAAGTAGAAGTAAAAGTACTGGCCTATAAATCTAGTAAAGTAAAAGTATAGGAAGTATAGTATACAGCTTTTCCCCATCCTCCTTTATCAATAATTGTACACGTATCAAATGTAGTTTATTTGTAGCTCTGGAGGACAGAGTAAGTCTTTTAAAAACGCGGCTCCACACCACTGAATCCAAACCTTTATTCTCAGCTCTATTTAGCCAGCCCCCTTTAGCCGCTGACAACCAACCTTGCATAATGGCAGGTGTCCTGTCATGATTAATACAGTTCCATGTTATTCTTTTGCAAGCCCCTTTAAATAAAGTCTTACCATTAAGACTTTTTCTTTAAGTAGAGAGTACTGAGGAGCTACTGCAGATGTTTACAGTAAAATACAATCTTTCCTTAGTGGTGATAACAACATGAGAATATGGATCTCCAACCAGGTTCTCCAGGTTAAAGCAAACTTTTAAATTAAATTAAAATGCAAAAGCTGTTTTGGGGTCTTACGTGGAATCATTCTCTCAATATGTACTACTGACCGTCATTTGTAGTCAAAGCCGACAGCTGGCCAGTGTCTTTTTCATTGTCAAAAAGCTAAAACTGAGTGCTTTAGAAATAAATTTATTATTATTATTATTATTAAAACCTCTTAAACACCTCCGCCGAGGAGGTTATGTGATCGGGTGGGTTTGTTAGTTAGTTAGTTAGTTAGTTAGTTAGTTAGTTAGTTAGTTAGTTTGTTCGTTGGCAACATAACTCAAAAAGTTATGGATGGATTTTGATTAAATTTTCAGAAAATGCCAGAAATGGCATAAGGAAGACCTGATTAAATTTTGGGAGTGATCCGGAACTGTCTGGATCCAGAAATTTTTTAAAGGATTCTGTACTATTGGGAGATAGGGCTAATGGCGGAGGGCTGCGCTGTTACCACCAAGAGATGGCAGACATGAATAACTTCAATTCCAGCAGCATTTTGGCTGTGTTTCTATTCAAAGTTTTGGAGTTTATAGAGTTTGAAAGATGCACGCCTGGTCGAGGAGACGAGTCGGAGCTTAACAGAGAGAAAGAAAGTGAATTGTAGCGAGAATACTCACAATGCTGGGAGGAATAGAGGAATATTCACCCTCTGCCATGACTTCCAGTCATCCAGTGAGACCATGGGTGAGACTGTCAGTGCATCTGTTGGCACTGGCAGGCAATGCTTCCGCCACGACAGTCCACCCTTAACGAAGCCAATGATTTGCCTCACCATATTTCCACCCCACCGGAGAGGGAGTAATTGGCGAATGCCGTGGTGGGGGGCACATGGGGATGGATCCAGGAATTTTTAAAAGGACTCTTCACTATTGGAAGATAGGACTAATGGCGGAGGTCTGCGCTCTAGTTTCTAGTTTTGACTTTTAGTTTTTTTATTTTTACTCAGTACTTAATGCTTTTTAAAATGTAATGAAGTAAAATACCTCTTCCTTAATTTACTTGAGTAAAAGTAAAATTTCAGATTTCAAAATGTACTCAAAAAAGTACTACTACACTTGGCTGTGGAAACTAAAGCAAGATTAGTGTTTACCATGCAAAACTGTACCAACTGTACTGAACCAAACCGAACTTGGTAAATTAGTAAACAAGAGTCAGTCCACAATTAAAGATGGTCAGTCAAATCTGGCACATGGATACTTCTCTAAAAGAGAAAAGAGTCTAAACGATGAGTCCACATTCACTAGAAAAAACTCTTTTCTAGGACAAAGAGCTGTTGTTTAGGTGAAATGATAACTGAGAAAGTGAAATCTAAACCTGCTTGGAGACCCAGAAACTCATGTTTGTCTGTGAAACTCAGGGATTGTATGTTTCTGATCCATGAACAGATGTGAAGCAATGTAAAGCAGTCGCGTCTCTTTTGACAAAAGTTTTTCTAGGGTCTTTTAAAGATGTCATGGCTCCGATTTCATCATATAGTTTGAACGGGAGTGCTTAAACTGATAACCTGCTTCCATTTATCCCTTTAAATCTGATCCAGATGTGCTGGATAAAACTACATCAGCCACATGCTGAAATAAGCAGAAAGGTAGAAAGTGCACAGAGAAAAACAAACAAAAGTCAAAACTGCTCTTCAAATTTACCTGACAAACTTCCTCAGTAAAAGTAACAGAATGTGAACACAGGTTGATGCTGACAGCGCTGCATGGCCAGCAGTTCACAGCAGCCTTTGTTTGCTCAGACCTGGTTCATCATAAAACCACTTCCATGCTTTTGTTTGCCGATTTAGTCAATAACAAAATCCACCTCAGTGCCTCTATGTGGGAACCTGAACTAGCAACTGCTGGCTGTTCAAACAACGGGCAGAAAGTGCTGAAGCAGGGTCTATTCATCATGAGGTAAGCACTATAGTAACCACTATGCTGCTCAGGTGACTGGGCTGCAATCATGACACCACTGTTTTCTCTCTGCAGCTTTGTAGCACAAAAACATCCACCTACAAACTCAAAAAGGCTGTAAAAGCAACGAGAAATCCCCCCAAATCCAGAGAGAAAGAAAGACATTCTGGACCAAGGATCATGCAGGTGTTCTTCCTGTTTTTTTTTCTTTTCAAACCAGGAAGTTCTTCAAAAATAGCCGCTATAATGACCGCTTTGTTTCCATCTCATATCCTGAACTGAGGCCAGATCCAGCTGTTAATTCTGCTTTTTCAGATTTCAATACTAAGGCCTTTTTCTACTCAACCTTTACATCATTTGACTAAAGATTAAAAAGATTTGAATAGCTAAGAGAGTTATGTCACTTTCAGTGAGACAGTCAGCTGTTCACAATCATGTGGCAGAACCTGTTCTGCTCTAATGTTTCCCTCCCAGACTGCTCTGTTTTTTTTGAACACCTTGCAGATCAGATTGTTCTAGGCCTTCCATTGTCTCTCCTTTCCTACACTTTTGAAAGATCTAAGTTACAGAAGGAAGGGAGCACAAAAGAACACTCGATCAATTAAAGCAACACCACATTAGAGAAAGTTTCGATTTAAAAAAGCTCTTTTTTTGTGCTATGCTACAGATTTAGTTGTCATGTGCAGTCAAGTTTCATTATGCATGAAGGAGGCAGAGATTGTGATTACAGTTACATAAGTCTTACCTGATGATGACACACTGGTTCTCACTATCAATCATCATGTTTCTGTACATGTTGTCCGCCAGGGCGTAGATGTGAGGAGGGTTCTCATACTGAGCCTGAGAGGTGACAAAGGAATTTAAATCAAGGTGGTAAAACAGCTTTTATAAAACCTGGTAAAGCTTGTTTATACTAGGAACACATTAAGAGATATTTCTGGTGTTCATCCAAATTTTCTTATTGCCAAGAAATCCCACCATAAACTTTAAAGCCAAAAATAATACAAACCACTTTAATACCAGCTGTTGTCTGCATAGCAAAGATCTTAAATATCTTATTCCCCAGTAATATGTGGAACGACTACCGTTTCCCCTCAAGGAAAAATTGACTAAGATTGGCTAAAAAAACAGATCACTGGTGAATAAAAACCCTGATGAAAAGTGAGTTTAGTTTTCGTCAAGGAGACTAAAATAGACTATAATGTTACTGCTGGACTGTTGGATATTCAAAACTCATGATGTCTCAATACTGTTCATAAGAGGTACATGAGGTATGCCAGTGTTTTCCAAGACTGCAGACAGTACATGCCTTGCAGCCTCTCTTATAGACCATATATCTTAGACACTGTATATCTCAGAACAGAAATACAAGCATAACCTTTTGAAATAAAATTGTATTAAACTTCAGTTTGGGGTTAGGGTAAGGATTAAAGTAAGGGTTAGGACACCAAAAGTGAAGAGTTAAAAAACCTAACCTGCAAAACCTTACATGTAATAAAGCTGACTAAACAGTCTGCTTAAAGGAAAAAGCTCTCCTCCATGAAAATATTCTAACACAGCACCCAACTGTGATGAGTGTTTTAAAATTTCTTGATCTAATTTGAACTTTCTGCTGTAGTTTTACCTTATAGCACCATGATCTGAAGGCAGTGCCCTCTCCACAACTTTAATCCCTTATACTGTCAAGTCTGGCATGTGTAATGCTGAGCGTTTTCACAGTCTGTGAGGATTTTAAAAGTCATTCAGTGTATCCTCTGGCTTAAGAAGACAAGCCCACTCTCAGCCAGCCAGCCAAGAGAGGAGGCAGACTTGAACAGGCTGTTCTGTGAAGGTACTGCCAGACCTTCTCAATGGTTAAGTCAAGTCTCTGACAGAAACATCTGTGCCGACCCAATGGAAAGTTTGCACTGAAACAAACCCAGCTCATTTTAAAAACTTCTGTCCTTCGGACAGTTGCCTTCTTAGACCTCAAGGAACACCATTACACTTTAAATATGAGGCACATTTTGGGTTTAAACCTTTCAGGATGCAAAAAGTCATTGCAAATGTTTTTATAGATCATTATACTTACAGCGCCTTGATACATTTCGATTTCTTTTTCACCAAAGTACGGCATCTGTTTGAATGGGTTGACAGAAATGAGCACAGGTCCGATATATGTCTGAGGAGGTTAGATGTTAAAGATCTTACAAGAAAATGGAAGCAAAAATCAAAGAGATAATGAAGCCGTATCACATAAATAATTTAATCAAAGCTACCTTTATGTGAGGAGTGTGACAGCGCAGCAGTATCTGATGATTTGGATTGTGACTAAATAAGTACATAGAGCTTACAAATGACTGAAAATAGACCGGCCATGTAACGCTGTAAGGTTTTATGCCCTCAAGCCAAAATGCTGCTCAAGGCAAATAAAGCTGCTATTGTGGGTGGCCTACAGTGACCCACAGCCTTGGCAAAGAGACCTCTCAGTTACGGCTATTTATTGACCCAAATCAGAGGCCTGGCGCAGAGATCTCAAACCCTGCATTTACTAAACTTCGTAATCTTGAGCACTGTAAGAGTGTGGATAAAGTTGATGCAATAAGCCGCTTTGTGGACGCTCTGGTTTCCTTTTCAAAGAGGTTATTCATTCATTCATCAACTCATTTTACATCATGAACAGCTCATGTGTGCGCACACGGCCACAGCTGCACTTCAGAAAACCTCAATCTGGCATTTCTGAGTAAATTGGAGATTTCTCAGCACAAAATTTCAAAATCATTGAAAATTTAAAAGTGCACCACAGAATGATAAAACTGTTGTTAATCTGAATCTGTTGAGAAGCAGCTATGAGGCCTGGATGGAGGTATGCACAGAGAGGCCCTTTGCTTCCTGTCTATGAAGAGCCTGCGTAAAGGCGTTACCTCCTGACACTGAGCTATTACTCACTGCTGCTGTGACGTTATGAATGACCATTCAGCTATTCTGGGAAATGCGGGCATGAGACGGGGCTCAGATATTTCTCGCTTGGCTGTGATCTGCAGTAGCGAACAAAGGATACAAAGATGTAGTCGTCCATATATCTCTTTTTGAGGTTGTCCACGATGGCGTCCTCATTGATCTTGCTGAGCAGCACCATGTCATCCACTCCGCTGAGTTTGACATTGTGGCTCTGCCAGTGGTACCGGTACTGTCCCCTGCTCCCCTGCAACAAAACACACACAAAGTGCAATTGTTAGTTCATTCACAAAGACAAAGCTCAACATGTTAACAGAGCTGCAATTTCCCTCTGATATCACTATCAGGGTAGGACACTCAAATGCTGTTGTTAGCTCAAACTGATGTTTATCTGGTTCTTATTTGTGTAAATTACAGTTTGACAAATCATTAATGTTGTATCACTTCTTGATTGATCCCCAAGATAGTCTGGCTACAGCAAGGTTATTATAGTTTTCCTAAAATGAACTAAATTACTAAAACTAAAGTGTTAAAATCATGTTAGTTAACTGAAACTAGATAAAAACTAAGCTTTGCAAAAATGAAAACTGACTAAAACTTTATTGTGTGCTGACCAAACTCATCAAGATAAAACAAAACTAGGGACAAAATCTCATTAGTCTTAGTCGTTGACAGCAGCAAACTGACTGGCATGTTCACCCAAGTTAAGAGTTTAAAATGGTCTGCTTACATTAAAAAAAAAAAATCCCCATGAAAACATTTTAATGCAGCTAACATTGCTAAGGCTAAAGCTAACAAAGCTACATAGCTAACATAGCTGAAGCTAACAAAGTATTATTAGCTACATTTACTAGAGCTCACATTGCTAAAGCCAAGCTAATTAGCTAAGACAATGGTTTATTTAGTAACATTAACTACACAGCTAGCAAAGCTATGTTAGCATCAAATAGAGCTAAAGTAGCTAAGCTAGCCACTGCTAACATAACTACTTCTAAAACAGGTAACATAATTTAATCCTGGATTAGACCCCTGACCACTTTTCTGTTTTTTTTTTAAATGAAATATTGCTAAGTCTGTGTGTTTGCAATGTATTTTTTAATGAATGTAACTTCCAGATTTTATTTATAAATAAAGTAGATTTTTTTTTAATTCCTAAAAAGTTGTTAAAGAAAATTACATCACATCTGTTCTGAAATATAGATGTCATCTCAGTAGTGGTATGCAAAAGGGGGCGTCTGAGATCTATGGTCTGCAGCCAGATCCCTTTTGATTGATTAGGAACTGAAAAAATGACAGCTAACACAAAGTTGGGAGAGAAATATGGCCAGAATTTAAGATAACACTCGTTTTTTGATAACCGTCTTATCTGCAGTCAGAAGGTTAACAACAGAATGAAACAGCTTTCAGTCTGGCTCTTGCATTCTACTGTTAGCATGATAGCGGTAATTAGCATAATGAAAATATTGTTGCTGTTTGATAGTATGACATGTTAAAATAAGAAAAGAGTAAATTCCGTCCTTGCATTATGTTAAATTGAAAGATTTTTTTCTCCTGCCTGGCATAATGTAAGCAAGGAAGTACTTGAATGCTAACATAAACTAGTACCATACATTAGCTAACAGTTATCAAATAGCTAACTTATCTTACCTTGAAATACAACTTGATTATCGCTTTGTTTTCACAGATTGTTATTTTAACAGTAATCCAATAACCACAAACAATTAAATGACAACATTTAACTCAAAGTATTATGACCTACAAACTGGAACACAGCAGTGTGATATTATAACAGCATTGAAGTTTCCTGCTTTAAATGTACTTCTAGCCATCATGGCCGCATGTGTCTTGACACGTCTGAGCTCAATTTATCCATATCAGTATTTTAGTGAACCTCAGAGGCTGTGGTTAAGTCAGCTGTTGAAATAATCAGACTAAATGAAAGCTGAGGAGACTGTGGTTATTTTTACAGTAACAAAAAGTCGAAGTGTGCACATTTTGTGATCACAGCAGCATGATGAGCTGCGTTTACTTTACAACAGTGCAAGGTCAGATTCCCAGAAGTGCTTTGTTTTATTTGTCCAAGTGTGAAAGAAGCTTTGACCCAGCTTTTTTTGCCCCCACATCCTCACGGTCTGGTCATTTCTGCTATTTTATTTCAGAGTGAGTCTCTAGAGGACTGAGGTCATCCATCATGCGCTATGAATCAGTGTAGTCTGGCTACTGTGGATGAGGGTAACAATGTGCTGTGAGGAGTGAGTCTCTTTCTCCTGGACCAAAATCCACTTAAAGCCACAGAGAGCATCCAGAACATTAGTCAACACACAAGTTAACCCCTGACTTCCTGGCTCTTCAGTGAGGACACAAAGGGAAGAGGAAGGAGCACAGAGGAAAGCCTGACAATGCCATTAGAAGAAAAAAAGAGAAATCAGTGCTTTAACAACATGATGCTGTGTAGAGGAAGTTTAAAGATTTCATACTATCATATTATCTATATTTCTATGCGCTTGGCTCCTGGATGACATTTTAAGGATAAAATCCTTAAATAATATTTTTTTTAAAGAAAAGCACGAAGCTTAGATTCAACTTTAGATTATCTTTATGAAAAAGGAACTTTAAATAGTGTTTTAATGTTACACACAGACAAAAATATCACTCCAGGTCCATTTAGGCTGGTAATCTTCTTGTACCAATGGTGTCTGCCAAGTGTCATGGACAGGTGGGTGTTCCTAATGTTTTGACCTTTTTGAAGCACTTTAAGAACCTCTAATGCACAGGTGTCAAACTCAAGGCCCGAGGGCCAAATCTGGCCCATGGAACAGTTAAATCCAGCCCACAAGATTATCTCATATTTATGTTGTAACTGGCCCATCATCCTTGATGATTTAATGTATTCTTGTTAAGTCATACAATCTGAAAAAGGAGTAAAAATATTTAGATAAAACATCAGGAATGTGGGAAAATAATTTAATTTGTGTTTTAATCTCATATTTTCAATTTTGCATCTCACAATTAGGACTCAAAGTTAGGATTTTGACTTTTAATTTCGTATTTTGAGCATTTCAACTCAAAACTTTGACTTCTCATACAATATTTTGAGCTTAAGGATTCATAATTCAACATTTTTGAGTCATATTTTGACCTTTTAACCAATTATTTTGTATTTTACCTCATATTTTCAACTTCAAACTTTGACTTCATGATCCCATAGTTTGACCTTTTAGACTCACAATTTAAAATCTGAATCATACTTTGACCTTTTAAACTCGTAATTTTGACTTTCTTTCTAATATATTTGCCTTTAAAAAACATTATTTTTTAATTTCAATTTCATGTTTTGACCTCTTTAATAAATTTACGTTTTTTGTCATATTATATTACTAGTGAAATGAGGTTGTCAGTTTATGGTTCAAAAGGTGACCCTGTGAGGCCCTCGGGTTTGACCTGAATCCAGAATCCGGCCCCTGCTGGGATTGAGTTTGACACCCCTGCTCTAACGTGATTCTCTACTACTTGGCTGCTCAACTATTGTTTAAGTCAAATATCTTTCATCATTTTTATTTTGCTTTGGAGCTGATATGTTCACATATAAGCACACAAATTTATGCAACAGATATTAAGAAGATCAAACATACTGAAAAGGGAAAAACTGAAAATATCAAAGGGCCACAAAGTAACACCACTATTCTAGACCAGTGGAAAGTCATTTTATATAAAGTAATTAATTCTGAAGTATAAACCAAGGAGGAGGGTACGCTTTTAATATCCTCCAGGGTGATTTAATTCTCTACAAACGGCAAAATTAGACACTTTTTACAGACTTGACTGTGGCAAGGGAGAAGGCGAAGAATGTTTACAGCCTTTCTGCCTAATTCACTGCGTATTTTCCCTCGGGAGAGAAGCAGCCAATTATAGCTTGATTGATCCTCAAGATCACGCCCATTAACATGTTTTACAAGTTCAGAGGTGCAGCAGAGAGAGATGCTGACTTCTCACTTCCATAGCAACTATGACATGGTGATGTCACTGCCAGGGATGTTGAAAACACCTCCTGACAATGAGTGAGAGAAGGTTGAGAAGGCAAGACATAAAGAAAAACAGTGTCACAACAAATCCTGCTAGAACAAGGGGATACTGATGAGAGTGTTTGATGTTACCACCTTTATGTCTGTTATATTTACTGTCCTTCAACAGAATAAAAGCTTCATCTTCTATAGTCTCAGGCTTGTGCTAGTTTTCATTCTGCTGTCAACTTCTCATCAATATTGGGATTTTTAGAGGGAAAGACGTGTTTTCTGTAAAAGTAAGGAGCAAGACTGACCCAACCCAAAGTGAAAACAATTGTCTGTGCTATATTTAACCTCTCTCTGCTCTGCTATGTCTGGAATGGCAGTGTGCACATTCATGAAGGGAGAGGTAATGAGATTAACACGTAGGAGGTTAAAATATTCACAGGACGGATTCATCTGTTTTGATTTAGACCTTGTTTAATGAGGCGCAAGGACTAAGAAAATATTCCTACTTGCAGCAGGAGCACAGGGAGTAGCTGCACAGGGAAGGAGGACTGCTCTTATACACACAAAGACATCTGGGATGTGCCTCAAACAGCCTCACTCCACCTCCTCTGCTGCAACTGGCTGCTGAACAGCGTCAGAGCGGCCGGGGTTGGAGGGTCGTTTTATGAAGTGATTGCAGTGAGGGTGTTTGGGTGGAGGGTCACTTCCCCTACAGAGATTTCTCTTCTGTTTTGGGCTTACCATTCATGAAAACGCTTCTTTGTATTGCCAAGCAATTCAAACTGCTGCACTTGTTTAGATGTATAAAAAGTAAAAGCACTTTTTTATTTACATTAACAACTGATGTTTCTCCATCCCACAACAACCACTATATTAGTGTGGATAATAAAGAATACATCATAACTTTTAATGTATGTTTCACTGCATTTATTGACCCTGTATTCAAACAAACTCAACCCATGGACTAAGGTGCAGCTTAGTAACTTTGTTTTTCTTTCTTAAACCTTCGGTAACAGTTTGATCTTTGTGAAGTGTGTGGACAGATTTTGTTTATTCACCAGGTAAAGTTGTGGTGGAGCATTACCCAACAACACTATTATCATACATTAACACTTAATGAAGAACTGAGTGAGCTGCAACTATATTTTGGTTAATACACAACTTTACCTATGAATAATGCATACAAATTACCGCCTATGTCATGGCTCCATGGCCCAAAGGGGGGTCCCAGCGCCATGACATGAATTTAGAGAGGCAACTTTCTACAAACAAAGAATCTGCACCACACTCCACAACTACTTAAACATAGACAAGAAAATATGAGTCACAGCTTGCACTTGGCTTCACCTGTACAGCAATGTCTATCTATTGTGTTTTGATATACTCTATATGGACAAAAGTATCCAGCCAACAGGGACTGTATTGACATTGTATTAAAATACATGTACTTTAATACAGAGTTGACCCCGTTTTTGCAGCTACAACAGCCTCCACTGTTCTTGGAAGGTTTTCAGCAATGCCCATTCATTCTGTATATCATTTATCTCTGTTCCAGTTCATCCCAAAGGAGCAGGATGGTGTTGAGTTCAAGGCTCTGTGCGGGCCAGTTAAGTTCTTCCACACCAAACTCATCAAACCACGTCTTCAAAGTCCTTGCTGTGTGCACTGAGGCACAGTCATGTTGGAATAGAAAAGGGGCCTTCTCCAAACTGTTGCCACAAAGTTGGCAGCAGAGCATTTTCCAAAATGTCTCTGTATGCTGAAGCATTAAGATTGGCCTTCACTGCCCCACACCATTATCCCTCCTCCACCAAACTTCAAAGTTGGCACAATGCTGTCAGGCAGGTAATTTATCATTTCAAATGAGGGAATTATCTCTAAACTTTAAGAGGTTCTTGTGAAAAAGAAATAACACAACACAATATTTCAAACAGAGATGGAAGAAATAGGGTAACCTTTCAGGGAGCCAACTACTGTCACATTTTCTGTGAAAGCCATTTTGGTTAGTGTTTCATAAAGCATTAAAACATTATTAAAAAAGACCTACCACATTATTTTTTAGGGAATGTAGATTTTTAGACAAGAAGCAGTGATAAACACATGTTTGGCAAATTGACATATGCCTGTAAAAAAGCTATTGCTAGAATCTGATTACTTACTGAACCTTCTATAATAGAGGAGTGGATTGATAATTTAAATGATATTGATGTTAGGGAAAGGATCACGTTTTCTTCAAGTCTGCAGAAACACGCTTTTGTGAAATTTTGGACCAACTGGGTTGAATATGTCAAACCGATTCAGACAGATTTTGTGGAGGTGACCATCCAAGGACCTTGTGAAACTATCTAATCTTACTAAACTACAATGTTATTATAATTTTTGATGTACTTTTCTTTCAATCAAGTATTTGTGAAATGCTTGTGGTTTATCTTGTGTGCACACTTTACCTCTCCCATGTTGTACTTAGTTCCTAATACTTTCAAAAAGGAAATTTAAAAGGCTGAACTGTGGTGGAAAACGTGGCTACTTTTCCATCCATATGAGTGGATTGATATCTGCCTTTCAGAATTCAAAATAAAGAGTTAAGAAAAAACAGGTAATGTGAAGCAATGCTAAATCTGTTTGCCTTTAAAAGGCAATTTTCATTATGTTTTACCATCAAGCTAACAAACTGAGAAGTACATCCTGGTCCATCTCGCAGAATCTTTGACTTTTCTTTGAATAATTTCCAGTGACTATCAATGAGTAATTTTCCTTAAGCCCTGTGAAAATTATAGCCCATTTGTCTTTGAAGGTTCTCAGACATCCATGTCATGGTAATTCTGGATGGTTGATAACAGAAAATTTAATCACAGGTTCAGCTCTGTTTGCCAACTGCAAGGATCATTAGTTCTATTAAAAGTGTATCATCTTATGTGTGATAAGAGCTGACAAGAGCAAACTTTTATGTTTTATCTCATTATAAAAGTACAAACTGGTGGCTGATAGTCAAACATTATTTCATTTTGTGGGTTGTGTGTGTGATATTTATTTGTAATTCATAGGTTTTATAAGAACATCGCTTTAGTTTGCCTCTTGAAGCCTAACAGTATTCACATACACTCACTCTCACAAACACACACTAAAACTGGGGCAAAACAACACCATCACCATGGAGCACACGTTGCTCTGAGCACACAAACTCATTACACAGCCTCTGATCTGACATAATAGTTTTTGTTTTGAGGCAGCTTCCAGAAATATCTCATATTTTAATGAGTGTTTTAATGACACTGAGTCATAGAAGTAAGGAGAAATCAAAGCTGACAGATTTGACTTGATTATTTTCCTCCTCTGAGATTCAAATATAACAAAATCATAAAAGAACAAACTATGGAACTATGGACCTTTTCCCAGAAGTTAATAGAGAGGAATTTCAATAAGTCCTGATCCATAAGGCCAGGCGGGTTTCCCTCCATGCAAATACCATGACCATATATGGCGAGTGCTGAGCAGCTCTGGCTGGCTGTACAGGAAATGACTGGGTTTGATTCAGGATCAGAAGCGGCACTTTTCCCCTCGTTTCTCCTTTCTGTGCCATTCTCCTTCTGAACATCAGGATCAGACTCACAGTCCACCATGTTTCTGCTCTGCCTATCTGGATGAGAGCCATGAGAATAAATTCCTCTCTGCTAAAATAGGAAGCAGCTAAAGACGTTAATCACTCTGCACTAAGAGTCTTGAGAAATCATAAAACTTTGATACAAGCTTGTGAGTTAAGATGTGTCACGATGAAGAGGAACCACAGGACTTTAGTTAGAGCTAGCCTCTGGAGCTGAATCTAGCTTAAAAAGACCCTCATAAGGCAGATTAAAACAGCTGGAAAATGAAGCCTAGAATGACCTTCTTAAGGCAAGACCCCATGTCTAATAAACATTTATGTTGTAAAATAGCTGGGCAACCATGTACCTGATGCCTCTGCCCAATTCCTACATTAATGCTGACCTACAGTTTTTTAAAAATCTCCTGTTGTGAAGTATACACTGGATCTGCATGTGTAGTTGTGCTGACTGCAAAGAATAACAATCTCTAATATTACACAGCTCACTTACTTCTTGCAACTGTGACCATATGTTAATGTTTTAGTGAGGCAGGTTTTTGGAGGGTTTCAGGCAAAAAAGATAACATCTCATCTATCAGGCCTTCCAAGTTCTGACTTAATTTTTACCTTTTTACTTAAAGAGGTTAAAGAGCAACTGGTGATCAAGGAAAAGATAATAAGTAGCCAGCAGTGACCGTGAGAGGGGGAAAAAAGCATCTGGTGTCAGAGCCAAGGAAAAAGCCTCAAGTAATCGCACTTGGTAAACATGTGTCACAAATTAATGAGCAAATTTGGTCCAAAGAGTTTCCAAAGTGACTCAAAGTCCAACGAAATTACAGCTGTCTTTTTAAAAAACAAATATTTAGGGGATTTTGTACTGAATGCACTGTTATATATAGTCCATTCAGAAAGTACTCAGACCCCTTCACTTTTTTCAATTTGGTTACATTACAGCCTGATGCTGCAGTCCGAAAAAAAAAAAAACATTTGGGTGGGGTTTTTTATTGTTTATTATTATTTATTGACCATGTGGTTCTTGGTCACCTCTGTTACTAAGGCCCTTCTCCCCTGATTGCTTAGTTTGGACAGGTGACCAGCTCTTGAAGAGTTGTGGTTGTGCAAAACTTCTTCCTTTTGAGAATTATGGATGCCACTGTGATTTGGGAAGATTCTGTGCAACATAATTTTTGTAGTCTTGTAAAGATCTTTGCCTTGCAACAATCCTCTCTCTGAGCACAGAAAAATAGTACATTAGTGTCAAAAATGTATCCTCCATCTTATTTTTTTTTTTTATTTATAAATCCGAGAAGAATAACCCACAGCCAAACAAATCCCAAACAAGCTTCATATTAACTATCCAGTAACAATAAGGAAGTTGGCCATGATTTTAGTTAATATATGCAAATGTAATGACACAGCAGACAATGGCTCCTGCACCTCTGAAATCTTTGGTTTATCCCCTAGGAAGACCCTCTCAATCACAGCAATGTCATAAACCTGCATAATTATTTGTTGATGCATGAAACCAGTGTTGTTTTACAGTTTTGATCCCCTTAATTTCTCACAATCCTAAATTATTTAAGTTTGTCAAGGCAAAATTGGTTTCCAGTTAACTCTAATAACCATATTTCAGTCGTCTCCTGAATGTATGGACAAATTTAACTTTTAAAACAATCCCTCCTAAGAGCTCGGTTATCACAAAGCCACATTGAGGCTGAAACTCAACAGGTTCATTGCTAAAATGAAGTATAAACAATCTCTGTCTAAGAATTACTGCCTAGTTAAACGAACTGCTTCAATGTCTGTAGTTACTAACATGGCTGTTGTTGAATGATCTGTAAGAGAAGTCAGGAAATCATTTCACACATTTTAAAGTAAGTGATGCAGGCCTGTAGTGAGCCAAGTGGGCTTACAGTGCTTATAAAAGTATTCACCCCTGAGATTTTTTACCATGTTTTGATTTTGTAAATCAATCATGGTCAATATAATTTGTTTTTTGACAAAAATTTCAAAGAAAAAAATCTCTTCAATGTCAATGTGAGAAACAGATTTCTACAAAGTAGTGTAACTGAATTAATATTTGTATTGCAAAATAAGTGACAGCATAAATATTCACTCTCTTGAAGTCAGTGTTTAGTAGAGTCACCTTTGGCTGCATTCACAGCACTGAGTCTGTGTGGATAGGTCTTGGGATGGTGTGTTTGTGGTCTGACAAATATCGCATCCTGTCTGGTGACCAAAAAGAAACCATTTTGGTCACATCAGGCCAAAGAATTTCTTCCGCTTGACTATGGAGTCTCCCACATACCTTTTGTCAAACTCTATGCAAGATTTAATGAGTTTTCTTCAGCAGAGACTTTCTCTTTGCCACTCTCCCACAAAGTTTTGACTGGTGAAGAACCCAGGTAACAGTTGTTGTATGCAGAGTCTCTCCCATCTCAGCTGCTGAAGCTTGTAACTCCACAGTAGTCGTAGGTGTTTTGGTGGCCTCTCTCGCTAGTGTCCTTCTTGCATGATCACCAAGGTTTTGTAAGGGCGGCCTGATCTAGGCAGATTTACACATATGCTATAGTCCTTCCATTTCTTGATGATGTATATATTACTGAACTCAGTTCAGATGTTCAGTACCTTGCAATTTTTGTAGCCATCCCCTGATTTATTAACCTTGCAAAGCAGATGGATATGCCTGTTTCCATGTTTCTCACTGGGGAATCCATCTTGCAAAGCTCCCGTCTAAACCGTTTGGGCCTGGTTAGAAGGTGACAGGACCAGTCAGCGACGAGGGGCAGTACTTTCAGGTGCAGCGGAGTCATGACGTAAGCAAGCAGCAACAAGAGACCGGTGCAATTATGGTGGAAGAGCTTAGCGTGGATGCTGCTAAAGCGCCAGTTTTATCAGGACTTGACAACATTTCTTTGTTAAAAGAAGAACAAAGAACAGTATTGTTTATTTTCTTTTCAAAAACAACAAATGTCGTGTACTGACATGTCCAGTCTTTAGGTTTGCATTATGCAGTTCTCTATGGAGTTTACGCCTCCATAGGGGCACAGCTCGATAGCGGCTACATCATTGCTCTGATTGGCCTGTAAAGATGTGACAGACAGAACATTCATCCAATCACCCTCAGAGTATTTTTTCAAAGGCTCTGCCCTGAGTTGCTTGGAGTGTTCTTTCATCTTCATGGTGTAATGGTCCCCAAGAATACTAATTAGCCAGTGACTGGACAATTCAGACATAGGTGTCTTTATACCACAATCACTTAAGACAAATTCACTGCACTTAGTGATCCCTATTTCACTAATTGTGAGACTACTAGCACCAACAGGATGGACCTCTGTTGAGTTAGGTCAGTCACTTTAAAGGGGGTGAATATTTATGCAGTCACTGATTTTACAGTATATATTTTTGTTGAATTGTAGAAATCTGTTTTCACCCTGACATTAAAGAGGTTTTTGTTATTTCTTTTGTCAAAAAAGCCAAATTATATTGACATTGATCCATAAAATCAATAAAAGGGTAAAACATCCAAGGGGATGAACACTTTTTATGGGCATTGTACATACAGTCTCTTCACTCAATTTTTACATTAATTTTAAGCTTCACATTTCAGGGATGCACTGCCAGTGGGTGGCTCAATTGTTGCTGTAGGCGGAAGCTGGTGGTAAACCAATCATTGAGGGTCCCGAAAGATCCTGAATAGATATTGCTTAAAATGATAGAATTAACAAGTAACTGACAAGAAAAAGACTCGGTACGTTTCAACAAACATGAAAAGGTCCTGATTTTTGATAATGTGACATGCAGTCTTTCTGCAAGTAGAAAAACCTCCATATTACCTAATTATGTGACGAATCCTCAGTTCTTTCTTCAGGCCAAATACATATATATTTTTATTTAAAGCTCAATTAAGCTGCATTCTTTTAGGAGTTTAATTAGGGCAGATTATTTTTGACCCTTTGGACAAAAGAAGTATCAGAATATTGAGACAACACAAGGGTTAAAGGAGTTACAACTCTCTAAACAGTCATTCCACCTGGTCTCTGCTGCTTATGTTTGTACTCTGTCCAACATCACACAGTGTGTACGCAGGCCAGATGCTGATAAAACTGCTGACTGAGACAGCTGGCCTTTCCAAGGCCGAGGGAAAAGATCAACAAAGACAGGAGACAGAGTTAATAGAAGAACCAGTGTGAGTATGTGAGTGTTTGTGTGGTGTCAGAGAAGCGATGACCCACAGTGTCAGACAGCCTTTAACTTCTGATGGATGGGACGCTCATTAAGGTCAAACTCAGCCCACTGAAACGCACACAAATACACACATGCATGCACACTCTTCATCTAAAGCGATGTTAAAAACTCCAGATGGGGCTAACACTTGATTAAAGAGTAAATCTGTCTGAATTACACAGAGGAGAAAACGGTTTCAGCACATATCCCCCTAAACTAAAACTGTTGATGAAAAAGCAGCCAGTGGTCACAATAAAGATGGAAAATATATAAATATAGTTATTGATGGTAGTCTAGATCTTCACTTTTTACCGTATGCTCCACAGTGGGCTATGGAGACCTGCATGTTGTTAGAGAGAAAAGAAAATGCTTACACTGCAAGACAAGAATTTTTTTGTTTTTGTTTTTTTATGACTTATCTTTGGTCTTTTTATACATTTATTGTAGCAACAGGATAGACAGTAGAGCATGAAACTGGAGAGAGAGCCTATACAGCCTGAGTACATTAGGTACACAGACATAACCTACTGGCATTCCTTCTGCAGAAGAAGATTTAACTATAGAAAATATCTGTCTAGGTTCTAGCGCTACTTCAGGTTTTTAGAGCAAATAAGCTGACATATAACAGCTTAATGAGAAGCCAATTTTAAGGACAAAAAAACTGAGTTATACCAAATGTATCCCAACAACAAAAGAGGAAAACAATACATCCCATTGATCTGCTTCCCTGCAGTAATGGCTGCACAATTTGCATTGATTATGTGGAAAAATGTCTGCTTCAAACTCACATATAAAACCCAGAAAATTCCCTCTCTCCTTTTTAACTACCTTCCTGTGATATTTTTCCCTGGCACTTTCTATTATTCAGTGATTGCAGGATCACAATTCAAAAGAAACCCCCACCATATTTTCCATCATTTCATTGTGTTGTATAATGGCTCATAATTGTATTCAGGTGCACCTGCTAAAGGACATCTCAAACCATGACATCACTGTCTGTGTGAGGCTGACATAACCAGTTTTCTTTTAATGCTCTTTAATTCACATTAAAGGAATTCCTCCCATCCCAGTTTTTCTATATTTGATGTTCAGTAAAAGTTAATGTTCTTATTGCTTGTATCATTGCCAATTGCCAATTCTAAACCTTGATATTGTTTATGAAATCTGCTTTTTTGTATGACTCTAATTTGAGATGGAAAATAAAAGTAAAGTTAAAGGGGAGTATGTTCATTTCTGATACATTTTTTTTAGGTATGTTCATTTCCATCTTTTTGTATTAGTGCTTTGTAAGAATTCTGGATGCCATTAAAAAGCACAATAGAATAAAATAAAACAAAAAGATTTCATATAGGTGCATTATTCTGTGCAAAGTCATTGACAATGTATTACTGACCAACAATTTTCAACACAGAAACTTTTAAAAATTAAACTTGATGGGACAACATAAGCTTGTGTTTATATGGTCTTCTGTTTTGTAATATAAAATCATTTAGGACACAAAATATTAATCATATGTACAGTCCTGTGCATAAGTTTTAGGCATGAAGGGTGCTGAGGATTCACCGCAGGACCCAACGTGCCACAGCCCAGAGCTGGAGAGGGGGTGGAATGTCAGGCGTGACACATGTAGACTTGGCAGCAAAGTTCAGCTCAACTGCGTCCGTTTTGTCTTGGCCGGAGACCGCCAGCAGCTTTCTAGCCCTTGGGAAATCCACAGCACAACCAGAGGCTCATGGAAATCCTAATTCCCACACGGACTACCCTCACCCAATCCACCCTTTACTGGGCCCTAAAGCTAATGACAGCACCCTTTTAATCCTTTAATACCATTAAAAATTTGATCAGGCCTCATCTCATCTTCCTCCAAACGTACTAACAGAGAAGCAAATATATAACAACAGCAGTAACCTGTCTGACATCTGTCTGGTTATAGCCTAACTCCCTGACTGAAGCTAAGACTTGCAGCCTGAGTTTCTTTGCTGAAAAAATGAAATATGTGGAAAATCTGAGTTAAAGGAATAATATTTTACATCTCAGACCAGAAACCCCCAGCCCACTTGGCAAAATAACTTGTTGACACTTGACTGTAATTGTGAAAGCAGTATAAATAATGCACATCAACTAGCCTCTTCTCTGATTCCCTGTCTAGACTCCTCCCTCTGCTATGGATCTGAGCTGCTTGAGGTCACATTCAGGGAAAGAATGAAAAGAAATATATTCATCTGCGAGGGTTGGGTAACATGAGTACTGCCTGGTTGTGATGATGTTATAATCCTGTAGCTGTAGGGCAGGGCTGAGCGCTGTCCCTCCTAGAGAGAGAGGACATATTCATCAAGAGTAAACAGATACCAGAAGACTTTTAGCACACCTCTGTCTGAACAAGCTTTACAGAGGCAGAGCTCTCCTATAAAATGTGGAAAGCTTTTGATTTAAACTGTCTCAAATTAAATCAACAGCGAGACTGCTAATAAAGTTTATATCAAAGACTGCGTGGTTCAGGGAGGAATTCAGCAGTAATTCTAGACAAGGCACATGCCACCAAGCTGCCTCAGTAGTGGTTCAATGTAAATAAACCGTCTGCAGTGGAAAATCGTTCATAGCCATGCCTCGTGCTACACGCTAATTCATGTTAGACAGAAATTTCAATTACTCTTTTAATCTAAACGCTTTAGAGTGAATTGTGTCAAAGAAGCAGCAGCTGTTTGGTTAAAAAAAAGCCATAAAAAGTGGACCTGCCTTCCAGCCACAGTAAATGATGAATTACACAAATGAATACTTCTTCTCTTAGGAGGTAGAAAGGGGCTTGTGTACCCATAATATTGGAGTTTTTGGTCAAAACCTTGAATTCAGAGAGGAAGCTTTCTAAAGGACAGGGAAGTCAGTGTTTTAAAGTTTGCAGCTGACAGAAGGGTCCTCCACTTTGATCACTATGGCATTATAGTGGCAGCACATTTTATCAAACCGCTGCAAAAAGAGAAGGAAGTCACCAAGATCTCCAAAAGATTAATCAAAGTAGAAGTTTTTCTTTATTATATGGCTGAAAAACACCACAAATTATAAGCACTCTCACTCTGCATGTTTACAATATCCCAGTCCTTCTGGCTCTAGTGCCGTAAGGCTAACAACAGTCAAAGGTGCCTAACATTACAGTGAGAAAGGTCACTTGAGGTCAGACAGGTCAGTGCTCCACTTTCACCTTTCACAGAATGCATTTTCTGGTCACAGTGTAGTTTTGGTGAACAACACTTGTTCTCCAGAGATCTTTAGATAACGGGAGGAAAACAGACATGTATGATAATGTGACCGTAACTGCATAGAATCATCTATGAAACTGCATCACTGTAATGAATCAGCACTTAGTGCTGTACTGTGTGTGAGCTGGTTAAGGGGTGTGATGCTTTTAATTTCTCTTAATGACATAATGTATTGACATTGATTTCATCAGCTCCACCAGTGTTAACACAAAAATAATGAAGCTAAAGAGTGAGTCAGCTGCTGAGGTCACAGAACAGAAATTAACAGGACCAGCCCGCACCCGCTGATGATGCAGGCTGTAACTAAAGAGCGCTTCTACAAAAATATAAAAGAATGGAGATGAGCACTTACAGATGTACAGTGATACACCATTAGTTTTGGGTGGGACAAAATATAATTACAGGAAGATATTGTCTTGACATGTAGTATAATTAAGACATTGCTGGCGTCAATCATCAATACTTTAACTACAAGAAAAAAAGCACTCCTAACAGATTTCACTGCCTTTTTGAGTCCTCAGGCTCCTACTTTATTACTCCTTACACTGGCGCTGATGACATGAAGGGTGAAACAAATGGAAAATAACAGTCAAAATAGAAGAGATAAAGAAGATTAAATAAAGTCACAGCAGTAAAAAAGTTAAAAGAATAAGTGTGATTAAAGGTTAAACTGACACCAAATTGCAGTAAATAAATACACTGAGAGTGATTCCCACCTAGGTTTATTTGCTGACCAATCTTTTTTTTTAATGTCTGTATATAGTCAACATTCATGGACAAGAGAGAGGCGTCTACTAAGTATGTCCCTCCACTAAATGCACCATTTGTGGAGCGCTGTCTCATGTTAACAATTCAGCTTCTTACACCACTGTTTAAAAATTCTTTAGCAGCTGCTTGTTGCAGCTATCATTCTGTACTCATGCACTCCAAGATGATGGCTGCAATATTCTACCTCACCAACAATGAGCTGTCACACATGTCTCTCACCTGCAATGATTACAGAATATCAAGTGAGCCATTTCTAAAGTGAGGATATTTCTGTCTTTTTGCAACATATGAAGGGTACATCAATTATCGGCCTGACCGATTATTGAGGCTCATATTCAGTATTTGGCTGATTATTGTTCTCAATAATCAATAATTGATCAAATTAATTAATGAAAAAATGCACGACCTAGGCTCCACTGCAAGATGTGTTTTCCCCCGGCTTTATCTGCAATCTCCACAGACTCACAAAATGTCCTGCATACAAAACAATCTGAATGGCTACATGTGACATGACTACAAGCCAATCAACACAAAAGCCTGGGTGCCAGTAAAGTGGGGTGATCCCTTCTGCCACCCTGACCACCCAAGTACAGAGGGAAACACTGATTGATACAGAATTTTACCTTCCAATGTGAATTCTGTATTCTACAATTACAATCACAGTATCATGGTCAGTATATGGGTGTCTTTAAATATATCAGTTATCTAACCCTAACCCTAACCCTGGACCTGCTTTGGCAACAAAGGTATTAACTATTCATGCCATTAAAGCATATTTTGAACTTGAACTTGAGAATCACTTTATCATTATAGTGATCTTAAGTATAGGCCATACATCTAATTGTATCGTAACCTGTTGTATCACATTGTGTCATGTCGTATCATATTGTCTCATCTTGTATCATATCCTATGGTATCATAATCGTATCTTATCATATCGTATCCTACCATATTGTATCGTTCGTATCACACCGTACTGCACCGCACCGTGCCATACCTTATCGCATCGTATCCTACCATATTGTATCCTACCGTATCTTATAGTATTGTATTGTATCTTATTGTATCCCATTGCACCCCACCACACTGTACCTTACCTTATTGTATATACCGAATCATCATATTGTATCGTTTCTTATCGTATCGTATTGTATTGTACCGTATCTTACCGTATTGTATCTTATCGTGTCCTATCCTATCGTACCGTATCGTATCTTATCCTATATCTCAGCTTATCCTTTGATGGTATCCTTTGATATGGTGTCTTATCATATTGTATCCTATAAAATCATAACCTATCGTATCGTATCCTTTTGTACTTTATTCTTTCATATCGTATTGTCACATCTCGAATCCTATTACATCCTATCATATTGCACCATCCTCTCGTATCATTTATATCTTAATATTGTCTGTTAAAATCTCGTATCGTATCATCTCATATCATATCATACTGTCTCATATTGTATTCTATCATCTCATCTCGTCATGTCGTATCCCATCCCATCCTATCCTATCCTGTCACATCCCATCCTACCATCTTATTGCATGGCATCAGGAATTAACTAGAGAATCCAACTGCTTCCCTTAATATTAAAAAAGACGTATATGTCTTTAAAGTAATGGACTATAAAAAATATCAAAGAAGCACAAGTTGTAATATATGTTATACTGCAGTATGTAAAAAGAAGAGCTAAATGCAGTAAAACAAAAGATCATAAGTTTAGACATTAGAATACAGACAAAAAACAAACCTAAATCATGCACTTCATTGTGCACTTTAGCATACAGCATGAAAGACTATTTTTCACTGTGACATTTTGTGAGGTACAAAAGTAAATATCAGGGCTGTTCAACCTCACATACATCAATATTTGCTTACTGCTGTGTTAAACAGGAGTATCTGGCCCTGCTCTTAGTACAACTAAATCTTGCTTGGAAAATGTTACAGTCTGTCAACCAGGTTTGGTGCATTCACTCATGAAGTTTACCAGTCTAAGTGACAAGTGCAAGTGACAAGGGGTAACACGCGTGTTTAGTTTTGTTCATTTTTTTCAAACAAGGCTGCTGTTAGTAATCAATTCTGTTGATGAATCAGACCAAAGAACAGAAGCAGCCAAATACATCCATGGTCGTTACCAGGTCAATATTTATTCAAGCCCACAAGTTATATTTCAGAAAAATCCACATAGTAAATAAAGACATATAATGATACCATATCAATCAATGTTGTTAACTTTTCTTTTAAATGCTACACAACAAAAATGAAATTAACTGATAAATCTGATGATTCAAGTAGAAAATCAAGTAGTATAATTTTACAACAACCAAGTTTTTGTATTTTCTAATGTTCCTTTTACTGCTTCTTAAATATTTCACATTAAAACATTCAGGTGAATCAAGTGTTAATATAGCACTATACAGTATATAGCACACACCAATCTACTGTTTATGAATGAAAACAACTACACTTTGGTCACTACATGATTCCACTGTTAGTAATGCACTGACTCAACCCTGCCATGGGAAGTATGCCAAAACAGACATCTAATTCAAACCAGCTATTTTTGACTGTTTCCAGACAGTTAGCTCATGCTTTTAATAGAGGAAAACATCATCTGATAAGCCTTTTAAAGATCTGACTGAGTTATTGTTTCCCACTGATTGCTGTCTGAAACTGCGGGAGTCTATCTCATAAAGTGTGTGCCTAAAATGCACAAAAAGAAGATGAAACTCTGTGGACAGCACTGTAAGATATTAATTTGAACACCCATTTTTTACTTGTGCCACAAGATTCAAATGAGAAAGCCAAGAGATTAATCTGAATTAATTCATTCATAACATTTTCATTCACTTAAGGACAGAAATCACAAAAACTTACATCAAAACCAAAGCCTTGCATAGAGGCTGTGTATCAGTGAGTCTACTACTTCGGTCCCCTGTGCTGGTACATTGTCTCTTTAAGGAAGTAAGGTTAAACACTAAATATGCACACACCAAACCATGACTTACTGCTACTGACAACTCCAAGACAAATGAGAATTTCCACTAGAAAAGGTTTCCAAAAGCAGACTCAAGGGCCAGATTTCATCCCACATGATGATAGGAAGCTATCAGTGAAGATAAGCAGAGCTCGGCTGAAAAAAAAAAGTCTGACCTTGTTCCCCTGTCCTGCAAGCAGGAAGTTATACATGCAAATACGAGGCCATGACTGCACAAACTATATCAAACAAGCATAGAAGGACACTATCCTGTGCATCGCCTACAGGGATATGTTGATGCAGATAAGAGCATTTATAACAAACCTCATTTATCCAGTACTGTAATATCATATTGCCTATTTCCATTAAAGAAAGGCAGTTCAGGTTCAGGTTGGAAAATAAGCTGACAACAGCTCAATGTGCTGCAGCTTTAATAACTTAAAATGATACTCAGCAAACAAGCTAACATGCAAAAGGTCATTCATCATCTCTTTGACCAGTCCCAAGAACCAATAAAGGTATCACAGCGACAGAGCTAAAGAGGCATAATGTTGATCATGTCATTTAAGTTTAATGTGTTATAAGGTACTGGTTATTAGATTTTTATTAGATTGACTGCCATGACCCAAGAACTGCAGATAAATTGGAACTTAAATAAAAATCAAGATATCAATATTTATTCTGAGGCGCAAATGAATGAATGTATCAGATTTTATGGCGATCCATCACATTGGGATAATTCATTCACCACAAGTGTCAACTAAACACAGCGACACTAGATGAAGAGCCAGAGGATCAGGAAAGTCATGAGAATGAAGGATAAGCATCTTGACAATCAGAGTGTTATTTAAACACTTCACCAAAGTTCTCTGACAAACAACCGTGTCATTATTGGCCAGACAGGGAAATTCAGTTAACCTTAGAAAATTATAGCTTGGCTCTCTGTTCACTTTTTTAAAGGAGACTACTGAGCTTTGATTGGCCTAATTAGCTGCATCCTCTCCACATTATCAACCGTGGAGCTGTTTTGGCTCAGACTACAGGACCAAAACAGCTGCTAAGAAAAAGAGACTTCACTAAAGAACAACAGTCGATACTAGTGGATTTATTCTAAATTTCGGTCTAATATTGGTTTATAGGATTTATGTATTATATGGTGCCACATGTACTTTAGCTCAGTGGTTCTCAACGGCTGTGTCAGGACCAAAAATTGGGGTCCTGACACATGATTTGTTCCATCTAAGGTACAAACTTCAATTAAATATTTTTTAAATATTTTAATCCATTTATCTCCTTCTCTTCTGATTACAAAGCTGCTTTCCCATGATAATGTGGTAATTCCTCAAGCTCTCTGGAAAATTAGTAAAAATTCTGGTGTTAAAACAGTTTGGTTCTGTCTCGTCTCTTTTTTCAGTCATATATTTTGTTCCATCTGAGATCCAAGCTGCAACAATTACCATTCAATAATATGCATTTATGGGTATGTTTTGGAAACTTGGGTCATGTTTAGTCATTTAAGACACTGGTAGGTCCTGAGGCTAGACCAGCTGAGAACCAGTGCTCTAAAGCATTGAGTTTCAACTAGTCTAGCCTCAAGACACAACCCCTCCTTATTTAGAAATCATGACCTACGGGCCTATAAGACCTTCCAAAATCTGAAAGGTTGCCTCAGTATATTAGCCACAGTCTTGTTTTTTTCACTCTCCTTAGGAGAAAAGGGTTTTGATTGTCCTCCTGTGCAAGGAATTCCATTTATTTCAGCAAAGCCCTAAATGTGCAGTTTTTATGCAGATGTGTTGCTTTATAGTACCATCTGTTTTTTTTGCAGAATGGGTTTATCTTTTCACAATTTTAACCTTAGGAAGAAAAGTGGTTAAAAAGTGGCGCCAAAACATTCTGGCCTGTGTCGTCATGTTCCAGCACGTTCTGAGGAGTGAAGTTTGCATTACACAATAAATTGGTTTTGAGTTTTTTATATTGTTAGGTCTCATGCAGCATATGACAGTGCCAGCTGCTTGCACTTGCTGTAATGACATGCAGAACTTTAAACTAGCATATACACTGCCCCAGCATAGAAGATATTTAATGAAAAATGTTGCAGCTTGGTACAACCATGACTACCAAAAAGTAAAGACAAATAAGACATACCAGGCACACAGTCATGATCCAACGAAAATGACTCTGTGACCCACTTTTAGGTCCTGACCCATCAGTTGAGAACCAGTGCTTTCAACAAAACATGAGTGTTATGCTACATATTGAATCCCTATCAAATAAAATACATCCAACTCAAGCAAAATAGAAGCACTCCTACATACTATGATTGTTAGCAGTCATTTTGAAAACAAGGCTGAGGCAAACAGAGTCCAACTGTGTAGCTACTCTCTCTCAGCCACAGGAGGGTTAGCACACAGTGCTCAGGGGACGCAGTAAACAAACGGAGTCACAAGGAGAGAAAACCGCTTGATGCACTTAGCCTCACCACTTCCAGGATTCACAATATCATGTTTCAAGTATGCTTGTTACTAGAATACAAGGGTCTAATGTCAACACGGGACAACCATGATGAAGTATGAATAAAAAATATGTGTAAGTGAACGCAGCTCCTAGTGACAACTTCATTTAGAATAGAGCTAAACCCAGTTTATGTTTTATGTGTCAGATGTTTTGGCAGATGTAACAGCTACAGTGGAAAAAAATACACAATAATAAAGAAATTTAACCAAAATGTCTGATTGACTTTGGGGCAAATGCAGTGTTTGATATAAAAGATTATTACAGCAAGATCATCACTAGATCCTGGATAACAGCACCTTATCTGTGTGAAAAATAGTGAGATACTACCAAACTTTGATTTACAATGTGCAACAAGTGCAAATAAAAGTCAGCACTCATGATGTCCCTAATCACAAACAAAGGAGTGAAAACACAGTTAGAGCTCTGTGACACAGATGATTGGGGTTGATCAGGAGGAGCGACAAGCCTAACGAGTTCCCCAGGTCCTCCAAATGGGTGTTCGTCCTGTTTTTGGAGAGAGTCGGCTTGAATTCCTGAGCAAATGTACTGCTGCAGTCGTTGGTTTGAAAATGGAGCGCTAAGGGAGAGGGGGGTTACTCAGTATGCACCTCCCTGTACGAGAAACTAATGCAAACCATCTGCTGTCATACCGACCCGCTATTCAGCATCTGGCAGTGAGGGAACCAGTGAGCAATGCTGGTGTCTGCTAACCCAGACACTGAGCATGGAAACCAAAAAATAGGGTTCCTTATACTCCAGTCTTTCAAGTTAAGATGTGATATTTAATACTTTATCAGCATCATATTCAAATCTTTCATATCAGGAGAGTGTTTTCTTATTTATTTGAAAATGATAAAAAGGAAAAACACACCTTTTTAACTTTAAAGAAAGTGTGTAAGCAATAAAGAATTTCAAAAATTTGAATTGAATCATCATGGCTTATAATTCTCAGTCATGGCTCGGTTATGCTGACTCCATATTATGCAACCTTTATTATTTGAGCTCGTCTCTGGGCAACCAAACCTGCAGGTTCAATAAAACACTGTAGGTAGCAAAACATAACAGGTTTCAGTCCTACCTGTTTAAAAGAAACACTGTGTGTACAGCAGGTTTTTAGATATTCTAATGTCAACATATTCTATACCTTAGGGTTATCAGGGCATATATATCAATATTTTTATTGGTTTTAAACCAGCAAAAAAGCAGGGGCTTCATATCAGACAGCATCATATCAGCTGTGTTTGTATGTTTAACAGCTCAAGTGTAAATCCATCCACAAAGCACCTTGGCTTGAAGAACTGTTGCCAAAACACAACAAGGCCACACAACGTCCTCCATAACTTAGCTCAAGGTGTGTCTGCTGCAGGGATGACATTCAGTAACCAGGAAAAACCTGTCTGGATGTAATGCAAGCACACACAGCAAGATGTACACACAGACAGTACACACACTCCACCTGACACAGGTTCTCTGGCATCCTCATCTTCCTCCAGGACAAACCGGTTTAAAGAAGCAGCTGTAGCTAAAGAATCTAACTAATGCTTTTTAAAGAGACTGTGGGTGTCACTCAGGCAAGCTTACATCTGAAGCTTTGAGTAAGTGTTTTATAATAGCTTCACATTAAACCCTAAAAAATCATAGAGGTGCTGTAAGAGTAAAAGTCAATCAGGGACAGACTTGTGTGACAAATAAATGGGGGGAAATTATTAAATATGGACAAAGTTTTACCTCAAATTATGAGAAAAATGAATAAACATTATAAAATTGTCATATTTTTTAGGCTAGAGCCAGGCTAACTCACTCAGCTTGGCTAGTTAAATAGCAGGAAGGAAGTTGTGTGTAATTTCATTGTTTAGTAAATAAAAGAAATGTAAAGAAAAAGATTTCAGTAGCACCAATTAAAAATGCTCTTTAAATTGGCTAGGCTATTGTTCTTAAGCTAAAGTCCCTAGCCTCCACGTTTGTTTTTACAACTATTAAGCCATAGACGGCGACATTATGTTAATATTTGTATTAGTACGTTTTAAGTAGTAGCCTATTAAATATCGCGATAATATCAAAGAAGTGTAAGCATCACTCACCATCCTCAGCCTTCAAGTCAACACTCGCAGTCTTCTCTGTCGTATTCCCCGAGATCCAGTGTTAGTGTGAACCTCAAAGAAGTTCACACTGTGTAAAAAACTCCTGTTCTTACACCAAGTCTCCAAGTTAAAAGAAGATATTCCCGATAAAGTCCTGACAGCATGGATGCGGTTCCTCAGCGTTGTCCTCGGTCCATACTGCAGACTGATGTGAGTCCCACACTGACAGCAGAAGAGCAGCAGAGTTCAACGCAGAGCTGACCTGTTTAGTCATTCACGGAGGGAGCAGAGCCCTCAAAACTCAGCTCGAAAACATAACACAGGAAACTGAGCCGGGAGGTCCAATCAAAGAACGCTGGACGCGGGATATGTTTAAATATTCATAAGAAAAGGGAGGGGAACAACTGAGCATGCGCAGCTTACTTTTTGACCTCCTAACAACAGGCTCGAGTACTGAGGACTAATTATTCAGCATCAGACCACTCTTAAATCTTAACTTTCTTTGTATTTATTGCCTTCCTACCTGCTCCAGTGGATTATACAGTAGATGTATGTTAAATTACAAAAATCTTTCGATAGTTTTCTCCGTTTACTCCGTAACATTTTGAAAGGGCCAGATTTTTTCTTTATTTCATTTTTTAACCTACCCCTTATGCAGGGATATTGCACTCTCCCATAATACCAGTTTCGATCAAGAGTTTAGTAATTATGCTTCATGTTTGATTAACTCTGATGGTGAATTTAAATAAAACATCAATTCTGAGTCATGCCTGATAAAATTGTTCCAATTTCAATAGTTTTGGGGGACATTTTTATTGCTGTGGGGATTAAAAACAGCTAATTATCACAACATTTTTTTTTTTCTCTACTAAATCAATTCAACTTCAGGGGGCTGGATGGACATCTGAAGGCGGGGTGATGTAGCCCTAAAGGGTAACAAGCAGATGATCACAGCTCTACACCAGCATCAGGCCAAAGCGTACCTTTTTGTAATTTGCCTTAAATTTCTACCACTCCAATTTTTAAAGTAGGTGCAATCATTTCACTTTCAGTAAAGTTTAACAGATAATTCAATAAATTAAATAATATCCAAGTGAGAAAAGTTTACAAGAGTACAATTAGGGGTTGTCTTACTTCAGTAGCCAGACTTATTTGAATGGGGGGCCCAGCTGTGGCACTGTGGAGTAGCTTGAAATATATGTTCACATACAAGTATAAAAACATGCCGTTACCCTGTCTCATATTATTCATATCGTATTAAGCAACTCACTCTAAAGTATCCTATGTTTTATTCAACATTTAAAAGTAGCACAACAGAATGACAACATACTGTATTGTGAGTCTTCTTAGTTTCATTTTGATTACTTAAAAAGATGTCAGAATTCAAAGTTCCAAGTACAAAGAAAAAACAAAATATGCAAAGACAGTTACAAGCAGCAACACAGCCAAAACCTCCACTGAAGTATGTCTCACCTCTGGGAAACTACATAAACAATCAAAATTCAGGTTTTTGAAGTGGCCCCTAGGATTTCCAATCAGATATGTAAGGTGGCCATGGCCACCCCTGGCCACCACCTGGATATGCCCTTGCTGAACTTAAAAAAAAACACACACACATGGTGAATGGCTAATCCTTCTGACTGGCTTATCAGCATCATTGGCATGACTCTTGCACATATATGTATTTAATCACTTGAGGTAATTATTTATAAAAGGGAAGTCTTTATTTTAGCATTTGGAATCTCTTTCACTTCCTTCTCAGACAAGTTAAACTGCAGCTCAAAAACATTAAGGAGATCTCTTCTGAAATGCACTGGTGGCACTGGCATCCATGTCTCACAGCCAGCTAACACCAGTCTCCAGCCAGACTCAGGCTTGCCCTCAAATGATGGGCGGTGAGGTGGCTCCCTGACTGGGTGTAACCTGTCTAACAGGCTGTCTCTGTGCAACAGAGATGTGTGTGCCTGTGTGTGCATGTGATCAAGGATAAATACATTTTAAAATTCCTCAAAACATCACTTAAAGAACTCATTGGTATTTGAAACAACTGCCTAGTAGCCTTAATGTGTCACCTTGGAAAATAAAAAGTTTCACTTGTTTTAGGCTATTTGTACTGATGCAAGAATGGCATGTATGCAACACTTTCAATTACAAATGACTATCAGAGATGACGGACAAATAAGATGGTGCGATCCCCAGAGCTTTTTTGGTGAAGTATTTTGACCCCACCTAGTGGACATTGTAGGTCAGCAGTGCCTTTTACAAAATAATTACCTCCGCCAAGGAGGTTATGTGATCGGGAGGGTTTGTTTGTTAGTTTGTTAGCAACATAACTCAAAAACTTACTGACGGATTTTGATGAAATTTTCCGGAAACGCCAGAAATGGCTTAAGGAAGAATTTATTAGATTTTGTGACTGATCCGAATCACCGTCTGGATCTAGGAATTTTTTCCAGGATTCTTCACTATTGGGAGATCGGGCTAACTGCGGAGGTCTGCGCTCTCCGAGTACTTTTCATTGCAGGTTGCAGCATACTCATACACGTCATGAATATAGTGATAATTCACCTTTAACTGGCACTTTTTACACTTCAGGTCTTCAAATGATACATATTTAACTGAAGCTTAAAAGTTATATCATAATGATACATATTTGTTACTAACTGAGATGTACAAAGAAATTACTTGAGGTTACTATTTCAAGATGTCTTAGAAAAATAAGTAGGCTACTTTTGAAACATCTGGAGAGAGTAACTCTTTTGAACAAAGCAAATGATATAAAATGCATAAGCAGGGAGTGCACATTGGCAGTATGTGAAACATCTCAGTAACAAGGTAATGAAAGTCCCGATAATAACCTTTAGGTGGGTCAGTTGTCATTTTGTTATACTACTAATATCCATCCTTTCAGAGCTGTCTCTTCATTCTCCATCTGCCCTCCATCCCTCTCCTCTGCCCATCACCTGTCCCTGCCTGCACACCTGCTTCTAATTAACCTGTCAACTCACACACTAAAGGCCAGCCACTTTCTCCTCTGACAGGACACCTAAGTGTAGGTCTGCTGTTGATCCTGAGTAATGAGTCTTTTTTTTTTTTACTTTTGACCCCTGCCACTTTGAGTCAGCTAATTAAAATGTTGCCTCACCATGATGTTCTACACAGCAAAAGAATAAAAAATAAATAAAATAAAACTGGAAAGACTGTGACTGAGGCTTAGCTTTGTATGATATGTTGAATATAAGCATTCTTTGTTTGAGAAAAAGCTCATGACTCAATCATCAGCTGAGGATTTGCACTATTTCAGAGTGTGTGTTACCACCTAGACCCAAAGACATTTACCATATGTTTTCCTCACTTTAGGAATGGCTGAAGAAACCAATGACCAATGCTTTTTAATTTTTTTTTCTTCAATTGACATGCTGATTGATTTGCCCTGGACTAATTTGAAAGAAAGAAACATGCCCAAACATTATGATAAAAAGTGAACCTGAGTGGATCACTTAAATTAATAAACATTTGTGATTAAATGAACTAGTGCTTTCACATAATTTCAAAAATAGTCATTTCCGTTCAAATGTGATGCCAACGCACTTTTGAAAACTGCCATATCTGGTAATATTTTTGTGACAAGTTTAAATGGCATGTTAGCTCTTATTTGAGATTGCTGTGGGGCTTTGTTTTCATTCCTTAAGTTATTACATTTTTAATTGCCTGCACAGCTTCTTTTAATTAGTTATACGCCCCCAAAAAAGTGACAGTTATCAACCAATAGTGCCATCTAGTGCTTCAACTCTTATATGACAATTCTGATGCTGTTGAATTTTTATTTTTACTGAGGAATAATGCAGAAAGAGTGATAAACTGGTTCATACAAACTAAAAGCATCAGAATAGAGTTTAAAAAACTCGTGGAAACATGTTTTGGAGATAATTTTTTCTTAAAGGGTTGTGGTCAAATCTAATGTATACAAGGGGTTTAATTTGACTATCCCAGAGACACTCGTGTTGAGATGGACTAAAATGGCTATAGGTAAAATATAAATGCATACGTATTGACAACAATTTCTTCCTAACATCTTCGCAAACTATCAATTGTCATCCAGAATATTTACTGAATATATTTACTAAGTTTATATTTATGTAGGTTTTGACTGAGTCAACCAAACATGAATTTGGAAAACGTTTTAAAATTAAATGACTTATGAAAGCATTATTATTTAAACTCCATATAAATGCACCAATCGCACAGTGTTAAATAAAGTTCTAAAACGGAAAAAATAGACGCACCCATCTCTGGATCTGCACGATGTGCACCCACAGGACTGGATCAAGCTCTCATGGGATTTGTAGTCCATGTAGCGTACGGTATAAACCAAACGCTTACAACGTTAACATTAAAATATACAGTAGTAGCATGGTATAAAGACTGACATCTGCGTAAAGTACTAAATATCCAATGTTCTAATAATAATGGCTGAAAACTTTATTGTCAAGTCTCAGCCTTTAAGAAAGTTTGATGAAAGAAAAACTCGGCATAAAAAATAAAGCTCGACAGCGGAGCCCGGAAGTAGGGCGGGACCTCGGCTCTTTATAAACATGGCCGTTAAGTCCTTCACAGCATCAGGTATTACGTTTGGCTGAATTTGTTGGACTTTCAGGAAGTCACTGAGGGAAACTAAGGCAGTAACAGGTGGAAAGAAAATGTAGACTCAAAACGTACGCCTTTAAGTTGCATTTATTGTTTTATTCACTCGTGTTTACGACGTCGGTAAACTTCATGTTGTACTTTATGCTAGCTAGCTAGCGAAGCTAACGCCGACGTTTCAACGTTAACTTCTGTCAACTTTTTCAGCCAGCTAGCGTGAACTGCTACTCGTATGCTTATCGAAATGGAGGAGTCCCGTCGCTGGCCCAGGCTATCTCGATGAATATTTCACATTTGGTCGTGTTGGATCTATTGAGCAAAAGATTGACCTGAACTTTATTGGAGGCAGCATTTGGGTATTTTTTTCACTGGCAGAAGCCAAGCGCTTACTTGTCAAGCGCCTGTTTAGAAACATATTTGAGAGGGCGGACAATAAACAATGTTTCCTGTCAAACCCCCGAAACCAACCTTCAAGTGCTATCTTCCTCCTGTACAGGTATGTATTTAACTTTGTTGAAGTACACTAAATTCCTGTTTTGCGGTTAATGACCAGAAAGCAGTATTGGCTGTATTTTTAATGACTCAGTTTAGGCTGAAGTTGTGATTGGGGTGTTGTGGAAGGAAGGCTGACATTTGATGTTTGGTTAGGATTTCAAGACATGATAACTTAAAAAAAAAACATGCAGACTTCAAACTGTTCGTTTCACTTGCTAATGTTCTGGTCGAACTCACCAAACAAAAAGGCCACGTTTTAATTTATATTAAGTTAAACGATACCCTGCTTTAGAAAAAATGCAGAAGCAAGTAACTCAGGCTGTATTCTAGTCTTTACTGTCACTGTCAAGTGACATGTCAGTGACCTGTAAGAGTAAAATCACTCTCTTCTGTCTAGTAGAAAGAATTAAAATTCCTGTTACGGATCTAGCACCAGTTTAACAAGAGTAAAAACTGATCTATAATTTGTCTTCCATGTGTATGCACTCCCAGAGACACACAGTCCTTGTATTTGCTTACAAGTGCTGGTAAAACAACTCAAACAAAATCAGTGTTTCAAGGCAAAGACTGCTTTGCATTTTTGTCAGTATTTAGATAACAATTATCCATTGGGGTTTTGCTTTTTGCTGGCTGTTTTTTTCATAAACTCATCATCATACTGTCATAAAAAACTGTGATCATGTTTACTGTCACTTTTATGTTGAACTAACATATAGAAATCTTTGGACCCTCTTGTAAACGAGAGTAATGATCTCAATGAGGTTTTCCTGGTTATATAAAATTAAATAAATCTCTTGTGTCTGAGTAAATGTTGACATGCTGTGATCTAACGGTCACTGCTCAGTTAATGAATTGACAACAATTTATGAGTGATTTTATTTTAAATGCAAACTTCAGCTGTTTTCTGTGTAACTTATTAACTCTGGCCGTTTTACCTTTGCTTCTTAATGTGCAATATGTAGGTGGGGATTTTTTGATCGTTCTGTCAAGTACAACAAAACTGTTAAGAACTAATCTTTAGCTTTGGTTTTGGCTATTTACATTACATTCCCATCTTATGGTCTATGTGGAAACTGTAGCTCTTTTTTTATATATAACCCTCAGGGTGTGAAGGACATTCACTTTTCTCCCCCTAAACCATCTTTAAGTTGAAAGTCAGCACTTTAACTTCATAGTCTTTATTCACTTGAAATCTGAGCCATAGTAAAGCCAACACAGAGAAAAAAAACAGATGACAGTCCAAATACTTCTTGGCTGTCACTGTGTCCATGGGTATCAGCAGTATTTGGGGATACAGTATTAATAGTATGAGTTGACAGCTGTGTATCTTTGGTTCCCTCTGGTTGTTTAAATAGCATGCACCGGGATTATCATACCTGACTGCATGTTGTAATTGTTTACTTATACAGCAGAATAAATCCCAACAGCTGTAAGGATGTTTGACTGCTAGGTTACCTGGTAACCATGGCTGGATCTTTAGGGTGTTGGGAATATGCATGTCTTACTACAAATCCTTTCCGTTTATCCTTCCATCACTTAGAAACAAGTAAAATTTCCTTCTTAATTTACTAAATAAGGACACATTTAAGTGCCCCCAACACACACCCCTGTAAGTGACAGACTGTTTCCATTATTCATTAACAGTCTAACAGGTTGGCATTTAACCGTTCTGTGCCCTCTGCTTTTTCTCCAGACTGATGTGAAGAAAACTATTGAACAACCTATTAAAAAATTGGAGCCTACGTTACTGCAAGGTAAGTTGTATTTCTGCATTATTAAAATAGATGGCAACAGAACAGCAAGTTTGACTGATTGAACTTGGCTATGGATGAATGGAGTAGAATAGAGTATTGATGAATGAGAGTAGTAGGAAACATTAAGTGGCATGACTGGGACTGTGATGAAGCATGTTTGCAAGTGCTGTGGAAATACTCAGTTTAATACCTGTTCTTCTATAAGCAAACATGCATTTTCTCTACACTTAATGCCTTCACTGCTGTTAGAGTGTATTTTTGGAGTACTCCATCTCAGACCAAAAACCGTTTTTAAATATGCAGTTATAATTTTAGTGTTCCATCATTAATGGAACTAAAACTGTCTCTGTATAAAAGTTATCAATCTTGCGTAGATTGTCTTATGTTTGAATTGAAATCAGTAACGTGCGAAATCTTGTTAACTGTTCCTGAAGGATGTCTAACTCATGCCTATTCCAGTGTTATGGGGGCAAGCAGATGAAAATGTTTTCAAATAGTCGTCTCTGCTTTTCACACCAAAAGGTAGATCTGGAAAAGTTCTTAAGTGTTAAATTGTAAACTTAAGTCATGGACTTTAAGGATCCAGCAGAAGCCTTCTAAAGTAGAGTATTTAGTTTCTGAGTCGGTGTTGCATTTCCTTTGACTGCTACGCTGTTTCAATGTCTCTGTATTTGTCCACTGAAGACTGATTAGGGCTTGTTCAATAAGTCATCCTTTTTTGATTTACATCATCAGTCGTGTTTAATCAGACTGGTCTAACAGGCGTTTCAGCTCAGCAAACATGTCATTGTGGTCAAACAAAGCAAGTACAAGTACTCTCAGGTGTTGATAGGATGGTGAGGAATTTCTGTGGGTGTCTTTCAGTAGCTGTAGTCTCGTCCTCATGAGAAATTCTAATGGTATGTAATATTTATAGAAAGAAGGATTGTTAATAGGATTTTAAAATAGTGGCCAAAAAAATAAACAATTTTCTTTGTACATATGGTTATTTCATATGTTATTTACAGTCCCATCAGCTGCAAAATATGTTGAGCTCACATTAAATAAATAGAGCATGCCATTTCACTTACTGATTGATTCATATGAAAATTATTATCAAAATATTAGACCAATAGCAATATGCATTTTATTTTTTATGATTTTTGAAAGGACAGTCCCACTTCATTTTGAATGTTAGTTCATTTTTGCTGCACTCTTGTAATGCTTGCATATCCTTGCATGAGGATTAAGAAACCTCTGTCTGACAACATCATGTGTAAGAGCAGAAGTCTCCAGCAAAGTTAATCCCTGTCTCATTGGTGTTTACACTTCTGGGCCATTGAAAGTTACTTTTCATGCATTTGCACATCATCAATGCACAACTTAAGTGTGACTCTCCAGTACCATCATGGAACAGAGGGAGAGCTCTCATTTCAAAGATTTATTCAGGTTCAGGTCTGAGCTGTTGATGTGAGATCCTCATGGGTGTGGCTTAATTCACCCTTTGTATTATGCTGTGCAGGATTAGGAGTAACTATACAGCAGATCTCGAGCAATTGATACAGCTCATTCAGTTTAGTTTTGTATGATCTCTGTAGAGCCTCTATTAAAGAACTCTCTATTTGAAACCTGCTTTCATTTAATGGGCTGTGTTTAATTAGGTCAAGTTTGGTGTAAGAATTTAATTGGCTACCTGCTACATACCTGATAATATGTACCTTCTAACCTGACAGCTTTTCCATGATTATTATTGTCCTGGCTTGTTTTTTTCCCAACATATCAGACCAACTGGTTTAGTAGTCTGTGAACTTGTCTTTAACTTAATGTACATTTGCTCTGTGCTGCTTTGCGGCTGTTCTTTGATGTGACTGTCTGCAGGACTCCACCCTGCTGCCCCACTTCTCATCTTTTAAAATCCTAGGGGCGACTTTTTATAGCTGCATTCTTGTCTTTGCGTTTATCCCAGTGTCGAGGGTCATGTTACTCATTAAACATATTTGAAAAGCTGCCTTGTAAGCCTAAAACTCTGTTCCAATTGATAATATGACTTGCATGTGGCATAACTGTACAGGATTTCTGTCCCAGTCATCACCAGAGAAACTGTGCAAAGGGGGCATTTTGTCTTTTTTTTGAGGAAAAAGCCTTGAGTAAAATAGCTTCAGCCTCTATAAGTCATTTAGCAACACAGACTTGAACAACACAACAAATTACAAAAATCTAACAAAACAAGACCTGTTTCATTAACCTCAGCCCTCTGCATGCCGATTACTCATTAAAATATAAGGAAATACACTTAAACCAGGGTGTAATCCTTTGTTTTATTCAGAACATTTTGGTTGAAAGTTTAGATGTAGTTGTTATATAAGCCATTCAGCATTAGTTAGGAAACTTATGAAAAAATGTTTGTCATTTACTTCCCTAACAGTTGTACTCTGTACCAGACATCACTGTTTGACAGGTCGTGGTAGTAGTTAAGCCTGTTTTTATTTGGGTGTATATCATGTGAAGAAATTTCTCCCTAGAAGGCAGTAGTTGATGTGAACAGTATAATAAATTATAAAACAAGTATAACCTTTTGAAAAAGGTGATATTTGTTGCTTTATTCAGGTTTCTTGTTGTATTTGTTTCAAACACATTTTAACTACTAGAACTGTAATTTTTCCACAAATACATTTAAAAAATTATGTGTCAACTTATTTTCCTTCAACTATTAGTCAATATGTATTAAATATGAAGCTCAATAAGTAGTCTGATTTTTAATAGAAAACTTGAAATAAATTGAGGAACTGAATAAAGCATTTCACATAACAGGATGCTTGTAAATTCACTGCAGAAAGTAAAGAGCTGTTATGTGCACAAAGTCCATCACTGTCCAATTTATCTCTTTACTTCTTTTTGTTATTCTAAACACAGTGTTACTTTACTACAGCGTTTTTTTCTCTCTCATTTGTCCGTCACCAGGGGAGATCGTAGTTAATGAGGTGAACTTTGTGAGGAAATGCATCAGTGCTGAAAGCAGCCAGGATGACCTTTGGGGGAAGTTGATATGCACCAACTTTAAGGTCTCTTTCATCCCTCAAGATGCCCCAACAAAGCAGGTATCTGTCCTGACTGACTCTACCATAGTGTTCTGTTTTTGAATAATTAGCCAGTCATGATATTAAGACTATATAGTGCTGATTGTTTGATGTCTAAATTATGACATTTTAAACCAATTTTTTCTTCTGCCTACAACTCTGTAAGAACCTTTAAAGTGTTTTGAAGCCATCCATGGGTCCATTTTAAGCTATATATTTTTCAATCTATATGTGCATAACGGCCCAAATTGTTGTATTTCCGCCATTTTTGTATGTACAGTGCGTCTGGCAAAGAGGAAGGAAAACTTGTGTGCTTTCCTGTGCCACATTGTCACTGATATCGCACAAGAAGTGAGAGAGCAGACGTCATTTCCAGCTATGTGGTAGATTGTTGCCATAATAACAAAGTGGAACTTGATAGTTGCTCAGTCTTAGCAGCTTAACTCAGTCCATCGAGCAGTACTTGAAGGAATGAATTTGGATGTTCTAGTAATGTAATATTGTTCATCTTTTCCCACAGAAATCCAAGTTGTCACACCTCCTGCTGGGAGATCACGACATCCCCCTCACCTGTCTGGAGCAAGTAGTAACAGGTACATCTGCTTAAACATTTGTAATGAAAAAACTTGTCATACCTTACTTTTCTGTTGGAAGCATTCTGCAGGTTTGCCATTGTCAATGCAGTTATTTACATCTGTTTTATTAACCATCAGTTTCTTAAGAATTTTAAACATTTAAAAGCAGGCTAATAAAAGCATTATTGAAACACATTTTAGGAGATGTTGAATGACTGACATCTTTCCAACCCTGTTTTACTCAATTGATCTACAATCACCCATAAATTTAGATCAGGCCCCCTTTAATCTTTGACAGCTTGGATGATTGAGATCCTTTTGTTGTTTTGTCCTGATCAGCAGTCTGATAACAAGTGATGTCACAGCTAAACCAGTGATTAGTGGCGCTGCAGCCAGGCAGGGATTAGTCTTGTTTATATATCTCATTGCTGTTGATAGCTGACACTGCAGGGGTATCTGCCCAGAGGAAGGTTTGTTGTGTTTCAATAATGAGGCATGGGGCTTTGTTGAAACCGGCTTGTTTTTGACCCATTTGAGCTGGACAACTGAAGACAACATTAACATTATCAGATGTTACAGAAGCATGTTTACTGCAGAAATTAAAACATGATAGTATATTAAGTTGTGTTACTGGACAAAAAAGATGAAATGCTAGCGCTGTCATATGATTTACTGATTGACAAATAAAGAGACTCGATATTTTACAGAGCCGAGACAAAGCTGTTCAAATGTTTTTTTGATTTGTCAACATTTTTCTTCAACTGGCTGCCAAATTTATGTTACTCATCTGAAACAAGTGTCAAACACTGTGAAACTACAATTACAATTTAAGTCACATAATAACACAGAAGTCATTATTCAGCCATTGGCAGAAATGTGTTTTGTATTGGCATTTATTCCCGTCGGATTTAAGGGAAGATAATGTCTAATTCACTTTTTAAAACTAAGCATAGATATTTGTATGTTTTAATAGTTGCATTCTGTCATTTGTGTTTATTCCTCCCAGTAAATGATACTAAGGGAAAGAAGAAAGTATTGGGCTCAAACCAAAAGCTGAAGTTCAACCCCACAGAGCTCATCCTGTACTGCAAGGACCTACGCATCATTAGGTTTTGCTTTGATGAAGCTGGACCTGAGAGCGCCAAAAAGGTGAGCAAAAGTGCATTTTAATTATTTGATGGAATACTCTATGGGAGATAAAACATCAAAAGAAACGCTGTTTAAAAATAGGCATTGAATTATCAGAAAAAGACTCCCTTAACTTTAGTTCTAATTGAATTAAAATAAATCAGCCCTAGTTATGTGCATATGAATGTGAATCTGCTTGAGTGTAAATGATATTTTGTTCATTTTTTCATGCTACATCCTTTGTTGTACTATACTATTCTTCATACGTATCCATTGCAAATTTATGTTTATGAGAGATTATTCTGTTTTGTCTTTTTTTCTTCTCTCTGTTCTTGCATTTCTTCAAATTTAGGTAACAAAAAGTGGGAGATAATATACCAAAACCAATGACCTTAACAAAATCAACATTAAGACATCAGAAAAACTCTTCCTCAAACTTAAGTACCAAATGAATTAAATATAAAAAAAATGGATTTTGAAAGGCTGTTACACAACATGACTTGAAAGTTTTTTTAAACTGGAATGAGTAATCGCTGGGTTTACACCATTCCCTTTTTCTCAGCTTCCCCTAATCAAGGGCAAAAATGTCCCTTTTATATTTCCCCCTTTGCTGTGTACACCCATTCTCAGTTTAAATTCCTAACCCCTTCTTCTGTGATGAGTTTTGTTTTTTTTGATCACACCAAATTTTATCACTGTCCATCCAAATAGAAATGACTAACTTTTCAGTTGCCACACATTGAATTTGAGACGTTAAGAACAATGCTTACTCAAGGAAAAGGAATCTGAGAATTGTCAAGGTTGTATAAAACTGGCGGCTGATTCTGACTCATCTCCCACACTCAGAGATTGGATGGACCGATATTAGAATTTAATTGAGGCATTTATACTTCAGTAGGCAGTAGGCAATAATTAATTGTTGTATAATCCTTAATATTCAGTTACAGTGACGATCCATTGCAAGGCAATCAAGAATTGTGTCAACCTAAATTTAATGCAGTCCCTAAAACCAGCATAAAACACATTTTCTTTGTCTAATAAGTCAGCCTCAGCACGCTTTTACTGACTTTTTGAAACTTCCCTGCCCTCTAAGTTTTATTTGGAAAATGTCAGCAGATGCTAAAAAGCTGCAAGTTTTCATCTTTAACAAAACTTGTTTGGCCCTAGGAACATGTGACTACTTTATAAATATACTTGACAAAACAAAGACATGGATGACAAAACAAACATCCAGTCACCTTGAAAGCCAATGTGTGTTTGTGAGTTATTTGCACAAAAGTCAACAGAAGCACTCTTTAGCTTTACCACATAGCCCATGAGAAGCCGAAACGACTGTATATGTCTTTACAGCGTGCCAATGAAATATACATGAATGTCAGTGCACACAGTTAAATGTCTGATCTCTAACCATGTCATCTGGGAGCAATTCTTGTGCAGGTTTTAGAGCTCCACAGCACATACCTGCTGCACATTTGGCTACCAACCTTGCAGATGGATTGATCAGAGTACTTTTTTTCTCTGGTATTCCAACTAATCAAGTTCAAAATGCAGGATTTCCTTTATTGTATGCATTCTGCTGCTTTGAAGAGAATTTAGAAGGTTGATTTTAAAAATAGAAAAGGAGTCTGGCCTCCCTCTCGTCTTGTAATTTATTTATGGACACCATGTATGTAATTACAGTGTGAACCTTGAACAGGCCTCAGTTCTTTTTTGTGACATATGGAATTAAGCCAGTATGTAATAGCTTATTTTGCCATAGGAAATTACAGAGTTGGGAGCAGCCTTGTCTCCACACATACACACTTTTTCTGTGTCCTCTTGTGTTATTCACAACTTTGCTACTGAATAGGCTGCTTTGTGTGACTCCACTGCTGCCACAGACACATCCAGTCCTGAAAACCTAGAGCCATGCACTGTCAGTTAAACAGTTGCTTTTACTAGGTTTCACTTGTTCTGGTATTTGTACAGTTACAGAACATTCCCCAGTGTATCATAGCACACTGATGTTACCTTCTTACCTCCAACACAAAGCTAGTTCTATTTCTAGGCTGCTGCTTCTGTTGGTTTGCAGTTGGTTCCTCTTGCAGCCCTTGTGAGAGCTAGGCTGAACAAAACAACAAAGGACTACATGTGCTGGTTACAAGTGCTACTTGTGGCTTTGCAAGCCTAAGTTGTGATCGAAACATATCTTCTGCAGTGCAGTTGTACTAATAATTTCACCCCTGCTCTGATCAGGAATATGTTAATTCTTCTATCAAACAGGAATGGCCTCCTTCACCAACCTTTCTTAAGAAGAAATTTGTTCTTAAAACATACACTTTCAAAGACAATTTGGACAGTTTTTTTAAATCTGATTTGTTCTTAGATAAGAACAAACTTCTAAAACACTTTTACCAACATCTGAGCGCTGATATGAGAGGATCACATGTCTAATTTTGCACTCATCAGCACTCAATTGTACTACCCCAAGAATGACACAAAAATACATAATTTGTTGAAATCCTATTTCACTGCATTTTTATCTATTCAACACTTGATTAAAAAAAATGAACAAAAATAGAAATTAAATATAGTTAAGCACTAATTTAAAGGTGCAGTGTTTGAGCTTGATTGCAAAATGCTGAATTCCCCCATAAAAGCACCATTTGATCCAGTAAAAACATCCAATTAATGTGTTTCTTGCCTATTTTATATCCTCTACTAGTGCTAAAAGTGTAATTAAATATTTCTCTTTTGGTGTCATTTGGTGTACAACAACATCCACTTTAGAACTATCAAAGTATTTCAATTGTTTGATGGTTTTATTTTATTTGAACATTCCTGACATCTTGCTACTTTTCTTTTCACTCCTGTGTGTCTTCTGTGTTTGCAAACTGCCCTGCAGTCTCATGCCCTTAAATGGGCGTAAAGGGGGCTATTCAAAGGTTTCTCTTAAGGCTGGCTCAGACTGCACAAATTCAGCCAGATTTTGACCCGACTGCAGCGTTGCTGCTCATCATCAAAACTCAGGCCCGATTTTGAGTGCTGGGAATGACCAACGGTCTTGTAGTGTGACATAATCAATGATGCAACAACCACCACTCAATAACACTACCAAGTCAGAAATTTTCTTACATCGCCGTCTAGTTTGACCTGACCTGATGTCAACGATGTGAATCCTGAAACCTACCAACAGGAGAGCCTCTGCTTATTATCTCTGCATCGCCATGTGGCCAGACTGTTGGCCAAGATGGGACTAGAGTTTTGTTGCATAGTCTGACATGGTGCCTTTGTGAAAGACCAAATTATTGTGTAGTCTGAGCCGGCCTTTGGAGAACAAATTTAAGAAATATCTTGGGCAGATATTGTTGAATGAAGCCCAGTGTTCCCAGGCAACTTACTTCAAAGCAGAAAACTGCCAAAATTAAGAAAAAAATACTTTGCATGGGGTGGCTGTGGTTACATGATGTCATGTACTCTACATTAATGTTGGCCAAATGTGGTCAATGTTAACATTAGCACCACTATCCTAAGGTCGGCCTTGCAGGTCAGTGTCTCCTGCCTGCCTGTGCTGAATGTGGTTACAGATTGCTCAGTTGGGTGGTCATATGACAGTTTTATCTGGCTCAGCCAAAATACAGCTTTATCTCCAATTTTCAGATCAGAATTCAGCCAAAAAACATGGCTTTCACAAATGCCATCTGTCCGCTGTGCTGGATTACATATGGGTGGTAGAGAATTTTGGCATTTTGGCAGCAGCCCTTAACTGGAGCCACAGGCTCCAGTTAAGGGCAGCAGCAGACAATAACTTGCACAACTGAATTAATAAAAATATAACTAATTAATTTAACTGACCGACTATTCTGGTATTGGCTTGTGAGGGTGGAAACAGTAAATTTTGTAGTTGTTTAGCCATGCACATCTCTGCTTTGGAACCGCATTTCCTGGTTTAGAGCCGGCAACTTTTACTTCATCCATGAAGAATTTGTCCTAACAGGTACTGGCTCTGAATAGGCCCTTTAACTTTCTTGGTGACAAAGGGGACACAAAATAAAACAGATTTGGGAGGAAATGATTGTGACAGCACCTAATGTGCCTAGATAGTATTAGATTGAGTCTACGAACTAGCTGTACTTACCCTAACGTCTTTTATTCTAGGTTTGCCTTGCTATTGCCCACTACTCTCATCCAGCTGACCTTCATTTGCTCTTTGGCTTTGAGTATCAAGGACGGAGATACCATGAATCTAAAGGTCAGCAAAAGGATGGTGTATTTCTTAAACTGCTGTTTTAAGTTGAAGTTCCATCATTATCTGAATATGTGAATGAGTAATTTCTCCGTGTCATGCATTAGAAGCAATCTCACTGTGTATCCTTATTTCCAGGAGAGCGAGTTAATGGTTCCAACCTTCAAGGTGGATTACAAACCCCAAATTTTGACCGTCCATCAGACTGGGATCGTGAGATCAAGAGGACAGGCGCGTCAGAGTGGAGGGTGTGCTCCATCAATGAGAGTTATGCCATCTCACAAAGGTTTTCAGCTTTACTTGTTTGTTATAGCTACTGTATGACGTACATCATAGGAAGAGCATTCCTATAGCTCCCTCAGTTGGCCTTAGTTGTGAAAGACACTATGAATTTCGCCCTTTTTTCATACTTCGTATGTTTTGGCAAGATGGTACACTGTACACCGTACGCACCCCATGAGTGACTAAAGGAAAAAACGTATATAACAATATATGCACTATTTATCTGAGTAATGACATCACAATAAAATTTTAAGAATAGATAGTAAAGGGTTGTGTGAGAAATTTGAGAAGACTCAGAAATACATCTGTGTGCATGTTGGGGTTGTGGCACAGTTGCAAAGTGTGGCGCTGCAGTGATGTTTTTATTAGTCACAGAATAGTTGCACAACTATGAACTGTGTAAAAAAAGAAAAAGTTATTCAAAATGGCAGCTTGAACAAAACTGTTCGTTGTCTATTCTAATTTGGATTCCTCTACAAAAAAGTAATCCTAAGGATTAAAAGTTTATGCCAGACAGTCTATGAATAAAGGTTCAGTGCTGTTAATACAATATTTGTATGGCAGCATGAATTAACATTTACTGTTGTGTTTAACAATGGCAAATGTTACAATTATGTTTAGCAGGAACACTTAGCTATATTTCCAGATTTTAGATGTGTGTTTTTGATTGCTTTGTAACACCAGTCTTTCAACTACTCTTCTTGTAGCCTCCCAGAGTACAACGTTGTTCCAGTTTCTCTGGCAGATCAGGATCTGAAGCAGTACTCGATATTCCTCCATGACAGTCGCATTCCTGTAAGTACATAGTGTTGATTATTTCTATAAAATATCTGAATTTGGTAAACATTTTTAAGGACCATTTCAATCACTTATTGGCATTTATTTTCAGTGGAGTTTTTATTTGTAATGATAATTTGGCACTTTGAAGTATCATCTAACATGATTAATTATTGAGTCCTATATAATTGCCAACTGATCCATAGACTTAAGGTAAATCTATATTTTTGTAGCGTTGGTGTTGGAATCACTCAAACGGGAGTGCTCTTGTACGCATGGCCAGCATCAGTGATCCAATCCAGCAGAGGAAGATTGATCAGAGGTAACACATTTTCTGTACCTGATTCCTTTTTTAACATGTAGTTTAACAGCAGATAACAGTTTTTTGGTTTTTTTTACCAGATATGAAAGAATTGTCATTTGATATTAATCGGAGCAACTCTTTTTTTTAATTTAACTGTATTCTACAAAATATGTTACTGTTCAATACAACAATATGACTATACAATTTATTTTCTATTGTTGTGTAAGATATTTAAAAAAAAAAAACCCTAACTCTGTCATTTACGTCTAACCTGTGGCAGAGTTTTCACTGCCGTCACAAAAAGCCACCCGCAGCGTGGTGAAGTCATCAGGTTAGATCTGGACAAGTGTCTTCCCAACATCCAGGACATTCAGAGTGCCTTTGTGAGGGTCAGGCAGATCTGTGTCATAGGTGAGCACCACGTCAACTTAAAACAGAAACATTAAAATTCTACTGACAGTATTACAAATGTGTAGTGGATTTTTGTACATGCTGCTGTTGTTTTGTATGTGTCTTAGTGTTTGATTGTTTTGGTTGTGTACAGAACCTTTTGAGGAGTCTGAGGAGAGGTGGTTTTCAGCTATTGAAAACTCTCGATGGCTGGAGCATGTCAGGTGTGTAAATGACCTGACACTGCACTCAGGTTCTCTGTGAACTACCGCTGTTCAAATCGTTTTTTAAAAAAGCAAATTAAATTTCCCTGTTTTCCCATCACAATATTTTTCCCCTTATTCCCACACTGTGAAAACCTTTGTAAATGTAGTGTACTGCTTTTGTTATGGTTGTTATTTGGAAAGTTTTTTCACTTTTATATAGTTCACTAATTTATTTTGTAAAGTCATGAGTGTAAGGCTGGAATGCTTTAAAAGTCGGCTAACATCTATTTTGTTTTTGTCCATAGAGCTTTCCTGAAGCACTCAGCTGAGATCGTCTACCACCTGGATGGAAAGAATGTTTCAGTCATTCTTCAAGGTAGATGAATAAATAAATAAATGAATATTATTTTTTAAATCAATCTTGAGCTCATGTAATATTCGTGAGGTCAGCCTTACAGTTTGAAGCCATGCAGTGATACAATAAACTGCATTCTTTATTATTTCCCATTTGGCTTGAAACACGTTACACAACTTTGTAATAAATTTAGAATATTAGTTACAAATCTGAATCTTTGCCGTAGTATAATCTAAGTGACCTTGAACATGTTTCCTTTTTAACTGCTTGTTTGAACCCTTTTTTCTCTTTTTACACCTTTACAGAGGAAGAGGATAGAGACCTGAACTGTGTGGTGTCCTCCCTGGTGCAGCTCATGTTGGACCCTCATTATCGCAGCATTGTTGGCTTCCAGAGTTTGGTTCAGAAGGAGTGGGTGATGGCTGGCCATCGCTTCTTGGACAGATGTAACCACTTGAAGAAGAGCGAGAAAGAAGAGGTATTTATCTAACAATTACTGTAATCATCTAAAAGAGACAAAACAGATTTTACAAAGGCACTCATACTTCTTTCTGCCTGTTTTTTCCTCTCCTTTCCCTCCCTCCAGTCTCCACTGTTCATGTTGTTCCTGGACTGTGTGTGGCAGATGATGAACCAGTACCCAGCAGCATTTGAGTTCACAGAGGCCTATCTGACAGTGCTGAGTGACAGCATGTGGATTCCACTCTTCAGTACTTTCCTCTTCAATTCTCCCAAACAGCGTGCTAAGCACTTGGCGGTGAGGGATAAAACTGCATTTGTTTAATAGTATAATTACTGGTATATTTGTTTATCCATGGAAATGCTGTAAGGAGAAACCGTGTGAAACCAATCCAATAGATTACACTATAATACTGTTTATAGGTATGAATAAGTTAAATGACAATGTTGAATTCTACTTCTTTATTTTATGAACCTAACATAATACATAATAAGCACGTAAATGAATAAAGATATCTGTGCTTATTTAAAGTAAGGAATCATAGTGAAAATACTAATGATTCTGTCAATAGATCAATAAAAAAACAACCTGTTAAGAGTTAAGGTCTTTATTTCTCACATAGTCATAGACATGTATTGTGGGTTCTAGGGGATACTACTGTGCTACTGTGTAGCAAAGAAGCATGTTTTTGTGGTATTTCATGTAAAAGATCATGATTTACCTCTGCATGTACCAGATAATTTGCAGGATTGCATGCAGAGTAATGCGCTTGGAGAATAAGATTCAAACTCATGATCAATAAAGTAACCAGTAAATTTAACAGGGCAAATTATGGGGTCTGGGGTCTTATTTTTATGGTAAACATGCGTATGCTGTTGTTTCAGTCCTATTGTAGAGTTGTTCTCTCACCATATCCAGGATATTTCACAACAAATAGAATGAGTAACCTTGTTTACTGTGCAGGACTTTGCCAAGAATAAAGCCATCCCACAAGGAGAAGACCCTGCTGTGTATTTCCCTCCTGTTTGGGACTGGTCACAGCAGTTCTCCACCAAAGACCAAACCCTCTTTAACAACCCCATGTATGTAGGCAAAGGAGCTGCCTGTGTGCAGAATGGGGAAGTGAAAACCTTCAGACGCACGAAGGTACCTAAGCTTTATATGTTTATAAATGCAATCACAGAAGGCATGTTTTTCAATTCTATACTTTTTACTGATGGTAGTAACAGACTTAAACTTTAGCTTAAACTTATTTAAATTTTGATAGCCATGATAAATGAAAAACATAAGCTTTTTCAAGTCATTCATAAAACTATCACTTATTGGTTTGGGTTTTAGCATGATTTAAATATGTCCTTATGTTGACAATTTTAAAGGTGCACTTTGAATTTGTTACACACTTTCTAATTGTCCAGTGCTGATCATTGTTGCTATTTTCTTACAGATTTTGCTGTAACAGGCACATTTTTGTAGCTTTGCAGTCAGTCAACATCAGCAGTTTATTTTGTCAGCAGCTTTTTTTTCATTGCAGATCAGATTTAATGGCAGGTGTATCGTTTTGTATCATCAGCAACTTTAGAAAAGATGCTGAAGTTGAATTATGATACAGCAAAAATCATTGTTCCTTCTTAAGTTTTAGGTTTCAGGATTTTCAGTGTTAGTACATTGCCCTGTCTAAATCTTTACTCCCTTCTCCAGCAGAAATCCTACAGCTCCACATTACGTGGACAGTCTACATCTGTTCGTAATGGGGTGAAGGGTGGAGAGGACACATTGACTCGTCGGGGCTCTCTGGTATCAGAGCTGAGGTCTGACTTCTCCCCAGTGAAAGATGAAAGCCCATCAGAGCGCTTCTTCAGGGACTGGTTCTCCCGACCCGCAGACCAGCAGGGTGTCCTCATTCCCCTCTTCATGCCCTCACACATGGCTCTCTGGAAGCTCTTCTTCTTACGCTGGGTCCCCGAGGCCTGCATTCCCAAAGGAGGTCCCATCACTGCCTACCACAAGCTCTCCCAACTGGTGGACGAGATTGAGATACTGCAGAACCAGCTTAGGCGGTACAAGGGACCCAGTCCAGGTGGCACGCCACTCCCCAGCCCAAGTGGGCCCCTTTCAGATCAAAGGAGGATGTATTTTAAGGCCAGCTCCCCACATGACCCCCCTACACCACCAGACTTCCTCACCTCCTCCTTTCCTTTCTCCCCAATGGGAAACCTGTGCCGCCGCGGTATCCACGGGACTCCGATTAGCAAATTTCTGAATGGGGCAAGAATCTGGCTCTCCACAGAGACTCTTGTCAATGATGCTATCTGAGGGGCTTTAGGGCTTAATATTCTGAGCTCAGTACAGGTCTGTGTAAAAGTTAACCATCCTATTTTCTATGACCTCAGTCTTAAATACAAGGAAGGAATATGAGAAATAGAAAATTTAACTCTTAACTTCTGATTTTCAATCACTATAAGCTAGAATTTACACCATTGATGCTGCATCAACATTTGTGGTAATTTCTAGACCGAGGTCTTATCTAATTTGATTAGGAAACATTGTCCACTAAAGTAAACACAATTGGATTAACTGAAGCACATCTTTCTTATTGGCCAGTGAGTTGTTACTGTGAGGTCTCCTCTGACTGTGAAATATACCTTATACATTTTTTTTTTCATCGATGTGTTTTCTTGTCTACTCAGCTTTGGTCTTTCTCAAGGCTAAGAAACCTTTTCTAGTGCTGAGCATATCATACAACAAAGTGCTTTTAGAGTTTTAATTATTGAACTCCCTCTCCAACATTTAACCGTACTTGAACTCGTGCAATTTTTAAATTCCAGTAAGTGAATGGTAGAACTTAAAATGAGAAATTACCCATTTCTTATTGCAGCAACAATGGTGCAACTCACCTAACACTGATTTCAAAGAACTCAGTTTATCTGTACCTTCCCAGAAGTGTAATTTAATATATTCTCTATTTTAATTTCAAAAGAGGAACAGAAAATAACATTTATAACGAGTATTTTTCTATGTGGTAAAAAAAAGAATAGGAACTGGCCTGGTTGAATGTAATGAGGCTTTTTTTTTGCACAAACTTAATGCTATTTGCTTGAGGTGCCCACTGTTTATGGTTGTGTTGGGGTTTCACTGTAAGTAGCAAATTGTTTGATTCAGGGTCCTAATTCTCATAAAGCAGGTAATACTTCTGAGGGAAAGTGGAGCTGTGAGGGCTTAAAACTGTGGTAGATATTTCCTCTTTTTTATGAAGGGGGTTTTTATTAAACTCTTTTAGATGCCTTCTGGTAAGGTGCTGAGGAGAAACTTTTCAGCTTTATGGAAGCCTAATGACTATAAATAAAAGTAAAGGGACATATAAGGGCTTTGACTTAAACCAGGCTCTAGATTAGGATGTTGTGAACTGCATTTCTGGCATTAAGGTTGCTTATCCAATAAGCAGGACAGTGACGGGTGAATGACAGGTGACACAGTGTCAAAGCAGCACATATGAAAGAATTGGAAATAAATCACTTGGTTTGCAAATTTTATAAGTGGACCAGGTGATTAATTGGATGTTTCAGTCCTCCAATTTACATAGGAAAATCATTAAAAGAACAAACATTAATGGTATAAGGCTTTGTTATAAGCAAAGAGAACTGTATGTAACTCTGACAGCACTTTTTTGATCTTTGTCCTTCATTAAGAGGCAGCAAGAAGCATTACTTTCCTACTTTCAGTTGGGTTAGTGATTGAAAGATAAGTGTTCAAACTTTTGATGCTTTCAGAATTTTCTAGTGAGCTGAACTGTCTGTGCTGCAAAGGCTCTGTGGCATTTGGACACCCTTAAAAGTATCTGCCTGAGGAGTTTACAACCTGCTGAACTAGAGAATGGTTTGAGAGACGTTGGGCGTAATGAATCTGTCTTCCGGTGCCTCTTTATGACTGGTATGCAAACAAGCGCTGTGTTATAGTGTCTTAAAATAACTGTTTGGCATTTATTTTTAATTTAACACCACTGGACAGAGTCGATGTCTGTCCTGTTCAACAGGAGCATTAATTCTGGGATGCTAGAATGAGCAGTTTTCTCATGTTATTCAGATCAATGATTGATTCTTTGGCAATAACTAGTTCAGGTTTCTTCTGGTATAGATGTCTATAGATTGAGTGCAGAACCTGCTCTCTCAAATGCTAATAGTTGCACATTTTACTCAATATATAGGATAGTTTGTTTAAGGTGGTTGTCAGATATAATTTTGGCGAATATTATAATACTGTATATGCTTGAAATCTTCCAATTAATATTTTTGAAAATGGTACTAAATAACTTTGATTTAGTCTTTATATTTTCTGGAGAGATATTTATATGCTTAGTGTTTCCACTAATGAACATTGTTGCACTCTGCTGTAATTGTATGATGACCGTGTTTCCACTGTGACACAGTTTGATCTTTGTTATCAGCAGACGTATTTATTCACTTATGCAAATGTTCTCTAAGAGGGATGCATTTTTCTACTGTACATCCCCTGTGCCTTTTTGGGAAGATTGACCATTTTTGTAACTGTATTCGATACCTGTTGACTTTTATTAGTTTTTCTAAAACTGTTGATTTAACTATTCTTTTCAACTAGTTTAATTCAGAGGTCCTGCACTGAAGCTGCTTTTCCTAACAGAAAATAAGGCTCAACTATGTATCATTGACTAATCATTACATTATTTTTCAATTGAATCTGTGTTCCGGTTTTATTTGACCTGCATCTGTTTCATGAAAAAATCATGTCTTTGAGAATCCACTGGTAATTTTGTCCAATGAATTCTGCCATTTTATTACACAATCCCCATATATCACAACCCCTGATCAATTTTAGGGGACAGGTAAAAGATCCTGCTAATTAAGAAAAGGGTGGTTTACATTTTCACTGTTGTTCTCTGTGTGAAGACACTATTTTTTCAGTCATCCTCATATTGTATAACTGTAGCCCTTGTGCGTATAGAATATGTGATTATAAATAGAGTTGTCTCAATGAAATAGACAACACAACTGCATTTCACCTGCCAAATACCAGCCATATTTGTGAGGAGATATTAGGACTCACAATGACAAAGGCTTTGGGGAGCTTTGTGTCAAGCAAAATTAAATCCAATAAATCCCAACAAATAATAAAATTGTTGGATTGTCATAAAACTCTCAAGGGGTATCCCATAAGAGAGATAATAAAAAAGTACAGTTTTTTTGGTGTTGATATTTGAACTGCGTCAAAAATTAAAAGGTAGTAATGAAACAACCCAAAGTGTTTTTATGGCCTGACACTCGTGTTTTCCAGTACCTGCTGTACGAGAACACTAAGGCTGCATGGGTTACAGTCTGAATCAGTTTCTTCATAAATATTTCATGAGGCATTCACAACGCCACTGGATTAAGCATTTGTTCAAAGACATGAGGTTATGATAGTGAATAGCTGAGATGCATTTAAACTGGTGAAGAGAGTATACATATTACTTTTAATGATTTTGCATTGACATATGATGTCACCCTAAACAGATAAACAGAAAATACGAGAATAAATAAGCAATGCTTTCTTTGTTTTACCTCTTAGCCAGCCATAGCTTGCAAAATTTTGTTGTAAAATCAAAGACAATTATTCTTTTTGAACTGTTTAGTGCATTTGAAAGATCCAGTACCCCAGACTAGACTTTGGCTCTCTGTAATTTTACCAGCAGACATTGTGACAGGTCACAGCAGTGAAAGTACAAGTTTAATGGATAACTTTTCATGGACAGTTACATTTTCTCTTAAACCAAACCACTCACTTGATCCTCTTATTACAGTTTGGTCCTCTTAATTAATACACACCTGTGCTTTTTTCTGTTTTCATACTGATGAACTATATTACAGCTGTTGATTTATTTACCTACAGAACATGGAGTACTTGTAGCTGGGCTGTTCTTTATGCATTTTCAATCACTATGTTACACATGAAAAGTTTCTCATTACAATTACAATTATCAAGATTGAAAAGTACCTTACATTTACCTTAAAAACTTTATGAGTAGCTTTTTGTGTACTTCTACTCTTATGAGTACATTTTGAAATCAATAGTTGTAGTTTTACTTAAGTATATTTTTGGGGAACTTAATTACATTAAAAAAACATTAGTGACTGAGTAACACTCCCTCCCTTTCAAAAAAAAGTAAAAACTATGAGGTTCTAGCTTTTTGTAAATGGCATGATAATGGCCTTTTTTTTTTTTTTTTTTGCTTTGACTACACATGACGGTAAGTAGCACATAGCAAGATAATAATTCCAACAGGACATCCCAAAACGCCGGTTGCATTTCTATTCATAATAAAAGTATGATATTGCCTAAACAGCCTGGTTTGAGATTTATATTGTCATGTTGTTAAGGCAGTAAGAAAAGATCATATTTTGCTGTACAACTCCTCAGTAGCTACTCAGTACTTCAAGTGAATTATAAATGAAATACTTAAGACTTTTACTTGATTTATTGCCTAGATACATCTAAGTACAACAGCCTTGTACTTTTCACATATCTAGAATTATTTTATGTCTATTATTATATGCCCATATGATGACTTTACCTTTACATAACGAGACTTATATCATCTGACACTAAATATTGTTGGCGTTTACTGACGTGACTCAAATTTCAATGTGATTTTTTTAATATTACAAAAGAGAAACTGACACACACACAAAAATGTTACACCAGCACTTTTTTGTATCCAGCCGTTTGTTTTGTGTGACTAAAATAACCTACCTGCGTTGACCTATAAATATTTTCTGAGCCAAATCCCTAAATATGTGACAAATAAAAAAAAGTCATAGAAGCTCAGTTATTACATAAAGTGCTTGATTTGGTGCGCACAGACAATAAATAAATAACATACACATACAATAAACAAATACAATAAATAGATAATGGAAATAGCTCTGATGTACACAGACATTTTAGTTTTTGTTTCATCCAACCACCTCTGCATTTTTATGTAACGGGTCGGACCTTCTCATTTACTGAGCTTTAATGTAATTATTTTTATGCTAAAAGTCATTGAATCTTGGAGTTCCAGGATTATGGTATTTTTGCAACTTCATGAGGGGGGAGTCTAGATGTAGAAGTTTTGTTTATGTACGTGTGAGATATTCGTGCCTAAAAAACAAACAAACAAACAAAACAAACCCCCCCTCCAAAAAAAAAAAAAAAAACAGGAAATTGAATCAACATGATGACGTCATTGGTGAGCGCCTCTGCTGGCCTTCGAGATGGGCTCGACTCCCTAGCCTTGATTTCTTCAATTGTCCCTCTGCATATCAACTTTTCTATCAAGGAAACCCAGTTCGCAATGACATTTGGAGGTACGTCTGCACTACTGGACAAAGTAGATACATATGTGACGTGCACTGTGCGTATTGCCATGTTAGCCTGTGAGCAGATGTGAGCCGAGCTGGAGTTGATTCAGGTGATACAGCTAGTTGTTGCTGTGTTAGCCGTTTAGCTAACTAGCCGAAAACCGCTAGGCTGTTGCCCAGTGATCAACTATCGTGATAACTAAATGGCCTCACGCAGTATGCGCTACTTCAACGTCTTTTCAAGCAGCGTTAGTTTACAAAGTGCCATGCGGTCACTTTTCGGTTTTAACGGGGAAAGAAAGACTCTTAAGTTGCTAGCTAACTTTAGCCAAGGCAGCGACTAGCTAACGGTAAACAGAGTTACTTTAGACTGCTGCTTGTAGGAAACTCTTTCCTCAAACTGTATATATATTCTTTTGGTCTTCTATCAAGTGTTATCAGTAGATTCATCCGAAAGAGCAGGTTGACTGAGTCTTTTTTCTTTTTTTTTCTTTTCTTCTTCTTCTTCTTCTTTTTTTTTTTTTTTTTAAATCTTTTTACTTGTTGAGACAAACAAGAACCATTTGAGTCAGGATCATGGACTGGAAGAGGAGTGAAAAAAGACTTTGATTCAGATTTATCATAAATTACTCAACCAGCTACTTCCAAGTACTTTGGTCTTTGCTTGCTATCTCAGTAATAATCCATATGTTTGTTCACCACTGCTTAACATATGGAGCTTTACATCTTAGCTCAAAGTAAACATATCGAAGTACAATTGATTTACTTGTGGCAGAACTGAGAGGGAACTATGAGGGGGCAGCTGATGGAAATGCCTTTACTTGATAGTTATAAGTTTTAGTATTCGGAGATTTTAAAATGTGTGAGCTGAGTGTGACTAGAATGCTGTTTCATCAGTTATTTTAGCCGTAAAATGGTCTCACTGAATGTCAATAAGCATTGATAACAAATCAAACTTGTAATGACGCCATGGTCTTAAATTGATACTATTGAAAGTAAAATAATATCAACATCTATTTCAATACCATAGCATCAAAAAACATGCATACCAATTATAAACAACAAATGCAGGGATACTCCTTCACACTACAAATACAGTGACAGCTAGGGGCCAACTGATCATTGACCTGGCCAATTATTGTGGCTAATATTTGGCATTTGTACAATTATTGTTATTGGCATCTTATTTTTCTAATAATAGATACAATTAGATAATCATAAAGAGTGCTAATTTGGCTCCACTGCAAGGTGTGTCTTTGCCTCTGGCTCTGTTTTCACTCTACAAAGTCCAACCAAATGTTCTGCATAAGCACAATTTGACTGGCTAGATGTCACATGAGTACTAGCCAATCGGCACTTGAGCCTGGTTGCCACTGGCACATTAAACGTATGGAGAAACTTCCTCTTTTCCTTCTTCAACTGCAAGATCTAATTTCAACGTGAATAGCTAGAAGATACAACAGAAACGCTTAAAAAACATAAGTATCTGTCGATATGAATTTGGATTGACTGCTTGTGCTGTCTCTTTTCTTGCAGCAGCTCTAGGTTAAAATATGGCTGAAGATTTGTAGTAAGCTTTAGACTTTACAATGCAAATGAGCATGTGAATATTAGAGATTTAACCTTTTAAAACACATGGTATTGCAAAGTAAAAGTGAGCACCTGGATGTTTTAAGAGTGGTTTGACATGATTGCTGTAATTGTTTATTTTTGCTCTTTTTTTCAGGTGAATCGGTAGATGAGGTGAACCAGGTGTTTTTAGAACTGGTTTCTGTGCAGGCTGACTTGCTTGCAAGTTTCAGTTCCTGTGCAGTACAGTAAAGCCACCAGGTTGATCAGAGGATTGCAATGAAACAAGCTCAGGAGCGTAACCAGGAGTGCCTACCTCCTAAGAAGAGGGACCTTCCTGTTAGTAACAGCAGTGGAGCTGGAGGGACAGGGGGAGGTGTCGCTGCAGGAGGAGGGGCTACTGGCAGTGGTGCCAGTGGCGGTGCTGTAGAAGATGAAGTTGTTTCTATTCAGAACTCTGCAGCCAACAGTGATGCTCAGGGAGGGACTCCATCTGCAGAGTGGCTGCGAGCTCAGCCAGGGCTTCATTATGGAGTGGATAATTCTGAAAGCTTACCAGCGGTGTCTGTTGACCAGTACAGCATGCTCTACAAAGTGGCACTTCCATCGCCTACCAGTCTGCACCCTGTTTTGAGCCATATCTCTCCAGCCTACACTGTACACTCACCTCTCCTGCAGCACCCAGGCCTTCCCTATCCTCCTCTTGGATATGCCCAGATCCCTCATTCATCTCTCCAGTTTGTTAGTTCCCCTTATGCAGCAGTACCTTATGCTCTCCCCCCTGGCTTTGTCCCAGGGTCATTAATCTCTCCCTCAGGCACCATTCCTCAGCCCCATGCTGTATCCCACCTTGTTCCCTATCCATCTGTCATACAGGAAGGTGTCGTTTCCCCACCTCCCCAGGCCCAGGTAGCTTCTCATACCTTTGCCAAAGTTGCAGTACCCAGCAGTGTCCCACTGATGCTGCCTTCAGAGCAAGCTGCCCAGCAGCACCTTGGCACTGTTGGGGTCCTGCCTGCAACAGACGTCGGCTCTCGAGGGATGCCAGTCTTCTATCATCCGCAGGGCACCAGGGCTGCCACTGCAACCAGAGACCCCCTCAGTGGCCAGCAGGAGAATGAACCAGAGATGAATGGAGGCGATAAAGAGCAGGGAGCCAGGGAGATTGTTGTTGTGGATCCAGCCTACACTGCTAGAAACTCTCGTCTGCTGCAGGTGGCATCCAGCTCTGCAGCACAGGAGCACAGCCAAGACAGAGGCCTGCAGAACAGGAGGCAGGAGGGAAGGAGTTCACCAGGCCAGCGCAGCACTCCAGACAGTGACCTGGAGGTAAGACACTCTGATGACTTCCTTTTATGCTACTTCTTATCCAGTTGTTCTAAAAATGTACAAATATAGACATCTGATAATCAAATTAAATCACACTTTTGTAATTGCATGGAATTAGCTCTTGGTTTTGCATATTAACCCACTGTTGTTTGCTTTTGCTGAGTCTGTTAATCTACACTTCGTTCCAAATTATTATGCACATTGGATTGTAGTCTCATAAACATTCAAATTTTTGTTTTTCAATTAAACTTATGGATGATATTGTGCCTCAGGGCTCTTTGAATTACTGAAATCAATCTCAGACACCTGTGATGATCAGTTTGCCAGGCAAGCTTAGTTAAAGGAAAAATACGTAAGAAGGATGTTCCACATTATGAAGCAGGCCACAGGTTTCAGCAATATGGGAAAGAAAAAGGATCTCTCTGCTGCCGAAAAGTGTCAAGTAGTGTAATGCCTTGGACAAGGAATGAAAACATTAGATATTTCATGAAAACTTAAGCGTGAACATCATACTGTGAAGAAATTTGAGGCTTATTCAGAGCACAGACGGGTTCATGCAGATAAAGGCATACTGAGGAAGGTTTCTGCCAGACAAATTCATCGGATTAAGAGAGCAGCTGCTAAAATGCCATTAAAAAGCAGCAAACAAGTATTTGAAGCTGCTGGTGCCTCTGGGGTCCAACCAACCTCAAGGTGTAGGGTCCTCCAGAGGCTTGTGGTCATGTACAAACCTACTATTCGGCCGCCCCTAACCAATGCTCACAAGCAGAAACGGTTGCAGTGGGCCCAGAAACACATGAAGACTCATTTTCAAACAGTCTTGTTGACTGATGAGTGCCGTGCAACCCTGGAGGGTCCAGATGGAGAAGTAGTGGATGGTTGGTGGATGGCCACCACAAGGCTGTGATGTCAGCAAGGAGGTGGTGGAGTCATGTTCTGGGCAGGATTCATGAAGAGAGAGCTGGTAGGCCCCTTAGGGTCCCAGAAGGTGTGAAAATGACCTCGGCAAAGTATATAGAGTTTCTGACTGACCACTTTCTTCCAAGGTAAAAAAAGATGAACATTGCCTTCTGTAGCAAAGTTTTCTTCATGCATGGCAATGCACCATCTCATGCTGCAAAGAATCCCTCTGTGTTATTGGCTGCTATGGGCATAAAAATAAAGAAACTCATGGTGTGGCCCCATCCTCCCCTGACCTCAACCCTATTGAGAACCTTTGGAGCATCCTCAAGCAAAAGATCTATGAGGGTGGGAGGCAGTTCAAATCAAAACAATAGCTCTGGGAGGCTATTCTGACATCTTGCAAAGAAATTCAAGCAGAAACTCTCCAAAAACTCACAAGTTCAATGGATGCAAGAATAGTGAAGGTGCTATCAAAGAGGGGCTCCTATGTTAACATGTAACTTTGCCAGTAAAGATGTTTTCGATTTAAATAAATTTTGATTTCAGTAAATATGACCCCCTAATGCTGTAAATTCAAAAAATGACCATTTTCCGTTCTTTACAACCTATAAAATGTTTTAAAACTTTGTTGTGCATAATAATGTGGAATGGTGCATATTGAGTTTTTTCTTTTTTTTTAATAATTGTTATCATTATGAAGTTTGTTCAGGAACATTTGAATTATGCTCTAACGGTTGATGACTTGAAAAATATTCTGTCATTTGCATTCATATTTGGGAAAATAAGAGAAAAATATCATTTGCATAATAATTTGGAATGCGGTGTTGTCCTGATATTTAGAGTGAACCAGTCTTTTTCTATGTAGTTTGTCCTTTTTAAGTGTTTTCTGTGGCCTAGGTTTTGTAAATTACAAGAACATATGTGCACTTACTGTGTGCCTTGTCATGTCAGTATGTCTAATACTTAGTGTTTATTTTACACTCCACTTCCTCTCATCATTGTGTGATGTGGCTCTGTAGGTAGAGTTGTAGCCAGATAATTCCCATGTTGGACGAAAGTTACAGTGAGGTTATTTGTGGTTGCGTGAACATACTCTTTTGTGTTGGTGTGCTATGCAGGGGAAGGAAGCAGGTTGATTCCTTAGTAGGTGATATGGTTTGTTCTTGGTTTGAGCTAGCTGCCAAAATTGAAAGCAAATTTCTTATTTGAACTGACCAAACACAGAGAAATGCTTATAATTAATGTTCATAGTTAACCATTGGATACCTTATTGAGAAAACTTAAAAACTATTTATGTTTTGTAATTTTTGGGTGATTTTATGTTTTATAAAAACAATTGTGTGCATCCTGTTAGCAGCCTGTTAAATATAAAGGGGGCATTGTAGCATTTCCCATATGATTAATGCTCTTGTATTTAAGTAACTTCAAACAATTTTTTAAAGATATATTTTGGGCTTTTTGTGCCTTTATTGATAGAGGAGGACAGTGGATAGAGTCTGAAACAGGGGCGAGAGAGTGGGGAGAGACATGCAGGAAAGGGCCATAGGCCAGATTCCAACCTAGGCCAACTGCGTACATGGGACCGGCCTTAAACCACTAGGCCATCTGCACCCCAAATAACTTCAAACTAAGTTTGAGTGATGTAGTCCTTATATGAACTTGTTTCTTTTAAGATGCATCAAACTCACACTCTTTGATATATGGTATTTTGAATTTTTAACTATATTTTTATGGGCTTTTGTGCCTTTATTTAGTAGATAAGACAGTGGATAAAGCAGGAAAACCTGGGTAGAGACAGTGGGGACCAAAGATTACAGCCTCTGTACATGGGGTGCATGACCAAACCACTAGCCCCAGTTATTAGATGTGTTTTGAAATTGTGCCATAACTTTAAATGAAAATTTCAGCTAATTCAAAATAATGTGACAAACACTTTGTTCCTTCGAATTCCAGGTGCAACAGGTGGTTGGTCGATTGGCTTCTTCAAGCCAAAGTGGTGGAGTGAGAAAAGAGGTCTCCTTTGCACCCTTAAACCTCTCTCAGGGTGCTCAGAGAGAGCACAGGCACGGGGAGAACACAGGCCTAGTTTCGAGCCGGACTGCGTACACAGCCCAGCCTTTGGGTTACAGTGACCCCAGAGTGGCAGGTGTCCAGCCCCAATCAGGGCAGCAAGGCCATGCCGTCATGCTGGCCAATGGGCAACCAGTCCTTATTCCCCTGGAGTATCACCTGCCACATCAGCCCCAACCGACACAGCAACACTATCCAGGACAGGCTAACGATGCGTCAGCTAGCCATGCCTCCACCACCTTGGCCTCCTCTAATCCAAGCTTTAAAGCCACAGATTCTACAGCCAGAGTGTGCCTCCCTGAGAGGGCAGAGCAGACCCCAGCTCAGCAGCCACCCCCACAGCAGCAGCCTCCTGTCCAGCCTGCAGCAGATGTAACTCAGGCCTTAGCTTCAAGCCTCACTCCTGCCCCAGCTCCCTGCAACCCATCACATTTCATGAAGGGGGCAATTATCCAACTGGCCACAGGGGAGCTGAAGCGCGTGGAGGACCTGCAGACTCAGGACTTTGTGCGGAGTGCCGAGGTGAGTGGAGGGCTTAAGATTGACTCCAGCATGGTTGTGGACATAAGAGCCAGCCAGCAGAGACCCGGCCTTGTGTCGCTTCACTTTACTGTTGGGGAGCAGCAGAGCAAAGTGACCATCGACGTGCCCCCAGAGCATCCCTTCTTCGTGTTTGGCCAGGGCTGGTCATCCTGCAGCCCTGAACGCACAGCCCAACTCTACGGCCTGGCCTGCCATCATCTGCAGGTAGGAGACGTTTGCGTATCCATCACCTTGCAGCAGCAGCTTCAGCCACAGCAGCAGAAACAACCACAACACCATCATCCACAGCAACAGAACCTGCCCAGGACTTTTAGCAAAACAAATGCTACATCAGGACCTGGTCACCAGCTCATGGGTCCACCTGCTCCTCAGCAGACTCGGCCTACATCTCATTTCAGGCTGGACCGAATCCACCGAGAAAGACAGAGGGAGGGAGACAAAGATGTGGTTGATAAGGATGACGCTGCACCTTTTGGGATTGTTGGGCAAATTGAGTCACCCATCAGACCCAGTAGGACCTCAGCAGAGCATCCAAGGAGCCAGAGTAGTTTCCACTTGCACACAGAAGGCTCTGCTTTTGCAGGGGCAGGGATGGCAGCAATGCAGGCTTCTCAAAGGCGCTGGTCCTCACCTGCCCTCCAAAGATACAATATGAAGGGAGACGAAGGTCCACCACGCCCTCAAATTAGCACCTCCGGCCACACAAGGCCTTCTTTTATCCCCCAGGAGGTCAAACTGTCCATTGAGGGGCGCTCTAATGCAGGGAAGTAGCATCATAATTGGTAGCAATTATAAAAGAGACTGCCACAAGTAAGAATGAGTCTGACAAGGAGAGAAAGAGGAAAAAATTGTGCGAATGTAGCCTCAGAATGTTTGAGATTTTGCACACCTAAAATGTAAAAACCATAAGATCTGTGTATATCAGGAGAGAAGTTGTGGTGTGGTTTGGTTGTCCCTTCGCCAAAGGATACAAGGCTGTGCTCTCCCAGCCAACTGAGGTCTGACAGGGATGTGAAGAGCTGAGTAGAAAGTATGTAGCTGTTGAAATTCCTACCATAGTCCTTACACACTGCATTTCTCTTACTCCCTCTCTCTTTTGGTCACTTCCTCATTTCTATACTTAGAGGTGACCTTATAGAAATCTGTTGCTAACTAACTGTCTCTTTGGACGACCACAGACCACAAAAAAAGGTGCTTTAAGCACAACAAAGCTACCAACTCTGCAGGTTCTGATGTATTTAAAAGATCACAGCTTTTGATCTTTAATTCCTAAGAAGTTGTATCCTTAAAAAAAGCATTTATCCAAAAAACAGAGTACAGGTGCAGACCTCAGCAGCTCTTACAGTGATTTGTTGGCACTGTTGATGCTAACAGTCAGTACGTTACACTGCGCCTCTTCAGCAGGAGCCTAAAACCTCTTTTGTAAGCAGAGATCCTCTCTCGTTCAGCATAGGATGGGATCCTCTCTCAGGCCAAGCGTGGCATGTCCTCCTTGTCTTACAATCAAAGATAGTAAAAATCAATCAGCCTGTCTGTGCATCAATCCGTTTCATATTAAAAACCACCATGATATATATGCCACATGATGGAAGATGGCTTAGTTCTTTGTGATAACTAGAAACATGTTGCATTCCAGTATCATCAATAAGAACCGCCATCACTTCATAAAATAATTGTCCCACCCACCTCCTCACTTCACCTCAGTTTTCCAAACCAGACTGGAGACTATTTGAATTTGAAAGGCATGTTAGACTGAGGCGGAGGCACTGGCTGGTCATCACCAAAGCCTCCTGGAGGAGACATATTCCCTCTTCACATCATGTGCTACAAGCCATTTTAGCCTAAAGAATAGAAGGGAGATTGAGTCAGTGATGGAGCACTGTCTTCATCCTGAAGTTGTTCCTTTTTCCTCAGTTACCAAATGAAAGCAATAGTTTATTCTCCCCCAAGAATCTCCCTGTTTGTTGGCTTTTATATATCTCTTTACTTCAGAAGTGGGCGATCTGACCCTCTTTAATCCCCCATTTTAAAGGTGATGCTATATTTTTACGCTCATTTTCTTTAAGTGTTTTCTACACAAGCAAAACATGCATTCGTCAGAATACTCAAGAAATCTTTGAAGGTCAAATCGCTTTTTAATTCTGCATCTCACTGATGATATTTTATTTGATGTAGATTGACTCAAATGCATCTCCAAGGCAGGCGTGACTTTAATTGTTGTAATCACCTCTGTCCCGTCTTTTTGTTTAAAAGTCTTCTAGTTTTTCCAGCGAATCTTATGATTGTCTTGTGTTGCACATAAAAATGTCTCATTTACTTCACACTGACCTGCTTATAGGAATCACAATATAGTAGATGTCTTTTTTTAATGAAGGGAATATTTCTGAAGTATTGTTTGAGGTGTCGGGTGTTAAGAGAGAGAGAAAAAACTGACGTGCATTTTTAACTCTGTTTACAAATCAGCCAACATGAATGCTGCAGTTTCCTCCTCTTGACAGATGTTTACTTCTGTCAGTGAAATCCAAAAATTCAAAAGGGTAAAGTTTAAAATAAGTGCAATTAGACCATACATAGAATCATGTGTAGGTTTATAATCAGAAAGCATTCCTCACACAGACATTCCCATTAAAGCGTACATTACATAGTACCTTTTTACCATCTTTTGACTGATCTCTGGGGGAAAAAAAAACATTTGATAATTCTATGCATTACCTGATGGATTTTTATTTCCATTTAATCTGCTGAGAAAGTTACTTTCATGGTTGTCAGATCTGTGTCCGACTAATGTGTTGGCGTTTTACCCCCAGCACTGTCTGTGACCCCTCCTTTTTCACCTGGTGGGGCATTGTAGACTCTTATCCTCTGACGCTGTCATTATTAGCTGATTTAATGGAGAGATTGACCTTTTTTCAAGTCTTGTTTCAAACAGTTCTCACCTTCCCATCAAAGGTTGATGGGGAGAAAGACCCTGCTTCTGCCCAGTATCAACATGGGATTTAAGTGCTCAGTTTACAAGTGGACAGTTCTTGTGTAAGAGTTTGCACACTTTTTATAACAGTGTGTCCATTTTGTTTGCCTGCTGCATATGCAGATAAAAACCAATATGTTATTTACATTGTACTGAACCAGTTAGTTCGACAGTGATATCCTAGTTTTCAACAGTGCAGATGATGCACTTAGGGTCAATGCTGTTAGTGGTCCAGGACTCGTTAGCATTCATACTACCAAATGAATGTGGACTATAGCTCTAAGAAGGCTACCTCTATATTTGGCCTGAGTGCTGAATGTGAGGCAGATAACTGATATTTGGAATCTAGATGCATTTGTGGCGAGCAAAATGTATTTGAAATGACACAAGTTAAATTGCATGATCAAAAAATAAAAATTAAACCATTTAGCACAAGAAATAGTACAGAGCAACACAGCAGCAGCAGAAAAAAAAGGAAGTGATGCCATATGCCATAGGTTTTTGATTCATTGATTATATTGGTTATTGGTAAAACTAAATGCTTATACAGATAATGAGCCAAATATCAGCCTCAATAACTGGCAACGTGGGTATTGATTAACAGTCCTAGTCCTCATTGATCCCAATATTTATATTTTTATATAATATAAAATGTTTGAAGTGGCCATGCATTCTGTATATACCAGTGATGACTGAGTAGAAGCATTTTATTTATTTTAAATTGCAAAGAAAAACAAGTTTCCCCTACAGTGAAATGTCAAAACCACATTTCCTTTTCTTGAAGTTACGTTTGAACACATCCTGACTTTTTTTAACCTGATAGTCATTTTACTGACTTGACCTCAAACACATGATGTAACGATATGTTACTGCTAGTTAACTAGCTTTTTTTTCTTTCTGAATATAACACTGACTTACCCAACTAAATTGATATTTTTAACTAACAGGACTTCCTACAAAGTTTGGTTGATTCCACCCCGGCTGCTTTGAGTGTAGGAGGTTGACTGATCCACAGCAGCTGCAGAGCTCACAGCTTTTTAAAAGTCAGTTGAAGGTGCTTTTTGGTTTAATTTGATTCCCAGTGCTTACTCTATAGAAGCAGTGTGAGCCGTCAGTTTTCTTACTAAATGTACTTTGACCCTTGCATAAAAAAATGAAATGATTACAATAATTTTGCAGCTCATTTTTACTGTATTAAGGGACTTGAAAAGATGTGAATCTATCCTTTAAAATCATTTGCAATTAGAAATTGGCATTCAGTCATTAATTTTCGTTCACACAAGATCACATACTCTTGCTGTATATGTTTCATGCTGTAAGCAATATATCTAATCCTGACAACGTTTCACCTAGTCTTTGATGCACGGTAGTCTTGGCGTTTTCTATGCAGTAAACTCACAGTATTGTAACTTCGTTGTCTTAAGTACAGCTCTGAGGCAGGTTGGCTGATGCAGTCGTTTTTACAGTTGTTTAAAATGATCTTTTTTAACAGGAAAAGTCACACCAGTATTTTTAATGGTAGTTTTGCTTGTTTTACTTCTTACTCAGTGGTCCCTCTCATCCTGCTCAGAGCCTCCCTGCTGAGTCTCAGATCTGTATACTTTTATTTTTCCATGCGATGCCACACAGTCAAGAGCCAAACCATTCAAGATGAGTGTCAATCAGATTTTGCAAGTTTGTTCTGAAGTGTTTTGGCACAATCGCCAAGCAGCTTCAGCCTTGTATTCTAGGTCAACATGCATTTAGGCTTTAATGGTGCAAACCTGTGCCACCTGTGACTTTACCTCTTTTTCATCCTCACAGAAAACACCTTCCTGTGCTATCATGAGCCTTTGTGTTTCTGCCCATGTTTCACAGGAAAATACTAACCAAGATGTCACATGAATCTTCTTCACATCACTGATAGTCTGTTGCTGTAAGTAATTGCACTAAACGCCCTCTTTTACAGTGTTTTTAGATGAAAACTGTTGGTAAATTGAAGAGTTTAACATGTTAAAGCACACAAACTCATTGAGGAATCACAGTTTGTGTGTTTCTGTAGATAGTTTTTTTGGGGGGGGGGGTTATAGATAGCTTTGATGATGCTTGTCGATAATGCCTTAAATTCTGCTTTGTACAATGTGTGAAATAATGGAATAATGCTTCTGGTAGACTTGGTGTTCCCTCTTCAGGCTGTTCAAGAGCGAATCAGAAATGTCAAGCCCAACGGCAATTTTTTCATGATTTATTCCGTTATATTTTGATACACTTTTTCTGCTAATAACAACCTTTAACTGTTATTTTTAATGTGTGGAAGTGAAGTAAATGGAAGCTCTTCTCTGCACTTTTTTTTTTTTTAACAAGACGATGCCAAGAGTGTCTGCAACGGAGGGCAGTCCATTAAGTCCACACAGACAGCCAGACATGCACACGTCGGTTGTTTTATTGTTGTTGCACAAGATCAGTAGGTTTTTTTGTATCCCTTGCATTAATGGATTGTGTGTGGTGTCTGGTGCTTTGTCTAATGGTCTCTGGAAAGTGTGTTTGAGTAAATGGAGACAGACGAGCAGCATAAATCAGAAAGCTTTCCATGGATGGTAATGCAATGGCTTGTTTTGTTTCGTGATGTTGACAGTGAGGATGTTTTTTTGTGAACTACTTCCTGTTGTTTGATCCCAAAATGAAAGGTGAACTTGGGATGGTTTCAGCGTTGCTGATGTCATATTAAATCAGGAGAATGAGAACGGTTAAAAGTTTTAAAGAAGTCTGTGTGTTTTCAGATTTGTACTTTTTTTCGGCACAATGGTGACTGCTTTTTATGTGACATGTAACTATTCACAAAACAAAAACAAAAAACAGCATCTTTTTTTTAAACATGCCTAAATCTGCAAAATATATGCAATGATGTAAATGTAACATTCAATCCTCAAGTATAATCCAGGTTGTATGAACTTTGTATAGTGAGTTTTAATATTGTATGGCCGTACCAATATGTATTGATCTTTATCAGAAGCCTTAGAGTTGTCGACCGAAAGTGCTCCCTTAGAATACCCTACACCTACCTGACTTTAACAAAGCATTAATATCTCTATTTTGTTGCATTCTTATTTGTACCGTTTTTGAATAAAATAGATTTGTACTGTATATTTGTACCTCTCTGTGAACTACTTAGGGCGGTTTTATGTTTTTGTTTTGTTTTGCTGTTTTAATTTCTATGTACTTTAAGGACACAAAGATATTGTATTTTTATTGTTACAGCTAACTTGGAGACATTGCATTTATCATGTTTGTTAAGTAAACACAATATATAATATATATATACAAATATAAATATAAACTATTATCCAACCTGTGTGTCTTGTTTCTTCAGTTGTGGTTTCCATTTATGTTAACTTTAATCTAAAATGGTATTACATGAATGTTACTGCTGGGAGAGAGGTTTATCCTCAGGACACAACACTACCTCCTTAATGTGAAATGGTGACCAAAATTTTTGACAAACTACAACCATTCATCAGATTTTTTTTTTCATTTTAATCTTGACAAGTACAGCTTACAGCTCACCAAAATCAAATAACTGATGTCTCAAAATATCAATATTGTGGGAAAGTCAAATTTGCAAAGGTCTCTTGAGCCTTCATTTTTCCACTTTGGCTCAGTACACACAGTTGCAATCATGGGGAAGACTTCTGCTTTGACTATATTCCAGAGGACAGTCACTGACACCCTTCACAAGGAGGGTAAGCCACAGAAGGTCACTGCTGAAAGGGCAGACTGTGTGGTGAGAAAAGATGCACAAGCAACAGGAATGAGCCCAGCCTTTAGAGGATTGTTAATCAAAGCAGATTCAAGAACTTAGGAGAGCTTAACAAGGAGTGGACTGAGGCTGAAGTCCATATATTAAGAATCACCACTCTCAGACAAGTCCAGGGAGTGGTCTACAAATGTGTCAAGCCACTCCTAACCTAGGGATGTCATAAGCGTCTCACCTGGGCTCAAGAGAAAAAGAACTGGACTGTTGCTTAGTGGTGCAGACATGTTTTCAGATGAAAGTAAATTTAGTATTTTACTTGGAAAAATAAGGTCTCAGAGTCTGGAGGAAGTTGGGAAAGGCACAGAATCCATAGTGCTAGAAGTCCAGTGTTTTTCAGTGATGGTTTGGGTTGCCATATCATCTGCTAGTGTTGGTCCATTGGTCTTAATGAAGTCAACACTATCAGCTGTTTACCAGATTTAAGAGATCTTTATGTTTCTATGTGTAGAGGAGCTTAATGGAGATACTGGTTTCCTTTTCCAGAAGGACTTGGCACCTGCCCACAGTAAAGCCAAAACTACACTATACTGTTTTCTGACCATGGTGTTACTGTGCTTGATTGGCCAGCCAGCTGGCCTGACCTGAACCCCATAGAGAATCTCTGGGGTTTTGTTGAGAGGAAGATGAGCTGAAGGCTGCTATCAAGGCAACCAGGGCTGTGTCTCACTTTTACTTTTATATGGCTTGACTCTTTTCCTTGAGTCTTTGTCCATCCCACAAGAGACTCATGGAGAGACTGGAGAATCGAAGTGGAGGACTGAAGCCAAAAGAGCGATTACTGGACCATGAGACGTCCTTCCCTCTGCAGTGTCAGGTGAAGTGACGTCAGTTTATGATGACGGTGCAGGCTGATCATCAGTCAGCTGTCAGGAGGCATAAACAGTGTCTCCATAAATTTGTGCTGTATTTATTCTAATAAGATATCTACATTTACAGAGTTTGGTCTCAGTGTGGGATCACAAACACCTATGAAGAGTAACCTGCAGTATACCACAAACGTGGACTCTTTCTACCAGCAAATGCTTTATTACAAAATTATTTATTATCCTAATTATTCAATGCAAAGGCTAATTATCAAACCTGATGCTCACTATCATCAGACTGATAGAATTTTTATTGACCCCGCTATGATTTTAAACGTTTCTTCCTGACAGACTGCTGCTCTGACTTTAATTCTCTTCATAATCTAATGAATAGAAATAACTGACTACCCATCCAGCAAAAATGAGTTGTAAAGATGTTAAAAAACATCTCCACTATATCTAAACAACATCTAGAGAGTGTGTCTTTGAGTAAAAAGAGTTCTGGGAAGCCTGCTCTCATGTGTCTCAGCTCATCGGTCTTCAAATCTCAGTCCTCAGGTTATGGCTTCGGTCTTAAAACCACTTAAGGGTCTTTGGGACAGTTCGAGCAAAGACAGAGGACTGATAAACAAGAGACATGGGATCCACCTCTGGTCTTCATAACACCTCAGCAGTGCCACAGGTAGATTGGCTCCATGCCAAGTCACACAGATGTAGTACAGGTGCATCTCAAAAAATAGAATATCATGAAAAAGTTCAATTTTTTTTGTCACTCATTTCAGAAAGTGAAACCTATACATTATATAGACTCATTACACATATAGTGAAATATTTCAAGCCTTTATTTCTTGAAATGTTGATGATTATGGCTTACAGATAATGAAAATCCAAAATTCAATGTCTCAGAAAATTAGAATATTACATAAGATCAATAAAAAAAGGATATTTTAAACAGAAATGTCAGGCCTCTGAAAAGTATGTTAATTTCTATGCACTCAATACTTGGTTGGGACTCCTTTTGCATGAATTACTGCATCAATGTGGCGTGGCATGAAGGCGATCAGCCTGTGGCACTGCTCAGGTGTAATGGAAGCCCAGGTTGCTTTGATAGCGGCCTTTAGGTCGTCTGCATTGTTGGGTCTGGTTTCTCTCATCTTCCTCTTGACAATACCCCATAGATTCTCAGTGGGGTTCAAGTTTTGGTGGGCTGGAGGCTGTTATCAAAATTTAAACAAATCAAACAAAAAAAGACCCCATTACAATATTTCACTTTGTGTGATTGGGTGATGGCTCTAGAATACATGTAAGTTTCACTTTCTCAAGTTTATAGGCAACCAGAAAAAAAAAAGGCTGAGACTTGTTTGTGAACTCAGCCACAAATGCATTTTTTTGTGCATAACAAAGCAGAAAGGAAAAATACTGGACACAACCATGTATGTAAAGTCAATGTTTATTTCCACATTCTTTACCGGGTTTCATCATGGTCTGTACATCTGTTAATCCAGTAACAGAGAATAGCATCCCTCAAAGTGCCGTCCAGTCGGGATGCATTGATATCGCAGCAAGCATGAATGTTCTTGTTAGCCGTTTAGCTCATTCATTTGGCCTTGTTCAGAGAGTCTTGTTTTGTAAACATGGACAGAGAGAGAAGATCCTGATAGAATACTATAGAAAGGCCAGTAACATTTTTCTCTTGATTAAACTGTAAAAAACAGGCAGGCATAAACTAACAGTAGAACACAAGCTCATATTGAACCACTCTAGGACAAGTGCAGTTTCACCACATGCAGTGCTTACCTAATTGATAGCAAAAAGACTGCTGTTGACACCAACATCACTTCAGAGTTTGGAGTACTTCCTTTGTCATTTTATGACAGACAGCAGAGGACGCTGTCGCATCTGAAGGATGAGGGAGATCACAGCATTTCAAAGAGCAACCTGTGAGAATACCCGGTATTCATAGTCTGAGAGAAGAGAGGAAAAATGACACCTGAAGACTTTGTCAAGAACACTCATCTGCCCTTGTTACATTTTGTCATGAATCTAATGGCAGTGAGACCCTGTTGCTTAATGTGCTGAACTAGGAAGAAGAAAACACGTTGTAGAAGACAAAGTGTCTCTAGAAAAGTCACATGACTGATTAAAACTATAAATTACTATAAATGATTAAACGGAGCAGGGTGTTGTCCAGGCGCTGAGCCCACTCACTGAGTTAAATTGCCTGAGAAGCGAAACTCTTTATATTGAAGTCTGTTGTAATGAAAGTTGCAGTCTGCATAGTTTCAGCCAAAAGTGAATTAATTACCCTTGGAATAAACAACGTGTTGCATAGAGGTTTGACGCACTCCTAGAAAAGACTTTTAAATATATTTTTTTCTTGCTGTAACAAACAAACTGGTAGATTTACCTCTCATCTAGGAGTGACTCAAACAGAACCAGTACTTGTCCTCAACTCTGAGATCCTGTGTAGGATTTTTCTGAAACTGCTTGTTTGACTCTGTAAATATTTGCATCTGGAGGAGTGAAGCAGTGAAAAACTGGAGGTAACCTTACAGGCAGGAAATTAAAGAAAAGAAATATCCAAACATGGCCTCTAACTTAAACATCATCACACTTTTTTATACCACTGACGGTAACAACATAACCCAAACATTTTCACAAGAAAAATATATTCACATCATATTGCATAAATATGTGCTGGAATGAGGTTAATGAATATAGATAATAAAATCTCCAAGTATGGGCTGCATGTGTCATGAAGTTAGCCCCAGTGCTCAGTAACAGACGGGGAAATCAAACATGTAAAATGAGTTCCTCTATTATATGAATAAATAAATATTATCCACCATTTCTGTTGACAGAGAATATAACCCCAGTTTAAGTGGTACATGAACTGAAGGTACTGCAGCTTTAATAATCATGTTAATGCTACACAAATTGCATCTGTGTATGATCCTCTGTATGATAATAAAAGCCACTGTCTTATACTCATTTATGAGGAAATCATTGTGTCTTTGTGGGCTTAATTCAAGTAATGTGACAAATTGTGTTGTCAACAAAAAACATTTCAGGAACTGTTTCATTGTAACACCTCAATGGAACGTTTTAGCACAATATTCCTTAACATGATGAGCCCAAAATATATCAAGAGGTAACTAATGTATTGTACAGTACAATAAACAGCAGCACAGACTTGTGAGCCAAAGAAAAGCTCTGTAACAAAATAAGAAATGACATTGGCAAAATATTCAGCGTGTAATAATACTGGATAAAGAAACTTGAACTATTGGCAAAGAGAGTTAAAAAGGTTGATTTCATTAAGTTGTACAACTCAGGAGGAGAGGGGGAATGTTGCTCAACAGCAAGTGCAAAAAATAGGACCAAACATTCAGAGGTTAGGAATCAAATGGTGGAGTAAGGTTGTCAAAAATGTTGACACTAAAACTTAAAATAATAACTATTTGATTTAACAGGTTTGTGGTGGAGGAGTCAGGATGCACGATATCAGCATGATATCAGTACCGGCAGATGATAGCTAAAAAAGTTCAATGTTGGTATCACAGATAAGAAGATTCTGCTGATGTTTACAGTCGAAGCATACTGGCTGTACATATCTGCGATATACAGTGCTTAACAAATTTATTAGACCACCTCTCAAAGTAAGGTTTATGCCACAGCTGCCTTAAATTAACAGCACTGGTAATTACCAAAATCATTTTTTATGTTTCTGCAATGGTTAATACACCAATATGTAGAAGCTCTTTAACCCAAATGATATTTTAAATGCTAAAATGTAATTACTATTGTTATCCATGAATTTTCAAATTTACTGATTTACAAAAAACCTGAAAAAATAGTAAAGCACATTCTTACTTCTTGATTAATATGTCAAGTTATAGTTATTTACTTGCATTCCTGAACAGAAGAATTAGTTTTAGTGGTTGAATGTTATGCTTGATTGATTTCTGACTTCTCAGAGAAGCCCAGTGAGCCGGCTCAAATTTGGGTATAAAAAGGTGAATTCAGTTTGAAATTCCTCATTCCTGTTCAAAATGGTAAAACGTGGAGAGCTCACTGAAAATGAAAGAGTCTGCGTTAAAGCACTTCATGATGCTGGATGGTCTCTGAGACAAATATGACAGGTGGTCTAATAAATTTGTTAAGCACTGTAATTTATATCAGCCTTAAATAACGGTCAAATGTACACATTTACCCTCGGGTATAAAGGTGCCAGAGACTGCCTTCCCAACCTGAAGATTGTTGTAGTTTTGTTGAACACGGCTAAAATTCACGAATAGTTGTGTGCACACCAAGGTTATAATAGTTTTAGATTTTCATCAGTTTTTATTTTTCTTTCTAGATGGTGTTAATCTGCAGAATATGGATTTTATCTATAAATTATAAAAATTCAGGAGCACAGAGAATTTTAACAAGTGTTCTAGTGGAAGTTGCAAAGCTACTTTATATGGTTGTATGATGGCATCAGAGTGTGATTAATAAGCAAAAAAAATGTTATTCGCAATTTTGATAGAACTAGTATATATATAGGCATTGGCTAAAATGAGTTTGGAAATATAGGCATATGGTATATCAGCAAAAGTCCAATATCGTGCATCCCAACATCAACAACAGACTGTGCAAGAGTTTGCCTGCAATTGTACTGTAATAAAACAGTAAGAAATGACCCAATTCTGCTGTTGTAGTATTGAAACAGGCATCCCCTATCATTTGATTTCACTAGAATCCTATCAAAGTCCAGAAATCTGGCATCATGACAACCCTACTCCTGTGAATGTTTGTGTTCTATTTAAGCAGCTGACCTCAAATGCAAAGAAAAACTGCTGAAAACGACCTACATCCTCTGTAGGAGTGTACATTTTATAGAGAGCTTTGGAAGCCTGGAGTGTGAATGCAGTAAGCCACAAGACAGAGGGCGCCACTGCGACGCCGGCTGAGGTAGTTTGACTGAATGTGAACTTCCCAGGGACCCATGGAGGCAGCTTGAAAGAGAGGTGTAGCTACCAGTAAACCCGGGTCACTGGGCTAGCGGAGTGGACCAGAAAGGAAGGAGGGTTGGGGGCTGTGGCTACAGAGTCCCCGCTCCCTCTCCTGTCACTGAAGGTCAATGTGCAAAAAAGATTTGTTTTCCTCTAAGTAGGTTAAACTGCTCCTACTAGAATGAACTGTGTTAAATCTGAGAGCACCCTGAAGGGCTGATAAATCTCTTTACAACATGCGTTTATGTCATCATACATACAACATGAAACATTCTCAACCCTGTTCCCAAGGTTTTCATCATTGTAATAAATTAGAAATTGAAGTAGTTTTTGCTGTATTTAACAAAGCAGCTTGTGTTTTGAAGCTGTTCGACACAGAAGAGGCTGGAAGTGAAGCAGCCAGGAATGGTTCGCTGTTACCATGGCAGCGTGGTGGCATAGTGCAGAGGTTAATGATGCTGCGAGAAGCCAGGAAGTTCCTGGTTTAATCAGGGCAGCTTCATGAACAGGCCGTTATCAATGGAAGGGACAGGCATGGGACAGGGGAACTGAAAGAGACTCATGTCTGCTGTGAGGGCAGCCATCGCAGCAGGATCGTGCTCTATCTGCGTCCTCAGAGCAGGATCGATCTTCTCCAGACGTCTCTTGATCCTCTTTGCCTCCCTCTCGCGGATCAGCCTTGCCTGCCTCTTCTCTGGCGTCTCGTTGGCCCTCTTCATGCGCATAGCCTCCCTGTCTCTCTGCAGCCTGCGCGCCCGCTGCTCATCTGACTCCTGCATCCTCTGCATGCGCTTGGCCTCACGGTCTCGCAGCCTCCTCAACTCCCTCTCCTCATCCGTCTCACATGCTCGTTTGTTCTTCTTTGCTGTGCGCTCACGCTCCAGACGCTGTAGCCGGGCCTCCAGGGGTTCATTCTTCCTGCGAAGTGCCCATTTTTTTGGAGACTGAGCCTCAACTAGCTGCTGGTAAGCCACACAGCTGTTGCACACCAGCAGGACTCCAGCGGGGTACACGGGCATAGGACTCAGGATGTCGGGGATTGGAGGAAGGCTGGAGGAAGAGGAGTTTAGAGCATCAGGAATTGATGCGAGTGATGGGCCTTCAGAGAGGAGACTGTCAGGCAGTGAGGGGAAGGAGGGTCCTTGGTCAGAACCTGTGCATGTTCCTTGGCCTGAACATGGTCCAGAACCTGGGCCATGACACGGTCTGGGGCCTTGACACTGGCTGGAGATGTGGCTAGGCCCCTGGCAGGTACGGTGGGCTTGAGAGAGGTTGGGGTTGAGGTCAGGTGCTTGACAGGAGCGGGGTCCCTGGCAGGAGCTAGGGCTGTGAATGGTGCCAGGTCCGTGGCAGGAGCAGGAGCCAGGGCCTGGGCTGCCCATGGGACTGTTAGAGAGGGAATGGGTCAGGGAGCAACTGTCCCTCCCACTGCTGACATCCAGTCTGGAGGTGTCGAGAACATCTTTGAGCTTTTCCCTGGGGAAATGCACAGTATTTAAAAAAACATGTCAGACCTTAATGAAATCCTGATACACTTTTTACTTTCCTGCCGATGAGAGCACACAATTCTGCACCTTTATACTTTTAAGTCAATATTACTGATTTTTTTAACAATTTGTTTTTTTCTGTTAAGACTTATCTTTAGCTCTAAAGAAGCATTAAAAGACAACCATTCACAGCCTAAATTTCTCTTTCCTCTAGATTTGTCTTGCTGTCAACAATCAATGGAAGGATCTCACCTTCTGTCACAGCCATTTTAAGAAGTTTGCATGAAAGGCTAAGTATATAACTTTATTGTTTAAATGCTAAAATCAGCTTGTAGTAATGACAGTGAGTGAACTTTTTTCAGTTGCACTTAATCCTTATTGGCCAGGAGTCAGCAGGATGTAACAACCACCTGGTAGTATGGTTAAATACCCCCCCTTCTAACAATGATTGGCAAATAAATCATATACCGTTAGAAAGCCGGTTTATTTCCCTTTTAAATGCTGCATCATTTGTAAGGAAGATTCATTTGTGGGATGAGCAACAGAGCTGAGTATGTGGGTTGCACCCATGAAAAATTTGCCAAATCTTCTCTGCCTATGCAAAACTGCTTTTTCTGCCAGTGACTCTTGTTTGGTGTTTGGTGGATTGGATGATTGAAGTTTGAAGAAACAAGACATATTGGCAATTTAACAATTTATTCATTTAACAAACAGGAGCCTCAGTAGCGTGTCCAAGAACCATACACAGCCACAACAGCCTGGCACCTCCTCCTCATGCTGGTCACACACTGCTGTGAGATGGCATCCCAGTCTTCAACCAGCATTTGTCAGAAGTCAACCAATGTGGTTGTGTTGGTCACTCTGGCATGAACAGCATGCCCAAGTAGGCATGACCTAAACCTCAAGGGGTTCAGTGGGGTTGAGGTCAGGACTGGCAGGCCATCCCATCATCTCCACCCCCAAATTCTGGAGACAGTCTCTGATAAACCCCGCCCTGCGGGGGTGAGCGTTGTCATCTTAAAGGATAGAGTTTGGGCCCAGACTGAGGAGACATGGGATTGCCACTGGTTGCAGAATCTCATCTCGATATCTCTGCATTGAGATTGCTTTAAATGATAACAAACCCTTTTTTTTCAGTAAGAGTTGCCTCCCCACACCATTACACTGCCTCCAACTAAAGACGTTACTCTATCTGTGCAGCATTCATTAAAGAGTGACTGCAAATCTGTAGAAGACAACCTGAGGTTCTTAGGTGCTGACAGAATGTCTCTGACATCCCCCGTTAAATGGAACTTGGTACTAGGGCTCACTGCAAATAATGCCACAACTTGGTTTTGCAGAACACCAGCTTGAAGTTGCCCTACACAGGCCCCATCCAGATCAGTAAAATGTGGCATGCCGATTCTTGGAGCAGATACCAAGCAGGTATTGGAGCAGGTGCCAATCAGGCACCTGACTGTCAGCAAATTTATCATGGGTGCAACCCACATACTCCGCTCTGCTGCTCATCCCACAAATGCATGTTAATTATGAAGGTGGCACTATTTAAAAGGGAGATAACCAGGCTTTTCAACGATTTATAATTTATTGCTAAGAAGCATTGTTACAACAAAGAAATATTCTACCAAACACAAATTTTCTTACTCTTTGTGCTAAGGTTATATGTGCCAGATGCTTTAGATAGACTGCTAAAGCATCAGAAGTTTTCCTTACACAAAGAAGAGACAGTTCTTGTGCATCAGTGCTCAGTTTAAAGTAGCATATTTTTTTCTCCTGACATAAAGAAATATGAGACACTATTCAATACTGGATGTATGGTCTCTTCTCTTCCTCCTTTAATCCTGTAAAAAGCAGAATGCAGATCTTTGTTTCTGTTTCTATCATGCATCTTGACCTTGCCAGTGCAGTGTACATTGCTACATAGAGGTAGTTGCTAAGCAACATGCAAGTTTACTTCCATTAAATCTGTCAGTATTAATTTTATTACTCCTTATCATCTGCATCTTGCTCTATCTCAGTCTTTGAGATCCACTGACTGATGGAGTTTCTGTTTGCTGTATTCAAATGCGTTTTACTGGATCTTCAAAAAATACTTTCTAGATTTTATAACCTTGAAAGACACATAAAAAATAAATTCTGGTGAAGGTTCATCTTCTGACTGATACTCATTTTATTTGCACATAAGAAATTCAAAGTCTAGAATTTTTCATCTTAAAAATCAAAAATCCTGTTTGCCTCAGTCTTAATCTGACAACACCATCTGCTGTAGTTAAATGAATCTCTATATTTTGTGTGTTTGATTAACTGAGACACAGTAATTAGATTTGTAACTACAAAGAAAAGAACAGCATAAAACTGTATTTTTCCCCCTTTAAAATTATGTTTTTAAGTCAAATAAAAACCATGGGGGCTTGTGGTTAACTTAGGTAATTTGACATGTTATTAATAGTACAGTATAATTTTGGAGTAAAACCATCAACAGTGAGATGTAATAACAGATGCATCAACAAAATCTCAGCAAAAACATCTCAGATTCTCTTCCTTTAGAAGCTGTTTTCATTAAAGACCTGAGATTTAAAAGAATAAATTAGTGATGAGGTGAACCTGTTAAAGTTGTTGGTGTCTGTGAAGCGTGTGCCGCAGACGGCGCAGTTGGAGAGGCGGTCCTCCGAGTGGATGAGAAGATGCCGTCCAAGCGAGCCAGGCGAACTCAGGGCTCGCCCACACACTGGGCACACATAGCTCTTGGTGTTGCTCATCATAGTTGTGTGCTGTTCAAGACAAAAAAAAAACGAAATCAGCACAACAGGCATTGAGAAAAAGGTGCCATGTACTAAACCAACGTCAGGACGACAAATGTCTCTTTGTTGTTGCTGGGTTCATGAGTTTTGGAGTTTGAATGGATATGTTTATACATCTTCTGTCTCCTTTTTAATCATATAACTGGGATAATGAAGTGTTTGCAGATGAAGTCCTTGTCTTATTTCTTGGTTTTCATCTTTTTAGAAACCCTTTTTGTTGTTGTTTACATGCTTAAATAATAACATTAAACAATGACTTCAGAATATAAACTAGTTGCATAAAATAAATAAATAATAAAAAAAGCTCTATATATTTTAGACTAGGCAAAAGGACTTTTAACTAAGCATTTGGAAATATTTGCCATAAAACATATCAATTACATAACTTACAATGAAATGCTGCGAACTGTAGAAAACTAGCAGTGAACCCTAGCAAAAGTTTAGAATGAGTTACCTCCTCAAACAACAAGTTGATCGTGTTTTGGTGTAAAAGAGAATTACTGCCTTGGCTTACAGCATGAGTAAGCTGATTTTAAACAGGGTGGCTGAACACTTTTTAAAAACTAATTTATGACTATGGCCTTTTTAAACACACACAAAAAAATACAGATTTTGCACCCTATTGCATCTTTTCAGATTGATGTGGAACTCAGCTGCTCTGAATTCTGTCTTAACAAATTTAAAAGTTTTTTTTTCCACATATCTTGCAAGCCGCACCAGAATTATTCTCTGTATTTTTCACCAACGTTCCAATTCAAGTTTCCTTAAAGTGGCATTTTTCCATCTTCCTTCTCTTTATCTCACCCATTATGGGTTATGAATGCTATAAATGTGACTGTAATTGCCATGAACTGTCATGTGAACAAATATTTCTGTAAAACTGAAAAAGAAAAAGCAACATAATGCTAACTAAAACTATGAATTTAACAAAGTGTTTACATGTCCTAATCCAAGTGTGTCATAAAATTTAAGACCCTTCACAAGTAGACTTTTTAGGACATTTTATGACCTTAAATTTTACAACCTTATTAAGCCCTTAACAAACCACAGGAGCTCTGTTTAAAGATCAGAGTCACATCAATGAAAAACTATCTTCTAGAGGTAATACCAAAGAATATCTCTGCTCATATTTAAATGTCTTCATTTATCTGCAGACTGTATGACTTTCAGTAAGTGCTTGTCGAGTCAGACACAAACAGGTACATTCAGATTAAAGTGATAGTAGATGGTCTCTCAAAATCCCTCCACAGGTCACACTCACCCATTTACTCCACTATCACACACTGGAACTGATCCCATTCATACACATCCACACCCCAATGTCTTGACATGTGACTGCAGGAGCTTGGGATCGAACCCATGACCTTCTGATTGCAGATGACATTACTACTGAGCCCCCCAAAAACTGGGTTGGTACATGTGAAGTCAGACTGACATTAATCTTAAGCCTTTAAAGTAGATCTGTTCATCCTTGAGGACACAAGCAGACAAACTTTGAAGCATTTATTCCACTGGCTCTTGATAAATTGCTTAACACATATCGGTATGTGCCACATTCAAAGATGTTACCTCATGGCATTTCTTTTTAAAAAATCCATGACTGTTTACTCTTCCATGCAGTTGCATGACAATGTAAGCACCAAGTGGGATCATACAAGTCAACAACTTCTTCCCAAGTCTGCATTTTTACTGAGGTACTAACTCTGAATAAGCTCCTTAGGGGTTTTAAAGGTTGCGACCTACAACTCACTTGTTAGAAACAGTCTGTAATAAAAGGATTGAGAACGTCTTTGTTTTCATGGAAGTGTGTTGGATTAGGACAGACGAGACAATGTTCTTCTCACCTGGTAGACATGGGAGATGAGCTTCTCAGGGCTGCTGAAATCCAGCGTGCAGAGAGGACAAACAAAGTTGTTTCCGTGTTCTGCCCCGTCTTCACTCTCCTGAGGAAAAGACACTATTAATACAATATTCATGCATTCATTGATTTCTAGAATTATTCTATTCTGTCACTGCTGTCCTTTCTTGTGAAAGGCAGAGCTAAACTGAACTCATCATACCACATGATAAATGATGAGAGAACAGCAAAAGGAACTGCATTTTTTTTCCAATTTCTTGCTGTGTCATTTGTAACAGAAATATCGAGTGTTTCTGAAAGTGCTGTATGCTGATGTGTCAAGTGTGTGAATGAGCTAAATTCTCACAGGTCCCAGTGACTCACTCAGTGACATGATGCTGGGTGCTGTCACAGATGTGACTCACACACAAGCTGAACATTTTCAACAGAAGGTGTAGGCACGAAACATATTGCCTGAAACCAGTGGCGTTATGAAGCTCTTTGCTGTTCTTCTCTCAACTGTAGGTTTTAATGAGTCACGTTTTCACACCACACAGAAGTCCTCAATCACTATATCTTCCAGAAGATTTTTGCTACCAAAGTAAAATAATTTTACTGAAGCCCATTTCTGTTGTCTGGTGCAGGCACCAGCTCTCTCACCTCTTTGACTCCCGCTCCTTGTAGGCGGCACTGTGATCTCTTGGTGGTCATGTGGTCGTCGGCTGAGGTGTTGGAGGACGAGTCTTCACCGTGGTTGTCAAGGTCACTATCGCTGTCTTCTATGGAGGCAAACACAGCCCTATCAATACAGACAGACAACAGAACAGAGAGCAGGGCTTACTCTCACTAACACCCGTCAGACGCCCTACACAGTCCATCTAGTCGTTCACCACCCTTCCAGTCCCCATCCCATCCTCTCCATCCATCCTGTACCTGTGATGCTATCCTGTTCTTGGATTTCCTGGGAGTTGTTGCTGCAGCATTCACTGTCTTCGGTGAATTCGTCCCTGCCGTCCATGTTAATAGTGTGCTGTAGTCCTGTGATGCCTGAAGTGTGGAATGGCCCTGGAGAAAAAGACAGAATCATTCATAATTGTCATCAAGACTCGTGCGATACAATCATCAGACAGCTGGGACCAGCTGTATATTGATATGACAAAACGTCTCTCTTAACAGATTTCCCTGCCAATTAGACTCACAAAATCTCAACTTTATGACGACTTGGAAACATGGTGAGGTAAAGCATTGGCTTCGCTAAGCGTGGACTGTCATGGCAGAAGCATGTGCCATCAGATGCACTGACAGTCTCACCCATGGTCTCACCAGACGACTGGAAGTCATGGCAGAGGGTGAAAATTCCTCTGTTCCTCCCAGCATTGTGAGTATTCTCGCTACAATTCGCTGTCTTTCTCTCTCTTCGCTCCAACTCGTCTCCTCGACCGGGCGTGCATCTTTCAAACTCTATAAACTCCAAAACTTTGAATACAAACACAGCCAAAATGCTGCTGGGATTGAAGTTACTTATGTCCACCATCTCCTGGTGTAGAGTGGTAACAGTGCAGCCCTCCGCCATTAGCCCTATCTCCCAATAGTACAGAATCCTTTAAAAAAATTCCTGGATCCAGACGGTGATCCGGATCACTCCCAAAATCTAATCTGTTCTTCCTTATGCCATTTCTGACATTTCCTGAAAATTTCATCAAAATCAGTCCACAACTTTTTGAGTTATGTTGCTAACAAACGAACATACAAACAAACCCACCCAATCACATAACCTCCTTGGCGGAGGTCAATATCGCTAGAAGTGTTCCTATTTGCCGATGCCAATAATTCCCTTTTAAGCAAATATCTGCTGATACTGACATCATGCCAATAATATCCTGCATCTCTGATAAATAATACACTAAAACCTTTTCAAATAAAACCAATCCATGATGATAAGGAAATAATTTCTTTGAATTACATGCACATTAAATACAAAATGCACATTTCACAGAAAGTTAAACCAAATGTTACAGTGCTATACAGCAAGGTAAGTAAGCTCTAATGAGCCAATTTAAATAAAAGTGGCTCTTATTTAAGAATAAAATAGATTGAACAATGATAAATTCTTCAGCTGAGGTAGTTGTGTTAATCCACTTTAAACGGACACAAACTTATTTGGACAATCTGCTGATAAAGTAAAGACAATGTATCAGCCATTAATATCTGCAGCTGATGATAAGCTTTTGAGTCAATAAGGCAATAAGCCAATTCCTGCTTTTACCTATACTGTGTTGAAAATATCAACATACTAACAAAAAAATTAAACACATTAACAAACTATGTCTCTTGTAATAGAGAACCAACATTGTTAACCCATGTACAGTAACCATCATCAAAGTGTTTTATCTCCATAGCAACAGAGACTGTGTTTACTGTCATAGCGTAACAGAATAAGTAATGAATTTTTCAACAGTAGTCCATTCCCCATATTCCATTTTGTCCAAAGTAACACGCATAAAATACGTTCAGGCCTCTGATTTCTGATATCTTTGCCATGTGATTAAGCACCTATGATTAAAGCAACGAGAGTAAAACCAAAGGTCAGAATTGCTTCTTTCCAAAGAGCTTCCTGCTGGATTGTTAATAAATGACTTTTGTGATCCTCTTTAAGATGCAGACTAGAAGAATGGAATCTCTCATCAGCCTGCTTTTATGTGAAACATCTGACAATGAAACATAATGAATGCTAAGCTAGCAAGGCTTGCACACTGACATACGTGCACACACACATTAACTTCATTTGCATCCCAACCCCCACTTTTCACACACATATACACTTGCAGATAACATGCTAGCTCTGTTCGACAGCCATGCTGCAGTCCCATGGGAGAAGCAGCCTGCACTCTTTTCCTCTAGCTAACTGCCTAGCTTCTCTCGCTCTCTCTCAGTACCACCCACACACTGAACAGCCTGGCTCGCCCTCTGTCCTCCCTGCTTGTATGTAGCGCTGACTACTTCCATATCTATACCATCAGCTCTGAGGGGGAGGATGAAGCTTCATACCATGACAGCCCATATGTGACTCATTTAACTCTTTGTGATGCGACTCTTTGTTTTATTGTAGTCCTGTGTTTTGAAGGAGTCTTTGACATCCCTTCAATTTTCTTTATCACGACTTGAACATGCAGATGTGTATTTAACTACCAACAAGGCTTCGTTACAGACATTTTTTGAGTGCTCCTCACAGCAAGCTCATCCTTATCTTTAAATCCAGTTTTCCTCCCTTGTGTGCTCGCTCTCTTTCCCCATTAACACGGATGGGATGGAGATCCTGACTTCAGTTACCTGAGACTGACAGAAGTAATTACAGCCCTTGTCGCAATCCTGAGGTATAACACACTCTCACTCCCTCTCTGAGTATGAAGGAAACAGAAGTATGGTCTGTGAGGATGGCATGTCATTGTAGTGGTTTGCTTATTGGGAAAAGTTAGTGTGTGAAACCCTTTTGGGCACTCTTCCCATAGAAATCAAAGGATTTATTAGGAGAGGGAGTGTGGGTCGGAGTATTGAACTATGAACTACAACAAGCAGGCTTCACGGCACATAGCCAATGATTGATGTGTGAGAGATACCCATCCCCCCACTGCTAGGGCTCTGTCTGTACATCTGTCTCTCCTCACTACCCCCCCCATCCTCTCTCAGTCTCTGCCACTGTGATGTTATCTCTGAGTCTGTGTGTCTGTAGGCAGGAGGTGACGCAGTGTCTGACTGAATCCAGACAAAGAGACAAACTCATCAGCCAACAGACACAGAAGAGGGAGAGACAAGAGGAGGAGGAGGAAGGTTGGGTGGGTGGGTTAGGGGTTGGAGGGGTAAGCGTGCAAAACAAAACAGACAAAAGATAGAATGCCAAAAACTCTGCTCAAACACCAAGCAATGGGGGTCCTGTTGAATTCAGAGCCCCCTCCATGTCCTTTTAAGCTGCTCAAAAAAACACACACATATGCAGACATACACAGCACGTCTGAATCTGCAGGAAGTGCTGGGGCCTCCGTCTTCCATCCACACATATGAAAACAAGGATGGCGGGCCAGACGTCTGATCAATTCTCACTCTGATGAACTGGTGACATGCTTTTATCTACAAGTGGGTGACATGATAAACTATATTTCAGCGTGGAAGAGTTATTCTGTTGAAAGGAAGAGTTGATGAAAGTATTTTTTTGGATGCTTGTTTTGGGATGTTGCTCCAGCTGGAGGAAAAGCAACAGTCACAGATGAACAAGCAACAACTCAAACACATTAGTTTTGGCTCCTTACTTGACAGCCACAGGTGTATAAAAAACTCACTGTGCTGTACTTCTCAAGTGCAACTTACATAAACTGTCGCCTCTGTATCCATATAGGTCTACTTTTTAGTAGTATCAAAGTTTTAACAAGTTCCAAAGCACCCCATGCACCTCCTATAATGTCCGAAAAACTTAGCATTTATTGTCAACCTGAAGGACACATTCATTTTTCTCTATAGAGTCCTAATTAACTTTTATGTAATGCTGTTTTTCTTGTTTCTCTACATCAAGGAGAACCACAAATAGCGAGACAGACAGTTATTGTGTGGAATTCCCTTTGTGTGTATGTGTGCATGTGAGCCCGCCTGCCTGTCAGACTGTCTCCCTGCCTGTCTGGTCTATCAGTCTGTCTATCTAGTCTGACCCTCTCAGGGGGGACAGCTCTGTGCATGCAATTCATACCTCGCAAGAAAAGAAAGGTAAAACAATCATGCTGAAGCAGGGGAAAATCTGAAGTGCAAAACTACACTCCAGTGAGGAGCTTGTAGGTCTAAAAATGTTGGCAAAGAGTGCATTAACTAATGCCAACGCCTTGTATCAGGCCCTCCAGAGGACTTTTTTAAGCTCCAGCTCTGGACTCTAGTGGAAGTGTCACAGAGCAGCAAATGAGCTCATTAGCCCGCAGGGATTACTGCAGTCGCAAGTGCTAGATGTATTTCAACAGCAGTTTAGACAAACTATGTTTAGAAAAGAGGGCTTCAGCGCACATAACTTCAGCAGATTACACTGGACGCCCCCTTCTCTGTGGACTCAGACATGTTTTGAAGGTCTGCATGCTGTCAATCAAGAATGGGGAAACAAGGGTCACAGGGACAAAAGCTAAAGCTATGCAAGAGACAGAGAATTATTCAAACCAGGGGTCTTCTCAGGATAACTTTGTTTCAGTAAATTAAGCTTTGTAAGAGCCATGCAAGTAATCTGATATGAAAAGAAACTGTGAAAGTCCTTCAAAGTGTAGGATGAAGGTTTATAATACCTCACTTAGAAATAAATAAATCTAAGTATCAATTCAGGCAATTAAAATAAAGTAAATGCCAGGCCGTAATAAAAAGAAACATTTCCTTAAATAGGCTTAATACACCAAGAAATACTACATGTATCTCATTCTAACAGCAGTTATAAAACGACAACTCTCATCTCAAAGTCCAGGTTAACGATATGTTTTGAGTAGCTGAGACTTTTCTGTGTTCCTGCGAATCATTTTAACTTTGTTGACACATTTTCTTGACTTCCCTGTCATGTTGCAGTAATACTAGGATGACAGAACAAACTGAAATGACCACATGCATGCAGATTTGAGTGGAAAGGCTTGTCCCCTCAAACCCCTTGTAATGGAAATCTGGATCTGTTTCACCTCATCACAAAACTACACTGATATGACACCTTGAAGCAAAATTCAGAAACTACGAACACTGTGAGCCACAAGAAGGGGTGGGTAAAAATATCGATTAATCGATGCGTTGCAATATTTCCTCCCCCAATTCAATATCGATTCAGCAAATCCTCTGAATCGATTCACCTCCTGGCCAGTGGGGGTCACTGTGCGTGTGATTCGCATTGTATGGACGGAGGCCGCACTCGACCAAACAACAACTAACCATAACCATGTTATGTGACGTTTATCACAATTTCCAAGAGGAAAGAAATATTATTTAAGTTTACATGCACTTTACTTTTTCAGTCTTTATGCAAAACGGTCATGTTTTTTACTTTTGTACTCCATATGCACAAATAAATTGTTATTGTGCAAATTTTAATTTTCAGATGTTTTATTGCTCGAAAATGTGAGGTGACTTACCAGATATGTTCACATGGGCATGAAAATAATTATTAAAAAATGTCAATAGGTTATTTGTATATTTCTACTTCTTACTGAATTGACATTGAAGCATTTAAATCAATATCGAATCGAATCGTAACCTGAAGAATTGAAATCGAATTGAATCGTGAGGTTCTTAACAACACCCAGCCCTAGCCACAAGCCCAAACAAACACGAGGAAGACATAGGGCTGGGCAGTACATTGATATGGTATGGACTATCAATATATGTTCAAACAACATTTAAGAAGTATACTGTTAATATATTGGTTTGGTTTAAGTTGGCATTCGGCTCATGAATTTTTTCAGTTTGGCAGGTGTTCATAGAGTGTGAAACACATTAAAGTGCTACACAACACAAAGCATTTCATCCAAGACTTTAGGTCATCTTATCAATTCTTTTACTTCATCAATCCCTAAGTAGTCATAGGAATGTTATATTTTTGTATTTTTATACATTTTTTACAAGGGTGACTAAGTGCCTTTTGTAAAAAGGTTGAAATGCTGGCTTGGAGTAAGAACCACAAACAGCAAAGTGCTTACTGAGCACAACATAATCTAAATGAAATGTCTGGCCTAAGTTGGGATTCATCACTTTCTTTATTTCATATATTTTACGGAGCATATTCATTAACTATTTTTTCACGAATTGGCATTTATTTTTACCCAAGTACGACTTTGTGCAGCTGTATGTCCATAAAAATGCCTGTGTAAAAACTGGCATTTGGCTCATACGGCTCTAACTTAGAACTGACTTTATCTTTGTTTATTTCTACTTAGACTAATACTGAGGTTCATCTAAAAAGTATCATGATATGATTTTTGGTCCGAATCACTAAAGCCCTAGACACAACCACAAGACCTCTCCTTGAATCTACTGCATAAATAGTGATGGAAATAGAGATGCACCAGATGTAAAAATTCTGGGCCGATGCAGTTAATGATGTTTAAAGTAACAATTTAAAAAAAAAATCAAAGTCAGTCACTCATATCAGTCAAATGGGTGTTGGATCAAAAAACAAAGGTGGAAAAAGGTCCACTCACCAACATTCAAGCAAGCAATTTCAAGCATTTATTTGGCAAAATGCTTGAAATGGGAGCATTTTGGTGTGAAGACCTTTTTTCTTCTCCTACAATAACAATTTTACCTAGGGGCTGATGAAGATCGTTTTTTGATTACTTCATTGGTGCAACACTATCATAATACCAACATTTTCTCTTATGTTTGACCATCAAACAGATCAGTTTTCCCAACGGGTCAGATCTACTGCCTAATAATAAATCCCCTCTTAAACTGGCAGTTAGCTGTGCTAAATGTGAGGATTGAATAGGAAACAACAAATAAACACCTGCAACTGTTTGTTTGCAACTGTCTGTTCATGCCCATATTATCTGCTGATGGCCTATGTCTGTCAAAAGGAACGGATGAAAATGGCTAGTCTCTTAGCCAAACAGGACAATTTTCAAAGGAAAGACGCTAAGGAGAACATGTTGCTTAATCAGCAGGAGATCAGATTGAGGTGATGAGATCAATTACACATTATCCATTCATCAAACCTGCTGAGTCTGACAAAACAGAAAGCACAACTTTTAGGTAAATAACACAATGTAGTCATTTTTTTCAGCATCGTATTTTTGTATTGCATTTGCTAAATTTTTAGATTATATTCATGGTAATGAAATTTTGTTGATCAGTAAATATACTCATGCCACATTATGATTATTTTTTGTCTTCTTTCTTGTTTTAGTCCATTATAATTATATCAACTGTTAACAATTTCTACCTTTTTCTGCCCATCAGTTCTTTGTGAGACATTTCATTTTTTTTAATGTATGAAACGTGCTATATAAAGTAAATAAAGCTAAGTTGTGATGAGAGTGATTCTATGCCTAAGAGCGCCATGTAAAATAAAAACAAGACCAAAAATTGATCAGGCAAATAGGCATTGTGCTGTACCTCCATTTAGTCTGTAAATCAACAGAAGTGGTAATCAATGATTCTTATATCATGCAAACCCAGTGCTGGGACGTATTGGCATATCAGCTACAAAAACAAGACTCTGAATAGATATTTAAACGTAATTAGAGATGTGACTGTACGATCAGTTAAAAGATGATGTGAACATCAATGATGACACTGGAACAATGTAAATGCAGTTTTCTTCCATATGAAAATGCTTCATCGGTCAAACTACGGTAAAACGGAGGATAAGCGGGTAACGGATGTGACATGCATAGAATAAATAACTGGTGAAACAGCATTAACCAGTGGCTGGAAATACCTACAGTTAACTTTGAAGGGGTTGGTCTGTTTTCGCCTGGACATATTATTGCCCACTCCCGGTATAAAATTGGAATCTCCTCCTAATCCCGGACGAATAGCCTGGGACCACTCCAGGTGTTTTCCGCACTGAGGGGGGACTGATGGTGAGCAAAATAAGAAGAAGTGAATGGGATCAAATCGTCCCCACGTTCAGCAGAGTCTGGCCCATTAACGGGGGGGAGTAAAAAAAATTAAAAACGAAAATACAAAAGAGTCACATTCTTGCAGTCGTCAAAAAAAGCCCCGTCTCCCAGTCAGTCAGAGGGGTTAAATGATGTCCAAAGCCGATCACAGAGACACCGAGCGGCCCCCAAGCTGCTCCGATCTCGAGCCGCTGGCAGCCGTGCTCTCACTGCAGCGATGCACGAGCTCAGCTGATCACTAACGTAAGAGCGATGAAGCCACACCGAATAGGATTGTGGGATATGCGGGGACGATGGGGAGTTCATGCTTAAGATGCTTATGCTGCATTCAGGTGGTATGGGAGAAACGACGACGGTGTGGAGGGAACCTCGAGTGTTTTGGTCCGAATCACACAATCTGAAATAACTCATTAGGCCTTACAAATTAAAACATATCTGAGGGCTATTTTGCTCAATGCATATCAACTTGTGTGTGTGAAATAATCACGTTTTATCATTCAGTTTTTTATATCTAGAGATATTCCTTGTTTAATCAGAGGATGACAGTCAAGCACAAAGTATCCTTCATAAGCACAGTCAAAGAGAATAAATGCACATGCATCCTAAGGCACGTTTTCAACATTATTTTAGGCAAGACTGACTTAAGAAAACTGGCGCCCCACTAAGAATATAGAATCTAGAATAGCATTACACTGCATCAGACAAAATGATACAGCTGAAGATATCTTAATGTTCCTATTAACTTTGAGAGTGATGTGCTGTGTAAAACCTTTAAACTTCAAAACAAATTTGTTAGTGCTCTCTGGTGGACATAACCTGCAATGACAGACCTGGTTGTACATAGTAGGCCTTTATATATCTTTTCGTGTTTTAAGGCTGAAATATATCGAGGAAATGCGAAATCTGTACCTGTGATAAACCCATATCAGCATTATATAGGGGCTTTAATTTGAGTAGGTCTGATCTTTACAGAGAAAAATACCTTGCATCGTCTCTTCCCCTCAGGTGGGATTATTTTTTAAAGTATCATTACAAAAACATGTCTGTTGAAAATATGAAAGCTAAACTAGAAGTAAACAATAACAAAAACACTCTGAAAAGTCACATCAGAGTTAAAATTTGAGTGATTTTTTTTCCCAGTTTCCAAACCTTTAAAACTGTGTGGGTTTTCATCAGAAATAATTCAATGATTTCTTAAAGCTACATTCAGTTATTATAGGCACAAACCAGTAGGGTTAAAATATCTTATGTTTTTTTTTTTTTTTTTTGTTTTTAATCTAAAGTTATGAAAAACTGACTAGATGAGTGTCTGTTTGAGCAAAAACTAGAATAGTGCTGAATCATATGCCTAAACAGTAAGAAACAAACTGACCAAAGTTTTGTACATATTTTTAAAAAAAGAGTCTAGCATGTTAGGGCAGAATGAATAACCAAAACAGTATTTTCTTTAATATATTGACATATGTTTAGCTTTTACACAATGAAAACAAAGGGCTGAAATATCTTACCACAGTCCAAAGAGGTAAATTAATTGTAAGATAAGGGACTGATATTTTATGTTTTTATGACATGAACTCGCAATCTGGGCAATTTGTGTATCTGCCAACCCTGTTTAGGCCCTGTTTTCTAATGTAAAATAAACCGACCTTTGTCAAGCCTAACCTGCAATGCCAACAATAGGTGGCGCTCAAACTCGCTGAACGGCTAAAGTCATAACATTACATGTAGTCGTCATCAGTGACTGCCACGAGTAAACGGACCGCAACACAACATTGACGGGGTAAAAATGTATTCTTCCGCGGGTAAAGAGAAAATATGCCATCTCAACAGAATAATCTCTTTTTGTATTAAAATACATAGCGTCTTCATAGAAACAACATATGAAATAGATAACGGCTCTAATTGAAACCAAGTTAGACCTAACTACAACGAGTCAACAAGCTTTTAAAATAAATAAAATAACGTTTACGTTAGCTAGCTGGCTAAAGATAAGAAGCCCAACCTAGCTCTTTATAGTTAAAACGATGAAGGAGATCATGTTTACAAGCTAGCAACTAGCAGAAGCGAAAACTGAGACTGACAATTCTCATCATTATGAAGACACAATAAGGCATTACCCATGGTGTCCAGTGAACACTGGCATATCAGTGTGGAGTCTCGGGCAGAAGTACAGACAGCGGATAAATCCTCTAATAACGTTACAAGCTAACGTTACTGTACGTTGATGTCAAACTTCAGCTCTGAAGAGCCAGCCAGAGCCAGTCCGCGCTTCTTTCACCAACCTCTGGGATATGTCAGTGTAACCCTCCGCCTGCGGTAGATGTGCTGAGGCTGGAGTAGCCACCATTTTGCATGTCTAGTGTGTTCCTCCCTCTATTGCTAATAGAGACGATTCCAGTTATTTTCTGGCATCATTACGGCTAGTAAGTATATTCTAACAATACTATGTCGGTAGAAGTATACGAAAATGACATTTCGCTTAAATAATAATCAGTGGCTTGTTTGTATCTACGTTGACAACTCTCACAGTGGCGCTGCATAGGAAGTCGCAGCCCTCGGTGTACCGGGGTTGTGCCTGTCAGCAGCCAAGTTAGCTAGCATGGTTAGCATAGCCTTGTAGCTTTGCTAACAACCTGCTGGGCTAGGGATGTTGCTAAAGCTCACTAGCAATTGCTGCTGTGTGGTAGTCCACCTAGTCATAGTCATCTTGACAGCACACAATGACAGTGTATGTTTAATATTTTTATAGCCAGTCAACATCACGTCAGTCAGCCTGTTAACGTTGTTATGGACAGTATTTATAGTAAGTAGTAGATACACTGACGAGTTGTCAGCTTTCATTAGCCAGCTAACGCCACAGACGACTTGCTAGCTTATAATCCAAATGCCTTAAGAAGGCCTTGACTGCATCATGTCCTGATCAATCGGCAATCAGATTCGGGTGTCATATCCAGCCTTTAAGGGCCCGTCGTTTCTGCTCGACACAAATGTCAAATTGTGTTTATGTAAATACTCCTTTTACAAACTGTCAGCCAAGGTGACGGTGCTGCTGTAGTGTCAACCCAATATGTTGCCCTTTCACTGGAAATATTAGTGTATACCAGTGTTAGCATGTCGTAAGCGTACACTTTCCTTGTGTTATTTGTTCCAGCTAAGTAAAACAAAGCAGTTAATGTTATCTGGAAGCGTATTCGTGCCTCCAGACTTGATTAATCGTTAACAATTACAATAATTTCAGCAATATGTCCACTAAAGCCTTAGATATCCGGGAAGCTAACGATGGCTAGCTTAGTTTGTTAAGGACGTGGACTCCTTTTTTGCTCCAGTTAAATAAGTTAGCGACACAGTGTTAGAAACATTTTAATTAATAATTAACCAACAAGATAGTTACTAGACAGGTAGTCCACGTCGTCTCAGAAATATCGTATATCATCAAACAATATGTTGGTTTATGTTAAGGAAGTCAGCTGTGAGTAGGAAGTAAGCAAAAGAGTATGACGTGCTGTATGGGTGACTCTTACCTGTCACATATTTTCTTCCATACAAGTGGGAAGTTAAATAATCTGATCCAAAGCTTAAACAAGCTTTTAGTTATAACTTCTTATGAACAGGATCATCATTATATTAACAGAACTGATAGGGAAGGGGTATCCAGGACTCAGCAGAGTCCAAGGTTGTCTTCTGATCTTAAATAATTCAGTAGGATAACATGACTACAGCATAAAATAAGGTTTCTTACAAGACAACTATCACCTGAAATACAACTAGTTAACCTTTTGCTCTGCTGACAGTAATGCAATCTTAACCTTGTGGTCTTACGATTAGTTTGGCAAATGTGTTTATTGAAGCTTCAGTTTGCATTAGGGATAATGATCATTTTCCAATTACAGTTCATTTTTAATTCATATTAGGCATTGTTTCTTTGTTTGAAAGAATGTATCCCAAACACTGGATTGATTTTTTTTAAGATAAGGTATCTCATTGTTACAGTTGATTTCTGGAGTTTTTGTATGGTGTTTCATACAAATCTTTTTTTCTCTTCTGTCAATAGCAATCATAGTGACCAGCACCAGATTATTAGTCTAACAGTTACGATATTTGTTGTTTACTTCCTCACAGCTACAGCAGCCACACTAAATCAGAGTGGAGAAGTTCTGTATGAGATAGCAACAATTCTTGTTCAGCATTGGTGTTGGTTGCTATGCCTGCTGGCTAGTTTAAAACCCAACAGTCACATAAATAACTGTTTGTTTAGTTCAACTGAAGCCCCGTCTCATATGGCCAAGATGAAACCCTGTTTCTCCTCATCACATTCTTTATTGGTTAGGGGGACTGCTGAGTCTCTACTGGGACAGCTGTAAATTCACCTGATGTCCAAACAATTAGACTTTTACTTGGTTTTTGCTAGTTATGGCTCTCTGCTTCACGCATGCAGTCCAAGTAATGTCATATTATATATTTATGCGTGTCTTTATCAGACTGACAATTTAAATGTAGAAGTGGTTTTGCTGGGGGGTGGGGGGTTGAATGACTTCTATTAACAGTGATGTATTCACAGGCTAACTTAGATGTGCATATTAGTGAGTCATTACCAAATCTTTGGATCTGTTTTCATACACATGTATATTAGAAAAGAAAGTGTGGAGTGGGGCAACCAAAAACTTGTATTACGTGCAAAACACTAATCATACATTTCATGCAGAAAGCACATAATCTCATCTACTAGAAGGACAATACATTAGACTGCATGTAAAAAGCAGGTAGTAACACGTGCACACCACTGTGTGTTATGAAGAGCTCTAAATTATTCAGAATGACACACAGCTTATCACTTAAACAGGATGATATTAGATGGAATAGAGTGGTCTAGCCTGATAGGATTTCATTTGTGAGTACATATTAGAGAACAGAGAGAAAATAAAGGGACAAGGGGAGCAGGTTACAACAACTTTACAAATTGTGCAGGGAAAAAGCCTTTTCCCCTGTGGTGTCTGTATTTTCCACTTATTGAAAATGTATGATTATCATTTTGCCATGTTTAACTGTATATCGCTTTCCTGAAGAGAAAGTAGTACTGGATAGATGATATGTCTTGCTTTCAATCCTAAACTATAACATCCTTTTAAGTTGAATAATCCGATGTGATACCACTCGATAGTACGCTGTTTTATCTCTCTCTCTCTCTCTCTCTCTCTCTCTCTCTCTCTCTGGCATGATTCTTGCTTGTTGCTGGTTGTCATGCTCTGGTAGCCTATCTAGGCTTCTCAAGAGAGAAACTTGTTATGAACACTTCACAGTACATGCAAACTACACCCAAACAGGAAAGATCAATGAGATTAATGATATTTCACAGTCTGACTAAATGACCCATTGGGTTCTTAGACGTAGTTGTTCTGCAATACTTGACAAAAGGAGAAATGTTAAAAAAAAAAAAAAGTTTTAGGTACATGTGTCACTACTCGTGACACAGCTAGGTTTTTCTGCCTTTCTTTTGTTTTCTTTAGCTTTGTGGCACATAAGATGACCTGCAGTTTTGTGTGTTGAAAGTGAGGAATGAAAGTGTGCCACTTTGTCTGACAAAACCAGTATGGGCTGTAGTGACTTCTTCTTGTGATCACCACCACAATCTATTGCATGACTTAATGGCAAAACTGATTTTTGTCTTTTGTTTTAAGGTTGAGTTAAACCAACCTTGTTTAGTGAATCATTTGCCGTCATTGCCCAACTGTTGATTGGAAAAGGCTCCCTGTGATCCAGTGGTCTTCCTATTCCACTTAGCCCCTCAGTGTAACTTTTTCTTTAAGTGAAAAACACGTGTTCTCTCTCTAAAACTAATAAAGCAGTGAAAGTAATGGTGTGGTTTTATATTTTGATTATAGAAGTAGTTTTTTTTACTACAAGAATGAGGACTTGTAACTTTAACAGCCTCACCTCTCAGCAGATGCTGGATTTACCTTCTTTATGTGTACCACATTTGATTACAAACACAGCAAGGAGTCCTGATTTACTGAGCCTAACACTAGGTCCATTCAGCTCAGGTAATTTAAATGGTGTTAACACAGACCGCAGATCTCTTGCTTTATTAAAGCATGCCCTTGCCTGACCACCCCTCCCTCTTTCTCTTAGATTTCTGTGAATTCTCAGATTCTTGACAAACCATCATCTTATGCAACAAAGGATGCCCTCATTTCCTCAAGGCCTGAATCTTATTAAACTACAGTTGATGTCACAGAGATACATGTAGGGAAACTACTATTTTGCTATTCAAATAATTCCAAATGTCTCTTAAGCCAAATGAAGGTTGAAGTTGGTTTAATCTAAAGCTCATTCCTCACAGCCACCTTAATCTAAAAATGATCGTGTGTCATGTGGGAATGGGAGCTTGGAGTTGAATTTCCATGTAAAGCTCTGTGGCAAACAGCCAGCTCATGACCTGGAAAGAACCATAAGTCTTATGGCTGGACTCTCGTTAGAACAACAGTAGTGATGCTAGCAACATGGGGTTATGTAAAACACTTCTACTGAGCTACAACAATACTGTTTTACAGATTTGCAGGTGGTCAACTGTTGGTGTCATTAATTATCAAAACATGCTGTGTTGGAATTCTCCTCACTTAATCAGTAGTGTGCTGAATGTATGGGGAAAGATATTTCTGGTTGTGTAGCAGGTTTGATCTGAAATTCTCTCTCACTTGGATTAAAGTAACATTAAGGGCTAATTTTAATTTTACACTTAACCATCTTTGAGTGTTAGTGTGTGGTCCTTGTAGACATGCCTTACATTAAGAAGAACACAATTGTTCATTGGGAAACCAAAGCCTTGCCTTCCAGTAGTTTACCACAATATATTTTAGGGTCCCTGCTCTGTCCAAATGCCTTTTATGTTTCTGAATACAAAATGGATTTGCTTGACAAGTAATTACCATAGTTTCTGTTGCTCCAGCAGCTTAATTATGTACTGTAGGGCACCAGATAAAAGGCCTCATGAGATGGGAGACAAAATGTACCTCTCTGTAGAAGAGGCCACCAGTAATAACCTTCCAGTTTTAAAAGAACTGAAGTTCAGTTATTGAATTTTGAATTATGCTATGTGTGCCAAAAACTTGAGGATGTGGATTTCATAGTTAACCCCGGTAGGTAACAGGTTCCAAACTCGTGTATATCTGTGTAAAATCAGTTTTTGGCAGACATACTGTCTCACCTTACTCTGGATTCATCTAGATCTTGGAGTCTTAACAGCTGACTGGAGTCATGGAGAGTTTTATGGCAACATGAACTAAGGCTGGGCAGTTAATCAAAATTTAGATTATATTGCAATATGTCCGATTGCAATTTCCAAATCACAGAAGAGAGGATTTTTATTTTAAGCAGAAATGTGTCGAAATGCATCTTAATGAGGAACTTCAAAAATGATCACACATTAAATCACAATATTAAAAAAAAGCAGTTACATTATTTTCCCAAATTGTTCAGCCCCACTGTGAAAACATATTGCCATTTTCAAGAAACAAGAGATTAAACTAAAAATCTGAAGAGATCTCAAGTAAGATAAGTGAAGGTCAAATCTAGTTTTAATGGTATTTTTGGGGCATTATTGGTACATATAAAATTAAGCATTAATTCTAACATTTAAACGTGTACTTATAAATATTTAAACCCCTCTCTGTGGCTTAAGGCTTGTGTGCTCTCAGAAGCCTCTCTTGTGTTGGAATTGAATTTCACCTGCCATTCTCTTTTCCATCGGCACTTTTAATACTATGAAAACGGCAGCTCTTAAAGCAATAGTCATCTGTTTGCCTCCTGTAGCCATTCATTGATTCAATTATTTGGGGCTTAAGAAGTTGTTAGTCATTTATTTGTCTCTCTCTGTGGCTTGAATGCTCTGTAAACGTAAAGGTTAGGTCAATGTATTTTGCATACATATTAAAAACTAGGTTATTTGGAGAAATCTGGTGTTAGGATGGAAACTAGAGTGCGTTCACACACACATGACTCAAGTGAACTTTAAAATGTACAGTGGGTGAGTCTTATTTTCCCTGCCTAATGCTGTATTTCTAAATCGGTTGTGACATATCCCGGTGTAAAAATGATAGTACAAGCTTTAGCCCTAGAAGCCTGATCAGTAGTTGTGTAGCCTTTTTCTGTTTATAGGAGCTGTTCGGTGCCAACCCCAAGGCAGCGTTTGCCAACCTTTTTCAATTCTTTTTGTTTTGCAGAGAATGCCAGCTCCGATCAGACTGCGGGAGCTGATCCGGACTATCCGGACGGCACGGACCCAGGCAGAGGAGCGTGAGATGATCCAGAAAGAGTGTGCTGCTATCCGCTCGTCCTTTAGAGAGGAAGACAATACATACCGTTGCAGAAATGTGGCGAAGCTACTTTATATGCACATGTTGGGCTACCCAGCTCACTTTGGGCAGGTATGTGATGGTGGGGGAGTGGGCCATGACTATATTGAGCTTTTGAAATTTTAATGACTATATAGGAATGCTAGGATCATACTGTATTAGATGCTTGCAGGTATTCTTGCGCTAATGTTGGCCTTTGCAAAACTGTCATTAATTGCACAAATGCAGAGCTGTGGTCAACTAACTTTTATGCCTTCATATATTGTCATGTTATGGGATGTTATGTTACAGTAATTAAAGCTGTTACTAATTTTTGATTAGTCAGTCCATTTATCTGAGTGGATGAAAACTAGGGCTTAACAATTTGTGAAAATAATGTAATTGTGATTATTTTCCCCAATATTGCGAGGCCAATTTGATATGCGATTATTTTTAGGTTCCTCATCTTATATATTTTTCAATAAATGCAAGCAATAAAATTCTGTATTATAACTTTCACAATATTATATGGAATATACTAGGGCAAAACAATTTAAAACAAATAGGTAATTGTGATTTTTTTTGGCTCATATTGCAAATTTGATATCAACTGCGATATTGAATGATGATCATTTTTACATCATCTCATCTTAAATAAATAAAACAGGAATGTTTATTATAAAAGACACTTGAATGTTTGCATGATGTGCATAAAATATCTTCTGCAAAAAAGTATAACACTGGTATTTTGACACATTTCAAGTTTAAGAAATATTGCAGCTTTGTTTGTTTGTTTGTTTATTTGGATCCCCATTAGCTTTGGCATCACCTGTAAGCTATTCTTCCTGGGGTCCACAGTTTACATTGTGATAATACAATTTATACAGTCAAATTGCAATTTGTAAATTGCAACAGGCAATATTGTGATTTAATCTAATTTGTAATTAATTACCCAGCCCTAATAAGAACATAAAGCAGAAGAACATGAAGCAGTCTTGATTGCTCTTTATTTGTTTACAAGCAACTGTCGCCTGATGCCTGGAGTCCCACAACAAACCACTAAAGTCTGCTTAGTTCAATAAGTTGGTTAGTTAGTGAAGAAACTGATGATTAAAAATATCATACCTTTGAATCGTTAAGTGATACACTGATTTGATTTCCAGCTGGAGTGCCTGAAGCTGATTGCGTCCCAGAAGTTCACTGACAAACGAATAGGTTATTTGGGAGCTATGCTGCTGTTGGATGAGCGGCAGGACGTCCACCTACTAATGACAAATTGCATCAAGAAGTAAGCAAAGAAATCTTTTTTTCTAAACAATGCTACTTTTTGCAATACAGCTGTTGAACAACTTTGAATACATTAAAAATATTACTTATGTGTTACTTTAGCTGCCATCCAAAAGTACTTTTAAGTTTCCTTGGCTCATTTAGCCTTCTCTTCCCACCCAAGTGACTTGAATCACAGCACACAGTACGTCCAGGGCCTGGCCTTGTGCACTCTTGGCTGCATGGGTTCCTCAGAAATGTGTCGTGACTTGGCTGGGGAAGTTGAGAAGCTGCTCAAAACATCCAACTCCTACTTAAGGAAAAAGGTAAGCCTTATTATTGTGGCGTTTATATGATTAATGATAGATTTAAACTCCATGGTTAATTATTCATGGACTATTGTCAGCATGTGTCTGAACAAATATTAAAAACTAATGAAGTGTGTAGAAGGTTGAGCTGATGGCTTTCTTTTGTTGACAGGCGGCGTTGTGTGCAGTCCATGTCATCAGGAAGGTTCCAGAACTTATGGAAATGTTCCTTCCAGCCACAAAAAACCTGCTGAGCGAGAAAAACCATGGTAAGTGTAAACAGTTTGTCAGGATACAGTTGCTTGCTTGCAAGGAAGAGTGCTTGCCCTCCACAAATGCTGATTTTTTTTCTACTTCCTGCCACTCACAGCACTCTGCTAAGAACAGCTGGGCAGCTCATGTCCTTTTGGTGCTGTCCTTTGCAGAGGAGAGGAGAATTAATGAGTCTGTCATAAACTCTGGGGCTTTTGTGTTCCTCATATAGGGGGGGCTTGATCTTCCTTGACACTGTGTGTCAGTGTAATAGTGATGCTTCAAATAAGACAACTATCAAAGGGATGTTATTTGCTACTATCCTTATAGATCATTATTTTCAGTCCGACTATCCACAGTCTTCAATAATATGGGAGTGTAAAACTGACATGTCTTTAAAAAATTTGAAAGATGCATGTGCAGTAATTACTAGCCCTTGTACTCTGCTCTTATGTAGTGTACATTCACTTTTATTCACCTGACCAATATCAACCAGAACAGAATTTTTGATTACTTACAAAAATACTCTAGAAGTCAGTTTTGAATATTTTAAACATGTTTAGATAACATTCTCATCACCACCACAAATTTCCACTGACAGCACTCAGCTGATGTGTTTTTTCTTAATCTTGCAACGTTCACTATAAAATGATTATTCTGATTTATGATGCTGTCAGCTGATGACCTCTGTAGTTAATCATATGAATGCCAGTGCAGCTGATTTTTTCTTACTTTTGAATGGTACTTCTTTGTGATTGGTTGGCTTGGCCAAACACCTACAGCCTAAGCATGCATATTTGAAGATGTCATGTACAAAACATTTATCATATTTTGATATAAGCTATTGACAGTTGTATACCTCTCATCCACTGTTTTGCACATGCAGTGGATGTTTTACAGCAGAATGAGAAAGATTTTTGTCACATAGTCTGTTTTCAGACCAAGAAAAGCACTTGAGTGCAGAAAAACATTGAGCCATTTCAGTGAGACCAGTTTATTCATTCAACAAAGATACTAATGGTAGGGTTAGATGGGAAAAATAAATGACCATAACAGCTATGTATAAACTTCTCAAATAGTCAGGATCACAGCCAACGTAACACAGACAAAGATTGATTAACCCCATACCATGCTAAATTTAAGTTGATCATAACAAAAGGAAGTATATAAAGTTTAGCCCAATTACAAGTGGTATGTAAGCTGTGGAGACACACACTCAGGGACAAGCACACAAACTACAAGGTGACAGCAAATTAGTGATGGAAAGTTAATTAAGAACTAGACAAACTCAGAACAAAACTGACTCTGTCCACTTTTCAGGTGTTCTCCATACATCAGTTGTCCTCCTAACTGAGATGTGTGAAAGAAGTCCTGACATGCTGGCCCACTTCAGAAAGGTACAAACAGATTTTCTATCTACAGCACCTTAGAATAATGACTGCATTTGTCTTAAGCTCATGCCATGTTTCGTTCTCACTTTACATACGCTTTTCATTTTTGTATAGTTGCTGTAAGTTAAGCTCAGTACTATAAACCTTTGAGGATTAGATTGTGATACAGGTTTGTTCTACATCCAGAGTATGTCTCAGTCTTTGATCTCCTACCGCTGTCTTTTCCTCTTGTATTTCAACTGCTGCTGTACCTCTCCTCTTTAGGTGTAAAAAAAACAGAAGCGCCACACCCCATGCTCATGATCTAAACATTATTTCAAGCTTTTCTGAAAGTGAATGACTTCCAGTTTCCCCTCCCTAACATCTACCTCATATTTTTTCTGTCATTTGTCTTTGTTACAATTCCTGCATTGTGTTAGAATGAGAAGGTAAGAGTACATTCTGATCTCATAGCTGGTGCATGCTGTAATAGTAATCACTCCTCACAGTCACCTCAGACGTAACCCAATTTGTGTTGAGTTCTTATGTCATGTGTGTTTTAATTTGAAATATTAATTTATTCAATTTGTACAGTGATCATGACTATGTCAGTGTTTTGAATATTACTCAAAGAATTTTTTGTTCCATTTGTCAGACACATTTTTCACGATTGTTTTGAGTGTCATTATTAGCCCAATATGCAACTCACTGTTTGCTCACCGTCACTGTCATTTAAAAGCAGCTGGGAAGGTGTGTTTACACATGATTGCCTCAAGTGTTGTTTCCAGTGACAGATTATTCTCACCAGATCTTTGCCATTGTTAGAGGGTGGATATTGCTAACTGTCTCAGGTCTGTAGAGGTGCTTTCTTTAGGAATCTAGTCATACTCAGGCTGACACTTGAAATGCTAAACACTTTCTATGCTCAAAAGAATCCATTCTGGCATTTTGGGTTGCTACTTATTGTCATCATTCTCAAAGCAAGTATGAGGCTTCATATCAGTTTGATCTCCTTGCATCTTGTAACATGAGCTCGTCAGCGACGGTTTCAGTTTAAAACAAATAAAAACTAATAAGAAACGTGCACAACTTTTGAAAAAATCATACCTGTTTTATTTACAAGCAGATCTTGTCAGCTAGTAACTACTAAAACCAAGAATGTCCTCTTTTTTGTTATTTTAATCTCATGTGAGAAGGAAGTTTTTTCTACATTAATACCTTTCTCTAGTTTTTCTCGAGTCTGTGCACAAGAAGGACTCGTTTCAAGCCACTTAGTCTGTGTGGATCCACTTGGTTCTGATACGGTCTGTCAGCCCTCCATCGTAATTTCTTAGAGAATCCATTCTATCATCATCGTCAGCTTACATATACACACTATAAAACCTGTCAAAATTATACACATGCATTTGACATACTCCAGATTGTGCATCCATGTCTACAGTTACCTGTAGACTTTAGTTTTCTTGTGTTTTTAATCAACCATATCAACATTTCAGCTGTTTATACAGGAGTCACAGGAGCTTACAGCAATGATGCCTCCTTCTAAGGGTAGTATGAAAAGTCTGGTGGAGTCACACAAAATCTCGCCCCATTGGAGCAACACACTCAATCCACTTGTTCCAAATTTGGTATTACTTGTCTTTCTGGATCTTCAAAGAATAAGTCAATTTCTCCATTTTACATATTTCAGAACTTTTTTTAATGTAGGCTGCTGTATTTACCCAAAAGAGCCTGTTGCAGTTTTATATCACTGCTCTTTTTCAGACAATGATTGTAGCCCACTAAAAAAACCTTCAAAATTCAGGGGTATTTGAGTTGAATACCTTATACCAGTGGTTCTCAAATGGTGTGCCTTGAGGCAAGTCTAGTCTAGTGCTGTAGGAAATTGTACAACTATACAATATTACTACAACTATATAACAACTAGATACTAGCACAAGAGGCTATATTGCCTTGATATGAACACTGAGAGTGTGGCTTTATCTTTGGTGTGTCTTTGGCATAAAAAATTAGTTGGATCAATTAATCAATTCACCTCCATGAATTCACAATCCAGCAGTTGTCTTTCTGCTATAGTTAGGTATTAAGCATAGAAAATGCTTGATTTATCTCTGTACACCATACAAAGAGATGAAACTGAGAACCAGTCTTCTTATTTAATGCTGGTTAAGACAATAAGTTGCTTCCCAAAACGTTAGAGCGTTCTCTAAAGTTAACATTTTGACAGTCTTATTTGAAAGGCATTAAGAGACTGACATCTACAGATTACGAACCTTTTCAGTTTGAATATAACTTTTATTTCAATTGAATAAACTCAGTCCATTAATATACATCTTTTTATGTAGCTCTGCACCGAAGGGACATGTGTGCATATGCAGTATATTTCCTCTTCATTTTCTAACCTAATACTTTATTTAATCATGATTTTGATTTCACAGCATTAAAATTTTGACAATTTGGGCACCCAAGTTTTAACCAAATAGCTCTGCTTCAATAAACAAATTCCAACAAAAGATTTGCTCTTTAATGAGCTTTGTTGGCTGCCATCTTTAATGAGAATGATGAGCATTATTAATAAATAATTAATAATTAATAGATTCTTGAAGTCAATTTTTGAAAGTTGAAAACTCAATGATCTACACAAAATATTGTGATACCTCTTCTTTTCTGTTGTGTTTTTGGTCTTCTTGTAGCTGGTTCCACAGTTGGTAAGAATCCTGAAGAACCTTATCATGTCTGGATACTCTCCTGAGCATGATGTTTCAGGCATAAGTGATCCATTCCTGCAGGTAATTGTCCCTCTTCTTTGAGATTTGTTTTATTTTTTCAGTGAAGGCCTAGATTTGGCTTAATGTGTTTTACCAAGATTCCAAATATACTGTGAGCAGGCTAAATCCTGCTTCTGGAAAAAATCACAAAGAAAACAAAGTGGCAGACATGGAGTTGACACAAGTTTATCTTTTTTGCACCATTAAGGCACATCATACCTGGCAAGTGAACTGACAGGATGGCACTGATTTCTGTTCTTTTCTTTGTTTAGGTGCGGATATTGAGACTACTGAGAATTTTAGGCAAGAGCGATGATGAGTCCAGTGAAGCGATGAATGACATTCTTGCACAGGTTAGGATGAATCATAATCACTATTTTTTGGCATAAACATCCTACAGGAGAGTGGGTGTAAATTTACAAATGTGTGATACTTGTGCTTGCAGGTTGCAACAAACACAGAGACAAGTAAAAATGTAGGCAATGCAATTCTGTACGAGACTGTACTGACTATAATGGACATCAAGTCTGAAAGCGGGCTGAGGGTGAGTCAATATAAAATGGATCAAATCTTTGCATGAGCATTTTTGAATTTCTCTTTCCTCAAGGTCTGTTATCTTTTAGGTCTTGGCCATTAACATACTGGGACGCTTCCTTCTTAACAATGACAAAAATATCAGGTAATTAATTCACTTGGCCTTTAAGCATTCTTTCACAAGAAGCACCATTGTCAGTCCCTGATGAAATCTTTTAATTAAACTCACAATTCCAGATATGTGGCATTGACATCTCTACTAAAGACGGTTCAGACAGACCACAATGCAGTTCAGAGGCATCGGAGCACCATTGTGGACTGTTTAAAAGACCTGGATGTGTCCATCAAGAGGTACTTTACACTAATTAAAATGAGGACATTAACCACAGCTTTAAATTTCTCACAGTGTTGCCTTTCTGACCCTTGTCTTCCTCTCATTTTTGTGTAGACGTGCAATGGAGCTGAGCTTTGCCCTGGTGAATGGCAACAACATAAGGGGCATGATGAAAGAGCTCCTCTACTTCCTGGACTCGTGTGACCCTGAATTCAAGGCAGACTGTGCATCAGGAGTCTTTTTAGCTGCAGAAAAGTATGACATTGCAAGAATGAAAAATTCATGAGGACTTAACAGAAACGACATAAAATCCACCTGTTGTTTTATAGAATACAGTTTTTGTTGTACCACAGACAGGATAAAGCTAACATTGAAATGCTGTATGATGATAAAATGAGTGATCCATCGTCTGAAAGACGCTGCTGATAACATTTATTTTCTGACAGCATTTGTCTAGTTACTGGATCAATCCTAGTTAACTATAAGTCTTTGTCCTTTGCAGGGACTAATCATAGTTTTCTTTGCATTACAGGTACGCTCCTTCAAAAAGATGGCACATAGACACCATCATGAGAGTCCTGACAACAGTATGTACATATTGGATTTGTTTCTCATGACAGTGCAAGAGTTGACTTAAGTACAGTAATGAATATGAATGAATGATTGCACCAAAAAATGGTTAGAGAAATCCTCAGCTAACTTATTAGATATTTGGGGCATATTCTTTACTCTAATTTAAATTTCTGCTTATATTTGAAGGCAGGGAGCTATGTGCGAGATGATTCTGTTCCCAACCTCATTCAACTCATCACTAACAGTGTGGAGATGCATGCCTACACAGTACAGAGACTTTACAAAGCACTACTGGATGACATTTCGCAGGTATGATCACCTCTCATTTGGGTCAAGATCCTTTATTGCCCTGTTTTTGTGGCTTTAGAGGGTATCAGCATTAAGTTGTATTTCTCTTTGCTCTATAGCAACCTCTAGTGCAGGTGGCATCCTGGTGCATAGGAGAGTACGGAGACCTGTTGGTGTCTGGACAGTGTGAAGAGGAGGAGCCTATTCAGGTAAACTTTGATGAACCTTGTCTAAAACCCCTTTGAAATACATACACACATGTTGAGTAGAAACTATACAGGGTTCCTGCAGATCCTTAAAAAGTTTTGAATTGGACTATTTAAATTTAAGGCCACAAAAACTCTTATTTTTACCAGTGAGAGGTCTAAAATTTTAGGAGACCCTTTGAATTGGACGTGTCTTTATCAAATCTGTATTTTCTAAATACATTTATTCAATTTTAATCACTCTTTTGAGTATATGCTTGTTTTGCGTGTTATGATGAATAAACCATCTGCTGATAGAAAAAAGGGATTTAATGTGCCAGAAATCATCAAATGTGGATGTTTATGACCAAAAGAATTTCTTCATTTGACATTTCATTAACAGTCAATAAACCAGATAATTCAGCTCTGTCCAGTGTACTGTGGTATCTCACGTTCCTTTAATTTTTGACTGTCACAGTGCCACACAAAATACAGTGTTAATTTTTCTCAGTTCAGGTCTTTAAAAGATCTTCAAAAATCCTGGATTTGATTCTTAAAAGTATGTAGGAGTCCTGCTATAAATCTTTAAGTGATATGTATTTCCTTCCTTGTTGAATTAAGGTGTCTGAAGATGAAGTTCTGGATGTGCTTGAAGGTCTTCTTGTGTCCAACCTGTCCACACCTGTGACCCGGGGTTATGCTCTCACTGCCATCATGAAGCTGTCTACTCGCTTCAGCAGTGTCAAGTCAGTTCAGCTTTTGAAACATTTGGTTGCAAAATTAATGATGTTCCTGAGAAAAACCAACTCCATTTCCCCCATTTCTAACCCATGAATGTTTTTCTTTTAGCCGAATCAAGAAGGTGGTTTCAATTTATGGCAGCAGCATCGACGTGGAGCTTCAGCAGAGAGCAGTGGAGTACAATGCGCTTTTCAAGAAATATGACCACATGAGGTGAATTTACTGTCATATTTTTGAGTCTACATTGTACCATTTAGTAGATAAGAAAGAGCCTCTTGTAGTTAAGTTAGGTCAGCCTGTTTCTACTTCTGCCTAATCCTTGTTCATTCTGTGATTACAGGCCAGCTCTTCTAGAACGAATGCCCGTCATGGAGAAGACGGCTTCTAATGGCCCCACGGAAATAGTCCAGACAAATGGGGAGACGGAGCCCTCTGTTGTGGAACCGAAACATCCACCACCTGTCACCCAGCCAGCCAACCAGGTGAGATGATGTTAATTGCTGGAGCATTGTACTTATTTAATATAGTATGCACATCAATATTTCTCCTTGAAAATTAATGATTCCTTGTCTTTCAGGCTAATGACCTATTAGACCTGCTTGGCAGTAATGATGTGGTGTCAGTGATCCAGACCACAATGCCCACTAAACCAGCCTCAGTTGGAGGAGAGCTGCTTGATCTGCTGGGTGATCTCTCACTAAGTGGTAGGATACTTTATTAAAAGTCTATTTCCACTTTTTAGAGCAAAGATAGGACCCAGTGTGCGAGCCACAGCTGTAAATGTAATGTTTAACCCTTTCCTGCTCCTGCTCAGTAGATACAAATTTTGTTGTTGATGTAAAAGGGTGAACCCAAACCCTGGTGTGTTGCTGTCCCCTCTTTCTAGGTGGCCCTCCCCCTGCTCCTGCTCCCTCTGTGCCCACTTCCCAACCCTCTTTCCTCCTGGATGGGCTCTCCTCACAGCCCCTCTTTAATGATATTGCAGCTGCAGGTGAGAATCAGCTGCTCCCATTGACTGTCCAGACCAAGACATTCAGTAGTTTGTGGACTGACCCATGTTTATTAAAGCACTTTGTTTCTGTTTTTTTTCCTGTTGATTACCATGTTAAATCAAATGTATGCTACTCATCACATGCATTAATCTTTGTATGAACTGCTTCTCTAAACTCTCTGCCTAGCTATTCCTCCTATGACAGCATACAACAAGAACGGTCTGAAAATAGACTTCACGTTTGAGAGAGCTAACCCCAATCCAAACATCGCAGTCATCACCATCCATGCTTCCAACTCAACAGAGGCAGATATGACGGACTTTGTTTTTCAGGCTGCAGTACCAAAGGTAAGCAAGCACAGGCAGGACAAACTGTAACATGTACTGACATGTACTGATGTTTATTAGGGAAGCCTCGATAGTTTTTTTTTCCCTGCGCATGCATCGATAATAATCATCAGGGCAATCTGCTGATACCAGTACTAATGCAGATCATGTCTTGTGTTTTGATGGTACACCTGGTTCCATCTTACTAGCTTTTAAGTGTAATGGGACCTGGTAAAATAGCAAAAAATCATTTTTATTCAGTGAAGAACATGCTTTCACTTAGTTAACAGAAATACACAATTTGATGATTCATAAATGATGTGTTCATTTATTATAATTATTTGACAGTTAATATTCTGGAAAAATTATGAAGCCTATTCAACAGGCTTAACAGTGCAAATAGTATAATGAAAAGAAATTAGTCTCAGAACTAAACTAAGTCACGCTGTAAAACTGATGCAGTTTCTAAGAAAACAGTTATTTAACCTCCAGATAACTAAATTTATTCAACCTAAATGTTCTTTTCTTTTTTTAATATGCATTCAGACTCATAATGATGAATTTTTGAGTTACTTTTTAATAATAATAATAATAATATCTTGAATTTATATAGCGCCTTTCAAGAAACCCAAGGACGCTTTACAGGAACACATAGACATGGACAAACTATGTGAGGGGTAGGATGAGTGTAAGGGGTGGTTTAGTAAAGAAGCTTGAGACATTTTTTGAAAATGTCCAGAGATGGAGCACTACAAATGTCTGCAGGAAGAGTGTTCCAGAGGGTGGGAGCTGCAGCACTGAAGGCTCTGTCTCCATAGGTTCGGAGTTTGGTTTTGGGCATGGAAAGTAGGCCGGTGTCTGAAGATCGAAGGTTGCGGGATGGTGTGTATGGATGGAGGAGATCAGAAAGGTACTGGGGAGCCAGAGCATGGAGAGATTTGTATGTGAGGAGGAGGACTTTGTAGTTGATACGGGACTTGATAGGGAGCCAGTGGAGGTGGATGAGGGTCGGAGTGATGTGTTGCCAGGGTCTAGTGCGGGTGAGAACTCTAGCTGCAGAGTTTTGGACGTACTGAAGCCTGTCCAGGGTTTTGCTGGGAACTCCAGACAGGACTCCATTACAGTAGTCCAGGCGGGAGGTTATGAAAGCATGAATGAGTGTTTCAGCCACAGAATCAGGGAGTGATGGTCGGAGTCTGGAGATGTTCTTGAGATGATAGAAGGCAGATTTGGTGACAGACTTTATGTGGGACTGGAAGGAGAGGGTGGAGTCCAGGATGACGCCCAGGTTTCGGACCTCGGAAGATGGACAGATGGAGGTCCCGTCCACATCGAGCATGAGATCTCCAACCTTCTGCAGCAGCGCTTTCCTACTGACTGAACCTTAAATACATCATAAAGTAACATATATTCATCACATTTAAGTGGCAAACTAGCTTTTATCCTCCCAGTTTCAACATGGATTTCAACAGTGTTAATTATTTTCAGCATAAAGTACGACTAAAAATGTTACTTGATTACCTTTTTCTATATATTACTAGGACTAGCTGAAAATGGGTCTTTGATGAAAAAAATAGTGTAGTTTTTGGGGCACAGATGGCCTTGTAGTTAGTTCACGCCCCATATGTTCGGGTGACTCTTTAACTGCATGACATTCCTTAATCTCTCATTCCTGTTTCCAGCTCTATCCACTGACCTATCACTCTATCAAAGGCACCACCCCCACCCCACCAAAAAAATTGTTCTGTTTTTGTCAAGGAGACTAAAACTTGATTAAAATGTGATTTAGTTTTCTTTAAACATTCAGAATCCACGATATTGCTCCACTGTGGGTAAATCTGTTAGAACACATCATATCTGTAGCTCCTCTGGAGGGATCCCAGGTTTTGCAGGGTACATAGAACATACGGGTATGATTTGGCACCAGATACAGTAAAAAAAAAAAAATGAATGTTTTAGCTAAAAATTTTAACTGAAATGTAATCACTTTTTATAGACTTAAACTGCTTCAAAGTGTTTTTATTTTAGTTCGTGTCGATTTAAACTAGAGTAAAACTGTAAAAAGTAGAAATAATTCAAATGTAATTAAAACTAATGAACATTTTAGCCTTGGACTAAGATGAAATATAGCTGTCAAAATTAACACTGGATTTCAACATAGACAACACAGTTTTTAACTAAGGATTTCACTATTGGATAACCTTTTTTTTTTGACTTGAAGGACTTTTAAAAAAGTTTTGGGGATCTTACTGTGGCAGCTTTAACTATAGGAAAAGAATGACTGACCCCTATGGCAGCAACAGACAAACTGACATTTTTTCAAGGTGATAGCTGAATGCACTGTATTTTGGTTAATATAATATGGTTCATCAAATGTGCTTTATACTTATAGGCTGTAAATTCACTGAGCCTCTGTAATTACACTGCATTGCACACACTGTGTTTTTCAGTAGCAGACACAAAATTATTAACCACAGGTGATCGGTTTTGGTGATCAGTGACTAGAAGCATTAATACTGATACAATACAATACAAATAAGAAATTAATAAACTTTGTCTGATAGTAGTTTGCCAGGGCATCTCTTGTGTTTATTCCTAATGAGTTTCCTCATTAGTTTTACAGGGTTTAAATCCTACAGTTTAGCCCTTCTTTGGACAGTGGATTTGATGAGTGATCAAGCCACTGATGTGTACACCATCTATATTTCTCACAAACCCTGCTGACTCCTAAAACAGATGATGGCAGTGATTTCGTGTACAGTGCTACTTTTTAATTTTGGGATTTTTTTAAAGAAACCGCTTTGCATACCCTTGCATTTTTTGTAAGCTATTTTAAGGTGCCTAGTATTCTCCAGGCAGAGCAAAGACACTGACTTCATCACTGTACATCAACTCCCTCTAGTGCCAGTATTCTTATACTGTGCCTGTGTTTGGCCAGATTGAAAGATTAACCCCTTTTATGTGTTTTGGAGATCTGGCAGTCATGAAGGATCAGGCAAAAAAAGACCATATGAGTGGTGTTCAAATGTCTGCATTTTCTGTTTATCACAGTATCTGATCATAAATTTAAAAGGTCCCTTTAAGCTGTTAGAATAGTGGATCCACCAGTAGTGGTCAGTATGTCATCAATGTGGTCATCTCTCTCATTTCTGCATAGTTAACCTTAAACCCCTTAAACAAAGTGTCTCCTTTCTGTTTGTCAGACATTCCAGCTGCAGCTCCTCTCTCCTAGCAGTAATGTTGTCCCAGCACTCAACCAGGGAACTGTCACACAGGTCATCAGAGTCCTCAACCCACAGAAGGTAAGTTTGGCCTTTAAAATACAATGATATTGTGCAATGAAATATACTTTTAAGACCTCTGTGGTCTTAAATTATTTTCAAGAAAATTCCTCTGTTATAAACACAATCATCCTCACAAAATTTCAGCAACAGCTACGAATGAGGATCAAGCTGACATACACCCTCAAAGGCTCGCCTGTGCAAGACCTGGCTGAGGTTAATAACTTCCCCCCTCAGTCCTGGCAGTGATGGGCTGCTTCTGTCGCTCTTTAAAGCCCCACCAAGGGAACTATGAAAACGATTTTCCTTTCACCTCCCTCCTTTTCTTCCAACGGATCCCCCTGTGACGTCACTGCAGTCCGCTGCCCTCAAGTTGCATGGGAAGCAGCAGAGCATCTAACAGGAGAAAAATACAGATGTTACGAAGACCCTTTTGACTATTGGAATCCCCAGAATAATTGGGAAACATATCAATCAATGAACTTTTGTATTTTCTTTTCTTAATTGGTTTTCATTAACTCTTTGCGTAGTTGTACAATTTTTTCACACCCTTTGCCCAGCACCATTACCGCTCCCACAATAGCACATATGCACACCATCCACTGTGGTGCACTTTACCTCTTATGTCACTGTAGAGACAAAGTGTGACCACTATGAGCACTGCAGTAACTTTAGTTTTACTCTCATTCATAATTAGCTAAAATGCAGTTGAAACAAATTGCTTGATTAATATTTGTGATTGGCTTTGCATTCAGGTCTTTTAGTATGAACCTACAGTCCTACAATGGCAGCAGAAAAACCTTTGAAAGGTCTCGTAAGTAACAAGGACTTAGTGGATAACCCATTTAACCCCAGTATATGATATATAACTTGTCAGAGTTGTATTCATTTTGAATTACATTAATTTGCTTAAAGCATGTTTGAGCATTGTTAGGATCGCAATCACACCTCAACTCAAGCTCTAAGGGGATATCCTGGTTCAGGTAGTTGGCCTCTTCATCCTATATTTTTATAGGAAGTTGTCTGTTCTGTCTCTGTGATAAGATCGTAGACAGATCCACCATGCCCTGTCTGGCTGATTTCAGAAAATTTGCTCAGATCTACCTGCACAACTCTCTTAAAATCATCTCATCTGTAGCTTTAGGTTAAGATCTGTATTTAAAATATGAATGGTTAATTGCTTTCATAGTGTGATAAAGTTTGTTCATTCAGGATGGATACAATCCACGGCTAAAATCTATCTTAAGAGAAAGCCGATTGCATTTATGTCTAAGATCTACGTTTAAACTTTTTCTGCATCTGTGTCCTCACAGTGTAGCCTGCAATTGAAATACATTTCAGATTTGTTTTATCTGGTTGAACTTAAGTCACCATGCACATATATGTAAATGAAGCTTGTTATGAATGTAGTTACATGCACTGAATGCTTTTTTTCCCTCAAGTCTTCTTTTTCATGGCCGTCTACTTTGATGGAGACGTCGTTCTTATCCGCACTATTTTTGTGAAAGTATGTTTTATTTCTGCAGTAATTTGACTTAATTATTTATGCCTGATATCAAAGTGATGTGCCTTTCTGACTTAGCTAGATAAAAGCCCCTGAACTATGGAGTTCTGTATGAGCTTCGTTTGTAAGTCTGCTTGTGTGTTTAAGCCTGAGGGGAACGGTCCTGATGAATTTGAATTGGTATATCACTTCATTTTACACTTTTACTTTTTCACTTCTGTACCTCATACCGAGTGCGATCAGTCACCTACTGGTACTGTCCCATCTGGATGTCCACAGCGTTGAAGTTTATCTAAACAAATATACCAACATGATCCTGTTCTTTCTTTCATACTGTACATTTAAAAATTCTGGTTTAATGGTATCAAAACAAATCAAATTAAAGATTATGGCAGCTAATAGATGCAATTTAAACAGGCTGGCATTAAGTGTTATCAGAAATTGTTTCATTGGAGTAAAATATCATTGAGAGTCTCCCCATCAACAAACATTAAAATGTGAGATTGGATCAGGTGGTGAGGTACTGGGATGGGCTGTTCTGTGATGACTGTTAGTTTGATTTTTTTGGCTCTCGTCTTCTCCAAATCAGATTCTGGCCATGCTGTCGGGGACAGTAACCTGAATACCTCAAAATGTTCTCTCTTTCTGTTAACTTTCAGTTGCAGTAAATTGACCCACTTTGTGAAGTCAAGAATTGCAATCAAGAGGAGCATCTGCATGAAAGAAACTAACAGTTTGAACATGCCATTACTAAACAAGCTTAGCAGCCCTGTGATGTTGTGTTGAGATCCTCAGATGTTCAATCAGGCTGTATTCTTTTTTTCTTTTCACTATGCTTCACTTATCTTCTAACTTCTGTGACCAAATCAGAGAAACTATTAGCTTTGGAAATATTTTTGAGCTATGATATGTGTATATGGAGAAAATTATTTCAGTTTAACCTTTTTCTGTTATTGACAAATGCTATATTGGCTTTTTTTTGTACATATTGAGGGCTTTTACAAGTTTGTCTCTTGTACTATCTTTCATCATTTTTTTAGATACCATTTTCTAAAAATTCCAATTATTCACATGTATATTGTCTAAATAGATTAGTCAACAATAGTCTATATAGACTTCCCTGTATCATCACTCATTCATTGTAAAAGATATATGATCTGCTGCCTGTACATTGTATATAGTTGTAAAACAAAAGCTGATCAAATTAAATAAAACCCACATGAAGACATAAGATTAGCTAGGAAGTATAATTGTATGCATATGTACAAAAAATCTTAAAAGGATGCAATTGAACTGCATTTGATTAACTTTTCTTCTTTCTTCAATCATGATTGGATGTGTCATCTTTACTTCTTTTATAAAGGTGGTTTGGTGAGTCAGCAGGCGACTAATTGGGGGTTTCTTATGATTTTGAAATAAGGGTTGAGTCTGTCCTAACAGATGCTGTCTGAATGATGTACTCTGAGAAACCTAAGCACAGTGCTGCATAGCAGCAGAAGTGGCACCTTGCTTAATCTGCTTCCAACCCTCAAACGCCTCTGTCCACGCCCTCTCTCAAGGGGCAGGTTTTGCCAAGATGTAACTCTTCTTTTTGGCCTTATATGTGGTGGATTGTCTGCACCAGTGACAATTTAAGTCTATTAAACTCTCTTGAACTTACAAATTGATTTGTGAAATTTTGCCCCTTGGTCTTGGTGTGCTTTCACAGTTGCCTGGTTATTTTTTCATCTGACATGTAGCACCTTTCTGAAAACATCAATCAGGCCAGGCCCTACTTCTATCCTCTTAAGAGTTATCTTTCATCGGTCCAGTAGGTTTAAGTTGCAATTGAGGTTTATTCAAACAAGAGCTCAAAGATGTTTTATGTGCTAAGTGTGTGCTGGTACAGTGCTGTCTATACTTGGTTTGACAAGGCTTTCTTCTGGCTATCTTTCTTTGCTTTTGTTCCTTGTTGCTAATGTTTGTTTCTTCTTGCACACCTCTCAGCTTCTGTTAGTTGTCTCTGATATGAAAGGTGGAGCTGAAACATGAACACATCATGTCAAGTTGATCTGAGCCCTTATTTGTTTGAATTTTACTTTACATGGAAGTTTATCATGGAAATATAAGAAGAAGGAAGGTTTATTTAGTCTGTGTGTTTATACAGAGCTGCTTTATCCCCTTTACAACCCTGGGACAAGCCTGTGCTATATGTTAATATCCACAAGGGGGAGTTGTGCAAAACATAGGGCTGATAGTATGGGAAAGGAAGTTTGATACATCTATTCCTGAATGTTTATGTTGGTGTTGTGTGTGTCTTATTCAACCAGTAATCTTTCATCCACTTCTGATTAGTTTATTTTCAACGATGATGTATCTCATGCAGTTTTCAATGTAAAAAATGGAAATAAACCCAACATAAGTGCTCTGGACACTATTAACTCAAAAGGAAGAAAAGCAAAGGAAACAAATGTCCATCAGCATTTGAAGTGAAACTTGTATGTGTGTTTGTGCGTGTGTGAGAGAGCGAGGATGATGGTGTGTTACATGTCTTTTCTCTAGATAGGACATGATTTCTGGCTGCAGTTTCAACTTTCAGCTTCTGAGCTGCATGTGAAAACCAGTGTAAATAATGTCATTTCTACTCTTGACCTGAAGCTTTTTTTTTGAAATGCAAGAAAAGTTTAAATTATAAAATCTGTCATGCCACTTTAAAGGGTCAGTGCTAACATGTACAAGAAGAAGTTATTCAGATTGTCCTTAAAATACTGTCAGGGTTTCTAAGAGGGCAAAGAAAGTGCACATCAATCATTTGGATAAATTGGATAGTTGTTTTTTTTTTTTCAATTTCTTTTTAATTTTTAGGGTGAATTCAGTGTTTAAAGGGCTGGAAGAGCATCTGAATTGCCACCATGTTCACTTTCCCTGTTGAATTAAAAAAAATTAAAAAATCCATTGTATTTTCAAAACAAATCTGTTTGTAACCCCTGAGGCCTGTCCGGACTGTACAACAATAAGGTTACTGGTTTGCTGGGAGAGGGTAGAGGCATGGGGTTCACTTTTTCCAGTCGAGTATGACATGTTGAACTGGATTCCAGTTCCATGGCTTCAAGGTGAGTGTGAATGTCAGACTGAAAGTATGAAATAATGATTAAAGATGAAAAGCTGTAAACTATTAAATGGGATATTTTCAATTTATGCTGTGTATTCTTGTCTTTGGGTTGGAGAAAATGATCAAGCGAATAAAAAGTTAAAATCTAGTTGATCCTTGGTAGTTATTTTTCCTGGTTTGTGGATGTGGCAAAACTTGTTTATTGAAAGTGACTACTTTGAAGCAGTGTTTAGCAATGTTTAATTTCAAAATTTTAATGGGACCGTATAAAGCTGTCCATCAAAAGAAATCTCAATATTCGTGCAGCTCCTGAAAACCAAAGTGGTTCAAAATGACTGATGATCTTTTAACCTTTTGGATTTTTTTAATTTTTTAAATCTTCAACCAACTATTATTTTCTTTAGCTGTCTCACTTGTTTTAACTAACCTGAGTGTACACCATAGCTCCCTGCTCTTCACTTAAATTAAAACAAGGCCTCTTTTTGTGGGCAGAGCATACATTGTACCATTTACTGCACATCAGAAACCTCTGGACATACAGAGTGCAAAATGCTATGTGGCAAAGAACTGCTGAATCACCATCATCTTGTTTTCATGATCTGGGAGGCCAGAATTGTGGATGAAAGTAAAATTCTATTTGTCCGGCAGCACTGTAAGTGGCTGCATATAATTTAGGACAACCAACTTGATATGAGTGGATAAATACAGTTTACTATCTGTAAAATAAATGTCCCTGACAGTTTAAAAAATATAGTATAGCACTTACAAATGTACAGGTTTTTTTTTTAAAAAAGAATCAGGTTCCCTCTGCTTGACAGAAAAACCTGCAGAGGTCCATTTGACCCGAATGGTCCATATAGGATTTAAATTATGTGTTAGTTGTGGATATAATCTGATATTTTTACAGTTAACCAAATAACTACCTCATAATAGCCACTTTTGTGTTATTTAACAAGTTATTAGCTGATGTTTATATGAGGTATGCCTGCGTCTACACACGTCTTCTGTTGGTAACTATTCAGTTAATATCAAAATTAGCAATGAGTGATAACGTCTTGTTCTCTGGAGCCTCCACAGGTAAAAAAATTTGTCTTTAAAAAGTTTTATTAATATCGACTGTGTAAACCAACGCTTTAAAACCGTCGATACAACGTTATATCCCCCAATGGACACGATGGATTATTGAAACAGATTTACATTGGATACCTCTGTTATACTGAGACAAGATGAAACATACTGATGGACTTCTTATGAGATAATACGTACTATTTATAGACACCATGTTAATGTCGTAGCTTCAAACTTTGCCAAAATATCTTCAGTGGTTCATATTGTGGTGTAATTACTATATTTTAAAGAAAATTATCATTTTTATTGTCAAACAGTGATTTGTTGTAATTTAAATTTAAATTTAGAAAACAAGCTTCCACATTTATGTCACTAAAGGCGCAGCGTTGAAAATCCAAGTCCCACAAGGCAATGGGAGAGTCAGAGTGGATGTCCCGCCTGAGGAAGTTTGCAAGCACTGCGGCCTGGCCTGCAGGTGAAGGCAACAGGCCTGCTCCCAGACAGAAGAAGTGGCATGAGCTCGTCTGGTGTTGTAAAATAACATCACAGGCGCCTGAGCAGATATGATTCAGTGATCAGAAACCGGGATACTAGTTTTTCTCATGTATACGGGAATATGAATGACCGGGTTTCTCTTTGCGCATGTAAACTCGGTATCCCGATTATGATTAAAACCGGGATATGACTCATAACCGGGATACTCGAGATATTACAGTATCCCGGTTTGGAGAAACCCGCTTTTGCTACCTTTCCAAAAGAAAACGGGATATTGTGCCATGTATACGCAGTACCCCGTTTTCTCACACTTGTAGACTACCTGCGCATGCGCAACTTCGATTCATCTTCATTTCACTTCAGATAGGATACTGTAAATACTGCGTGGCGGAGGAACAGCTGAGCTCTGCCCAGAGAGAATGACAGCTGAGAGGCTGTCTGCAGCGGATCAGTCTGTGAACTGACGGCAGTTTTGTGTCAAAACGCGCTCATATTTAGATCAAACGTGAACTAAACAGTTTAATATGCAGCCATGAATGAAACATGAGCGTATTTTTACTGTGGAGACAAGAGAATGACCGCAAACGCCATGAGTCAGCGGGAATTAAAGCTCTGTGAGCTGAAGATGGAAAGACGGCACTCGGTAAGAATCCTGAACAGAAACGACGACGCTTGTGGTGTACTTTTCAAAATAAAAACATAACCTTTTTCAAGAGCCACTTTGAGCTGCCCCCGTTTTATCAGGCTTTTATTTTGAAGTGGTTTCCGGGACAGTATTTAGTGAAGTCAGTCAACTGCAGATTGCTTTGTGCTTTCTTGGCGTCTCAGCCAAACTTTCATAGGAGCGGTATATTATCCAGGGAACACCGGACTATGTAGCTGGAGAGTTGAGTTTTTTTTCCTTCTTTTCTGAAATACACTGACAAAGTGAAGAGTTCCCCTTTATTCAACGTCAACCAACACAATAAAAACGTCTGTATATTAAACACATGGAGCGAGGCAGCCTTACAATTTCATGGCATGTTCCCTGTTGTATTTGACATAATTGATAACGATGGATTTTATATAGGCTCTTTGTTGTAAACAAGGATTATATGAACGTGAGTGAATATTCCGCCAAAAAAAAACCCACGTTGGATTAGTATGAGAGGGTTGTAGCCAAAACCGTGGTCTGTCCAGGGACCATGGCATCAGCTACAACCCCTGCTGGAGAGAGACCATGGTCCCTGGACAGACCATTGAATCAGCTACACCCTCTGCTGGGTTTTTAATTCTAAACCAGGCTAATTCAGAGGACTGTGACTTCAGCAGAAATCAGTCCACGACATGTTAACAATTAGTATCCAAAATTATTATTAGCCTAGTTACCAAAAAAGGTGGTTAGGTTGGAAGTAGCAAAAGCGTATCAGTTAGCTAGCATATTGCCAAACCTGTAAACTTTTTAAAGCGTCTTACAGTCGACATTTAGACTCTTGAAATACTTATTTTTTATATGGCAAGAGTAAAAGAGTTATTAATGACACTTAAGACTCAACCCATGGATATATGGCTGTAAAAAATATTCATATGGTGTTATTAAATTAACTTGTTACTAAGCAAATCTAGCTAATCAATTCACTAGCATAAACGTTGGCTAAAATCTTAACGATGCCATCCATTGTCTCACAATGGATAGTCAAACTTTTGAATTACATTTTAATATTGGATAAGGTTTTACAGTGTCATTAATAAGGATGAAGATCTATCTAATTGCCATACGGATGTTAAAAAAAATAGTAAACACCAATAAATTACCATAGGTTAGGTAACCAGGTTGGTAGTCAGTAAGGTCAAGTTTTTTTTTTTTTTTTAAAGAATCATTCTTCATCTGCAGTTATACAGATTCTTTGAAGAGCATTCACCCCCTTGGGTGATTGAAAATTTTATTGATTTTATAAATCAACCATGGTGAAAATGATTTTTTTCATTTTTTGACCAAAAAACACTCTTTGGTGTCAACGTGAAAATAGATGTCTACATATTAATGTCAGTCAGATAATATGTAATGTAAAATAAGTGACTGCATAATATTCACCCCCTTCAAATCAGAATTTAGATTCAACTTTGGCTGCTATCACAGTACTGAGTTACTTTGGATAGGTCTTAATCATGCTTGCACATCAACACTGTAATTTTACTCCATTCTTCTTTGCAAAACTGCTCAAGCTCTGCCATGTTGCTCAGGGATTAGGCATGAACAGCCCTTTTCAGGTCCACCCACACATTCTCTAATGGATTGAGGTCTGCCATGGGTTGCACCAGCTATGTGTAAGTTCAAACGTAGCCTAGTTTGAACGGAAGTTCTTACTTTACGCTCCCCTAACATTTAAGGTGTTGCACCAGCTGTGATAGTTTCAACGTAGGCTAAAGTTATAACTTAAATCTTACACCTAACCCCTACTAGGTGTAAAGTCCTCTGTCTTGGCTATGGCTGTCATAGTGATAGCTCTAAAAAGTGATAACTCAGAGAGTGACGAGGAGTTGAGGATTTTAACGGAAATTTGGAGTCAGCACTGTGTTCTCCATTATTAGTAACACAGTTGTTTTCCATGAGCGGAGTTCATTTCCGCCGTCCACTGTTATATTATCTCGTGTTGATAGCGATTTCACCACTGGATATCAGTGTTATTTTATACTGGCTCTAGGTTTAGGCTGTAGGCTTCACAATACTCACATAGGCAAAATGCTTTGTCACATTTTTCATCCACACTGGATGTTGTTTGATGATTAACGGCAGTTAGCAAGCGTTATTTTTAGCTGTTAGCATCTGTAGCAAACAGGGGTTAAAAATGCTTTTCAGTGATTGGTTAAAGTAAGAGAATACGTCATATCTCCCTATATTTTGTCACATCCATTTGTTTTGCCATCTATCTTTACAAGCCTGGCCTTAGAGAAGCATCCCCACAGCATGATGCTGTCACCACCATGCTTCACATCAGGGATGTTGTGTTTGTGTTGATGTGCAGTGTCTGCCAAACATAGCGTGTTGTCTGATTGCCAAAAAGCACCACTTTGGTCTAATCAGATGAAAGAACTTTCTCCCACTTAACCATGGAGTCTCCCACATGCCTTTTGGTGAACTCTAATCAAGAATTGATTGGTAACCAGGAGTACTGATTAACCAGCGACTGGACCTTCCAGAAACATGTATCTTTATACTACGGTCACTTGAGGCACATTCACTGCACTCAAGGGATCCCAGTTTCACTTATTGTGAGACTACTAGCATTATTGAATTATGTCTGATACTTTAAAGGGGATAAATATTTCTGCTGTCACTTTTTTTACATTACTTTTTTTTACATTACTTTGTAGAGATCTGTCTTCACTTTGACATTAAAGAGGTTTTTTTGTTGTTATTTTAATAAATAAAAGAGTAAAACATCCAAGGGGTGAATATTTTTATAGGCATTTTATCTGTTGTATGAAATTATTAATGTTTAATATGTAATGTAGTGAAATAATCATTTGCCAAAGAATAACGTTGTAAATTATCGATTGCGCAGCATTAATATAACTTGTGGATCACTCATTATTATAGCCAGATGTTGCTCGCTTATTAACGAAAAAAAAAACAGCGGCATTATAAGAGCTTTTAAATATAAAAGGAAAATTACATCACTCATACTGTAATACAAATGGACCTACAAACTCAGAAACAGACAGTAGATGAAGACACGCCCTTCAGAGGGCATATCGTGATTTTTCATTGTGAGCAGCATCAAGTGGTAAATGACTGCCCTGGGGTAAATGTGTCAAGTCTGCCTTCAGAGAGGGGCAGTGGCTGATGAATAATAAACACTCTGAACCCGCCCATTTAATGTTTATTGATCAGCTCTCCAGCAGGCCTATCTGACAGCGGTCAGATTCAGTCTGGATATGGCGTCGCAGCACCGACACAGGATGAATTTTCACCTCTCCGTGGGAATTTGTCTGTCGCACACCCGGACGGCGCTTCTTGGTTTTTGTCGCTCTTAATAGGGATCATACATGGCGATGGAGGACGTGGATAATAAGACAGCGGTTGAGGCGGCTAACACCAAAACGGGCATCAAGAAAGGAGGTGATGTCGGAGATAACGGGGCTTGCATAGACAGGCAGCCGGACACGGTGGTCCACCAAGCGGGGCTGAATCAGACTGCAGGTCGCGGCAGCCGCAGTGGTCATGGAGCCCATGCTGCAACGGGGATCCGAGTGCTAAAGGCAAGTCATGAACGAGAGAAATTACAGTCTCTTTGCTGCTATAGAAGATTCAAGCCTCACAAAGTGTCCGATAAATATCTCTATATGGTGTTACATGTCAAGGCTTTATTACATTGCAGTATGTGAGTCAAGCAGGGCAAAGTGCACGAGAATGAAAACGCATCCTTGTAATATTATGTAATGCCTGTGATACCTTGTGATTGATATCCTCTGGTTGATGATTGATATGAGGATGATTGCCATTAAAAGAGGAATGTAGCAGAGCCAATTAACAGCCACAAACCACAGTGACACACACGTTAGCTCACACACTGAAGGCAGTTAAAGCTTTTACAGGGAGGCCCATTGCTGCACACTTTAAATGAAATTGTAGGGCAAGATACATGATCTATAATGACACATAATTCCCTTAGGAAGCAGCCTGCTGTGATTGTTTGTGCTAGACAGACACATATGCACACAGAATGTGGCTGTTGTTCAGTTTTCTGTATGCATAACAAAACTGTAGATGAAGGGATGATGCTCAGAAAATCAGAAAAAAAGGAAATACACCCCGCTCTAAAAAAATGCATCATTAAAGAAGTTAAATGGATTTTGTCTGAGTTGATAAAACCTTACTTTTTATCTTTTAAAAGTTGTTGGCTGCTAAAACATTGGACTTTGTGTATTACATCATGGGATAAATCCAAACCCTACATGCATGCAAGTTTGTGCTTAAATATGGATGATGGAGAGTACAGTTTGTATTATTGCGACATACCACGTCATCTGTAAGCCTAAATGGTAACTCCAGTAAAACTATCATTTGCAGACAAATTCATCTAATTTCATTAGAAGGGAATATAACATACAGTGTATTTATCTACTACTCTCTGCTACAGGACAGGTTAGCTGAACATGCACACTCTTAACAAGCCAGGCCCTTTATCACAGTCACAGTCATTTATACCTGGGAGCTGCCCAGTTGTAACTGGTCTGACCACTGGGTGATTGCTGAGCAGACATCAGTGAAGTTAATGCTTCCCTTACACACTCCTTTGATAAATTAAAAGAGCTGATTAGCAAATGGGTTAAGCAGTACACCTGAAGCAAATGAGACATTCAGACTGACCTCATAACAGTTACACTCTCACCTCATTAACTTCTGTAATAATGATGCTCAGATTATTTCTGCAAGTTAAACGTGGCTATAATGCCCCTTTCCACCTCTGAACATAGTCTCTCTGTGGTCTAAGTGAAATGCCAGCTTCGGTCAAGATATAATATGGATCAGTCGCCATAGAAGGTTTTGACCCTGTATAAACCATCTCTAAAAAGACTTGCCCCATCTCACCCCACCCATCTCTTCTATGGGAGTGTACTGACATGAGCACAGCTGTGTGCTATCAGAGCAGGAGATAGAATTACCAGTAGAAAAGCAGGTATCATTATGATGACTCTCAAGATGACAACACAAGGAGTGCAGATCCTGTTTAGTTTTCAGACATTAACTGTGATGGCTTCTCAAAATTTGGGGGTTCGTTTATACTCTGGATACCCAAATATATGAGCAAAAATACTAAAAAGTTGGGGTTTTTAGTGCTAAGTTTTTCCATGATCCTTGACAGGAGATAAAAACAGCATGACCCTGCTCATTATATGGAAGACAACATAATTATTTTCACACATTTTATGAAAATAACGTCAACGGGAAACTAAGTTGTGTTGCAAACCATTCAAAATTCATTGATCCATTAGTCATATAATAGAACATGAAATATTATCTGAACACTGCTGTTGATATTGAGAGGCTCCCCAAGTGAATTGATCAGTGTAATTAAGAGAGTATTAATTGAGAACTTCTAAAAAGCTATTTAAAAAGAAATAATTCAGTAGTTATCTAATAAATTGTCACAGCTCAATTTGGGTTTTAACTGTTGGCAGGAACAAAATAATCACCAACAGTATAATAGAAAATGTTGCAGGTCCCTGGAAATTGTGGCCAGGAAACTAAGGCAAAAGCGACATTTTTTTTTATTTAATCGATGACTATGGATTTTCCCCTGATTTTCATCACTTGCAGAGGTCTAAGGTGCATCCTTCACAGAACAGAAAACAATGTAAAGTTTGTGCATCTTCTACAGAGCCCAGGACAAGAATAATGTATAGATTAATACATAGCACAATTCCTTTGTTGTGCCTGTGTGTCTGTGTTTCATAAGTTGCTGATTTTACAGAGATGTTATGACATTAGCAGAACATCAGCCATTATCACATTTATACGGTTTAGTGTTGCATGATATCAGAGTTACATTAGGGGACTGCACAGCCGGCTAACATCTCTCCAAGTGATTAGGCAAATGCAAACAAGCCTTTTCAGTAAGTGTTTGGCTGAGTCTACAGAGAACAAAACAATTGTTACTATCCTCAATGACAGGATTTAAATATTTTACACAAACTGGATATTGATGATTATCATTAAGTCCATGTGCCCTTTCCTACTCAAGTGCAACTACATGGAAGTTTAGTTAGTAGATTCTAGAGATTACCTAATTGTTATCTACCAACACATATGTGTTTAAGTAATCCCATCTAGCACCTATGGGACGGTCAAGATAACATTTTGAACAACCCTGAAGCTCTTTAGACACTCTATGGGTGTCCAGCATGCTGATATGTATCTATTGTCAACCCATGTGTCATGATGACTCTTTCTATGTCAGCAGCGTAACATGAAGCGGAATGGGAGTCGGGGGTGTGTTACGAGGAAGACAAGATTTGGATCTCGAGAGCGGGACTGGCTAAAAGGGGACACCCAGAGGGGCTGTGTGTGCCTGTATGGGGGGACAGTGGACCCTCAACCACCTGTGTCTGGCCCTCAGGCCTCCTCCACCCCTCAGACAGACCTGCAGCTGGTGCTGTGCTCCACCAGTACCACAGTGGAGGAGCTGTGTGCTCAGAGAAATGGACAGGGGCTCTATGTCCAGCTTCATGGAGACCTAGTCAGGTAAATACACACAAACTTGGACACTCATTTGGAAAATTGTGCCTTTTTTCCTTTTGGCAAACATACATTTGAACCCTGCTTACAATTTGGCATAGATGTTTAACTTATTTTCTTAGAGACCTACTGTGGTTAAGAGGTTATAAATCTTTTCTTTAGCATAGTCAGGAGTATTTCAGAGATCCTCACCCCATATCTGCACAACAACAATGGCTAAACCTTTATCATTTACTCTGAATAGGATTAAATCATGCATGCAGCATCTTACAGCTGCAGTTCTGCATCAGTGTCTTTATTGGATCTATTCAGTACAGTGCACTAAAGAGCACCCAGCAGCTCCCAGCAGAATGTTTAATCACGTACTAACAAAGATATGAAGAAAAGTAAAAGAAATAAATGACTTCATGTGATAGAAGATGCTTTAGTTGCAGTTATGTGAGTACAGTGCAAGTGAAACGTGATGTAATGCAGCTGGTTTAGACAGCTGCATAGGTTTTAATGGGAGCACATCTCAGCAAGAATAGACACAATGAAGCTTAAATAGTTACAGTTGTCTACAATTACATACAAAAAGCTATTAATACTTTCTATTTTAGAAGTAAATGTCTAAACTCTCTTATTTATTTAATGTATAACTCAAATGTCCTAAAATAAACCATGTATAATACATGATGTTCTTGGTCTTTCAGTAAAAACAATGATTGACAGTAGCATGAGACTTCTATGAATGTCACCTTATTTTTTAAACACCCAAAATTGGCTGTAAGAATGTATCTAATTGGACTCAAAAGTAATTTTAAAGAGTGAGGTCATGTGAGGTATACAGTATACCCTGCTTTACTGAAGCGGTATTCATTTGTTTATTGATATTGTCTTTTCATTCCCAAAAAGCCATATGGTAATGTTAGCTATCACAGATAGTTAATTCACTTTCTACCTCATTCTCTGAACATTTATCTTTCCCCTATGTCCCTCTGGACAGTCAAATACATCCAACTGGTTTCTTTAAATAATTAATGACATCTCAAAGTTAGAAAACAGTTTGAAATGTTTTAGATATGATACAAATCATTAAAAGTATATATCTCTGGCCTGGTCTTTTTTGGACATTTTCACACCTAGAGGTTAATGTTATACTTCTAAGGCAGACAGCCAAAAAACATGAGTAACTCAAAGATCCCACACTCCCGCAGCACCTCACTTCAGGAGATCCTCAGGGAACGTGACTGTATGCTTAAGCTCTACAAGACTTATGTTGACTGAAAAGGCAAAATGACCCCTTGATTAACTGCGAGAGAATAAAACGTTGGCTCACTGATCCATGACCAGAGAGGAATCTGGGCCACTCTGTGTTTTGCTTTCCTGGGAATCCTACACAGAGATATAAAAAAGAAGCGTCTGAAGAGAAATCAGCAATAGTGTAATCACAGTCACTTTTAGTCGTAGTATTGTTTCACTTGATTGATAAATATCTGAAGATTTTGCAAGATGTATATGTTCAAGCAAAAATTAAGCAGATTTATAGTTGAGAATTTAAATATTTTTGCTATATAGTATCATCTGGAATATCATAAAAACCATGGAAGTACTTCTGCTTTACTTTTTATACAGAAAAAAAGAGACTGGAGGATGTTTGGTTCTGTTGACATGAAGCAGTACAGCACATAAAACTGCCACCTGCCAGAGACTACAGCCAGCTTAATTAAAATTTAATATGGGAATATTCAACATCCAGAAACAGGGTACTGGGAATTTAAGACAGCCATTTCTCTTCAGCCAACAAAGAATTCAGGTTCTACAACCAGACAGCAGATAGACAAACCATTAAATCTAGGACATTTAAGAAGTGTATTTGTTTGTTCAATCCATTAATGCTTGACCTTCTACACTTGTACTTTCTGTAATTCTTATGCTATTATTTTTGAAAACATAAATTCCCTGTTTGTTAAAGATTTATTTTCTATGCTCAGTGATATCAGTGAGCATCATGAAAATTAGAAACTGCCAACAGAGCTGAGACAAACACTGAAAAAGGATTTGTATTTAAGGGCATGAGTGAAGCTTTTTTTAGTGGTTTTATTTTTATAGCTTATAGAGATGTGCTGCATACAGGGGGACATAGTCCTGATTGTTTCCTGATGAAGTAATGCTGTACTTTCACTTGGAAAACCTCCCTCTTAAGATGAACATGCTTTATGAAGGACATGCAGTATGTGCTTTTGCCAATCCATTTTGGAGCCAGACATCAAGCTTACAAGCAAACAGTACCAACGTGGTGAGCAGAGGAGTTTTCCACTCCTTTTCCCAGCATTGCATCCTTCCTTTGGGATTCCTAATGGTTCCCAGGGTAGATGGCATACGTAATCCCTCCCACATGTTTTGGGTATGCCTGGGGTTTCCTCCCAGTTTCCTTTCAATTGGAGACTCCCAGACATCACAGCTTGCTCCTCTCAGAGGAGTTAGCAGCCTGATACTGTACCACAGGCCTTAAAACTGACCAAGCTCCTCCATCTGTAATTTTAAGTTTGTTTCAGCTACCCTGCAGAGAAATCTAATCTCATCCATTTTAACGTGCTATCTGCACAGTAAGAGATCAGACAGATTTCAGTTTGAAATGCCCCTATGATTGGTTCTGAAGGAAACGTACTCAGAAATCAAACATCTTGTAAGATACCTGATCAGGGCATGGAGATAAAGTTTTAGGTAAATCCTTCAAGATCAAGTGGCCACTGTAGACAGTCAGGCGCAACCAAAATATAGGTCATTTCCACCAAGCGGTCCGGCTCAGTTTGGCGCGGAATGGCAGGCATTTTTTTGTGTTTCCATATAGCAAAAGTTGGAAAGGGTCCCAAAAAAACGACCCGTGCCATCCCACCCTTCCGTAGGGGGTACCAATTTTACCTATCCGTACCAAAAAGGTGGAGCTACACACACAACAATAGGGGGTTATACTGACGTCACATTAGCGCGCAACTCAGCTGCTCACCTCCGGGCTGCAAAACACGGACGTCTGCTCTGTGAGGAGTGGGCAACAACGGGAGAAAAATGGACTAATATCTGCTTAAATCAGAAATATTTGGACTTGACGGAGGTCCAAACTGTTTCCTAGTCTATGGATATTGATATCTGGCCACAAATCAAGTTTCCTGATGTTTATCTGGACCTGATTTTAAGAACACAAAGCAGAGCCTGAAGGCTCGCATCAACCTGGTCTATCTGCAATGGATGTGAAATTGAATTAATGCTGAAGTTTTGTGAATACGAAGCCTTAGAACTGTTGATTCTATTCTGTAATTAGTTATTAATTTAATTCTTACTTTAGGTAACCTGTGAAAACATCGCTCTGTAGTGGTTGGACGTGTTTGTAAAACTTCGGGCTGCAGCCTATTTTAAAACACGATCAGTGCACCCAGGATTTCTGACTTAATAGCTTGATTTTAACACCAGCTGAACTTTTACTGCATTTTTAATGTGGCAAATTCTCACAGTACAGCAGAGTAAAGTCTGTTTAATGGTTATTCCCTACTGATTTCTGTCACTCATTCTTTCTACAACTCTGTGGCTGGACCAGCTGACTCGCGCTGACTGTGACTTCACATGCATAGCTTTTACAGCCCGCCCACCAAGTTTAGCATACCAAACCATACCAAACTGTACTGAATCAAACCGGACCCCCTGATGGAAACAAGGCTAAAAAGGACGTAGGGTCATTTCTTGTTGGATAACCTCTGAAAAGGTGGAGGAGAGCAAGTTTGTTAAAGCAATTTGAACATTTGAGCAATGACACTTCAATGAGGAGACTTAATACTAGTTAAACAATAATTTATTTTCCAAATTTCAATGAAAGAGAAATGTGTGATGTCTTTGGCCATTAAATTCTATTGTGATGACTTCATACCAGTATTATAGTCAAGTCCCCAAACCTCGAGTCCGAGTCGAGTCTCGAGTACCTAGTGTTTGAGTCCGAGTCACCAAAGAAAAATCCGAGTTGAGTTCGAGTCAAGTCCCCTTTATCTGAGTCTGAGTCCGAGTCCAAGTCGAGTCCCCATTACCCATGTTCGAGTCCTAGTTGAGCCCCAGGTTTCCTAAAACCTAGAGCCAAATTAAATTAAATTATGAATCATTTTTAAGCAATTCCAGCTTTCCTGGTGGGTTACGTTGATGTGTTTTATTAATGTATAAATTTCATCAACTTTTTATTTTAGAGGACGAGAGGAGCTGTTTACAGCAGTTGTGTAAATATTTCTCCTTTAAAATGACTTGATTTATGCAGATTTCTTGCTAAAAACTATAATTCCAATTTTTCGGTGTGACATTTGAACACATCATAAAAAGGTCTTAACTTTTTCCCCCCTGTAAAGCTCTAAAGTCTGAGCTGTATTTAAAAACATCATAATTTGCCACCTTGTTTAGCTCACTAATCAGCGTTATCCCGCCGATGTTAACTCACTACGAGGGACTCACTACAAGGTTTAAGAGTTTTTATCACTCTGGCCAAGACCAAGGAGGATTTCTGTACAGCAGCAACAGCAGCTAATATGACGAGTCGAAACTGTTCAGCAGCTGATAGAGATTTTCAGTGATTCAAAGGTAGGCCAGCTGCATTTTAGTTTAATTTATTGTGAAGATTACCGAAGAGAAGAGCCACAGCTTTAAGCTACCTATCAACCTATCAGCTTCTCTCTTTGTCACCAGGCTTGCCTGCTCCTCTTGCTCTCTCTGCTCTGGTTGCTTTCACAGACAGCAGGTTAGATACACGTGACCACGCATGCAGGTTAACGCATGTGCCGGGCGCTGCATGAACAATGATCAGTTATGAGGGGTTTTCTCACACAAAAACAACATATAACAGAATAAAATATTCCTAAGAAGAAAAGTTTTGAGTCCTCCTCTTCATCCTCGAGTTCTGATGCAGTTAAAGCTCGAGCCCGAATCTAAGTCTGAGTCGTCAGTGCTCAAGTCCAAGTCGAGTCACAAGTCCTCCAAATCAGGACTCGAGTTGGACTTGAGTCCGAGTCCTGGACTTGAGTACTACAGCGCTGCTTCATGTACTCGAAGGGGTTGTGAGGCAAAAAGCAGGAATAGGATACCCCCCTGTGGAGTCTAGACACAAGTGGTGGAATTGATAAGGGATGCAGTATAAGATGAGGAGTAGACTTCATAATAGTTGGACTGGTAACTAGTGAGCTGGCTTAAAGGGTGAGACTGAGTTATGCAGGATGAGATAAGCAGAAGACCTGTGAGGATCTGACTAGATGCTAAATCAAAGTGGCTGGGGTGGAGGAGGGTTGCAGCGTCCACACCAAAACAATTGCAGAAGAAAGGATGACATTTAAAATATGACAGGTGCATGATGATTGGTCAAACAAGGTTGTGGAAGAATCTGATTAGCTTAGTTCTTAAGGTAGTGAATGCCCATAATCACCTGATCACTAGGGCGAGAAGAGAGAAAGAATGGAAGAAGGGAGAGGTATGAATAAGTAGAAAACGTCTTCCTGCTTGCACTTTTGCCGAGCTACATTAGTGTTAGTATTAGTAGTAGGATTTTGCATTTGCTTGATCATGAAACGTGAAACCATAACAAGGTTTTGTTTGATTGAAATTTGGACTTTTGTGATTCTAAAAGTTTTGCTGTACTTGTTCCGAGTATTTTTTATACAGGGTACCTGCCATTAGCACCATGAAAGCCACTCATTACCAAGTGTACACAGCAGGGAATTTTCCTTTTCTTCTTGTCTTTCCTTCACAGCAATATCTTTATGTCAGTGTTTGGTCTCTGTGGTGAGAATTTGAATTTTGCCAAAGGATCTGTGATTGCTGAGGCATCACATCCCCCGCCAGCTAATAAAATGTAAAATACACCCAGGTGAAAAGAAACACATTTCTCCTGTGGTCTCCTTACTTGTAAACCAAGTCAGTCAGCACACCCACACTCATTTTCAGTTGTGTTTTTTTTTTAAATCTAGATCTCAAATCAGGTAGAAGGGGCTGGAGACATACTGAGGCTTGCCAGAAAATCTAATAATAATTGTAGAAGTGTAAAGAAAAATGTCAGTTGACCTCTGAATATATAAACCCACACAGCTCAGAAAGGTCTAATTAGGTGAAGCATGAAGTGAAAAAGCCTTTGTGTGGGTACATCATTGTTCCGTATACCTCACCTGTCTTTGTTAGATTGGCCACTGTGTATGTCTACAGTGATTCGAGAGACACATTTCAGTATTTTCTGAGTAATGTACCTCCCACTCTCAGGTTGAATAAGCCCACTGGGTGGCACTTAGCAGAGTTTTAACAGTGTCTTGCAGGATTGCCCAAGGTTGGAAGATTTGTAAACAAATGAGGCATGTCTTCGCTAAGTGTCAGCTTCAGTGGGAATAGTCAACAGAGACAGTCAGTCATCCTCCTCTTGCTGCTTGGGACCTTCTAAATCCTGCATTGAGGAGTTAAAGACATAGCTGTCTGAATTATATGGCGTGATCCACCAAACCAGAAAGGCTGACAGAGGGAAGACTGATGTTAGCTTAGCAATGAGTACTAATAAATGTTTTTCTAGTTTGCCGTAGTGTGTGTACCAATGATGCTTTAAGTGTTTTCTGCCAATCAGATAGTGATAGATCCATATTTTGAAGCCAGTATCATTAACTGGCTGCATTTGTCCAGCTGTACTTTAAAAATAGAAATCAAAAACATATCTTTACTATCACAAACTTCCTTTATAATGCCTCAGTTCTAAAAAAAAGGCCCTGTTTATGAGATTACGGAGCATAAGTAAACCTTGGCTTTCTGTTGCAAACCTCTGTATTTCTAACACGAAAAACAAAGACACAGAAAACACAGGCTTGATCCATCTAACTTTAGTTACTGATATAACTCACCACAAAGTGTCTTTTTTTGTACTGAAAGCTGTCAGAAATGGCTGCCTCCAACCAAAGATAACCTCAGATAAAGCTTTAGCACTGCGTCCATTTTGCGAGGATTGGACCACCTTTCTGTATGAAATACAGAATAAAAACAACCCTAGAGACTTTTCATGTTGTGAAATGTGTTTTCACTCTTCTGCTGACCTGCTTCGGCATGACTATGTGATGGTTGCAGGGAAAGGCTAACTTCTCGTGTGACTGCTTGTATACAATAGCTGCTAGTGGAGTGATTAGCTTGGAATTAGCCACAGCAGCACTTTGGTCAGAACTGGACAGCACTGACTTTAAAAACAAGCGCTGAGGGCACCACTGAAAACTTTCGATGACAGAAAAGGTGTTTTTGGTCTTCTGCCGACCTGCTTCGGCTTGAGTTTGTGATAGTTATGGGGAAAGGTTAGTTGTTGTGAGTGGTTGTATACAATGCTTGCTGGTGGAGTTAATAGCTCGCAGGGGCACTTTGGTCAGAACTGGACAATATGTCTTTATTAAAAAAGGGCAGAGAGCAACGCTGAAAGCTTTCTGTGACAAAAGATGTTTTCACTCTTCTCCCGCTCTGTTTCGGCATGGGTTTGCGATTGTCATGGCGGGGTTTTCTGGTGTATCCAGGGGCTGCTGCTGCAGTAGCTATTGGCTCAGATGTAGTTTTAGGAAAGCAGCAGTTTAATCAGAACTGGACTACATTTCTTTTTTAAAACAATTGCAAATAGTCACACTAAAAGCTTGTCTTGGTGCAGAAGTTGTTCTTTCAAGTCTCCCAAGTCCTGAGCAGCCTTGGTATTAATTTATTTCAAGCTAAGCCATTAACAATCTAAGGCAGCGGTAGCCTGCACAAGAGTAGCGCATGTGCACTACGGCATCTTTTGCTCTGATGGCCCATCATGAATATCGTAAAAGTCCTGCCCTTCCCAAAAGCTTTCTATGGGAGCATTCCCATATGATTGTAAAATATATTCAATCGATCTGGCCTGTCAGGTTAGTTTTTTCCTGCTGACAGGGCAGACAATAGGGACAGCGCAATTACACACCCCAAAAACTAATCACTCTGCCAGAACACATAATCCAGTCTGGCATTTCAACAGGCATCCCAGATAATTGCTGTCATCCAAGTTAAAGGTTTTACCTAGTCTTGTTTGTGTTGGTGTTGTAAAATGTTCTGTCGTACATGCAGCACATTCCTGCTAAATGTAGGCATTTACACCTTTGCTTCTCTTTCCATCTTGTATGAAGTATACCAACTGGTCATGTCAGCTGCTCTAGTCCCCTCAGTAGGTGCTTGTGAAATTCAGTCTTGGCTCACAAACATTGGTTTCCTGCTGGCATCTGTGCTTCCCAGTCATATGCCTTGAGGTCTTTGAGAGTGGAAGTCCAGAATAATAAGTTAGAAATATTGAAATCTGACTACTTTATACTATTACTTTTTATACCGCTCAGAGCATTTATTTGAATATGTGGTTTTTAAGAGGCCAGGGTGCTCCGGTGCAGGGCTGACATTATTCTGTCAGGCATCCAAAGTGAGGAATTCTTGACTTCCTCAGATTAACTCAAATCCACAAAAATAACTTAAGCTCTGAGCATTTTATGTTGGTTTCGTTGAAAAATAAGAAGAGGATGAAGCATTTTTAATATATACCCTGTTGATTATCCTGTCTACAAATGTTTTAAATGATGTGTTTGATTGTAGCTGGTTTTAACAATTACTTACTGCTTTCTCTTTCAGTGTACTGTTGTTTGACATTTTTCTTGTATGTTAACTCGTTGTTTGTCTGTAACTTTGACTATGCTGCTTCTGTCTTGGCCAGGACACTCTTGAAAAAGAGATTTTTAATCAATGGGTTTTTTCTCCCTGTTAAATAAAGGTTAAAAAAAATAAACAAATTCTACTTTTGGGGGTTACAAATCCAGTTATTCCATGCAGGAAAACTTGAATGATCTGGATGGATGCTTACATTATCTATAAGAAGTATTGACCCCCTTAGATGTTTTACCTGTTTATTGATTTTATAAATCAAGCATGGTCTATACAGTCTGTCCTTTTTGAAAAAACAAAAAAACTTTAATGTCAAAGTGAGGACAGAAAATCTACAAAATTAAGTCAAATGTATAAAATACGGTTGTATTTTGTATACGGTTGATCACAGTATTTTAATGGAACGTCTTAGAGACTGGGTGGGCATCAGGGACACAGCACTTAGCTGGTTTTATTCTTATCTTTTAGAGCGAACCTTTGCGGTCATCATAGGTAACCGCTCCTCCTCTACCTCTACTCTTACCTGTGGTGTACCACAAGGTTTGGTTTTAGGCCCGATTTTATTTTCTATTTGTATGCTGCCCCTTGGTCAAATCGTTCAGAATCATAAAGTCTCCTTTCACTGCTATGCAGACGACACACAGATATACCTGCCCCTGAGACCTGAGGACCCGAGAAGCCTAGCTGCCGTTACTGACTGTCTAAAGGATATTAACTGCTGGATGGCTCAGAATTTTCTACAACTCAATAACTCAAAATCAGAAATTTTACTTTTTAACATTCAAAACCCCTCCAACCTCATGCTTTCCAGTCTCGGTACTCTTTCAGAAAACATCCGACCCTCTGCCAGAAATCTAGGAGTAATGTTTGATTCAGACCTCACCTTCACATCCCATATCAGTAAAGTTGTCCAATCATGCTTTTTCCATATCTAAACCATCGCAAAATTAAAATCAATACTCAGCCAGTCAGACCTTGAAAAAGTCATCCATGCCTTCATCTTCTCCAGACTCGATTACTGTAATTCTCTTCTCCCTGGTATCACTCATAAGTCTCTCTCCCGCCTTCAATTAGTTCAGAATGCAGCAGCTAGGCTTCTTACCGGTTTTAACAGACGACATCACATCACCCCTATTTTAGCATCCCTACACTGGCTCCCTGTAAGTTTTAGAATTGATTGTAAGATTTTACTTATCACTTTTAAAGCACTGAAGGGTCTGGCTCCAAGCTATTTAACTGAACTTTTAACCCCCTATGAGCCAGGCCGCAGCCTTCCTTCCTTCTATCAGTTTTCTCTTTAAATTTCCCTCTGCTTCCTGAAATTTTACTTTAATGCTTCTATGTCTGCTCCTCTCTGCTTCTTATTGTTACCTTGCTTGTTTTTTATTGCTACTGTATCTCCTCTCTTCTCCCATTTATTTTCAGAGCTCTTACCTCCTCCTCCTCTTTATTCTCTTGACCTCTTTCTGCAGCCTTGTCCTTATAACTGATTAATATTGTTGTTATGATTTTATCATGAACAGTATTTTACCACCACTAGCTTTCTTATTTTTGTATCATGACTCACTATCTTTACACATTTTAATTGCTTTTATTCTACTTCTTACTGCTCTGATTCATATTCCTTTTATCCCCCCTATTATTTTATTTTATTGCTCTTACAGTTCTGGTCCTTAGGTCTCTTTTTAGGTCTCTTTTAGCTGGGTTCCTGTGTTGCCTGGATTCATCCAGGTTATTCTGGGTTTTTAGTTTTAGTTATATTTTTATTCTTTGTCTTTAATTCCACAGTGGAATTTTATATATCAAGGATTCATTGTGTATTTTCAGCTCGTCATGTTTCTGGACTTTGTAATGGGTCTACTAGGGCGATAATGATGTTACATTGCTGGCCTTATCTTTCATGGGTTCCCTGTTGATGTGGTTTTGTCTTTATGTTTTTGATTGTGTTATGATGATGTTCTGTTTTATTGTGTTTCTGCTTATTGTCAAAGCACTTTGCAAACCTCTGTTTTTAAAGGTGCTATACAAATAAAGTTATTATTATTATAAAAACACGTAATGTCAACTAAGTGACTGATTCACCCCCTTTATAGTGACTGACCTAATTCATCAGAAGTCCAGCCAACTGGTGCTAGTCGTCTCACAGTTAGTGAAATTGGGATCACCTGAGTAGACTTTGTTTTCCTCATCTACACATACAAAGCTGAGTTTTCAGAAAGGTGTTTTGTCAGTGATCTAAAATGTGTGAAAATATCTGTTTACGTTTGGAAAAGGCCTTAACTACAATAGTTAATCCATCATTAAAAGTAAGGTTTAGACTCACTCTGAAAATAAAGTGTCACTAGACTTACTTTGCTGTGATTTTGCACAATATAAAAGGAAATGATTGATACATACCTTCACTGACATAAATCACCAAAGGTGAAGCAGTTTCAATGGTAGATTTGGGTTTTTCCAAATCAAAAAGGGGAGACAACACACGTTAGTTTGGAAAGGTTGTGGCAATGTAACCATCTAGAGACTGTTATTGTAGAATATCTCTCTTTTAACAGAACACCAAACACTTATCAAACAAACCCAGGTGCAGTTTATGGCAATGTTTTCTTCAGCGTGATCATAGTTCATAGTTTTATAGCATTCATAGATAGGGGACTGGTAAGGTCTTGTTTATTTGTAACTGCACTGAAAAGGTGGTTGTACAGATTTTTTCAACATCATAGCATTTTATTCTGTCATAAGCCTGACTGCACAGGTACACAGATAGAAAACAGTACTTTCTGGAATATTTCATACAAACTTACACATAGAAAAGGATATTCCAGGAATTCCACTGTGGAACACCAATTTACTTCAAAATGGGAGATGAAATGCCTGTCAGAGATGCATCGATTATATAAAAAAAATAAGGGCAGATGAGGTACTCATTAAAAAAAAAAAAATCAACAGTTTAGCTGATTACCAATGCTGATGCTGATACTGATTTTTTCATCACTTCCTTTGGTGTAAGACTCTCACAATGCCAACATTACCTCTCATGTTTGGCCATAAAAAAACAGATCAGGGTTTGTCCAACAGGTCACATCTTCTGCCCAGCAATAAATATTTTCTCTAAATCAAGAGCATAATGTCTGCATTAAATCGTTAGGACACAACAGATGAACATTTGCAGCTGATCTTCCTGCCCACTTCATTTGCCGGAGGCTGATGTTATTCAAAAAGGCTGATGTCGATTGATACTGATGTTTAACCGATGGATCTGTGCATCCCTAATGCTAATAAAGCTACTGAGTTCTGTTTTTTAGTGGTGTCTATCCTTATTCAATGTGCTTTATATACACAAGTCTGGACTCTGCCCCTCCTAAAGAAGAATAGTTTTCAGAGATGACCTAGACAGCTCCGCAAGATCATTCAAACACTCTCAGCTGCGGTCACAAAGAAACTGTCCCAACTGTCCCTACTGCTTCATGTGCCTTCTTAGTCAGAGTGAAATGAAGTACTTATACTGCTTTGTTGCAGACACTGTTACACTGTCTCTGCTTTTCTCTGGCCCTGCAGGAGGCTGGACCCAGCCGAGCGTCCTCTCCATATGGTGTATGACTACCTGGCAGCTTTGGGCTACTCAGATCCTATGCGAGTGCAGCAAGAGGCAGCCAATTCAGACCTCAGCTGCTTGATCCGATTCTACAGTGGTGAGTACTGACCCACCTGTAGGGCCCATCACCCCCAAACTGCACTACCTGCTGCTGCTCAGTGGGATCTGGCAGGAGTCATGTGTCTCCAGCTGAAAACAGACCTGAGACTTAAAAGCTGGCTGCAGTGGGTCAAACGTTAGAAAATTGTTTTCAGAACATCCTGTTTTGATCTTTTGTGTGCTTGTGTGTGCCTTTAGCAGAGATTTTCATCTGTATAAAATGAAAGCAGTTTATTGAGACTCCCTGAGAATGATGCCTTTCTGAAGGTGTCAGCTATTTTCTACAGCCAGGGGTACCAGCACACACCTATCCTGGTTTTATGATTGGAGATTGACTGTCCATCATCCTGTGGTGTCTCTCAATCCCCATGTGGGGCTGTCTTTCATCAGCTGCTGTCAAAATGCTCCTATGACCCGAGGACTTAACAGACTAAGTGGCTCTGTGTCATCATGATATACTAAAGCTGTTACAGAATAGACACAACTCTTTCAAGAAACCAGTAATGTGCATATGTTTGCACGTGTCTTAATACAGCTGGCAAAACTCCTGCTTTCACATCTTTGAATGTGCACTTGATGATACTCTAAGATTACCTTTACACTGCAAGCCTTGATGCTCAATCCCAATTTTGTCTGTACGGAAAATCGAGGTATTATTCAAAAATAGATATAACTGATCATCTAGAACAGTGGTTCCCAACCTTTTTTTCACTGAGCCCCCCTTCACATATCTAAGAAGAGCTGTGGCCCATCACGACCCACATGAAACGACTTATTGCTGTCAATATATACATCAATTAGAATTGTTTTCATCATTTAAAGCCAAAAAATAGCCTAAAACACAAGTGTTGTTACCAAAAGACTTTTGTATGAACCATTCATGTGTATTATCATGGTTTTAGATAGCTTGAGTGACCCTTATTTTAACAACCTCAGAGCAGACAGACCCTTGTACCCCGCTCAATCTCCAGGTCGTGAGCCAAGGAACTAGAACCCCCTGCGTTGACAAAATGCCATCCTTAGCAGTTGTAAAGGTTATTTCAGGATAGACTCTGTATTTTCAGTGTTATGAATGTGGTTCACTTCTTACAGAGGCATATCAATGTGGATGTTGAAGACCTATGGTGGGGTTCACACTGCTAGATAATCATGACGATTTTGTGCAATTTTTCACTTTTCTGACCAAAGAAGCTAACAAATGTTCATATTTAGCTGGTTTACTCTGAAGTGATTTGTGTAGTGCCAGTTCATGACAATTTTTTGGTCATGCTTAGACTGTGAGACACTCTACATATCAGTGGGCCTCATGTTTGTCCCTTGCTTTCTAGGCCATTCTTGCAAGTGCTTTATCTTTAGATTACTTTGAGGGACTTTTTCAAACTTTACACAAAGATATTCAACCTGACTTAAGGATGAACTGATCCACTTTCTGAAGTGAAGTGAAGTGCATCACATGCTTTTGAATTTGGTATCTAAAGAGCAATATGAGTGATTTTCTTCAAAATTTGCACAGATGTTCAGTCTGACTCTAGAAGGAATTGATTAGATTGTTTAGGCCAGTGGTTCTCAATATGGGGGCAGGTCCCAGGACACTGGGACAGGGTCACCTTCCAAAAACCAAAATATTTTTGAATAATTTCAAAATGTATGTTTTACCCATTTTCATATGAATATATACATACAATTAGTTAAATGTAAAATAGAAATAAGGTCATTTGGTTAGATTTATGCTGAAATCCAATAATGTTTTAAAAAGTCCTTAAATGTAATTCTGCACATGACTATTCTTGAATGTGCATGGCTGTGCTCAACTATGCTTCAACCACCAGCAGGCACAATGAGAATTCCCGGTCTCTGGCACCTTTATTTTAGGGGTCACAGGCTAAAAAGTTTAAACCCCTGGTTTAGGTATGAGGTGAAGGGCCTCATGCATCCTTTGCTAGTGTATGTATTATCCTCAGAAGGCTTTGCAGTAATTTCTTCATCCTTTACACAAATATCCCCTCTGACTCAATGATGCACTGATCAGATTTTTTTTAGGTCAAAGGTCAAGGTCATGGGGCTCATGTGCATCTCTTGCTTGAGAACATGATTTCTCAAAGACACTTGAGACACAGTCACGGAATATACCACAACCCTTTTTCTTTAGCCACAGTTGTACTTTGACTATCCAGAAATGGAAAATCTCACAGCAGTGTTTAGTTCTAGTTTTCTAATATCATAGTTTACTCTGAGTTTGTGAAATATAAAGATCTGCTGATGTCAAACTTTGGAGGCTGATTGCAAATGATTAGACCTCTTTGTTATTTCGATCTGCAAAAATGGAAAAAGTGGCCCAAATCTGTTCTGAAAAGTTCAGATTTTGCTGTGTTCAAACTGTCTTAAAAACACAGATCTGAGTTAAACAAGGGAAAAAGATTAGTATTTAGGTAACTTACCTGCATTGTGAACGCATCCTAACAGCAACAAAAGTTCTGGAGTTTGCCATTAATGTAAACGCTGAACGCTGTTGTGTAATCTGTTTCCACTTAATAAGGCCACTGATGTGACTGCTGAGTCAGTGGAATGCCTCATGTTTGGGCTCAGAGCTGCTCTCATGATGCAGTGCCAGAGACAGTGGAAGACCGAGTAAACCACAGCTTCTAAAAGGATCACATGTATTTCCTCCCACATTGAGTACACAAATCTCCCCAAATTGAAATGTGGTGCTGTTCCACTGAAAGGAAAATCTGAAATAAACGAAAATTTCTTCAGCTTTTATTGCAACTCTCTGTTTGACAAGGCACTCTGGAGCCTTACAATATTATGTCTTTTTGATTTATATATTGACATATGTTGAAGGGAAAATAAAGAAATAACTGCCGTCCAGTCTTCATAGTTTAAGGAAGCCTGAAGGGGACATGCATCCATACCTTTTTCACCCTGTGTTTCTTTAAAAATGATCAATTTCTGGATGTAATCTTGAGATTTCCTCTTATTCATGCTCAAAGTTGCAAAAGCACATAATACAAAGAAACAGACAAACCTTTGATTCAGGCCATTAGAGAGAATAGTGATGTAATGGGTATTTTAATCGGGGAGGATCACCACAAAGTTTGTGCATACATGGATGATATTCTTTTAACGCTTACATGCCCTTAGACAAGTTTGCCTAAAGTATTATCCCTACTAAAAGATTTTGGTTTGTACCCAGGCTACAAATTAAACCTTACAGAAAACACAGGCTTTAATTTTCAACTGCCAACCTGGGGAGAGTACATCCAGACTTTGTCAATCTAAGTGGAATAACAACTGTATTACATATATAGGGGTCCAGATACCTAAAGATCTGAAAACCGCAATCATGCTCCTATTACAGCAGAAATTAAAACAGACCTAAACAGGTGCTCTCTTCTACCAATGTCCATGCATAACAGAATAGAAGCTGTGAAAATGAATGTATTGTCCAAACTACTCTTTCTCTTTCAATCACTACCAGTAGCAATACCCCCGAAGCAATTTAACAAATGGAACAGAGTTATTTCATCCTTCATTTGGAAAGGAAAAAAAACACAAGGATAAAATTTCAGACATTACAACTTTCAAGAGACAGAGGGGGGTTGGCACTACCCTGCCTACCTATTTACCCTACCCTATTTAATTTGTTGGTGTGATGACACATATGATGCTAAATGGAAGACAATAGAGCAAAGCCAAATAAACATACCTCTCCCTTTCCTGTTAGGAGACACAAACCTTCTAAATAAACACTTAAATAATCTTTCCACTTGAGTAACCGTTCCACCAAACATTTGGAATAAAATGTTGAAGGACAAAGAATTTGCGAATTCATACCTGCTCAACTAGACAATAGATTCAAAGAATGGAGGAAATCAGGAATCACCTGGTTTTCAGTAATTACCAGTAGTAATGGGTTGTGGTCCTTTCAAAAACTTAAAGAAACCTATAACCTACAGAAATTTGATTTGATACCTTCAAATGAGAAACTATTTTGACAAAATTATTAAGTCCACAACAGACAGAGTATTAATCCTGATTAAGATATTTGTGGAAGCTTACAAAGGTAATGTAACCAGAGAATGGATATCAAAAGTCTACAAATCCTTGCAAGAAGAAAGAGGTCACTCTACATTTTATGTAAAAACAAGATGGGAACGAGAAGCTAATGTAAAGATAACTGAGGACGACTGGCTAAACATTTGCACATCATCTTCTTCCACCACCAGCTCTGGTCTGTGGAGGGAATTTGCTTGGAAAACTATCCTAAGATATTTCATAACCCCAAAGATTAAAGAGTCCCAGACTAACAGACCTAAGCTCAGTTGCTGCTGGAGGATGTGTGTGCATAAATCTGCTGGACATTTCCATATTTTTTGTCCTGTGCTTTCACCATTTTTGGAAAAATGTTACAGAAGAGATAAAACCAATATTTGGCTCAGATATAGTTCTATCTTTCAGTTTTATGTATTTAGGTGTCTTACCTGTAAGCTTAAAGAGAGGAGACAGATACTTAACCCCTTAACGCCTGCTGTCGCATATTTGATACATACTTTTATGATACCTCCATCTAATCAATATCCTCAATAAATTACTCAAAAAAACTTCTAAATACAATCTGATCAATGATAAAAAATGCCCTCAAGTGGATTATCAGTTACCAAAAACACCTAATGAATGAAGTGAGATACTAAAAATGTATATGTTAGATTTAATGGACATTTGGATTTTTAAAAATTTCAGTAGAAAGTTAAATTAACATTTCAGTTTCAAAAAATTAGAATTTTCTGGCTATTATTTGTGTTTTCAGGCTCCAAGGGGTTAATACAAATTTTATTAACCAGTTACAAAAAATGATAACAAGAAAATGGCTCAACAAGCAGCCTCCATCTATTGCTGAATGGAAAGAGGTCATTGGGTAAATTTATGTATGGAACGCTTGACCTTCTCTATAAGATACGATACAATACAATACAAGAACTTTATTGTAGTGTATCTTAGAGAGAAGGTCAAGTGTTAAGATATGCCAGAGATAAATTTGAAAGGTACTGGGAACCCTGGAAATCATATGTAAACCTAAAGTGATGGAGATACTTGTTTTGTCATATAAAAATATCATTCGGTAATTTGTATAACTGATTTTTAATTTGTTTTTTTTTTGTTACAACTGCAAAGGAGGTGACTTAATATAATATTCAGTGACACAAGGGTTTGTCTCTAACTACTCTTATCTTGACTGTGCATTAGAAGCTGATTTGAATCCATGAACTATTATTTGTTGAACCTGTAATGACCCCATCTGCTACTTGTATTATTTTAATCCTGTTTGTTGTTCTATGAAAAATAAAAACAGTAAAAAAAACAAAACCTAAGCAATAGACTTAACTTACCTCATTAGTGTACAAAAAGGCAGCATGGCATGTCATGATTTAGCCTTTCACAGTGAGGAGGCTAATGTTTTGAGAAAACATAGCTTGTTATCTTGAGATAATGAAATTAATTAATCTGATACAATAGGATAACCAGCTTTGTTTTCCAAGATAAGAAGATAAATAAGCTAGTATCATGAGAAAAAACCTGAAATTAATATTCTATCACAGGAAGTGCAGCATTGATTTCTCAAGGGAACTAGATAAATAAGGAAAGATCTTAAGGGAACAACCGATAATTATTTGTTATCAAAGAGGATCGCAGTGTATAAATGTATGGATGAGCGTCTGCTTAGAACTACCACACTCATAACATAGCAAATGTGTGTGTTTTTTTCTCAAACAATAATTAGATAGATAGTTTGGTTGGTATTACAGCTTCTTGTTTCTTTAGCTGTAACTTCTGTAGATCACAATGATCTCTTATTCTTGTCCCTTTGTGTCCTATGGAAGCTCTGTTCCTTCCCCTTTGCCAGCATGAGAACTGGTTGTATCTTGGGATACTATCAGTAGTCAGGCCACACTGGTCCGAGTCTAGCCAGGCCCCTTGGAGACTTCCTGCCTCCTTTTGTCCACTCATGGGAAAAGAGGGACCAGGCAGCATGACTGGTACTTGGGCACTTGACACACTGCCAAGGCTGAGAAAACAGCTTGATTTGCCCATAGAGCTGGGAAGGTAGCTGTTTAAGGGTTTATTTTGTGTGTGTTTGTGGTGAATTATTGAAGTGTATTCACCCACTATTTCTGTGCTGGTGTTTAGAAGTTCTCTAGTCACACAGCTTCACTAAAAGACCTCCGTTTTTGGCAGCACAAAGTACCCCTGGTTTTCATTCCCACCCACAGTGGTGTTGAAGGTGGGCTGTGATGTGTTGTTGAAACACACAGCAGCGGCCGTGTTCGGAGATCCTTCTCCCAGGTGCTAGCTTGTCTAACAGCAGCTGTCAGAGGTAATGATCTGACAAAGCAGGTGAGGGAAGCTGTGGTCCATCAGTAAAGACTGCAGCTGCTACAGAACCACCTGATGTGAAAGGCTTTGAAAGTCTTTTCCCAACCTGAAAGCATTTACAAGGTAAACCTGAGGCAGTATTACTTAAAACACACCTAGGCTTACAGTTAGTTAACTTCTATTTTAGGAATGCATGTTGACAAAAGAAATACTCCCTTTCAAAACCAAATGCAAATAAATGTTCTTTTTCATATTTATGACTTTCTTTTCTTTTTAGCCAATCAGTGAGCCTCAGTATTCACATAGTGAAACTCCACCAACCCCTTAAAGTCCCTGTGAAGTCATTAAAAAAATCAGACAAATGTGTTATGAACCACCAGGCTAAATTTCAGTCATGGAAAACATCTCTAAGTTTTTAAAAGTAATCTTGAAAATCATGAAAAATGGGGCAGTAATATCTGCTCTAGGAAGGTGTGGGCGTGTCAGTTGAATGAGACAAAGCCACACACACTCACGAGAAATACCTTTCTCTTAAATAAAACAATGCTACAACCTGACTAGAGGAATCATTTATCTGCTGTGCTGCTATGTTACAACTCTGTTTTAAGCCACCAGGGAAACTTTCACATTTATGTCAAAACAGGCAGTTTGGAGCTAAAAAGTCTTAGTTTTGTTCTCTCATCCTAAATTTAAGGGCACAGCTGCCTGGCTCTGTGCCAGACCAGAAAGACAGAGGTTGGGGATTCAATTTACTGTTTTCTGGTACAAATCTCTCTGTTTTGACACACTAATGATCCGTAGGTCACCGTGGCTGATAGTTTGGGAAATTTATATATTAATATTTTCCCTGCTCAAATAAAACCAAGCTAGATAAGAGTTGAAAACTTGGTCCAAATCCAAGCTTTAGTCACATGTAGATCTCAGCGTATTCACATGTTTACATCAACCTTATTACAGCATATCTAGTGTGTCAAGATGCAAATTTTGGATTTGACATTACAGGGACTTCTAGAAAGTCATGTCTAACCTTTTCAGTCCCCCTGCTTACCACACACACCTCTGCTGTGGTGCACAAATGAGAAGAAAACAAAACATGAACAAGGGAGTAAACATTTCTAAATGCTGACTTAATAAAAATCGGCTCTAATGAAAACAACTGTGGAGACCTGAGGGGCCAGCGGTTCTCTGTGTCAACCCACACAGCTGCAGCATGCTAAAAGCCTACTGTAAACTGCCGCTGTTACACAGGGCCCTGATCCACCTCTGCATGGGTGACCCTTGTCTATCCTGTGCTCAGATGTTCTGTAAGTGTCAGAGCAGGAGGAATTAAGCCATCTGTGAGCAATGTGAACTCACCTTATATGTTATTGATTTGACTGGGGCTGTTTTAAAAACAAAAGTTAAACTAAAATGTGGACTGGCTGTCTTAGCCTGTGATAACATACATGGAGAAAACGATGTCCTAAAGTCTGAGGGAAAATAATTTCTGTAGTAATCCTAGGAGATGAGATAGATGATCGTCACAGGGATGGATTGAGTAAAAGGTTGCTGTTATTTTAAGGTAAAAAGAGGAAAAAAGTGTTTACAGTGACCAAAGCAGAGAAGCAGTCAGAGTGAGATTTAGGGAGACAAATGAAAATCATATTCAGATCCAGGCTCCTGCAAAAACTGCCTTGGGGTACAGAATTCTGCAGAGAGCAGGCTCTCTGTGGTTTCCTGTCCTCTCCTCCCTGTAATATGCTATAACTGTGATGCAGCTCTGTTTCTTATGGGTATTTCCTCTTTTTTATTTAAAATCCAAAGACTCACTCATATCATAGACTCGTGCCCAGTTTTCCAGTCAGATTGTCTTCTACTGGTGAAAAATATTGACCATTTTAATAGTCTGCTTTTTTGTTATCTGTTTTTAAAGCAGCATTCATCCGTGCACCATCTGTTTAATGCACAGTTGATGGCAAAATGGTATTTCTAGCATAAAGTTGTTTTTTTTATTAGAGGTAAACAAGGACCACCAGGAGAAGGCATCTGAGAGGTGGGTTGAATTTGAATTTTCTGCCAAAAGGAGCTTGCTGTTCTGAGTCAAATCAGACTGTGTTTCCTCCTCCACTGACCCCCTACTGCATGCTAACGCAATCGATGCAATCTTGAACAAAACAAAAAAGCTCTGGGATACAGAGAGTATTGTGTTCAACAATTGCATTCATATCATTCAGTAGTGATTAAAAACAGATTCAAGAAAGGCAAAATGCCCAGACCAATATTAGGCTATAGACTAAAGTTGTTTTATATCGAAAAAGTATAGTTTGTAGATATGTCCATATATAAGACATTCTTCACTCAAGAGAATCCATTCAGTGTTAATCAAAACTTTCTGGCCAAAGCCTTCAGTTTTCTGTAATTATTTTCCTTTCTTTTGTTACGCTTCTCACACCCACTTTCATTTTAACTTCCTTTTCTTTCCAGTACTCCAGTCCCTCCCTCTTTCCAATTGTATCTATTTTATTTTTATTCTACGGTGACAAGGGAACAGAGTTTGACCCCTAGCTTCATTGCTTATCTGATATGTCACCTGAAGTGAGATGTCACTAAGTTTGCCAGTGAGTGAAGGTCACTGCCTCTTTTTATGTGAATGAAGGATAGATAAGAAATTATACAGCTGACTCTCTCTGATCTGTCACTTGTCACACTGTCCCTGTGGTTTGGCAGCTTCTCCAAGGAAACCATTTGACATGTTGATGATTAGTTTAGAGGAAGCAGCATGTGGTCCTTCTTCTCTTGACTCCCATCACTCGGACAAAAAAACATCCTGCAATAGAAAACAGTGTTTCACAACATCTGCGATCATGTCTCCAAACCCCTCTAGAACCACAGGGAATGGTAAACACTGTTTGTCATTAGTGGGAGAGGACTGATTTGGCCGGCTTTCTGCGGAGATGTTGATGGAGACGGTTGCTGCAGACAGTGTGGAGGTTTACCTTCTCAGATTGGACTTTGATTTTGTGAACAACCTGTTGCCCTGGCAACTAACAGCCCCAATAGACCTTGAGGGATATAATGTTTGTTTTAGCAGTTGGCTCTTTAGGCTATGACTTATTTGATATTGCGTAAATAGGCCAATGATTTTCAGATGAGTGGTTGTATTGATATGGAAGTGCCAAGAGCAATATGTAGATGTCTGTACACTTATGTATGTGAATGGATGATAGTTAGAATTCAGGCTTGTGTAAACATTACTATAGGCTTCCTCTAATACTGCATTTTAGTATTTTGATTGTTGTGGACCTGGAGGGAACTTTTCATTTCTGATAAATCTGTTTTTTAAGTTCACAATCTGATGTTCCTCTGTAGCATGGTTAAAATTTAAAGGAGGGATGTGGGTCCAGGACATAATGATGTTACTTTCAATAATATATTAAATCAAACTACTTGACTTTAAGGGTTGTAAAAAATCCTCTCATGGATTTCAGATGTTCATGATATTTATGAGCTTGACCAGACTTTCTGTTAACATCCTGAAGGTTTTTTTTAAATAAGTGAAGCCCTCTGACAGCATAACAAAGCTAAGTTTGGCTTGTGGTTGTTTCTGGTGTCACACTGTAAAGCCAGTGAAAGTATCGTGTCAACCTGTGTCGGTTTGCAGCGAGTGGGTGCGTGATGATGAGTTTATTGTGACATTTACAGAGGAAGGGTGTTTTGATTAATTACTTACTTTTATGGTATTGTATAGTTTTTTGGTCTGACTCTCTGTTGTAGTTTTTGGTCCCATTCTTGAACCCTTTGGTATTGCTGATGGTAATTTTTTTTACAAATCTTCCAGTAAAGTGTTTTATGAACAGCTTGTCATGTGATTGTTTTCTCTCATCTTGAGAAGAGATTTGTATGGATTCTTCCTGTGGATTTACTCCATGAAAATATTTCCTGTTAGGGCAGCAAAATAACGAACGAGAACAGTTATGTAAATAAGCAATACTTTCTCACTCAGCAAGCATACATTTTATTTATTGGCTGAAGGCCTGGGAGTGCCCGTAAGCATTATTTTTCTTGCATGTGCAGGCCAAATTTGAAGTATCAATACAAAACTTCTGTACAACTTGTTATTTTAAGGTGGAGCTATATATCCTTTCAAGCAGCCAATGTTTCTGAAGCCCCAGCATATACAATAAAGAGAGACACAAATCAGTCCTAATTTGACCTGTAAATTAAGGAAAAGATATCCCCAAAACATGCCTGTGAAGTTTGCTGCTTAAGAAAAACATGCCAGTATAGGATTTTTGCATGTCTAAAAACCCCTCAGTTTCAGCCCTGCTCAGAACGAGCTGTTTCTGTGTCTGTGGCTTTAAATGTTATTGAGCTGTCTGGCTCCACCCCTGTCCCTGCCCCTCTCAGGAGATGGATGTGGCTCTCCTGATCCTCCTCTCAACTGCTAGCTGTAAGGAGGATCAGGAGAGAAGGGCGGAATTTTCTTCCAATTGGGGAGGGCCGACTGAACATGGGGGCGATGCTAACTCCCCACATGACATCATGAGGGGAAAATCTGAGAACAGCTTGTTTCAGTGAACATTTTCTAAAAGGTGTGTGTGTCTGTGTGTGTGTGTGTGGGGGGGGTCTGATTCTTGGAGGGGATTGAGGACAGGCAAAGGGCACATATTTTTATTAGAAAAGCATGAAAAAGTGTATTTTGCATAATATGTCCTCTTTAATTTTAGTGGTGTTGGGTCTCAACTAAGACTTGGCAGTTAATCAAAATCTAGGTTGAATCACAATGTGTCCTACTGCAATTTTCAAAATCATAGAAGGTGCAATATTTCTTTGCCTGAATATGTTTCAAAATACCAGTTAAGTAAATGTTTTTGAGGCAGAGAACGTGTTTGCATGCTATTCTACACATCATGCAAATATTCAAGAGTCAATATTCAACTTCTTCTATAATAGTTGGAAAAAAATTCTACTTTCCTTGTCTTTGAATATGTTTGTCTGATTAAAAACGAGAAAGACATAAAATATATCATTTATGATAAATATATATATAGTAAATATATTATTCACAAATGTATCCTTCACAGGGGATACCCACAATCTAGTGTGCACCATTTCCTTCTCTTCAAAAATAAATAAAAAGTAAATACATTTTAAAAAGCACAAAATCAGGAGGAAGCTGAGACCTTGACTGCTCAATACACTTTTAAGTACAGTCCCTTTTCCCCTGTAAATATATTATCATAATTTTATGACATCAAAGTAAAGCTTGACGAGTAAAAGCGCCATAGAATATGATTATTTTCCATCCATTTATCCATTTTCTACACCACTAATCCCAACTGTCATTGGGCAAGAGGCAGGGTACACCCTCTGTTGCCAGTCATTTGCAGGGTTATGATTATAGTATATCACTATATAATGTTATTGGATGAATAGGATTTTATGATTATATAGCACATATTATATGATTAAAGGATGATATGATAGCATATCAGAAGCTGCTGGGTAAAAGTTGTACAGCGCTTATGTCAGTCTCCTGTTTTATTTCTGCCTTCACCAGGTATATGACATGACCATTCCAGTTATGTAATCACTCATACTTACTAGCCAGTTCCAAATATGTTTAACAGTCCCCGTGACCTGGACTTTGAGAAGGACCATGATCCTTGTGCCCTCTCAATAGCAGCCATTCACCTGAGTCTTGTGACTTCATTTAAAGGCGATACAGCACCTACTTCAATGCACCCTGGTCAGTGATGTTGCTTTCATGACTAGTGGACAGCCAAGAGACATTTCAACACAACTTAAACCCATTTTTTTAGTTCCCATATAAAATCAACCCAAAGTCATTTAATGAATACAAAAAAGATCAAAGTTACTTTTATTAATTTTTTTCACAAATATATTAGGTCATATTTACCTCCACATTTAATTATAATGGTTTTAACATTCTCAAATGGAACCAACCTAAGATGTGTGAACGTGTAACATACTGAGTTAAAATTGAGTTAAAACTGTTATAAATTAAGGTTTTGCATCCATCAAATGTTTGTAAACATTCAGTGTCTTCTTCACAGTTTTCAGTGTAATGGCCTCTAGATAGACTTTGATTTGTCATGAAAAGGTAAGATGGTTTGATATCCAGCTCCTCATGCAGGTGTTTCCCCCTCTGTCACATAGTTTAATTCTCCCCATCACTGACCCTGAAGGAGTTAGTCTCTATTTGTATCTTCACACGAGGAGACACCCAAGGACCAATCTCTACTATTGATCTGTCCACCCTGCCAATTTGTTGTCAGAAGCACTTGGTGTGTTCATCACCAGTTTCCCTGGCAAAGAAAAGCACAAGCAACCTTTTATTTCATTTGGATGCCCTTGTGGGGCCAATGTGAAGGTAGAGAGAAAGAGCAAGGCAGACAGTATGAGAGAGAGTGAGCAGATTGCCCGCCAGAGTCTCTGAGTGGGAGGAAGCATAAGTTGGTTTGAGGAAAAATTAACAGCACAGGACAAGAGGATGAGGCAGTGTCTCCTCTGTGCTTATTTGACCTGTCATTAACCTGAGTGTTCTTGAAGCTTGGCAGAGACACCGCAGTCTGATGTGTCCTTCAGCTCTAGCCAGCTAAGGATGCCTGCTGTGCAAGTTGGCATAATTTAATTGAACAGAATGAAGTTTGATGTGACAGAGCCCTGACTCATTGATCAATATGAGTGATGCTACAGCAAGGCTAGGATAACTGTAGAGAAAAAGACGGAGCAGGGAAAGAAAAAGCCATAAATATTCATAGACAAAAACTAGAGATGCACTGGTTGTGAAAATCTGGGCATTACTGATGCTGGTACTGCCAACATTTTCTCTCATGTTTGATTATGAAAACGAAACAGAGTTCGTCAAACAGGTGATGTTGTGCCACCGCCAAAGAAAAAAAATATTCTTTAATCAGTAGTTAGAGAAAGATATCAGCTGTTAAGTCGCTGTTATCATGCCACATTATCTGCCAATGGGCGGATGTTTGTCATTAGGGGCGATACCTGTTGATACCAATGTTTCAGTAATGCATCAGTTTATCCCTACCAAGAACGAGACACTCACAGTTCACCTGCTATTCACTTTGGCTTTTTTTGTGTGGAGTTTATATTACAGTTGCATGTTTGATCTGCACAGAGTGGCAGGAGGAATTGTCACCTTGGGAAGAAAATCAACCTAAACCTTGGCCATATCTGCATCTTTTAAGAACCGAATCAGTGTTGGTATATTTAAAATAAGAACATAACTTGATGTTCTAATCCTATATCTTTTAACTTAAATCATCAGCTCTGATCAGATCTCTGTTCTGCAAAGACTTGTGCAGGAAGAAAGATGGATTTAAACTCGTGAAGCAAAATAGCAAATCCTGGGAGTTTATGGTGTACCAGTATTGGTATCAGTACTGGATATGGGGCTGATACCAAGTTGTAAAACATAGCTGATTCTCCACCCTGATACCACCTCACAGCATGATGTTAGTCGGCCCTCATTAAGCTGGTAGGCAGAGTAAGAATTATGTCTGCAGTTTGATGTTTTATACGCTTTATTGAGACTCTGACAACAGTGGTACATTATTTGCAAAATATATTTAGAACCTTTTTTTTAAGAACTTGGAAATTTGACGAAACACAAACACAGTAGGTATGACATGCCCATTTATTTAAAAAAAACAACAGCAAAAAAAAAAAACTCCTACATCACCACAGTGATTCCCTTATGTTCCAATGTTACAGGCTGATAGCAGCCAGATTTACTGTGTTTTTAAGTTCATGGAGTAAAGTCCAGTTCAAAACTGTTGAATTTTAGCACATTTCCAAATCATGTGTGAAAAAGTTGCAGTTTCTAGATTACACTTAATTAAAATTGGTGAGCAGAGACCGAGCCTGCCCCTCAGCGATGGTGTACAGTGGAGTCTATACTATATCTTAAAATGCTTCTCCTTGTCAGTATTGCAGCTCAATGTAGTAAGTGTATTTTATAACTGATGCCCATATGTCTTCTTCTATTTGTTCTCCTATGTCAATCTGGCATTGCTTTCTGATTTGATCTGTGGAGCAGCTGAGATTTAAACCAACGATTTTGTAAACAAATAAGATACATCTTTTTGGAAAAGACTGTGTAAGAATGTCTTTCAGAAAAGATAATTTGGGTATATCAATGTCTTTTGGTACGTAATGCCTATCTGTATATCAATAAAAGTTAGTCTGTTTTAAATTACATTACTGTTCCTCCATCAAAGACTTTTGCAAGTTGTTCCAACCTTTATTCTGCCAAAACTTAAAAACTACTCTTTTTCTAGTTTGTAATGAGCCTTGATTTTATTCCATGTACTCAATGTGTCCCAAACAATGAAGTTGTTTTGAACTTCCAGTTATACCATCTTAGATTAATAAAAGGGCAGTCACTCAATTTTACAATTCCTCTACAGTTTGATTTTTTAATATAAATAAAGATTACAGAAGCAGAGCAGACTGCAGACTTTGCACTGAGGATTTGGCAAGAGGAGCATGAGAATATGCACTGACATATGACAACATATCAGTTTTACCTTTCTTTATAATGCTCTATATTGTTTGGTACTTGTGTGATTTTTGTTGTCCATTTTGTTATAACAGTCAGAAAGGGTGGAACATCTGCTGAAAATAGACCATACTTTTAGAGTCATCTTGAGAGCTGTAATTATATGAGTACCCAATAAGTAGTTTCACTTGGTCTGGAAAAGGTGGTATTCATGCAGCAATATGACTCACATTTATTTTCAGGTCTAACACTGGCACTCTCCATACTCGTGGGTCATGACTGGGATGCACTGATGCATTGGTTTAATATCAAAATCAGCTTATTTCGACCCGGTTCAAAACCATTGGCCATCAACAAATTAAATAGCATCAACAGCCTAACCTGACGTGCCAAATAGACTTGTTTCATATATCTACTGCATGGTTATATTTCACATTCATCTGGGAAAGCTCCCGTAGAAAGCTTTTGGGAAGGGCAGGACTTTTCAACAAATTCTCAGGTGATTGGATAACCATTCTATCTGTCAGATTTATGATGGGCCAATCAGACTGACAAGATAAAATGGGGTTTACACTTCCGCTTTTCCTGAGCTGACAGGACACCGCTGCCTAGTTGTGAATGATGGAGCTCCTTGTAGAATAAACTGATGCCAAGGCCAGTCAGGAGACGTGCAAAAACATCTTCTCTGCCGAAGACAGCTTTTGTTATGACTCTATTCTCTTGTTAACAAGAAATTTGGTCTAGTTCCGATTAAACTGCCACTTTCCTACGGCTACATTTCAGCTAACTACCGCAGCAGCAGACATTGGATACCCTGGCAACCCCCTCCTTTAATGATCCACGAGAAATGTGGTCCAGTTATGATAAAACTGTTGTTATGTTGTAGCTACATTCAAGCTAATCACCGTACTGGAGGCAGCCATTGCAAACGGCTAGTATAACTAAACCCTCCCCATAGCCATTGCCTCATTCTCCTTAAATGACCCTGATTGGTCCGAACTGTGTTCGGTTTGGCACAAACATTGTAGATTGGAGCTTTTCAAGATGGATTTGGCTGATCAAAGACGTGTAGTCTGGCAAATCCATCTGCTTTGCAATGTTGTGATCAGCCATCAGTAGCCAGCATTATTTTGTTGTGTCCAGTCAATTTTATGCTGGCATCTACCACACTGGCAGCTAACACACTTAGCTGCTTAATCAAATATGAAATATTTTACTCGGCAGAAGATCTGTTGGATAAACACCATTTTGTTTTAATGGTCAAAAACTGAAGAAAATATTGGCATAGTGGGAGTGTTACACAAAAAAATGAAGGAAAAAAATCATTGGCATTGGACTGGCATTGGCATCATCGCATCAGCTTAGTTATTATTATGAACATCATGATCAGTATGAGCCCTAATTTCACTGTCAGTGCATAGCCGTGACTGAAAAATCCCCAACCAAACAGAGCCATACTGATACGGCCAACCGAGGGAACCTAGGTAAAGGACTGAGCAAATTCAACACAGTGAAGATACTTTGCTTCATTCCCTTCTGCTCATCTGTCATTTAAATGTCAAATTTCAGCATGAGAAAAACATGCACACAAATATAAAAGGTACATGCAAGAGGAAGAGCTATGAAAACCTCAAGAAGTTGGGTTTTACAAACCCAAAAAGGTCCTAAACAGAGAGTTAGCTTCGATTTTGCATCGGCTCCAGTTAGCTGTAGCTAGGACGTAGCTGTACAATATCTCTGGTTAACTTAATTTTGATAACTGAATTTAATGGAGAAACTCTCTTCTCCTTGCTTTGCGATTGAACCTCTTATTGTGTAAAAAGATCCAAATGTACAGCATATGAGATAATAGGGCAGTGTCCTCCTAAGTGCTGATGTCAGATCATTTCCTGGTATTAATAAGCTAAGGTGACTAATCTGTGGTGATATCATTCTGACCTGTGTGTGTGTGTGTGTGGGGGTGTGTGTGTGTGTGTATATGACTTCATCTTCTGGATGCATTCATCCAGCGTATAAGTTCACAACATCTGCTATTAATTAGCTGCAATTGTTTTTAACCGTGGGGTAGGGGTCCTTGTGCATTAGATTATTATTTGTAGATCATCTCTAACCTCTGTGTGTGGGCTTTTTCTTCCAGAACGTCCAGTGAATGCAGACCAGCAGGAGCGGACCCTTCTAAAAGGCATGTTCAGCGTAAGGAAGGGAAAGTCGCAGCTGCACAAGTGGGCAGAGCGGCAGGTCATCCTCTGCGGCACCTGTCTAATCGTGGCCTCAGTCAAAGACAGCCTGACCGGGAAGATGCATATCCTGCCCCTGGTGGGGGGGAAGGTACGAGTTCAGTGTTTGTATGTCAGCAGCTTGACAGGAGGTTAACTTTTCATTGATACACTGCAACAACACAGCTGGGTTAGACAGCTGGACGTGGCTGATTGCAGTGATATCAGTTAATTTTATGATGTACCACTGTTTATTCAGACAGCTAAATAAATAATAAATCTCAAGTGTGTGGACACAGATTGTATACAGAATGTCTTCTAACAAAAGACAATACACCAGCTGTCATAATAATAGGAAATGCAGAGCAAATGCAGCGCAAAGGCAGAGGATTACAGGCAGACTTGTGATATTTATTAAGAATAAGGTGAATTATACAAAAGGTAAGAGTAAAAATGCATGCAGAATGATAATAAATTGAATGGCAGGTAGGCAAACAAGCATAGCATTTAAAAACAAGAAAGCTCACCTCAGCAGTTGATTTAACTGCATTAAATGAACCATGGGAAGCAATAACATCAGTTTTAAATCTTTATACTTCGGCCCATTTTCTGGAAGTAGTTGACTTATTAAGATTGTACATAGAAAAGCTTAATTGCAGTTTGCACACAAGCCTGCCCACAGAATTTGCTTGGCCCCTGAAAAACCCAGAGATTGGTTCCTCCTCAGTTTTGAATGCTTGATGGCATCAATATACTGTATCAGGAGAGGGTTGGATCAGTAGCATTGGTTAGCATCCTGGCTAACAGTTTCCTCATTTAAGAGCTGAGAAGTATGTCAAACTATCAATGGGTTCTGATGTTTAATTTTTTTTTACCCTTGTGACTTTTCAATACATTTTCACTGCTTTGCACAGTTTTGCTACTTCCTTTATCCACTTTTAACTCTTTTTGTTTTTTTTTCACTCGTTTTTGTCACTCTTACCCATTTTTGCTGCTTTTTGCCCATTTTGTCACTTTTGCCACTCTTAATCCATTTGTGCTGCTTTACACAATTTTAAAAAACAATTTCAACCAATTTTTGCTGCTTTTCAGACATTGATAGCTCATCTTCTTGCCACTCTATACCATTTGTGCTGCTTTCTGCCCCTTTTAACCACTTTTAACCTACTTGTCGCTGTTCTGCCATTTTTGCCCCTTCTTGTTTCCTCTTGTAACCCATTTTTGCTTTTTTCCATTTTGCCAATTTTTTGCCGCTCTTGACCCATTTGTACCTCTGTACCCCCCCCAACCCATTTTGGCCACTTTTTGACTATTTTTTAAACTTTTTGCCATTTTAAACCCATTTGTACTGTTCCAAACATTTTTTTCAAACAATTTAACCCATTTTGCCACTCTTCAGCTATTTTTACCATTTACATGGACCCTGTACCAACACCTATATATTCTAACTTACCACCAATATCAGATGGTCTCTGAATTTAATACAACTACACAAATCAAATACTATATATAAGAGGAGAAAAGTAGAATATCTGCATAAAGATGAACACTACAGTCTGTTTTGAGGGGTAATAGGGATATGAATTCAAAGCAACATGTTCTTGGCTGTTGTTGACAAAATACCACAGAAATTATAGATTATTGGTAAAAAATGAAACATCTCTAGAAAAATAAGAAAAGCACTACTTATGTACCCTCCCAAGGTAAAAATTTTGCTATAATTTCCTTCAGTGTTCTCTCTCTTACTGCTTCTTCTCTTTGTAACGTCTGTTGTGTTTTTGTAGGTGGAGGAGGTAAAGCGGAGGCAACACTGTCTAATGTTCAGCTCAGCTGGATCCCAGGCACAGACATACTTTGTCAACTTTGACACACTGGTAGACTACCAGCGCTGGCATCGACAAGCATCAAAAGTAGGCAAAAATGTGTGTTACTGTGTTTTAGAGGAACAGTGTGTGTGTCTCCCATGCTTCCTCTCAGCTGCACTTAGTTTGTTTACAGTTAGTCCCTCTGGGCTTGTACTTAAATTGAAGATTAGATGTTAAAAGCCCTCTCCCTGTGAGTTGTCCAATCAGAAACCAGTCTCTCTCTGATTGGCTCCAGTGAGGAAGACTCTCAATGGTGTTGGCTGAACATCACATCTCTATTTACATATTATAATTTTCTTCTAAAGGTGGGGATTTCTATCATGTTTCATTTTACAAAGACTCTCGGCAGTGGAGCTTTTGTTATGTAAGTTTCTGTTGATTTGAAAATGCTACATGACCCAAAGACATTTTTTGTATTTGTCTTCTATTACAGCATGTTAAAATCCTACCAGCTTCTCACAGCTGTTCATCAAAAAATTCATTGTTTCTGTTCTGCTCTGCTTGCTTTGTCTCTAATATCCTCATTAATGGCTATTGTTCCACGGCTCCTTCCTGAAGCTGAACAGCTCTGTGAGAGCCTCCACTGAGGCAGAGCCAGCATACAATTAGCCATGGAAGGACAAAGCCAACAGATAAAAAAAAGTAAATCCAATTAGTTGCAGATTCATGCTAAGTCCTGGATCTCTCTGGACTGTGGTGGTATGGATTACTGGGTTAGAGTGGCCTCTTAGTGCACTGTAGTTAGGATCAGACTGAGACAAGAGGTTCCTATGAAGACCAGGGATGATTACTGATGAACATTTTCAGTGGATATAGGCCACTGTTTATGCTACATTGCATAAATTGTGTGTGTGTGTGTGTGTGTGTGTGTGTGAGACAGAGAGAGAGAGAGAGAGAGAGAAGTAGCCATTAGGTACACCTTGCTAGTACTGGGTTGGACCCCCTTTTGACCCCTTTCTGCCTTAATTCTTCATGACATAATTTCAACAAGGTGTTAGAACCATCCCAAAGGTGCTTTACTGGATTTTGTGACTGTGGAGGCCATTGAAGTAGAGTGAACTCATTGTCATGTTCAAGAAAGCAGTTTGAGGTAATTTGAGCTTTGTGACATGATGCATTATCCTGCTGGAAGTCTCCATCAGAAGATGGGAACACCGAGGTCATTAAGTGAAGGACATGGTCAGCAACATTACTCAGGAAGGCTGTGGCGTTTAAACGACGCTCAGTTGGTCCAAAGTGTGCCAAGAAAATATCCCCCACACCATTACACCACCACAACCAGGCTGGTGATACAAGGCAGGATGGATCCATGCTTTCATGTTGTTCACACCAAATTCTGACCCTACCATCTGAAACCAAGACTCATCAAACTAGGCAATGTTTTTTGGAGATGGTTTGCAGACCTTGGTTGTACCAATTGGTTATTTGAGTCACTGTTGCCTTCTATCATCTTGAACCAGTGACCTCTGACTTCTGACATCAACAAGGCATTTTCATCCACACAACTGCTCACTGAATATTTTCCCTTTTTCGGACCATCGTCTGTAAACCCTAGAGATGGTTGTGCATGAAAATCCCAGTAGATCAGCAATTTCTGAAATACTCAGACTAGCTCATCTGGCACCAACAGCCATGCCATGTTCAAAGTCACTTAAATCCTCTTTCTTCCCCATTCTGATGCTCAGTTTGAACTTCAGCAAGTCGTCTTTGACCATGTCTACATGCCTGAATACATTGAGTTGCTGCCATATGATTCGCCGATTAGCTATTTGTGTTAACAAGCAATTGAACAGGTGTACCTAATAAAGTGGCCGGTGAGTGTATTGCCTTACCTATAAGAATCAGTTTGAACATTGTCATTTACAGGTAATTATCAATTGATTAAGATTCTTCATAGTAACGATGCTCAAAATTTAATCCTAGAAAAGGTGATATTTTATGGACAACTGCCAAAGAAAGGTTCACATTCAAGTGTAAGGGAATACTCAGGACTGCTGTGTTAATATGTAAGTGTGCAATAAAACAGTTCCTATGGGAAATAAATGCATGTTTCTCAAAACCTCACTTTATATATGATGTAGAAACAGTATAGAGACAATCTCAACAACAGTATACAATTTTAACAATATCTAGTTATTTTTAGTATAAACTCCATTGAAAGCACATTAATAGCACTTAGGCTTAAAGTGCTTGTGCAGTTAATTTAGCCAGCAAAATATATTCATTATTTATTTGCATCATACAACCTTCCTCGGTTTTTAAAGAGTGAAAGCTGCACAGCAGAGGGTGAACTATGGCACCGTCTTATTAACGATTCTGTCTGAGGCATCATGAGATTTTAAGTGTAATTGCAAAAAAGACAAGAGATGGACGTCAAATGCTGCTGACTGATAAAGACACTGAGAAGAAGTGATAAGCAGAGAGATAATCTGTTTGGTGAGCTGTAGTGTGAATATGTTTTCCTGGGTCATATTGTTGACATACTATCCCAATGATCAAAGAGGATTTTTTGGCTTTATTTCTTCTTTTCCTTTCTCTAAGTCATCTGTTTCTCTCTTCACACACTCACATTATTAAATTACTATCTGTCAGGGGAAGTTCTCTCTTAAACTTGCTGGCAGATGAGTAGTTTTTTTGTGCGAGATGAGCAGTTATGTGTTTGTCATCTCTAAAAGCAGTGACGTTATGTCACGCTCTGCTGAGCAGCCGTCCCATTTTCTGGGTTGCTGTGCTCTGTGCAGCCTTGTAGTTAATGGAGGAGCCTGGCCTCAGACCGGACTGGATGAGCACTTCTAGGTATAGCCTGCGATGATTGTTGGACTGTAAACAATCATCTCAGGGATGATGGAGGGTCTTTGCAGTTGTGTTCTGGACAAGAGAAATGTGAGGAAAAGCTGGGCTACAGTGGGAGAAATAGGAGATTCTAACAGCACTGTGAATACAGCCGCTTGTGAGGATATTATGTGTTTGACTCTCATTCATCATGGGTCTATCTATGCTTACAGGAAACAATTCAGTAGCACTGCAGACTTCAGATTTAATCATTTAGAAAAACCCTAGATTCAACAACGACCAAATGGGTAACACTTTCTATGAACAGACCTGTTATAATGCATTATAAGAACATTTATATTGCATTATAAATGTATTCATAATGCATTATAACAGCTGTTATGAGTCATTATAAGCTGTCATAACAACTTATAACAGTCTTTATGAGCAGTGATTATAAGCTGTTATGAAGGAATGATTCATAATGCAGTGTAACTTAATGTGTATAAATTCTGAGTTTCACAATGCATTTTAACTCCTCCAACTTTGTTCAGTTATAAATTTTCATAGAAAACTGATTCAGTGCATTATTAGAAGTTATGATTTCTATGATTCTCAAATTGAATGAGTTATTAAGACTTGTAACATGCTATAGAAGGACTTTGGTGGCTTTAAGTAAAGTGACAGTACTGTATGAGGTTAATAATTATAAGATCTTTTGACACATTTATAACAACTTAAAAGCAGTATTTGGTGACTGTAAGTAAAGTGTAAAATAAAATTACTTCACAATACTTATACAAACAATTGCTTTGGAGATAGATAGTTTATTGTCATTACATTGTAAAACACAATGAAATTTAATTTGGCAGTCTCCTCTGTAGCAGTAAACAATATCAATACATAGATAAACACCTAAAAGTAAGGAACACAAAGTGCAGTCCCACGAGTCCTACGAGTCAGGTGTCTGGTCCTCTCTATATATGTTGCGGCCTACTAGCTCCACGGCTAGGTCCAGAATGTTTTTGTGCAGCCAGGTCTCTGTTATTATCAAGACACAGTTGTCCAAGTGGTGGTTACAAATCCGCATCCTTATGTTGCCCATCTTGTTGGTGACAGAGTGGGCATTTGCAAGATAGATGTTTGGTACGGCAGGTTTGTGTGGCCGCTCTTAGCCTAGCCTGCAGCCCGGCTTGTTTGCCCCACTTCCGCCTCCTCCCCAGCTGGCTATAGGTGTTGTGCTGCCTCTGTGCAGCCTGACACCTGAGACCCTCTCACACCTAGTCTCATGTACTGCTTACAAGTTGTTAAAAATTTGTCAAAAGATCTTATAATTATTAATAACCTCATACAGTGCTGTCACTTTACTTACAGCCACCAAAGTCATTCTATAGCATGTTACAAGTAGTTGTTATGACTGCTTAGTGACTTATAACAGCTGTTACAATGCATAATAGTGCATTTAAAATGCATATATATAAATGTTCTTATAATGCCTTACAATAGGTCAGGTCATAAGAAAGTATTACCACCAAATGTTTTAACTGTCTAAGAGACAAAATGGATTGTAGAAGTGTTAAATAATGCTGAATTATTGTAACAAGAGGGAGCATAATGAACTGTTAAATTAGTGAATACAGACATTTTTACTCACGTGTGACTGTAACTGGCTCATGTTACACAATCTCTCTCACTACAATGATGCTTCCCTGGCAGATAAACTCCGGTGAACTGGAAACTTGGGCATCATGTGTTTGAAGTAATATCTTTGCAAGGCAGCTGGCCGCTTGCATAAACTGAGTCCAATATAGCTGCTTACTCTACCCATTGTCACTGCTTGCTAAGGATAGAAACTATTTGTGTTTAAAGCTTGCTGCTGGGGGTATTTGGGGTCAGAGTAGACCCCAATTTGGAACTGAGTTTTAAGTTGTTTTGCTCAACTCTTGTAGGATTGCAAAGGTGCAAATAGGAAGGTTTTGATTAAGAGTCAATTGATATCGTTTTTTTTTAGTGCCGATACTGATACCGATTGTTAGAAGTCATGAGACAGATAATTGATATTTAGAACTGATGCATTTATTATGACAATGTACTTAATCTGGCAAATTTAAAATTACATAATACAAAAAAATGAAGGAAAATAAACAGTAGTCCCAGCTCTATCAACATGAGAATTTGCATGGCTTAACACAGTAGAAGCAGGAGAAGAGGAAGTTATTCCATACACTGTGTCAATGGCACCCAGGCTTAAGTGTTGATTGGCTGGTACTCCTGTCATCTAAGGGGGGGGGGATCATGGTTTAACACATAAATAACTCATACAATGGTTCTTGGGTAAAAAATTGTGTTTAGGGCTACTTTATATCGATTTACACATGAAATAATTATATTTCATGTTGATTTTGGACACATATCACTTTTTTTGTGTTGGTCCTGGGGGGGGGCTCAAGTTTTCTTTGATACAAGTTTGGGGGGCTCAAAGGAAAAAAGGCTGGGAACCACTGATCTAGCCAATCAGATTATGTTGTATGCAGGGCATTTGGTGAGACTGTGGAGAGTGAAAACAGAGCCTAAAGGAAAGACACACGTTGTAGTGGGGCCAAAGTAGCGCACTTTCTTTATTAAATTATTTTATTGATTATTGGTAAAATATAATATAGCAGATACCGATAATCAGCCAAATGCCAATTATCACCACAATAATCGGCCAGGCTAATCAGTCAACCCCTTGTTTTAATACCCTAACGCCTATGTTTAGTAGGTAGAGCTATTAATGCCACAATTCAAGAACAGAGAACGGGGGGGGGGGGGGTGTTCTTCTTTGAGTTTATAGCTAAATGTTGTGTTTGAAAAACTGGCTTACATTAGCTTTACATTGGAACAGGTAGGCTAACATTACCATCTAGTTTTAATGATGTCTCTTGACAGCCATGTTGTTATAGTAGTTCTGATAAAGCGAACCTTAAAAACTCCTTATCTAAAGGTGATTTTCTCCCCCTGGTTTTCAGCCACTATCATTTCAATATTGTAGAAGATAATGTTGTGTGCCCTATCAGGTCTGCAGCAACTTTGAGCTAATGTTGATATTATAATACGGAAGCTACTAAACAGGAAAAAGTTATCATTTAAAGCAATACATTTTTGTGACTCCTTCTGTATGTGCGTCTTCATGTATGTGTGTTTGTATATGTATATATAGGTGGTGTCTCAGACAGTCAGCCTGGTGGACTTGTCCTGCTACAGCCTGGAAGTAGTGCCTGAATATTTATTCTACAGTCAGGATATCACTCACCTCAACCTGCGACACAACTTCATGAACCTTCACGGGCCTGGAGGCCTGCTCAACCTGCCCAGGTAATCACATCCTTAAACTAAAGGCTCCATTCACAATAGTTTGCTACCAGATTGAACATGATCTGAATGTAGAAGGTTGATGTTTAACTTCGATCATGCAGCAGTGAGGGTTTTTGTTTTCATTTTTTTTTTGGACCAACAAACTACCTCTGCAAATTTGGGCATCAGTCTGTGCTACAGCCAACACAATATTGTACTTGGTCCAAAATGTTGCTGTGTTTAAAGTTTCAGGTTCAACAAATAGGAGCTGCCATATACAATAGGATCTGACTTTTATGGTTCAGGACTGTCTTTCATTCAAAGAGTTTTTTTTTTTTTCTGATCCATGCATCAATCTGCCTCTGCTTGTCAAGTGCTGGGTTATGGTGGCGGCATGCTAAGCAAGTCAACCCAGGCATCCCTCTTCCCAGCTATATTTTCCAGGGATACCAAGGCATTCCCAGGCCAGATGGTGTATATATATATATATATATATATATATATATATATATATATATATATATATATATATATATATATATCCTCCAGGGAGTTCTGGGTCTGCTTTGGGGTCTCTCCCAGTTGGCTGTGGCTTGAAGACCTCCACACAGAGATGGCTAGGAGGCATCCTGATCAGATGCCAGAACAACTTCAACTAGCTCCTTACGAGTAGAGCAGTAGCTCTACTCCAAGCTCCCTCCAGATGTCCAAGCTCTCCTGAGAATTCTCATTTTAACTGCCTGCATCCGCAATCTGATCCTGTCATTCACTATGAAAAGCTCATGACCATAGTTTTGGGCTGGAGTGAAGACCCACTGGTTAATTGAAAGCCTTGCCTTCCAGCTCAGCTCTTTCTTTACAGTCTGGTACAACGTCTCCAGTCCTGCTAATGCTACACCAATCTTCCTGTCAAGCTCAAGGTCTTTCTGGCATCACTTGTGAAGAAGATTTTTGGTGTCCCATTTTTGCTGTTGTTGGAAGAAGGCATGAAGCTTTTTTGCTATCAAAGACCTCAGCATGCTACTCGAATCAGTCTTCAGTAATTGTAGACTCAAACTTTCCAGCAGCTCAGCTGTCTCAATGTTCAACTCATTGATGATTTTTGCAGTGCTGTTTTGTAAGTTTTTGTTGCATCTTGCTCATCACATTTTTTATTTCAGATCATGTCAAAACAGAATGGGTCCAGGTTGTGTTATCAGCAAGGCAGGAAACTGAATCATTTCCCATTATGTGGCTCTTTATTTGTGTCCTGTATCATTATCTGATATGTTAACACCCCTTCTTCTGTAGTTCCACTCCCAGGTTGTTTGTATATGTATAAGGGGGATATGTTGATAAAGAGAAAAAGTCTGTATTGTGGCGCTGTTATGATTCATGGCAGCCACCTCCATCACTTACAGCACCCAGGGGATGAGAGGATGATAGCAATAATATGGAAGATTCACTGTGTCTGTGTATGGCACTGCTTCATTCATCAAAACCTGGAGTCCAGGACAGCAGGGTGGACACACAATGCAGCTGCATGCACACACAAACACACACATATCAGAAATGATTTATTTGTGTTGAAAAAGGCAGCTGAGACTTTAGGGGATTACAACATTTTTCCTTAGGCATCAGAGTATTTAAACTATCATCATCTATTTCAGTTGGTTGTACTGTTTGACGGCCAGTCTAAATTCAGTAACATCACTCCCTGGTTCTACTATGGTACAAATAGCGGAGATCCTGAATACTTTTCAATATGAACCCTGCCTTTTCTTGGCTGCCAGGTCTCTGACTGACTTTTTCCAGATGCCCTCATAGCCATCATAGTGACATGGTGCAAGCCCAAAGCATAAATAACAGCACACAACTCCCCCAGTGAATATATGGGGAATGAATCTAAAGCACCTAATTTCTTTATTGTTCCCTATTACTATAATTTGTATATAGCTTCATCTGCTGGTACAACATATATCTTCTTTTATTCACATTTCTTGTCCATTACTTTGTTGTCCTGAGTGAAAAAAATAGCTCTGTAGACATGACACTGCATGGATGACAAAAGCAGGTCAGCTTATATGCTAGTGTGGTACCTCTTAGTGATCCTTTTCATGATTTTAGTGCTTTCCTCAACTTCTCTGTGCCTAACCAGTCATCTTCTGTTGCCTGTTTGAAAGCACAACATAATTTAACTCTCTGTTGGTTAAACTGCAGCCTCTGATTACATTTTGGTTGAAAAAAATGCATCCCCATTGTATGTGCAGATTTTTAATTATATTGTGTTGCTTTGTTGTGCTCACTCATTGTTACAACACTTCTGTAATTTTAACCTTTTATACAAATGAAATGGGAAAATGCCACAAAAAAAGTCAAGAACAATAAAAAAGTTGAAATTTTTTTGTAGATTTATTTTCAGGTCCTCTGTGATGTTTCCCTCTTTGTAGGTTTTCTCAGCTGAAGAGCCTGAACTTATCTCACAACCGTCTGGGTGTGTTTCCTGAATGTGTGTGCGAGATCCTCACTCTGACTGAACTCAACCTCTCCTGTAACAGTCTGCACACCATCCCTGTGCAGATAGGCAGCCTTCAGAGGTGGGACACAGTGACACCGTGACACACATACACTCCACCCAACACATAAAACAATATAGTATAGGAACAGATAGGTTTGGATAGGTCTGGAAGCAGACAAACCTAAATAAACTTAAAAGTAAATTATAAAAGTAAATGTGCCATGTACGAGTAAGTGTAAGTAATTAATTCTCAATATTCAAGCTTATGCAGCAACTTCCACAGAAATCTCTCAAATTATATAAAAGTAATAAATAATGAAGCTTAGAAAAGTCAATATGAAATTCTAATACAAATAGATAAATGAATGAATAAAAAATACCTCAAACAACCACACATTGTAAACCAGTACAAATTAGAATTAAGGCAACATTGATAGAAAACGGCAATTCTAAATGAAAAAACCCCAATAGGACATATTGGTCTGCTTTTGTACAAAGGTGAGCTTCAGATTCAATTTCAGTTTATTGAAGGATTGCCCCTTGAGATGCAGAATCTCATTTTCAAGGGGGTCCCAACACAAAAACATAGAACAATACAAACTACAATACATAACAAACACAAACAAACAAAAAAACAACAAATACAGACAGCTCTCCCACTTCTTCAGCCCCTACACCCCATCCCCAGCTCCCAGATAAATACATACATATGTGTACACATATGTAGATACATGTACATACCTACAGATATACTGTGTATACATACACATGCATACACACTCATACATATACATGTAGATATAGATACACACATACATGTACGCACATGAACATATACATAACATGTGTCTACATACACATATATCATACATGTAGATATCCTCACAAAGCATATGATAACATATATGATTGTGTACCCCCATTAATGCATAAATAAATAACTCTGAAACATGAGCATCTTGTTTTTAAAGAAGGCAACAGATTTGTCCTAAAACTGTGGAAAGATGTGATGGACTCGGGGTTTATTCCAGTCAGATGGAGCTTTATAACTAAATGACCTACAACCAATTCCCTAATGAACTCTAGGAATGGTGAAGAAGGGATAATTCATATGCCTGAGTGGATGTGGAGATGTATATGGAGCAAGTACTTGTTTTAAATATGGTGGAAAATCGAAATGAACACATTTAAAAATAAACTGAAACCAGTGAAACTATTGTTTGGATTTGGGTTGAAGCCAGTTGAGTGAGTCAAACATAAAGCAGAGGTGTGTTCTATATGGACATCTCAAAACAAATCTACAGAGGAAGTTATGTGAAGTATTTAAGGGTTTAAGGATTTTCTCTGAAGTGTTTTGATAAACAATGTCAGCATAATCTAGGATGGGAAAAATAAGTTGTGAAATTAATCTCTTCCTTAAAATGAAAAGCAATTAATTGAGTGATACAACATGCCCAGATAACTGTAAGTTCTTTTACAAATACAACCAATGTGTGGTTTGAAGGAGAGCTCAGGGTCAGTCCAGAGTCCCAGATATTTAAACACATCCACTCTCTCAAGTGAAGACCCATCATCAAAATTAATAAACAGCGTGGGAGAACGTGACATGCTATGTTTGGAACCAAAAACCATACTACAGGATTTCTTGGTAAAGTGCCTATAGAAAGTATTCATCTCCCTGGATGTGTAACCATTTTATTTATTTCATAATTCAATCATGGCCAATATTATTGGGCTTTTTTTTGACTAAAAACAATTGAAATTCAATTAAAAACTCATAAATGTCAAGTGAAACCAGATTTCTACAAAGTAATGTCAATTAAATAGAAATACAAATATGTAAAATATGTATGGTGAAATGTGTTGGAACATTGAAAAATAAATAGACAAAACAGAAAGCATATTCTTATGTTTTCTCCAGAGAGAGTGATAGTAAATATTTATTGTATGTTTTTTTACGGTTTTCCATCTTGCTCACTTGTTTTGTGAACTGTGAAGTTTTTTATTTGGTTTTTTTTTTGGGGCTTTTGATCATTTATTGCTTAAAAGTTTTTGCTGTTCTCATTTTTCAGCAAATACATTTTATTTGAAATACCTTGCCTTTTTATTTTTAGCATTTAAATATAGAAGCAGTTTGAATATCTCAATGTGTAACCACATGAAGTCTTCTCACTCTGTGGTTCTGCTCAATTCTAAGATGCTGCTCAGTAAAGTGTGAGTCTTTGAGTCCACTTGTATGACTACAAATGCACTCAAACACTCATTTCTCCATTGAGGGAAAATAAATCAAATTACTTTGTTCTCCTCTCCATCTTTCAGTCTGCAGACGCTGTCTCTGGATGGAAACCATCTCAGCTCCCTGCCTGACGAGCTGGGCAGTCTAAACCAGCTCAATAGCCTTGGGCTCTCCTTCAACAACTTCTCTCATATCCCCGCTGTGCTGGAGAGATTGAGTGCATCGGACAAACTGGCCATGGCTGGGAACAGAGTAGAAAGTCTGGATTTGTGTGCTTTGGCCAGAATGAGCCACCTGAAAAATGTTGACCTCCGGTAAGAGGCCAGCCAGGCCATAAACAGCTCTTAGCCACTTCCCTCCCTCAGTCTCTTCCAGCTCTTCTTCCTCTGTCGATCAATATGAAAAATACAGTGTAAAGAGATGGCAACACTGTCAGTCACTCAGAGAGTAAGAGAGCACAAGAGAATAATCCCTCAAAGTTTTTCTTTTTACTTACACCTCTCCAGGCTGTACGGCAGCGCAGGGGTTAGTACTGTTGCCTCACAGCAAGAAGGTTGCTGGTTTGCCTCCGACCTTTCTATGTGGCGTTTGCATGTTCTTTGCATGTTCTTCCGAGCTTCCTCCCACCACCAAAGACATGCTCATTAGGTTGATTGATCACTCTAAATTGGCCGTAGGTGTGAGTGTGAGCGTGCCTGGTTGTCTGTCTCTATATGTCAGCCCTACGATTGCCTGGCAACCAGTCCAGGGTGTACCCCACCTCACGCCCAATGACAGCTGGGATAGGCTCCAGCACCCCTGTAAACCCTAAAGGGATAAGCGGTACAGAAAATGGATGGATGGATGTTACCTCCCTTCCACTGAAAAAACATAAATATCCTGACATAAACTCCAGTTCAAAAACAACAAACATTTCCTCCTTTCTTCTCAGAATTTCCTTTATATCGACCTATTATTTATAGTTGCTAGGCTAGCTGAGCACAGCAGTTTTTCTTCATTGCCCTGCTTCACGTCTTCGTTCACACCTGGGAGCTGCCTACAACTGCAGTCAGATTTATTTGTTGGCCTCTCAGCAGCTCCATGGGAACAGTTGGGGATTGAGTGTCCAGCAAACAGCCACCAGTGCTGTACTCACTGCCAGCCAGTCATCTAGTTTTAGTTAAGTTGTGGTTTGGCAATGGCAGGCTATATTTCAGTCAGCACCACTTTGTCAAGAAACACATGATTTGTGGTTATAAATTTTTTTCTTTATTAGCAGTTACAGCGCTTGTTGCTGTTATTTATATTTGGCAGTGTGGCCGTTCTGGTATCCCACCGCCCTTCCATGAGCCTAAGTAGAAAGCATCAAGCAGTTCCTGCTCTTCATCTGCCTACAGGGAAAGCCTGAGGCAGGGAGAGAAGCAAAAATAAATGATAGCAAAGCAACTATCAGTGATAAAAGAACGACACTAGTGTAGCGTAAAGGAGGAGCTGGGGTGGAGGAGGGTTGAAAAAAGCAGCTTGCAGAGGGAGCACTAAAGCATAGCTAGGCTAGGGCAGTTTAAAAATGGCAGCATGAGTGCAATTAGCCAATAGTGTACTTAGAGTGAATCAGCTGGCTATTAGTTGATGAGAGCTTGCGTGAGATCAGCTGGTCCTGGTTATATGGCAGCGCTGGACCAACGCTATAAAGGTGCATCTGTGGTAGATTGGTGGGCTGGCAGCTCTCATAAAAGATGAGTTATAGTTCATTAACAGTACAGATAGGATGAAAATCCCATTCAGGCTCTCAGTGAAGTATTAGCATGGAGTCATGAACTCAGGATGAAAAAAACATAGAAACGTTGATCCAAGTGTTATAAATGGAGCTGTAGAGGAGTGGTCGTACTGTTCCATTCAACAAACACGACATCTCGGTTGTTTACAGTTGTCTTAGATTTCTATTGACACTTTAAGGTGTGGTTTGTGTAAAAATGTTTTTATCCTTTCCTCTTTATTTTTATCAAGATTTTTCTAAAAGATTGCTGCACTATTTCAAGGTTTTTCCACATTTTAAAAAAATCATCTTTCTGTTTCTGATTTGATCTTCAGTACTGTTTTTATTAGTTATCCTGGAAATAATGTGTTAATTTTTGCACATTTCATATTTCTTTAACACCATTGCAATACCCAGCTACTACTGTTTTTTGTCATTTTTTGCAAGGATGAAATCAGTGACTTTCAGTGCATTCAATCTGATTTCATCATAATGCTTTGTCTAATTATTTCCCAGCTCCAGAAGGAATAACTAGTGATATTTCATCTCTTGCCCTCCCTTAAATGCAGACTGAACGGGCTGCGCTGTGTAAAAACTGAGAACCTCGAGGCAGTAAGCCAGGTGACCCAGCTGGACTTGCGGGACAATCGCTTGGACTCACTAGACCTGAGCTCTATCTGCAACCTGGAGACTCTGTACTGTCAACGCAACCAGCTGGGGACACTCACACTCAGTGGCTTCACTCTGCGCATGCTTAGTGCCAGCAGCAACCGTGAGTCAAATAGAGCGTCAACTAGCCGCTGTTGCCTTACTGACTGTCTGTATGTTTGCTCAGGCCCTTCTCCCTTGTGAAACATTAATCATATAAACACATATGAACAGCCCAGATGTGTAGCTGCTTATCACTGCTTTTATCTGCCCACAGGCCTCACAACAGTCAACATCTATCCAGTCCCAAACCAGCTGACACACATGGACCTATCACAGTGAGTTCTGGCTGGGTATAAGGAGTGTCCATAGACTCTGTGTTCACAGATTTTGTAACAGAGGCTCTCAGTCTAAAAATAGATCCTGCATCTTAATGTTCATTTATCTGGTTGTGCATAGTGTTAACATGACAAAGTATAAAAGGTTTTTTGTCATGTTTTGCAAAAAACTCAGGAGAGGACCCAAATGCAGAAAACTCAAAATGATTTAATTCCAACAAAAAGGAAAATCCAAAAAATAAATAAAGTCCAACACAATAGAATAACTAAACTAAGGATTCACGAAGGGAAAAATCTAATCAACAGTACTTACTTTAGCAAAGTCCAACAATAGGCAAAAAACACAGTAGGCACGAGGAGTAAGGTCCACACTGAGGTTCACACTGGGAAGACATGCAACAATCTGACCAAGGACAGGGAGACACACAGAAACTAAATACACAGGGAGTGATTGCACAAGGAGAGACAGGTGTGGTTAACGAGACTCAGGTGAAACTAGTGTGGGGCTGTGTTTGAAACCACTCTCTATTCACTATATAGTGAATATACATATATATATATATATATATATATATATATATATATATATAAAGTTTTAATTGTGGTACGGTGATGTCATTTCCCACAGCTGGAGTAGTGTCCGAAATCATTTTTGTCTTTCGCTGTTGAGTCCACTATACAGTCCACTATATGCTGCTCACTATGAGGGAATGAGTGAGGGGTTTCGGACACAGCCAGGGTAATCACAGTAGAGGGAAACTGAGACAGGAAGAAAAACTGGAAACACATACAAGGGAAGGCAACTACAAAATAAAACAGGAAACATGGAACATTTCACAAGACAGTACCAAGAAATGCACAAGGACTGAAGGACAACAAAAAAGTACACTAGAAACTACAACTAGGAAACACTGAAAACACAGGAGGATACAAAGGCAACAAACTAACAACCAAAGGGAATACAAAGAACACAACACAAGGGACACTCAAACACAGGGAGGGACATGGATTACAAAAGAAAACACTAGATACTTGAAACTAAGACCTGGGAAATCTACTACACAAAGAATGTAACACAAAACACTGGGAGTTAAAACTCTAGAATAAAATACAAAGGAAGTCAAAATCCTGAAACATAGGAGGATACAAGGTAAAACTCCAAAGGTAGAATGTATATTAAACACATTGGAAATCATACAAAATATGGTGAAACACAAAAGGTAATTGACTAAATAACACTAGACACATACAACAGAGCACAAAATATACAAGAACTCAAGGGCTACAGAAAACACCTAAGAAAGTAGAATAAAATCAGGATAATGTGTTTTTGTATGTGAAAACAAATTCTATTGTTAAGAAGACCTTAAGCAATCTTTATTTTACTTTTTTCTTTACTTTCTTCAAGTGTGCTCTATTTTCCCCTTTTTTAATCAGTTTGTACAAAAGCTGTGCAGTGATACATTTTTATTGAAAATATTGACCTTACCTGCATGAATTCTTGTCTGCCTTTCAGACTGAGCTGTCACAAGATTTGAGAATTGCTTTATGATGCTGAATGTTATTATGACCTTGATTACTGAACTTTCAAACTCACATTGCATTTTGAAATTTGGATTTAGATCATTTATGTTCTCAAGTTACTCTGCTAGATAATAATGCATTTTTTCATACATTAGAAACCGGGTCATCATATCAACTTAGAAAAACCTCTCCTCTGCTCAGTTTGAGTGTTTCTGTGTGTCTCCTCCTTTGTGTGACTGTGTGTGTTGAGACAGGAACCTTTTGGAGTACCTTCAGGATTGGGTGTGTGACTGCAGAAAAATTGAGATGCTGGACGTCACTCACAACCTGCTGTCTGAGCTTCCTTCCAGGTTATTGACCTTATTTTAAATCTTGTTCTCACTGACCCTGAATTGCTGAGACTTCTCCTTTTATGTTGCATAATTTAAATATACTCAGCTGTGTGTAATTGACAGATTGCTTTGCAGTCCAGAATAAGATGAGCAGGTGTTACATTACACATCGTCATGCTGGTGTTAGCTTGCTCATTTTGCTGGACCACTTTTGAAAACTTTCTCTGTAGGAATTTCTTATAGAAGAGAAATTGCAGATGAAGAAGAATAGAGACATATAATATAGAGCATATAGAAAGGCTTAATAGAAACATATCTTTTTGTGAAAGATAGTGTCAATGTAAACTACTTAAAATAAAAAAATCTATGCTGAAATTTTGTAACACCTAGACTCTTTCACTTCGAGCCATCGTTTCTTTACCAATTTTTTATTCCACAACAGTGACATGCCAACACAAAGACCATAAACCACAAATTCTCTTCAACAACCTTTATTTAAATCTCAAGGATCATTGAGGTTTCCCTCATTTAAATGATGTTGATTTACAGAATTAAAGAAGTCTGATCACATATATTAGCACAAATAATAAAGATTGTATTCGGAGAAACAATCACAAACCAAATCAAAATAATTGTAAATAAGTGACTCTAATTGTCTCAGGGATAGGAGAGTGCCAATCTCAAGTGTGTGTTGTAAAAGATTCCACATGTGAATGGATTCAGGATGGAATTGAATGCCACTGTGTCAGTCTGTAAGGGCAGCCGAGCTGTTCACCAAAGGATTATTTACAAAAAGCTCCTCTCCTTCCAGCTTCACAAGTAGTCAAGTCTGCAGATGGAGACAATTTTCCTTGGTTCTTTTTCTTTTTTGTAGTTGTTTTTTCTTATTTTGCTTGTCTCTAACGCCTCCTCTGGTTTCTGACAGACTGCTCAACAGCTTGAGTTTGAGAAAGCTGCTGGCGGGGAACAATCGTTTGCAGAGAGTGCCTGACCTACTTGATCACATCCCTCTGGAAGTCTTGGACCTCCAGCACAACAAGCTAGCTGAGCTCCCAGAGAGTCTGTTTTACAAGGCCTTAAAGTGAGTCTCTGAAGTCCTGTTTCTCTACAGATCTTTGTCTTCAGTTCTTTCTATAAGCCCATTCAAGCAATTACTCGACTTTTTCAGGAGCTGGCCCCTCTACTCTGAAATTTTTCCCTACAGTGTTCCTTGTTTGGTTGCTGATGACCATACTGTGTCACAGCTCATGGTTTTGGGAATGAAATATGGACTGTATGAAGGGATTGTGGTCAAAATCAATGGCGCATTCCAGACCGTAACCGGAGCTTTATTTGCCCTCCTATTTCCTGTGTGGTAAATCACTTAACACCCATTAGCAGTTCAAATGCTCTAATGTACTTCACTGTCTCTAATGCTGAGACATAATGGTAGGGACTGCTTTGTGCATGATGGGTTTCCTGATTTGTGGTCCAAAAGCTGCAGAGCTCAAAAGAGAAAGAAGTTAGACTGCAAGCTGATGGAAACAAATGATTGCTGTAGATAAAAACTATTGGTATGCTTTTAACCTTTTTGATTTATTCATAAATGTGCGGATGCATACTTCTAAAAAAGGATGTAACCAGTGAGATGCCAACAGCTGAACTGCTAAAATTAATTTAACAATTTCTGACTATAATTTACTCTTTCATGGTTCAGTGACAGGTCTTATTACTGTTCAGTATGTGATTTGCACTAACAATGACTTGAAAATAAAGATTGCACAAGAGCAACAAATGCTCAGTAAATAATGTAAATAATGTCCTCGTCATGCCAACTGTAGTAGGGATAAGTGAGACGTCTTGATATTGTTGTGTAATCATTGTTACTACCAGTACTCAGCTGTTTATATTTAAAGGATCTGCTCTGGGGACTCATCTGTATCATGGGGCAAAGCTCATTTTAACTGGTGTCATAAAGAACATGAACTTGATTCTGAAACACACGAAAGTTTTTAAAGTCTAAATGACTTTGCCGGACAAAAATCCAGCCCTTTTTAGTGCTCTTTCCTGTGTGTGTTTTTGATGCATTCTCATTTCTTATTGTCGTCCTTCACAGCCTAAAGCACTTAAATGTGTCAGCAAATGCCCTGGAAAATATTCCTCCCAGCAGTCAATCAGAGGAAAGCCTCAGCACTCTCCAAGAGCTCTATCTGACAGGGAACAACCTGAACGAGAACTGCGGTGCTGTGTTAGTTGGACACCAGAACCTACGGATCCTGCACATCGCCTACAACCAGTTGCTCTCCTTCCCTGCCAGGTCTGATAGCTTATTTTCTATGTCACTGCCAGTTTTTAATAAGTTGGCTTTAATGTCTTCATTTTAACTTATTTTATTATTATGTCGTTCACATTTTTCTGTCTTTATTTTCCTGTTTGCGATGTCATTCCACTGGGTGTGTGCCCTCAGTAAGCTCAGTAAGCTGGAACTGCTGGAAGAGCTTAATCTAAGTGGGAACAAGCTAAAAACCATCCCCTCCACTGTGTCCAGCTGTAAGAGACTGCACACCCTCATAGCACACTCCAACCACATCACTGTCTTCCCAGAGATCCTCAACCTGCCTGAGATCAAGGTCAGACTTTCTCTTGTTTTATTTTCTCAGCTAGAGTGTGTGTGATTATGCTCTAACTGTGTTAACTTGTGTGTATTTTGTATTTTGATAGCTCGTAGATCTGAGCTGTAATGAGCTGACTGAGATCCAGCTGCCTGAATCGCTGCCCGCTACTCTGCAGGAGCTGGACCTGACAGGCAACAGCAGCCTGATGCTGGAACACAAAACCCTAAACCTCTTTAGGTGAGTGACAGAAAATCCGGAGCAGTTTAGTCATTGGTTACTGACGTTGTGTAAAGTAAAATATGACCAGCAATATCCTTGATTTGGATTTTAGTCTTCAGAAGACTTACTGGAGCCATAGGCAGGCCTAACACCTAGACCAGGGTTGGGGCTTAGCTCAAACTTTGGAGGTTCCAGGGGCATGCTGACTATCCATGTAAAGCATGCATCCTCTGAATTTTGTATTTTTATTTTTGCATAACCATCACCTATATACACTGTTTCCAAGACAATTTAAATAAAATAATTGATTGAAAATTCCACACTACCATAATTTGCTAGCAGCTTCATGCAAGAGAATAAATGCTTGGACTATAAGTTAAGACTAAATGTGAAGACTTTTTATGGACTAAAACTAGACTAAAATGTTTTTGAGTTTTTGTCAAACAAAAACTAGACTAAAACTATAAAGAGTAGAAATTACTAAAATGTGACTAAAACTGAATGCATTTAATCCAAATACTAAGACTGAGGCTAGAATTAAAAATAGCTGTCAAAATCAACACTGCTTGCAGGAAGTCAGTCATTTAGGAAATCATTTTGACATGCTGTAATAATAAAAATAAGATGTTGCTGTGTGACTAGAGGAGGCAGAAAATGAGTCATGTATATAAACCTTCAACTAACATGCATTCTTTTTTATTTCTTCTTATTTGTTAGTCACATCCCAACTCTTAAATTGGACCAGAAATCCACTGCATCACCAGGAGACTCACTGAGTGCCCCAACTCCATGGAACCATGGTTACTCTGAAATGAGTGGCCAAAGAAACAAGTGGGTACTTCTCCATGTGTTTGTTTTTTAACAGTTTTCTTCAGAAAACAAGTAGGAAAACTTATTTTTCTAAATAGCCATATAGAAAAAGAAGCACTTACAGCGTAAAAAACACTTTTACCACCTAATACTACTAAAACTTTTAATACAGATACTTGATTTTTATTGTAATCTGTATGCTTTATTTAGCTTTTCCATGAGTCCTTTAGTGTTGGTCAGATCATAATTTAAATCATGTTTTGCTGCCTTCAGTATACATCTATTTTCTCCTGTTTTGATAGAGGATAGAGCAGGTGTATACTGTGTGTTGAACTTTGCTGCCTCTTGGCCAGGACTCCCTTGAAAAAGAGGTTTTTAATCTCAATGGGATTCTCCTGGTTAAATAAAGGTTAAAAAAAAACTCTGAGTCAGTACTTGAATCACAGGCTCCTAGCTTTGGTGTCTGAGCAGTCAGTGGACCTTTTTTAAGCGATGCTCAGTGGTGACGAGTAATTCTCCTGGACTCAGTTCCTCTTACAGTATTATGGGCACCACTGAGAGCCTGGTGAGCCCGGCTGTTTCTGCAGGGTCATGGCCACAACAGGGGGCCACAGAGTGGTGTCTTTCATCAGCTGTCACCCCCGCGGTTTCCTTTGGCCTGGGGTTGCAGTGTCACATGCTGAAGTATGCATGAGGTTTACCTCTGTATAGGAGCTGCTGATTCATCAGATTGTTAATGTGTGGTGTGCAGGTTGTGTGTGTCTGTGCTCGCTGTGGATCGCTTTGGTGACGGAGTGGAAGCATGCTATGGGATATTTGACGGAGACCGCAATGAGGAAGTGCCTCGGCTGCTACAGTGCACCATGGGAGATGTGCTGTGTGAGGAGCTCCAGCATGCCAATATTGACAGTGTCTACATGTGCAACACTTTTCTCACCTCACACAGGTAACACAATGATTAATGTGCTTTGTCATTTACTGTATTTAAACTGTTTTAGGCCCTTTTTAGTTGGTTTGTCTGCAGCTTTTCTGTGTGATTCTATTTGGTAGAAAACTTGGTATGGCTGGACAGAAACTAGGTGCTTCCGCCCTGCTGTGTTATATTCACCATGAGCCTTCAGATCCAGGAGGCTACTTCAGCCTCACTGTGGCCAATGTGGGAACATGCCAGGCCGTGCTATGCAGAGGTGGGCGACCTGTTCCTCTCTCAAAGGTTTACAGTTTGGAGAACTGCACAGAGGAAATGGAGAGAGTTAAACTCAGTAAAGCCATTATTACAGAGGTACAGCTATCCTTACATTGATTTCTTATACAAGGATGAATTATGTAGAACTTTTGATCCTGTTTCATTTTCAGGGGGTTATGTAATATGATGTTGATTGATTCTAATGGCTCCTGTCTTTTGTAGGATAACAAAGTGAGCGGAGTGACATGCTGCTCTCGCCTGCTGGGCTGCTCTTATCTGTCTCCCTGGGTGCTTCCAAAGCCCTGGGTGCACACTGAGCCTCTCTGTTCCCGGGATGAGTTCTTGATCCTGGGGAATAGAGCGCTGTTCGAACGTGTCTCTTTCCAGGAGGCCGTCTGCACCGTGCAGGCAGTGCGGGATCCTCGTGCTGCTGCTAAGAAGCTGTGTTCTCTTGCTCAGAGTTATGGCTGCAAGGACAACATTGAGGCTGTGGTGGTGTCCCTGCATATAGGCGAGGACAGCTGTACCTGCGAGCCGCCTGTCTCAACAACTGAACCACGGGTTCCCCCTACCATTCCTGCCCCTGTGACTGTGACCCCAGGTCCCAGTGACACAGCCACCCTTTCATCTAGCAGTGGTGTTGTATCTGAGTTCAGCAGTGAGACATCAGCCTCAGAAGTGGGCAGTGAGGCAGGATCCACTGCTTCAGATGAGCACCCTTCCTCTGGGCCTGCAGCTCGTCCAGAGAGACGCTGTAGCCTGCATCCTGCTACTACACTCTGTGGGATCATGGTTCCAGGCGCTCCAAGTACAGGCACCCACCCAGGCCTGTTCCAGCGGCAGCCCTCCTCTGCTACCTTCTCCAGTAACCAGTCTGACAATGGACTGGACAGTGACGATGAAGCTCCTCTAGAGGGTGTCATCTCCAATGGCAGCAAGTTAGAAGTGGAGGTTGACATCCACTGCTGTGCTTTCCAGCTGCGCTCAGGAGCCCCCGACAGCCCCAAAGACTTGAACCTAGAAAACCGGGGCTCTGACTATCCCAACGGCAAAATGCGCAGACAAAACAGCGTGGTAGTTTCTGCCACAAACGGTTGCCTGCTGGCTGTATGTGGGAGAGAGATCGCCGACCTTAAGAAGTCTCCTTCCACATCCAGCCTGTTTGGAAAGAAGCTGTCCAATGGCTCTGTGGTTGCCCCTGAGGACAGTCATAATCTTATCGAGGTTGCACTGGAGGCTCCCAAGAAGAAGTCTGGGTACTTCACTGCTCCAGCACAGCAGGACCCTGAAGATCAGCTTATTGTACCTCCCAGTCTGGAGCAGGAAGTCAGAGAGCAGTTGAGAAGCCAGACCACTCTGGTCTCAGCCCCACCTTTACCTTCTATACCCCCGTCATTAAAGGACCCAGTGTGGGATCACCCACATCCACCTGCATTTGCCCCTAATGTAGTCCCAGGTCCACGCCCAGTCCCCATCTTACAGCAGGAAGTCTACGATACCGCGCTCTAGAAGGGAGACACAACAGGGCATATGGCTGCAACTTTGATAGTGCCATTTAAGAGACGGTGAGTTTTTCTCCTAAATCTGGGATACTCTGACTCAAGTTGCCATTTGTGGAGGCAGAGCAAACCCGTGGGACCTTGAAAGTCATCAGTTACACATCAGTGTGAGGCTAAAATGGATTTACGTGCTGGGTCTGAGGTAAAAGCAGCGACATAGTTCACAGCAGGATTGCTGGCGATGATAGAACAAAACAAGCCTGACTTGAAAAGGGGCATCTTGTGTGTTTAAACGTGTTGGCAACATTTCCCTTTACTTTCGAAGGAAAGCAATCTACTGGGAGTGTAGGGATTGTGTTGAGTATGGTCAGATCTTCTCCATGAAGGGTCTGTGATTTCTGAAGTCCTCGAGTGAAGCCCTGTGACTGAAACCTGAAAAAGTGCCTACTGCAGAAGACTCTGCCCAGAGCTCTCCCACATCCAGGCTGTGTTAGAAGACGTGAACTTTGCTAGTTAAATTTGAAGCAGGGCAGTGTCTTAGAAAGACCAGTGCCGACACAGCTTCTGCTCTCTGCCTGTTCCTGTGGCTTGAAAAGGAATTTAGACCACATAAATATGCTTGTAAGGTGCATAGGAAGAGACTGAATGAATGCATTTGCATCATGAGTTTTGTCATGGTAGGATTTTATTTCACATTCCCAATCAGTATAAAGAGAATCTTTATAAATATAAAAATTCTAACAAGTGTGAATCACACTTAAAACTAGCACCCAGCTTAATGGTGTGCTTGAGCTGCTGGCGTTAAATTCAAGAAGTGTTGCTATTTGGAGAGATGCATTTTGAATGGATGTCAAAATTATATCAAAGCCTTTTAACTGTACAGGGCAAGTGTAAAATTGAAAAAAATACTTCAACCTTTATTTTAATATGTAGTTTTGAGTGTTGATTATGCACTGTCTCAGATTATCCTAGTATTACTCAAATTTATTCAGTTTATTGATCACTGAACAGTAGATTGGTTGTTTGGAAATCATATATTATTTAATATCAGTCACTTTAACAAACAAGTAATGGCACAAAAATTAACCATGCAGTATGTTGTCAAGCACTGAGAGATGGTACAGTATTTGCATGTACTGTGAAATAACTCCACTGGTGTTAAGGTTGTACTTTGAAGTGCATCTTAATTTTGAAGGCTGCTACCTTTTTGAAAATATTAGACATCTTCCCTTGCCCCTGAAGATTATCTTATTAACATGTTTACATTTGGCATTTATATATTTTTACACTTTGCTTTCAAAGCTCATACATTCAGACACGATCCATGTTTTATTTTGGCCTGTTAAAAGCAGAACTAGATCTATTCAGTGTACATACGATGTTATAAAGTTCTATGGCAGAACCACACATGTGCACTATAAGTTATGATATAGAAGCAAATTATATCTTGCTATGAGTTGACAAAGTTCTATTTTCACAAACATTCAATTCATATAAGCTATTTACAGATCCTTGGTATATAAACGCTTAAAGGTGCTGTGATTAAACCACACAGGTTAAGTGTTACATTTGCTTCCCATTAAGTTAAAGCTGGTTTAAATTGGTTTTGCTGTTGGCATCACTGGTGTCCAATATTTTTTTAAACATTTACTGTCATATTTAAATTCCCTGTAAAGTGAAATCCCCAAATTGTGTTTTAACACACTGGTTATATTGGAATAAGTTTGCTGTAAATGTATGAAAACACTGAGATCTACATGTGAGTTTGCCTCGCTGTTCTGGCACAGAGCCAGGCAGCTAGGTTCTGATCAGAAACTTTTTTTTTTTTTTTTAAATTTGAGAGGATTGTGTTTTTCGTAAGTGCGTGTGGCTTCAGCTCATTCACCTGACATGCCCACACCACCCTAGAGCAGATTTACTGCCTCATTTTTCATGATTTTGAAGCTTAATTTTATAAACTTAGAGGTATTTTTCATGACTGAAATTTAGCGTGGTGGTTCATAACACAATGGCCTGTCATATAACAAACCTATAATAAAGTTTTTTTTTTTTTTTTTAACCACTTTACAGGGACTTTAACTATTCTGAAAGTGAGTCACTATACGCTCCATTATAATTTAAAGTATCAGTGAATATCATACAGCCTTTGAATCTTAAGATTGCCTGCACCTTGTGCCAAAAGAGAAGACAGCTTAGTGTCGCTGTGGTCATCAGAAGGTCGAAGCGGTTAACTGCTCATGACAGTGATTACTACAATATATATGTATATTTTCTACACATCACTGGCATTTCACAGCTTTCACACAGCTGGACCTTTGAGTATTCCCTTTAGCCTTAAAGTAACAATATTTAATATTTATTATTGAAAGGATGAGCTCTTTGTTTTTCCCTTTGATGTTTTCTTATGACGAAGGATCTATGTGGACTATATATTGTTCATTAAAGCAGCCCCTCAAGTTTTTTCTCCTCCACAGGAATGAGTGATAAGCTCAGTGACCATGCCTTAAGTCTGAACTTTTCCTTGTTTTCTTCAAGTTTTTTGTGTTTTTTTTTCAGAATTGAACTGATGAAAGCACTTTTTAAAGACCAAATTTAATATTAAGTTTCAGTTTGATTTAATATAAGAGAGATTTATCGACATTGTGTCGCTGAGTGTCCTCAACCCAACATATCACCTCTTGTCTTAGAATACATAGCCAATAGGAATAATGTTTTTTTTGCTGTCAGTTACATCTGAATTTACCAAATGCCTTGATTGATACTATTTAACATCAGCACCACAAACAGCAGTAAAGACATCATTAGTACTCTAACAGGATCTGCTTGAGTAACTCTGTCCATATAAACAAAAGTCACAGGGCCCTGTCCTTGCAGACGAGGAATTGCAGTTGTTTGTATGTACTTCATTATTTACACATATCATGACTTATTCGTAGCCATCTACTATACCCAAGAAGCTTTCTCTTAAATACCCTGATAGGAGTAGGAAACCATTAAAACAGTACTTTGAGATAATTGTTGCTCTGATCCCTATGGAAGCATTGATAAAATGCTTTCTCTGCAATAGACACCAATTTCAACTTAAGTTTCTTTTTCTGTTTCTAAATTATACATTTGGAAGTTATATTTCTGGTTCTGAGAATTTATTTCCAGTCACTTTGTGCAGGGTTTAAAATACCAAACACCTTGAGACTCAGTGGGTCAGACTGTGGCCAAATCCCCAGTATCAGAACCCACACATGGTGTCTGGCATCTGAACCGATGGTAGTGAAACATGGATCAGTGTGCCACAGGAGGAGATAGAAAAGCTGTAAGACAGATAATGATTGTGAAAAATGTCAGCACACACCTGGAAAACATTGGAAAGCTGAACTTTTAAAAGGAGACATGGAACTTTGTTTTAGCTTTTATAAAATAGTGGTGTTCACAACTGATGTTGGGAATTCACTCATACAAATATGCAAAATGTCAACTGTATATATAAATCTATATCTGTCTGTCATAGCTTCATTTCACCTTAAATTACATGAACACTTTCTAAATATGTCTGAAAATGACTTGTGACTGATGTGTGTATGAGTATGCATGTGGGATTGTATGTGTAAACTGCATTACATTGTAATTATTTTCTTAGTTTTACCTTTTATTCATTATTCATTTGATTCAGTTCTTCCTGTCAAATCACACTGGGACTGCACTGCACTCTTAGATTTAGTGCTCTTCCACCTATTAAAGTCTGGTTTTGTATACGGCTGTACACTAATTCTGTGACTCTCCTGGTTGACTCCACATACTCACCTGCTGTCTTGTCCTGTACACATATCAAAGATGAAGTATATTTGAACAATGATCCATCAGTGTGCTAATCAGTGTGCATGTACATATGCCATCTGTGTGCATAGAAACAGGAGGAGGGAGGACAGGAGACAGTGCATCAGCTTAAAATATTCCCTTTAATTCTCAAATATCTTTCTATAATGCTCATTATCCCTTTGTGCATCAAAATAGAGTGTCTGTGTTCCAGTAAGTCTGTGTCTTTTTATCCGCTGACTCATTACCATCTGTAAGGGATCGTTTCCTTTCTGCTCACATCTTTACAATCTTGTAAACTGTCCGTGTTTCTGTGTAATTTAAGTGCACATGTACAGTAAGCGTATGCATGCCTGTGTGAAAAATTGACTGACTGTAAATCTGCGGGATGAGTGACACTGACCCAAGATGCTCTCGTTGTTTAACGTGTGACCAAAGTAGCCATTGTTTAATCTCACTGTTCCTTTCCCTATATTATTTTCTAGAAATGCTTGAATATTTTCTTTTCTCAATGCCAAGAATCTGATGTTTATTTTTGTACTTAATTGTTTCATGCAAATCTATATATTCCCCCTCCACTAACAGATGATAAATGATCGGGATTCTACAGAAAATATCACTTGTCATGGTACTTTAATCTGAGGTACTAATCAAACTATATTAATGTTGAAAGCATGCCCTTAATATAAATCAACATAAAAGCATAGATTGCATACAAAAATGTGACTGATTTGTCCATAATGGAGCATATCTAAGGCTTTTTAGGTTTAGCACAAGGACTCCTGCTAACACTCCGTTTGATGTTCAAAATTATTTAGGAACAAAACTAACAATGAGCACTTTTGCTGTGTTTCAGACAGAATTGTACTCCTGTGATCTTTGACGGTGAAAGATCGTTGTTGTTTGATTTTAAATGCTGCTATCATTCCTTTTGAGCAGTTGAGCTGTTTTTAAATTAACTTTAAGCCAAGTAGCAATAAACTTTTTACTGTGAAGTTTGTTTGTCCAGTGTCCATTTTGCTCACCATTTTTATGATTTTATGCCAATAAAAATGATCAAATTGACTGATTTCTTTGTGAGAAAAAATAAACACAGTTTATTCTGATATGTATGATTAACCTTTATGTCGTCCTCAGGTCATTTTTGACCTGTTCACAAAAGTTTTTACCAAATAAATATGGGTTTTCCCTGATGTAGTCACCTAAAAATAACATGGATGGTTCCCTACCACACACTTTGCAAATACTCTACTTTCAGGCTATTCAATTGGAGTCCCTGGGTCAAGGGTCAGGCCCCTGAGGTCATTTAGGTGGCTCTTTGAGTAGACTTCAAATGCTTTAAAAATGATCCACACAACATTTTTAATAAAATATTGTATGCATATTATATTTGTTTGATTCTCTGTCACATTAATTCACAAATTTAACACGTAAAGCTGGGCGCACACTGTGCAATTTTCAGCTGATTCAGACATGGATTTTGAGTTGCATGACTCACTTGGAAGTCGAGCTGACTTACAGCCTGATTGTGCATCATTCACCATCACAATGAGCAAGCAGGAAATAGGCCTACCCACAGACCTCCAGCTGAATATTTGTTACTATTTAGCTGCTGGTAGGGTTTGCTGTTGATGCTGTTTATGGGCAAGAAAGAGATAATGAGAGGTTTTGTTGCTGCTTGTAGCTATTTGAAGTGAAAAAATGAGACAATAGATCTCACTTCAACCTCTGTCTATGGGACTTTTTAAAGAAACTCATCTGACATTGGTTACAGTCCATCCCAATTTCACTCATGCAGAGCAAGCACTCAACTTGTGGCCTGAGCACATCGATCGCGGGTGATGATCGTGTGTTGTAAATGATTGAGTCACACAGTGTGAGCTGACATTCCACTTCGACTGTTAAGGAGTCGGATGAAAATTGCAGTATACGCCTAAGCCAAAAAATAGATGGAGAGAACAGACCATTCAACAGTAAATGAATTGAGAAGTATGTGTCCATTGACACCACTTTTTTCACCTGGCTCTGATGTTTGCTGCAAGAAGATTCTGGGGTTGACCTCATGCTACAGTCAAAAATGTCACCTGGGCATGCTTAGAGTAAGACAGTAAAATTAGCTTTACTAGTAGTGTCATACATTTTAGGCTAAAATAAAAAGTCACTTACAGATGCAGAAACTCTGAAAATTTGCTTGTGTCAATTGAGGGAGAAAAAAAAATCAACAGTTTAATCAAAGTTACAAAATAACTTAAACTTTGTGAATAGATTAAATCAGATATAGTCTGTGATTATCCTGACTACTACTGATCATGCACCAGTTTGTAATGATCCAAATGAATGGAGAATTTCTGTTTATTTTACACCAAAATTGGGAGCTAGATAAATGTAAACCTGATCATTGATCAAAAATACCAAAAATAAGAACTTAGATTAAAGTCTCCTAAAAATATGAAACATAAAAATTTTATAATAGATTTCATGCTGTAAAACAAGACAAACTAGACCAGGTCAGTTTTGGACTTTAAAAAAAGGATTGATATTTTCAAAACAATGGACCTGTTGGTGCTAATCCATCATTAAGTGTTCATGAGTTTGTGACTTCAATTCAAATATTGTATTGTTTCTGCTAAATTTGACACTAAAGAGCTTAATTTCCTGTTACTGACAGCATAGAACTGCAGAACTAAAATTATATAAACAATTTTAATATTCTAGCAAATTACTTGAAAAATTTTTGGTTCAAAAGTCTAAACACAGAAATGGGTGATAAATTTACTTATGCTTTATAATGAGACAACCAAAGTGGGGCATTTTTGACCTGTGAGGACAACACGTGATTGTTTGCTGCCACCGAAAATAAATTAAAGGTTTTAAAAAACAATCAAACTAAAATTGAACATATACCAGTCTGTAATCAACCAATGGTCTTCTAAACATAGCTACAGTCATAAAAAAAATCGTTGGAGAACATTATGTAACACAGAAAAACTTTAAAAACACTGAAACCAGGCTGGGTCAAACTTGACCCGCGAGGACAACCAACACATATTTCAAATGAGGAAAACACAGGGGTTTAGTCCTGAGCTTTAGAATAAAAATAAATGTTTGGTGACAGTTTGGAAAAAAAAATAGCATGAATCAAGCATCATTTATAGAAAAGCTCTAAAAAAAACATTAATATTTTGTCATTTATAAATGAGGGTCTAAATGCTTAATTGATACACTGATAAAGCATTAACCCTTACCCTAACTGTTGCCCTTTACCAATGCCTCACTAATGTGTCAATAAAGCATTTAGAAATGTATTTACAATTGACATTTAAGCCATATAATAATGCTTTATAAATGATGAGCTAAGTACTGACCAATTCTTAGTGGTTTGTAGGTAATATATTCATTCATTTCTCCCCTGTCCAGCTAAACCTTGAGCACTAAGAACACATCACCATGTCTGTGCTTCTGTGTTACATCTGCCATCTATTGGTGGAGCTCAGAATAGCCCTACATCTTATTTACTGGTAAATCAGGGAAAATGGTTCACATTTACTAACTTGAGTGAAAGATGGAAAACTTAGTGGAGAAACAACATTTTGGAATCTAAAAAAACATTAAAAAGAACACAAAGACATTTAGGGCTTTTGTCGGCTGTAAATGGATTCAAATAGAGACAAAAACAAGTTACAGGGTTGCAAATTGATTTCAATTCCCAACTGCCAATATAGTCATGAACAGGCTTGTCTTTCCTCAAACAATTTTACAGTTTTACAGTTTACATTGGCAAGTTGCTCTTTGAGAAGGAACTGATTATGGTGGGTTTTTTTTGGCAGGAGATAATTTTTTTAGACAAACTTCTAATTAAATGACTCCCACTGTCAATGTTTAATGTATTTTGCTTGAAATGACAAGAAATAAGTTGTTCAAAAATGTACACATTTCGAGGTTTTGCCTATTTTATGTTCTGATCTACTCTGATATCATTGCTATTTAAAAATGGAAGTCATTCTTATCTGCCTAAATATGAATTTTGCTCAGTAAAAGGCAACTTTATTCATAGGGCACCATTCATTCTACAGCAAATCAACGTGCTTCACAGAGCCAAAAACAAGACATTTAGAACATCAAGAGCATCACAAAATAACAAAGAGCATTTGAGTAAAAGTAACAGACATTTAGAAACGGTTATATAAAAATCTAATTTAAAAAAACTTCTTCCAAGCTTATAAAGGTATAAAAATATCAAAGAAAGGCTGCTCTTCTGTCACTACTATGGCAAAAAATCTCTATAACTGCTTGTAACAGGGATTTCTATCCCATCCCGATTTTGTTCGATGGATATCAAGCTGTAAAATACATTGTGTCAAAGATGATTGTTCTCATTTGTCTTTTGCTTCTTTAGCTCCCTCACTAACTTAAAGGCTCTGATAGCTAACACTGCACCAAAAATGAACACAAACACCCCCAGCACCGCAAACAAGCCTCCTGCTATATCTGCACCATGGTACTGACACTCAAAGCCCTTGTGCCCTTTGCTCTTGTACATCTGCTCCCTCTCCTGACAGATCTGACTGTCATAGGTTTCCTGCAGCTTAATGAAGTAAAAGGCCATCCCTGGGATGTAGCCCAGGCCAATCAGGAGGTTAAGCAGAGCCTCCACCAGCAGCGCAGGAGGGAAGCGGTAAGGCACTCTAAAAACTCCCAGGGCTAGCATGACACAAGCGTAGATCATCAAAAGCCCTCCGCAGACCATGGTGAAAATGTACGGAGGCTTCTTGAGCTCGTGAAACTGTCTGTCCAGCTCCTTCACTCGGTCTGCGTCAGCTCCAGTGAAGGCACCAGCTCCACCAAAGTGATAATAGTAGATTCCACCCAAGCTGGCAAGGTCTCTGTAGCCCCCGTTGTTGCTGTACGGTACTCCAGCACAGATGACGAGAAGAAGATTCAAAAACAGCTCCATAAGTTGGCAGAGGCCTGGAATACACAACATCAACATTGATACTAGTGTGTAGACAGATAAAGGTTATACATGTACTCTGTTGAGGTAATAACTAAGAAAATAACCTGCCAACATCATTCTCTACTGAGTTTTTTTGTCCATAGGAAATACTGATAAACACAATTTCTGACTTCAGCTAACATTTCTTTAGATGATCATAGTATGAACTATACTCTCACCTCTTGAGGTCAAAATGTATCTGAGATTGTATAGAGCTGTTCTGGGATGTTGCTCATAATAATTCCCTTCAGAGTGATAAAGGGAAATCTCTCTGGACCTAACAGAACAGAAGTAGTTCAATGAGATTTGCACACAACATATTTATAACAGTGAGTTTAAATCAATCAAGTGGCACATGGTCAAAGGTAGGAGCAAAAGTAAAGCACACAGTCCCTTACAGCCTTGAGGGTCCTTCATTGTTGTGGTCTCTGTAAACAGGTGCCTCCTTGTGAGGGCTACTTGTCATGTCCCTCTGTCTGCTTTGTTTGTCCCTCCTGTCACCAGCAGAGCCTCTGTCGTCTGGAGCTCTTTGCTTTTGGTTGTGACCTCTGCTGTTGTGTGAAGTGTGGTGGTCCCCATTGTGTGGATAGTCTCTGTCCCTTCTCTCGTACTCTGCATACTCATCAGTCCTCTGGTGGTGTCTTCCTCTCTCTGGCATTTCCCTCTGCCTACAAAAAGCGATTACAGACATAAATCCCATTACTGACACTCTTAAACAAAGTGGATAGTTGGCTTGTGTCTCTGCTGCTGCCACGGAGGACAGTGAAGCAGCGTGGAGGATTATTTAGAGTGGATTAATGTCTATGTGTGAAGTAAACAACCTAAAACAGATGCTTCCTCATCAAAGAACTGATGGGACAAACACTGGAGGTAGACTGCCTACATAAAGCAATATGAAAATTAAGAAGATGTAATAGAGGAGGCTTTTCATAATGTATTTGATTTTTGTTTCATCCCGCGAGGTGCAAAATTCCCACGACTATAACGAAGCCTCACTTTCCTGTTAATTTTACCGTGTTTGGTTTCATGTTATCACGTTGAAGATAACTAGCAGTCACGAATAATATTAAGATACAACACTATAATTTCCTACCTTTAGGACTCTGTGTACAACGAGGCCGTGTTTTTGTAAGTACCAAAAAAATCGACCTACTCTCCCAGCTTCCTGTTTTTACAATTTCCTACTCCCTCCTTCCTCCTCACCTGTGCCGTGTCACGCCCACTACTTCGAGCCAAATTTATGGGGAAATAGTGGGAAATGTATGTTGCTAGTGTTAAATAGTAGCATTTAGATGTTGGCTTTGCACAATAAAAACTTGTCTATGCTGCGGTGGGTATTCAATGTTACGTTTTATCATACTCATATTGTCTTACTCCATTTACATCGTTTAGGACTGACCACTTAATTACACTTAAAAAAAACAAGTAATTTGGATCCAAATATGACAGGACACATGGGCCTAAATAGTGCTTCTAACGAGAGGGGGAAATGGTTGGTTTAACTCGCGCTTTACTTGCAATTCAAAAATCTGCGATTCATGCCTCAACCCAGACTGGACGCATCCAGTGCACGGTCACGCTTCTTTCGTAAAGCACGTGGCAATAGCCAACGATCTGACTTCCGCCGATGTTTTAAAAAATCCCTTCAGAATAAAGTATAACTGCCATGTCAATGAGATCATCCACGGTCCCACGGTCTTAACGTTACACAGGAATTTTTAATCGGTTTGTTGTTTATATTTTTTAGGTATTTGATACAGCTTTCTAGGATATATGAATTTAATTCCAATCAGTCTCTAATAGAGGTGGATAAAGTACTCAGCTATTGCACTCCAGTAAAAGTAAAGTCACTCTGGTTAAACTAACTTAAGGAAAAGCAAACGTACTAGTCTATAACTCTACTCTAGTAAAGGTGAACATGATTTAATTTAAAGTGTACTTAAAATACCGAGAATTGAGTAACTACCGAGGAGCAGTACAGTTTAAAAAATCTTTCCTTATGGGCAATAGCAATAAGAGAATAGCTCCATCCAGGTTTTTCAGGTAAATTCACACACCTTAGAATGAAGTGAATTACACAGCACATTTGACAGTTTAACTGTAACTAATACGTCGTTCAACTTAAAACCTTAAATGTTTTTACACTTTTCCACACTACATATAAACTACACTCACAAACTGAAAATCAATAATACAGTGTTGAAAAAACACTGGTGGATCAACACTGTCAAATAAGTGGAAAAATTACATGAGTATAGTACAGATAAAAGTACAGTTACTCCGGTTGAAATGTACTTAACTAAAAGTAAAAGTACAGATTTCAAAATGTACTTAAAGAGGTACAAGTACCCCAAAAACTACTCAATTATAGTTGTCAGAGTATATAAAGAGTTACTCTTCAGTCCTGATATGAGCTGTGCCCAGGAATTGAACTCCAACTATTAAAAAAATAAAATAAGAAATTTATTTTTTAAAAAGATAAATGATGTTAATGTTGCAAGGTGTGCAAAGGGTCCCAGACCCTGAATAGACTTTATCAGAATTATAGAACTACGCATTAGTATGGCAGTTACACATGAGGAAGATAAAATAATATAACACAATTTACATTGATTAGTGCAAATGTCCATACAATATGAAAAATTTTACCACAGTCAATCACATTATTCATTACTGATTGTAATGAATAATGTGGCGGATTAATATGTTTTATCCCTACATATCCAAAAGGTCACATGTCACAGCCAACGAGTAAAGGAGATTATATTGACTAAGAGATAAAGATTTTATTTTGAACTCCCAGCCAGCAATAACCGGAAGTGTTTCTCGTATTCCTCGAGCTCACGCGTCCACTACAAGCAACCGACCGCGCGCTGGCTTGGCTAGCAAGCGAGGAAGAAGCTAGACAGAAATGGCGGTGACGGCAAGGCGAGCAGCATGAAGTGCTGATGCATTACATGGATCAAAACTAACGACTGCCAGGACAACGTTGGGAAAATGACAATGACGTCGAAGTAGGACACCTTTTGTAACTGTCATCACAAACCAACAACACCTTCCCGGGAGAGTTTTCATCTTGTCAGCGGAGAAGAGAAAATCTCACCGGGAGCATGGCTTCTTACAGCAACCAGGTAGCTAAGCTAGCTAGCTAGCTAACGTTAGCCTGCATAACAACTCCTCCTGCACGCCGTCTAACGTTATTTATAGACTCATTGCAAGCCCTCTGTTGTTAATCTCACTAACTCAGAACAGAGCTACGGTGTAGTGACAGCACGGTCACATGTGTATTCTTATTTGTATTATCTTGCTGGTCGTGTCATTGAAAATGTAAGTACTGAAAAGTGCTTGCTAATGCCCCCCTAAGCCTCATTGAAACACAACCAGCATGGTAGCTAACAGGCCCGAGGTCCCTCCATTCAAATAAGACAGCTGTACTAGTTGCGACAGTTGACTGGGATGTGACAGCCACTTTTAGTTCAATGATGTGTACGCGGGGTTAATCTTTTGTTTGTTTTACTTTGGTGTGATATCCCTAACGTGTCATGTATTATTCGCAACAGAAAAGTGACACTGAAAACTGCTGCGTGTATGCATGGCCCACCTGCTCCGTGCTGCGACAGGCCTTCCCAGGCGCATATATTTTATAACTGGTTGTAACTGCAATTTAATGTTGCTCTGTAGAGCTAACAAACATGATACTATTCTTAGAGTGGGTTGCATTTGGTTATTTGCAGTTTCTAAACACTCATGAGCTTGGATATCTTAATTTCATGCTGTTCATTTAGCTTATAGCAAGCTAACAGCTTTTACACAGGTGGTGTGGTGTTACTTTGCAGTCTTTTCGCTAGCTAAACACAATTGCGGGCCTTCCTTGTTAGCGGATATTTATTTAATGTGAAACAACTTTAAAACAGGAGGTGCATGCGGAAGGTCTAAAGTGCGCCTACACCTCTTGTCTCCTTGTGACTTGCTGTGTAGTAACTTATCCACTGTAGTGTGATTTCGGAGTAAGTTAGCCATCATGTGGGAGGCCCATTTTAACTCTAGTTGTGCATGCAGAGGCATGCCAGGTCTGAAGTTTCTAGAAGTTGACAACTAAAAGTTTCAACTCAGGAAAATACAGGAAAGAAGATGATAGTAAAGATAGAAAAACCTGCTGCACGTGTCCAACTGTAACTGACAGCTCAATAATCACAACGTGGCTAACGACCCTTAAAAGGGAAACCTCTCTGAAAACTTCATTCTGCATGCTTCACACTTCTTACTGGCCTTAATACTCAGTGTTTCTATTGGCTCACAGTTCAGCAATGTGAAAGTATGAAAGGGGAATACCCGCCTATGCTTGCTTTACACACTGTGAAGTACTTAAATGACTAAATAGTGCTTTCCTATTATAATAACCGTAATACTTGTGTCAATTGAAATACAGTTATAAGATGATGATAAGTCTATACACCGTGACTAACTTCACTATTTACTGTGATAAAGAGTGGAACATAGTTCAGAAGTATCTGCCAGTAGCTGACAGTTGGTGTCTTCAATAACAGTTGTCTAGCTCTCTCTGCAATCAGATATGGACTTCTTCTCTTTGTCTGATTGCTTCATTTGGCACATGTTTTTCCTGTGTTACCTCACGGAAATCCCCTCACATCTAATGCAAAGGTAGATAATTTCTGTATGATATTGATTTACTATGAAAAAAACAGATATGTTTGCAAAATGTTAATATTGAAATTAGAGATAGATATTAAGTGAAAAGACACTGGATGAACAGGTAAGGCAGGCTAATGATCAGTGTCAGGATAAGACACCAACAGCCGAAAGGATGACATACATCTGAGAGCGAACATGGCAAAACAGGTAAATCTTGAAATACTTAAAAATACTATGCCTTATCTACATCTGACAGTACACGCTTTGTAGAAGACTGCTAAGTTAGGCCTAGTCTTTTTTAGGCATGTACATTTCTCTGTAAACATTTCTCTGCCTAAAAAATCTGTTAGGTTACGACTAAAGTAGTTTGTACAAACTCCTGCATAGTTGTAATAATAAATTGAACAATAGTAAATATTTTTCCTGAAATTTAAGAAGGCGGTTGTTGGCTTCAAAGAAATAAAACTCTGATTAAAATGATCTTAAAGGATTGTCTTTTAAATGTTGAATTAATCAAAAGCCTGGCACAAATATTTTTTGTGTAGTTGTTGATTAGGCTATGTGCTTTATGACCTTTATCAGTAATTAATAATGTGTATCTACAGTATCTAGATAGATGTAGGTGTGTTTTTTTTCTCTTAAGTTGTCAACAGTAACCTCAGAGAAACCTACCTAAATTACTGCACTTATATCCAGGCTTAGTGGTTTGATGGGCCGGTTGGCCTGGTTGGTTTTTTTGGTCTTCAGACACAACTTATTATAGATAAGGGATCCTGCTTCATGCAGAGGACGTTCTGTTAAAAATTAAGTTAGTTTATTCTCATCACTTACTCTCTTCTGGATCTGTTCTCCAGAAATTACACTCCTGTATTAGCGAAGTTTCATAATAAACCACACGGTCTGTTTGAATTGTATGGCTCTTAAAGCTCCAGACTATTATTGCAACATTCTTAGAGTTGTTTTTTTTTTTTTCATGGTGTGTCTATTTGGTTCAACCCAGTGTTTGATCATGAAGCATAAATCTGTGAGTGGGGTTGTAATCTTCTCCACTCCCATTGGGACTTCACTCAGTCTTCACAAACAAATTAGACTATCATTTGAGTTGGCAAATGTTTTTCAGCTTAGTCTACAACAATGCATACTGAATCAAAGTGCAGCTGAAGTGTGGCATCAATTTTAATAGCATGTGTTTTCAATCACTGTGTTGCTGAGGTCTTAGGTGAAAAGTCTAAATAGCCTCAATATTAAGATGGGATTGTCTGAATGTTTATTTAAAAACTCTCAGTGAATGAGGTAAGTAAAGGAAAAGTTGAACTTTTTTGCAACTCTTTTCTCCAGATCCTCTGCTATACTTCGTTTAGCAAGTCACCATTACCACGTCACATCATGGTGCTAGATGTTAACATGCTGCTGTTTTATTTGTAAGCTGGTGAGATGTAAAAAGTGAGCATACTTTGAACAAAACAAATATTCAAATGATCAAATCTTTTGTACATCTAGGCGCTAAAAAACTGGCAGCAACAATCCATATTCATAAAGGATCTAGATACCATTTTGTTCTTCAACTGTTTGTCATGTGCAGAAAAAGTGACTTTTCCCAGAGTCCAAGGTCCACAGATACCTTGTTTTGACTGTTGAGAGCATCCACAAACCCAAAGATATTATGCCTACTATCAGTAGAGTGGAGGAAAAAAACTGAAGTTGGAAGCAACAGATTATCAGAACAGCTGCTGATTAATTTTTGTAATGGCTGCATCTCTTAATGAAACAACTTTTATCTAACTAGACTAAATATTACGCAGATATTTTGGTGTTACACAAAGGTATTTAACAGCAGCTGAAGCCTGAAATTGACAAAAATGGATCAGTCTATCTAAAACAGTTCATGAAAAGGGATCGTTGTAAAAAACATCTTTGATGACTGCTGTATTAGATGGCATCATGAGCTAGGTGTTGTAAAAGTAGTGTGGTAGCCAGCAGAGAGACGTTTAAGGTTTTGGGTTAGTAGCAGAAAGTTCAAGCTTTCACTTTAACTTATATGCACTGTGGTTGATTGCAACATGAGTGATACCATGTGAAGGGGAAGGATCTTGTAGAAATCACACTTAAATTTCCTAAGCCAGCAGGTAGCACAATGTGGCTTACTGCTAACTGTATAAAGAGATTTTTACTATATCATGTTGTTAAATTGCTGTTACAGGACGTAACTGAACTGCTGATCTGTTCCTTGTTATGGTATCCTTTTAGGTTAAATGCAAATTATTACTTTCTTCCAGAGTCATACTCTTCTCATACCTGCTTTGTTAACAGATGCCATTCTGTCACTTCATCACCAATATGAGCGCAAAAGCATGCAACACACTCATTTAAAACTAGTCTGACCTTATTTGTTGTGGCACTGTAGCATTTTCATGCTCAGATAAGTTGTTATGATTAGAGTACAAAGATTGTTTGAGCAGCTGTTAGTTTTCTGGTGGTACGTCAGCCAGTTTGTACAAGATAAGTTGTCTGTAGCAAGTTTTGTCTTGTGGTACAACATCAGCAGAGGTGTCAAGTAACTAAGTACAAATACTTTGTTACCTTACTTAAGTAGAAATTTTGGGTATCTATACTTTACTGGAGTAATTATTTTTCAGCTGACTTTTTACTTTCAATCCTTACATTTCCAAGCAATTATCTGTACTTTCTACTCCTTACATTTTAAAAATAGCCTCGTTACTCCTATTTCATTTCAGCTTGTTTTCTTTCCGGCTTGTCATTGTTCAAAAAAACACAAATAAAAAAACCAAAAACCTATCCAGATAAGTCGTGCCATCCAGATAGAGTGAATTTGATTGTGGTTGGATGAGAAGTATAAACACAATACCATTCTGACACCTTATTGGTTTGTATGCGATCCATCACACCTGCGACACAAATCACGTCACACTCCAGCAAGGAAATAGCAGATGTATGTAGCATGTATGGAGACTCAGAAGAACTCGAGTGAAATGTCTCAGCCAAGCACCAGCAAGGAGATTGGTAGCCAGGAAGACCAATACTTAAAAGCAACTAGTCATCATATCTTCCTCTCCATGGAACACATGTTAATGCTCAGTAGTACACATATATGGTTCTTGAATGTATTTGCATTGTACTAAAATGCGTTCATTTTCAATGGGCATAAATGCGGCTGAAACAGGTGCATCCCAAATTTTTAAACGATAACATTTTAATATAACATTATAGTCATTATGGCCTTTAGAAAAAAAAAATTTGAAACTAGTACTTTTACACTTTTACTTGAGTATAAAAGTTGAGTTGATACTTCAACTTCTACAGAAGTCTTTTTAAACCCTAGTATCTATACTTCTACCTGAGTAATGAATGTGAATACTTTGACACTTCTGAACATCAGTATTGCCCCTCTTAAAGGCAGAGGTACAAACTGGATGCTAGAACAGTCAAAGGGATGTCCAAAACATTATATGCGAGTACATTTTCAGTCTCCAGAAAAACATAAATGTTGTCATAACTGGTTGGTTGTAGAAACAAACACTATCAGAAATGTTTTTTTTTTAAATGTAAGTAACGATGTCAGATCTATGGCTGATAACTTCCATTTGATTGGTTGGTTTTAGTCCGATCAAGGTCACCTTGGTCGGCGAGTCGTTCAAAAGGCTTGTTTTTTTTGGTAAGATCATTTAGACTACTAAACAGGAGCAGTAAGTAGGGCCCTATGAAATCCTTTTTTTTTTTTTTTTTTTTTTGCTAGATTCCGTTTTTTCCATTAAAATTTTGTGGAATACTGGTTTTTAACCTTTTCACTAATTTTACCATAAAAAAGAATGTCTTGTTTGTGTAAATGAATACAGTGTTCACTAATTAAAAGATAAACCTTAAATTTATCGAGAAAGGGCCACAGTTGGCCCAGGAGCCATTGTTTGGATAACCCTGATATAAAATAATTATAACCAGTGTAACAGTCAGATATTTCCAACATTTTAAGACACATCCATATGTATAATCACATCCTCACTGATGTTTATAATGTAAATGAAGAAATCCTTCTGTTCTCTCAGAGAGTGATAGTAACTTAAAAAGAAGGTCACATTGGAGTTAAATGGCTATAAGTACACCTGTTGCCTAAACTTTTCTTTACTCTCTGTGTATGACAGTACATGCTGTTTGACTCTTCATGTTTTTTACTCCTGACTGTAACGGTTCTCTCCTCATCTCTCTCCATACATTGGTGTCTGTCCGTCTGCCTCATATCAGACCGCTACATAAATGCAGACATGTATTGGCTCTTTAAGCAACCAAAGGGAACTACACTATCTACAGAAGGAATTATTAAGCTAATTGTGCCTCGAATGTAACATCATTTAGACTACGGGACTTCATAAAATCTTGAGTCTGTCCGACTCGAGTTTTAAGCCTCTGAGGGGTGAGCAGGTCCTCAAGTTGTGACTTCAGCTGTGTGCCTCGGGCACAGACACGCCTTTCTCTTTCTCTGACTCTCTGGTGTGGTGAGGTAAAATAACTCGTAGCACAGATGAGTTTTCTTGTAGGTGCAACATTATGTTGCACGGTACTGCCCCTTGTTGAGCTACGTGATGTTTGTTGGTGTTTTCTTGCAGCTGCTTTGACATGCTGTTATTGTTTAGGAGTGGCGGAATGTGATGTGAGGCACAAGTTGTGCCCCGCTTTAGTGATTCTTCCAGAACATATTCCTCAAATATACGTTCCTCTTTCCTAAAAACAAAGCATTTCAGTCAAATTCATTCAATCTCCACGATTTCCGCTTTATATAGTATATTCTGTTTTTATTGTCTAATTCCGCGATTCTGTTGACGCAGAAATCACAGGGCCCTAAATAAAGAACCTGTCATTAATTAAACTGGTCCCCAATGAGGAGATTTTTTTTTTTTAAACCTGAACGACCAGTCAGTTGGTTGGTGCCCGGGTGTTATTTTGGTCATCTGTGTTTTTCTTTGGTTGACTACAGGTCTAGTCAGGTCTGTTAATTTTTTGAAAGTTGTACAGTAGGTCAATTAAATTGTGTAACAGGTGTGGGGATCAAATAATCAGTTCTAAAAAGTTACAGAAATTGACACAATCGTACCCCTTAAAAACATGAATGTAAGTTTTATTGTTGTCAAATAGTTCTGGGTGTAAAGTTTCCTAATTGAAAGCAAAGTCCTCTGAGTCATTTCATAATATTCCTCAGAGTTATCTGGCTAAATATTTTGAAATACGTTTGTGCAATGTATTGCTAAAATCATATGAAGACAAAATATTTGTTTTTTTTGCATCACACAACCATGTCATGTGGAAGATAATTGCTAAATTTCCTGATATGTGTTTCTTTGACGTTTTGGTACATGTTTGAGATATCCAAAGTGCTCCCTTTTTGGTCCTATAGTTACCTCTTAGTGGTTTTTTTTTTTTAGAAATTTAGAAATTTCCTAGTGATTGTGTACCAGAATACTTTCCAGTTATAGTTTACACTGTAAAAAATGTTGAACAGGGATTTACCTGTAGCCCACTATGTTTTGCAATGTGCTACTCATCGGTACATTCAATCCTAGTTCTCAATGCAATAACAATTGATGCTGACAAGACTGGGAGTGATTAGTTGCACTTAAACTGAATAAAAAACAAAGAAAACATCAAAACGTGCTCTATGGTATGAACGAAACTGGCTAAACCTATCCCAGCCATTGTCGTCAAATCCTCAACCGTGCAAAAGCAAAGCTTCTGTTTTCATCCTTCAAAATAAGTCCTCTGGATACCATGCTAACAAAAAAAAAAAAAAAAGAATAAAGAAATTCTGTGAAGGGTTGAAAACTGAAATGTTTTTGCAGAGATTGTGGCTTCAGCTTGGGGAAGCCTTCCCGCAAAAACAAACAAACAAACAAACAAACAAAAAAAACCAAATCTGACCATACATCCAGGCTCAAGTTTTGTTATTAGCAGGCGCCATCTCACTGCTCTGGTATCATCCTGACTTGTGCTAACTGATGCTAACAGGGCTTGCAAAGATGTGATATGAGACTTCAAGCTGATGGTTTCAGCTGGTTTCTCCTTATCCTTTCAGTTTATCTGGTGAAGCATCAAACTTGCCAAAGCTGTCTGTGGAAAATACTAGGGCCCTATGATTTCCGCGTTAACGGAATCGCGGACGGAGTCGCAAAATTTGCCAATAAAAATGGAATCTGCTATATGATGCGGAAAATGAATGAATTTGACTGAAATGCTTTGTTTTTAAGAAAGAGGAACGTATATCTGAGGAATATGTTCTGGGGGAATCACTAAAGCGGGGTACAACTTGTGCTTCACTTCACAAACACTCCCACCACTCCTAAACAATAACAGCATGTCAAAGCAGCTGCAAGAAAACACCAACAAACATCACGTAGCTCAACAAGGGGCAGTACCGTGCAACATAATGTTGCACCTACAAGAAAACTCATCTGTGCTACGAGTTATTTTACCTCACCAGGCCAGAGAGTCAGAGAAAGAGAAAGGCGTGTCTGTGCCCGAGGCACACAGCTGAAGTCACAACTTGAGGACCTGCTCACCTCTTGGAGGGCTTAAAACTTGAGTCGGACGGACTCAAGATTTTATGAAGTCCCGTAGTCTAAATGATGTTACATTCGAGGCACAATTAGCTTAATAATTCCTTTTGTAGATAGTGTAGTTCCCTTTGGTTGCTTAGCGAGCCAATACATGTCTGCATTTACATAGCGGTCTGATATGAGGCAGACGGACAGACACCAGCGTGTGGAGAGAGATGAGGAGAGAACCGTTACAGTCAGGAGTAAAACACAATGCAGCATCAAACTGCATGGACTGTCATAGACTGAGAGAGTAAAGAAAAGTTTAGGAAACCGGTTTACTTTTAACCATTTAACTCTAATGTGACCTTTTTTTTAAGTCACTATCACTCTGTGTTTGGGAGAACGGAAGGATTTCTTCATTTACAATACAAATATCTGTTAGGATGTGATTATACACGAGGATGTGTCTTAAAATGTTGGAAATATCTGACTGTTACACTGGTTGCAATTATTTTATATCAGGGTTATCCAAACTGTGGCTCATTCAATACATTTAAGGTTATTTATGTTTAATTGGTGGACATTTTATTCATTTACATAAACAGGACACAGATTTTTTAATTAAAAAAATAGTGGAAATATTAAAAAACGGATTTCCAAAAAATTAAAATGGAAAAAATGGAATATGGCCAAAAAAAGAAAAAAGAAAACGGATTTCATAGGGCCCTAAAATACCTCAGTGTAGTGATTATTTTCTTCCTATTATTTCTTATAAAGTGTTTTCAGTTAGAAGAACCCAGGAAGTCTGGTTGAACATGTAACGCTTGTCAAATCAAACTATTGAAAGTTTAAACAATGCGTGTACAGTACAAGAGTAATGAAACACTGCATGAGTATGGATGTCCACAAGTACTCAAGTACCTGAGTAATCATACCCATCCTTTATCTTAATAGGCATGCATCTGTGGATATTTTCAATTTTAGTCTGTTGAAAACCTCTGATACTGCAGCACTTGAAGTAGTAGGAGTAACTGAGTTGAACTTGAACGTAACACTTTTTCAAGTGTTACTTCAACATTGGTCTATACTAGGCCCTCCCCGCAGTGCTGATGTATTTGAGTGTGCAGTGCACGCGAAGAAGTTTGTGATGTCGTCACTACTCTCTGTTGAAATCATACAGATGGCTAATTTGTATGGCTAATCCTCAGTCCAAACCGACAGCAAGGGAAGCTTAGTGTGGTACGTGTGGCACGCCTGCAGAAAGAAGCAAAGGGACATTCTTTCTGTTGTGGTTGTATTAGCCATCCCAAGGCCGCTGGATTACGACTGGCTGTTTGTCGCTTGTAGTGCCATTTCAGCAATGTGGGCCCTTGCGTGGGGCCTCATTTGCAAAGAGTTACATATGCTTGATTTGCACTTTCTTTTCTGTGTGCCTCCCCTTTCACATTGCACTGAGAGGATTAGTGGCATAGCTAGTGAGTTCATTTCACTTTTTCTCATTTGCTTTGTTTTGTATGCACATGTGGAAACTCAGGTCAGACAATGCAGTCTTTCCTACAAAGAAGTGTGTGTAAGTCAGAAGAAGAGCCAAATAGAGTTAATAGTATGCAGTAAATAAAGATAAGTGATTTAAAGAAGAGACGATGCATCCAGCCTGTCATTGATTTACTTGTTTAAAATGTTGTAGGCACATCTGTGTAGGTCCTAGACCCTGTTCAGGATTAAAAATGTCTGTGCCTTTTATCTGCTTTTTGACTTACCTTTAATAAGGCTTATCTAAACCAACACCTGTAAATCAGATTGAGTTATACTGACTGCTGTAGAAGTCTTTGTTAACCTGATGTACACAATCATTTTACTCTTGATAAAGTCTTCATTTAAAGCATGTGCGTTTGTGTTGGTAATCATCTTTGAGTGCCAGACTTTGAAAGCTTTCAATTATGTATTGCATTGTTGGCTCTGGGTAAGTGATTGTCATACATGTGGGTCACCTCTCCTTACTTCCTTGTTATTTCCTCTTTTCAAAATAATGAATGAAAAAGCACAACTTGATAAATGTTCCATAAAAAAGAGGTTCAAACATATTCAAAGATGCTCCAACAGCTTTAAGGCCTGATCAACCCTATTTGTTTGGATCTCTCTTTCTTCAATGTTATCTGCAGTTTATTTTAAAGTCCTGTTTTTTTGATAAAGCAGCATTTCTCTTCGGTTCTAGGGCCAATCAATGCCTGCCTGTTATGATAAAAAAAGAAGGTCTTTGTATTTTTGGAGCATATTAAGTTGCAGCCAATACTCATGCAAATATCATGCATGTTGAAGAGCTCATAAAACAAACAGAAAGGACAAACTTGACATTTAAGGTGTGTTGATTGATTCATAATGTCAACTCAAGCAAGAACACATTCAACTGAAAGCTTCAGCTGTCCTTTGAGCAGAGTCATTCAAAATGCCCCTTTTTACTGTGCTTTGCTTGCTTTTGTTTACACATCAATATTTAAAAGGACTAAAACAACCTCTTCATGCACTGCTAATTTTCTCTTGGGTGGATTTTTGAAAGCAGCTTTATTTACTCAAGTAAGTGACACACCAATTACAACCTACCATTCACCCTTGGAATAGCCCAATACTGCTTATCTGGATGCAAAATATTCTCATTTTTATGAGACAGTTGAAAGAGATCATGCAATATGAGGTTATCACAAAAAGCTTGTGCCTTTGTCAGAATGAAGAGCGCTTACTGATTAACTCCTCCCATACACATACACAGCAATCTCACCCCAATGCTTCTGGCCTACTGATACCTGCCTAACCTACCCTGCCCTTACTAACGGTTTTCTCAACCCAGATGGCACCGCCAACCTCAATAGACCCAGGCTCTACACACGCAAGCTCCAAGTATTGACAGTGCTGATAGTGCCTACCTTACTGCATGGCATCTGATGACATCCAAAATCATCTGTGAAACTTTATCAACAACAAGAGCCAACACACCAGCAGGGTTATCAAGTGTGCATATCCCTTCACCTCCTTTTAATTGTGTTTTTTTTAAAGTTAAGTCCGTGAATCCTTGAGAAGGCTTGACCGTTAGCTCTGGTGTCCTAGAGTCCCCCCCCCCCGTAATGCTTATCACCCATAATACCCGCCTGCAGAACTTCTTTGTACTACCACATTCTTGTGTAAAATGTTAAGAAAATACAAACAAACAAAAATCAGAAAGAAAAACTGGAAAAATAACTATTCAAGGTGCAAAGATTACAGAACAGGGAGCAGAGTCAGTGGAGAGGTGTTAAAAAAATGGGGAAGCAGGGTCCGACATTAATGGTTGCCCGAATTCCCGGGTCAACTTCAAAAAGCTGATGAGCAAGCAAAACTTGTAAGGACTTGTCCGATTGGGCAAGCACAACTCTGAGCTTTTCTATTCATTAATTTTATTATTTTTCTCTCTCATTTCTGTTACTATGGAGCCCCCCGAGTAACCAGATGGAGTGTGTCGCTGCCTCCATTGTCTGCTGACATGCAGACAGCTGCACAAACTTAAACTAAAAACCTTTTTGAGGGTAAATACTGTCATCAGTAAAGATTCATGGTATGTCACATCAATAAATCTGTTACCCACATAAAGAAGACAGGCTTTAACTTCCAAATTTAAACGTTTATTATTTTAAATCTGTTTTTTATCACCGGATGCGCTCGATGGAGGAGCGTGTGTAAGAGAAGAGAGCAGAGGAAGTCCGCCGGTGTTGTGTCTCTTAAGTAAACTCATTCATTGAATGTGCTATTGTGTTTAATCTGAAGCTTCCCATTTCCTCATTTTAACTTTTCCTTCAGCCACATCCTGCCAATGCTTTTCACACGCATTTCTTTTGACAGTCATGATTATGATGATGCGTGTCAACTATGAGCATAACTTACACGGATCACACGTGGAAATAACATCATATCTAGTGAAATTTGTCCAAATGTGGGTGTTTTATTTGATCTTTAATGCACTAATGATCATAGGCTAAATGTTGTCAAAAGAGCAGAAATATAAAACCAAAGCTCCAAAATGAGGCAGGGTGAAACAATGTGTCTGGAGAGCTGCAGGTGTGAGGCATGGCTGGTTTTAGTAATTTAAAGGCCCAGGGCAAAGACGAGTATGAGGCCCCTCCCCCTTTTACTAAAGAATTAATAATGAGTGGAAAAAATTGGAAAGCATCTCTTTTATGCTAATAACTTTTCAGGGAATGAAAAGTTTATAATTTATTAAAATGATATAAATATGATTTATAATAACAAATTTGAAATCATGAAAAATTAAGGTACAAGGTTTTAGCCTGATGTCTGTGATAAATAAATTAAATATATGGTCATTATCAGTGATATATTGGTTCTTCTGACTCTATACAGACATTTGTATCCCTTTTAACCTCATAATTATCCACCAACCACTGTTTTATTTCATTTCAACTACAGATTAACTGATCTTTTATCTACCTTACATTCCCGGTTTGTATTGTGGCTCTCGCTAAAGTTTTTTTTTTTTTTTTCTTTTTTTAAGGTTTATTTTTGGGCCTTTTCATGCCTTTATTTGATAGAGGAAGGACGGTGGATAGATTCGGAAACAGGGAAGAGAGTGGGGAGAGACATGCGGGATTGGGCCACAGGCCGGATTCAAACCCGGGCATGGATACATGGATAGTGCTTTAAACCACTCGACCAT